>NW_025091326.1:3190420-3893166 GCF_907166805.1 Alternaria atra | reverse complement strand
AGAACCTGTAGTAGATCTCTACCTTCTTTAGTTTATAGATGTAGCAGTTATTAGCTAGACACTCGTCTGCCTATAGACTTAAGTGACAGCACCGATCCTAGTCCGCCCTGCACTTCTCTTTGTCTTCCTTATAGAACTCGTAATCTATCTTACAGTTATACTAGCACACTTTCTTGTGTTCCTTAGTATCTTCTACTTCGGGAGCTTCTTAGTCCGAAACCTTAGCTATAGGTTCGTCGAAGTAGGGTTGTTAGTGTACGGCTTCGTACCTAATCTTCTCGGTGTTCTTGCTAGTAATTACGATTTAAGTCTAAATCGTGCAGTCGTTAGCGTAGTGCGTCTTGTTTCTGCATATCTAACACTAATCGTTAGCTAGTTGTGTCCTTACGATCTTTCCCTTAACTTTCTAATCTGTAGTTCTTAGTTCTTCTGTAACTAAAACCTTAGGTCGTAATACTATTACGAATCCTTCCTTAGTCGCTAAGCTCGCCTCTTTATAGAGGTCTAAGTCGCTTAGGTTGTTATCTAGTTCTATCTAGGTTGGGTAGGGCATTCTTTGTCTAATTATCCCGATCTTAACAGCTGCCTGCTTAACCTGTTCTTTATCGCAGTCTCTAGCAAAGTATCTAACTTTGCTGCAGCGGAGACATGCTTTGTTGTCGTAACGCTTCTAGCGTTCTTCCTTAGAAAGTCCGTTATGTCTCTTTCCTTAGGTCTTTCTGTCTTTAGCCTTCTCTTGTACCTTGCTAGTTATATTAGTATTGCTATCCTTGTTATATTTGCTACGCTGTTTCCTTGTGTTAGCTACTGTAGGCTAGAACCGTCTCTTTTGCTGAGAGCGTTCCTACAAGCGATTGTCGATGCGCGTGGCTAGCTCGATTAGAGCTTGTAGCGTTCTGGGCTTATCGTAGTGTACAAGGCCGTCCTTGACATTTTCTTTTAGGCCTGCTTCGAATACCGTTTGAAGTGCCGCGTCGTCCTAATCAATCCTAGCTTGTAGTTACTTAAATTCCGCCGTGTAGGCTAATACAGACTTAGTTTGCCTTAGGTAAGTAATTCGTTTCTCTGCCTGATTCTTAGCGTCTACTTCTCCGAAGATACGTCCTATCTCTTGCTTAAATTTAGTCTAACTTATAAACATAGCTCTAGTTTTGTCTTTAGTTCCCTTGTATTCTGCATCTAGTAAGTAGTTGTCTACGTAGGGCTGCATCCAGTTTAAGGCCTTGCCTTTTATATATGTGCTTGCTATAAGAATCTTGTCCTAGTCGTTAGGTACTTCGTTAAATTCGCAGTATAAGTCAATGTTAGTAAGGAATGTTCGCAATTCCTCGCGTCCCCTATCGTATTTCTTAGGCGCCACTATTATAGGTTTCTTTGTAGAAACTAGGCGTTTGTTTAGGGTAGCTATTAGCTAACTCGCAAGCTAATTAATTATATTCTGTAGCTTAACTATCTGTTGTGCTTAAATATAGGCCTGTCGCCTAAGGTTCCTAAGCTCCGTAGCGCTAGGGTTCTCCTCCGAGTTCGAGTCGGATGCGTCGAGCATAACGTCGTTCTCTAGCGCCTAGGAGGGTCCTAGACCCTAGGCTATGTTGTTCTAAGCGGCTCTTAGAGATAACATCATGTTAACCTTAGTTAGGCGATTAGTTAGTTAATTCGTCTAGTTAAATCTGTAGGTAGTTAAAGTATTACACAGGGTTAGGCTATACTTCTCTAAGCTCGGTCCGTATTAAGGCGAGGTAGACTAAAGCGGTGAGCCGTGCGATTTGTCTGGCGATTCGTGTAGAAAAGAGTTATTAAAGTTAACTAAAGGTAAAGACAATCTAATTCTATGTGTAATAGAATAACTAGTTAACAATCTGTGTAAGAGATAAACTATTTAAGTTAACTACAACAAGTGTAATAATAAAACCTTTCTATCCTTATATCCTGTTGCTAAGTCCTGTGCTATTACTGCTATCCTTCCTTAGCTAGATGTTTGTGATAGCGTCGCTATCCCTTCCTGCCCTGCTATCCTAGATAGCTAGCCTGAGCGGGATAGTTCATTACGTAACCCCTAGCCCCGCGATAATCCTTACCTTCTAACGTAGACGTAGTTAACCTCCAACCTACTTTCCATGTTAAGGAGAGAATCCTTTATGTTACTTGTAACATGTCGCTCGCTTGCCCGCGTTACTCGCTTATCTAACACGTTAAAAGGTTATTACTTACTCCTACTTATTAGGGAGACCTTAGACCACTTATTAGGCGTATATTACTATACTACTCTTAATCTAAAAGATACTTACTACTATATACAAATTAAGGTAAGAGATGAGTAGAAAACAGCCTTTAGAACCTAATACAGATATTTTAAGTACTTAAGCTAGCTGACCAGGATGTTGATCACCCGGGGATGTTGATCACTCACAGATCTCAGCACTCCTACACAATACACGTGTTATCTCTCTACGTACTTAACTAAAATAGGCGACCGTGAAGCAGCTATACAAGCAGCTATTAGCGATATCGATGCTGGTGTTTTTCCAAGTCAGAGGGCGGCTGCAAAGGCGTACAACATCCCGCAATCTACAATCTTAACGCGTATACGCGGCAGACAAAGCAACTAAGCTAGCTACGTATACTAGCAGCAGGTGACTCCAGAGCAGGAGGACTTCCTCGTACAATAGATACTTGAAGAAGACGCACGAGCTTTTCCCCCTTCCTATGCACGCGCACGAGAAATAGCGAACTGAATCCTCTAGATAAACGGAGACCACAGACCCGTAGGCAAGCATTAGATAGCTGCCTTCCTTAAGCGTAACCTACGCGTCGCATCTATTATAGGTTGAAAGATTAAGGCAGCTCGAGCTGAGGGAGCAACCCTAGCACAGATACGCGCGTTCCTAGAGCTCTTTAAGAGGACTCGTACGAGGCTAGGCATAAGGGCTAAGGATATATGGAATATAGATGAGACTGGGAAGGCCTTAGGTGTATGTGCTAACACTAGAGTGCTCGCATCTAGTTAGAAGAAGAAGGCTTACTATTAGTCCCTTGAGAACCGCGAGTGGGCATTAATAATCGAGTGCGTGTTAGCTACGGGCAAGAAACTGCGCTGCGGGGTGATATTTAAGGGCAAGAACCTACAGAGTACTTGGTTTCCTACGATAATACCTAACTAGCTTTACACAACCTCTAATAACGGCTGGACATTAAATGCGATAGGCCTCAAATAGCTGCAACGGGTATTTCTGCCTGAAACGGCTCTATTAGACGATCGTTGGAGGATGCTAATTCTAGACGGCTACGGCAGCCACATTGATCTGGAATTCCTGTGGACCTGCAAGCAGAATAAAGTTCAGCTTCTATTTCTACCTGCACACTCATCTTATGTATTGCAGCCACTAGATCTCTTAGTTTTCTTAGTAGTGAAGAGATTCTACCGAAACTAGATCTAGGAACTATTGCATCTAGATGACGCCGCGCCTGTTAAAAAAGAACGCTTTATTACAGCCTACTATAACGCTAGAGAGGCTGCGATTACTAAGAGAGTAGTACGAGCTGGATGGGCTACTGCAGGCATCTGTCCATTGAACATTGAGCGGGTAGTTAACTCCTTACAGGTAGCTCAGAGGCCTGTTACGCTACCACGTTAGACTTAAGCTCAAACTGCTAAAAGCTATCTATCTACCCCCCGTGGACCTCGTGATCTTTTTATAGCTTAGCGAGAGCTGCACAGGAACGAGAGTGTTAGTCGTAAGACTCACCAGCTTATTTAAAAAGCAGGCAAAGCTATTGCAGTAGCAAATACTCGCGCAGCACAGCTAGAAGCAGAGAACAAAAGACTATATAGTCAACTTGAGGCTCTTAAGCCTCAGCAGCCACGAAAGAAAGTTCGTGTGAATTCAAATTAACGCTTTGCAGATATAGAGACAATTATGGTTGCCGTACAGGCGTCACAGCTTCTTAAGGCACAGCGCGATAATAATGCTAAGGAAAAGGCTGCAGAAAATATAGCAGTTGAGACAGCAGCTCAAACGCTTTAGTCTATGTGTACGGAGTGGCAATTATAGCTACGTTAAGAAAATAAACACGTGTTTTGTGTGGGAGTGCTGAGATTTGTGAGTGATCAACATCCCCGGGTGATCAACATCCCGGTCAGCTAGCTTAGTTATACCTTTTAGGCTTTCTAACGCCCTAGTAAGCATTTAAATATATATTAATAAAGCGCTAAGCGGGCATTTAAACTATATACGTTTAGCATACTTAGATAATATACTTATTTATACCTATAATAAGAATATTGTGCTATACTAGCGCGTAGTACGCGCAGTACTTTAATTATCAAGAGAAGCTAAGTTATATGTAAACCTAAAGAAATGTACTTTCGTGGCTAGCGAGGTATATTTCCTAGGACTTAATATTACAAAGTAAGGTATACGCGCTAATCTTATACGTGTTACGACTATTATATAATAGCAAAACCTACTATATTAAGGAGCTATAATCCTTTTAGGCTTTATAAACTACTATTAATACTTTATTAAGTACTACGCTATAAAAATAGTAGCCCTTATAAATATCCTAAAAGAGAAATAAGCGTTTTATCAGAATAAGACTATAGATGCCTCTTTTAAAAGGTTAAAGAACTACTTTATAGGTAACCTGTTTTACTAGCGAGCGGCTTACCCTACTAAGCGGCCTATAAACACTAGCAAAGCTTACGCGCAGCGATGTAGCTTAACACTCCAACACAAGTTTTATACTCTTGCAACAATATAGTATTATTTAGAAGAGTCGCTATTATTTACATCCTTAATTTCTACCTTGCACGTACGAGAGTTATGCCTAATCTTGCCGCAACGGCCGAAGCGTCGCCCTACACGCACCCTCTTCGCTAGCTCCCTACTCTCCTTATAACTACTACCCTCCTTTTTAGTAATTAAGTCTAATACCTCGCTAACTATTAGTGTCTCCTCTAGCTGTACGTAGCGTCTCTTGCGACTCTTACGCTTAGTAAGCGTCTCTGTTGCGTCTTAGAGGCGCCTTATCTCTACGCGCATTAATACTATTTTATAAGCTATCTACTACGCGCCTTTTATTAGCTGTTGTACCTACTTATTAAGTAATCTTACTAGAGACCCTTAACAGATTAGCATTTTATTCTAAATTAGCGTTAATTGCGCCTCTATTTCCTTAGCGTTGCGTAGTGTTTTTGCATCCTAAGCAGCGTTATCTTGCTATAGTAGCGTTTGCGTACGCAGCTACACATCTAGCTTTAATAACACAGCTTGTAGATTATATAAATATAATCTAGCGCCATAAAACCCTACGTAAGCATTCTCTCTTATAAATGCCTTCGTAAAAGCTACTAAAAAGGCTAGTAAGAAGGTCTGTTTGTTAATGTAGTAGATGCAATCGCGTACTAAGGCTAAGATCTTATCGCTGTACGCGCGCTTTAACAGTAAGAAGTAAGCATCGTTAAGTAGCTGTAGGAGGTACAACAAATGTAGAGGCATACAGAGGGCAATAATCTTCTTCTCCTTGCAGCTATCCTAAAAATCTATTAAGCAATAGCTCTCGTAGCTATTAATAATAAGCAGCCTATACGCTCTTATAGGCCTTGTATACATATTAAAGTGTTTAAGCTAAGCAAGCGCAAGATTATTGTTTATCTAGTCTATTAGGCTTACTTAAATAACCTAGTTGCGTAGGAGGTCCTTAGTAAACTAGTTAGAGATAAGAACCCTACTAGCAAAGATAAGGAAGGGTAGGATAACGAGCCCTATTGCGCTAACGCCCTGTATTAACGTAGTCTACTCGCGATTACTAGGCTAAAGCTTCTTTGCTTTCCTAGGCTTGTCTATGCCTGTTACTACGAGTTGCGACGATATCTTGCCTATTAGGAAGCCAGACTTGTTAAAGTTGTATATGTTATTATCTATAATGCTGTACTTCGCCTTTATGTTCTAAACTAGCATAAACTAGGGCTTAATAATTACTAGGTCCTTACAGAGAGCTCGCTAGTGATCGTATAGACAGCTCTAGCGCGTGCGCAGCTTAGGTGTACGCTAGATAAACCCGTTAACCTAGTTCTTCCTAACAGACTTATTGCTGCGATCGCGCAGCAATCTATTAGCAATATCTCGTACGTGTAGCTTTAAGGGCAGTACTCTACGCAGATTCTTATTAAGTATACGTTGTATTATTACCTCCTCTTCTAGCTTCGTTAGGCTCTTTAAGTTTAGCTCGCAGTTTCGTCTAGAGGGCTTCCTATCGCGTTGCTGTCGTATTGTTATCTTTAGGACTTTGTAGACTGCCTCTGTACGCTGTAGGCTTAAAATTTAGTTACGTTTAACGTCTAAGAGGGCAAGCTGTACATTAGCTTTAGTATAAGCCTTAAGAGGTTATAGTTATTAAGGCATTACGTGTTATTACTAGGTACGCGTGTTAGTAGGGGAACTAGGCCGCTTAGTAGGATAGGCCGCTCGCTAGTAAAACAGGTTACGCCTATTATACGCTATTTTAATAAGACGCTTCTAATCTATACTAAAACAAATACTTCTATATTTGCTATCTTAGACATATTATTATAATTATTTAAAGATAAGAAATAGCACTTAATGTGCCTACCGCTAAATGGCGCACACTACTGAAATGGCGCACTTTGCCAAGACTACACTACTTTCTACTATCTCCACAATGCCACAATAACCTAATCTTGAATTACGTCCCTAGACAGATAGAATTATCCTTGCTATCTAGGCTATAAGATCCGACGCGTTATTAAGCCTGCGACGTGCTGCTGCTGTGTACAACGTGCCTGAAACTACCCTTCGAAGGCAACGCGCTAAACCAGCTTCTAATTATAATACTCACCACAATGCATTAAAGCTGCAGAGGCATAAAGAGGAGGCGATTATACAGTCTATTAGGAAGCTTAACGCGCGAGGATTTGCCCCTACGCTTAGCTACGTACGAGAGATAGCCAATTAACTACTAGCTGTACGTAGTAGTGGCTAGGTTAGAGAAAACTGGGCCTACAGGCTTGTACGCCGGAGACCTAAGATTAAATCTTAGGTAACAAGACAGCGGGATTACTAGAGAGTCCTGTGCAGCAACCTAGCTATTATTAGGCCCTAGTTTAATCTTGTACGCAACGTTAAGGCTAAGTATAGGATCTTAGACGAAGACGTCTATAATTTTGATAAGACTAGCTTCTAGATAGGCATTAGAGGGTCTGTTAAAGTAGTAACAGCCTCTAAGAGACGCCTTAAGCCACTTAGAGTTTAACCTAGCGATCGTAAGTAGGTAACGTTAATCGCTGGCATTAACGCGATGGGGTAGTTAATTCTACTATTCCTTATCCTTAAAGCAAAGCACTACGACTAGGCCTAGTATTACAACAACTTAAAAGATTAGAGGATAGGTGTTAGTAACAGCGGTTGGACAACAAACAAGCTTAGTCTAGCCTAGTTACAGCACTTTATCTAGCATACAGAAGCTCAAATAGTAGGTAGTTACTGCCTGCTTATCCTTAATGGCCACGAGAGCTATAAGTTACTCGCTTTCTAGGATCTGTGTAAGCAAAGCAATATTATCACTCTCTGCATGCCTCTACACTTATCGCACATCCTACAGCTGCTTAATGTAGGTTGTTTTGCCCCGCTGAAGCAGGCGTACAAGAAGGAACTTAGGGGCTTAGCAGACAGCTACATCTACTACATCGACAAGAAAGCTTTCCTAGCTGCCTTTAAGCTAATATTTAACAAGGCGTTCTTAAAGAACAATATCTTATTAAACTTTCGAGCAACTAGCTTAGTCCTACATAACCTAGATGTAGTGTTATTGTTACGGTAACTACCGTGGTTCCTTGACACTAAACGCGTACAGAATCCGAGTGCTCCGCTAAGCACCCGAATTCTGCTAATTAGCCGGCCGGGCCTAGCGCTATGCGCACGGCCCCTATCGATAACTTCTCACCGCCTGTACATGCTAATTCTGTTTCCTTACGCAACGTCTTGTATTACACTAGATATCGTACGTAGCTACAATTAACGCTTCTAGTAAGCTCTTAAACACGTGCTCGTAGCATCTCGTGACATTACGTTGCGTCAACCTACTATAACTACCCACGAACAACCTGACGCGTTGCAGCTAATCTTGCGTTAGCTAAACGCAATTTAAGCGGACTTGGCTGCGTTAAAGGCTAGCAACGAAGCACTCCTTGCTAACCTAGCTAAGTAAGAGAATCGACACGCGCAACAGATATTAGAGCTCTGTTAAGAGATAGAGACTATTAAGACTAGGTCTGCTCCTGTTACTACCCTAGCTCTTACCTGTACTAACACTAAAGCTAGGCAAGTTCGTTTTAAGGAGCTATCTAGAAGTGGCTTAAAGCCTGTAACGCCGCTAACTGCGAGCCTTAAGGACCTACCCTAAACCGACCGCCTGCCTAACCCGCCTTTGTTTAATAGCCGACGAAAGGACCTCTCTGCCTTCGTCTGTAAGCTAAGGTACAAGCTTAAGGGTAACGCTAACTAATACCCGAACGAGAGATCCTGCCTGCTATATACCTACTCTTAACTAGAGAAGGACGCTGTAGCCCTTATTGACCCGCTTATAGACAAGGACGTCCATACTGTAGACTAGCTTGTTACCTTCCTTAAAGCTACCTACGGAGACCTAAATAAAGAGCTAACAGCACTTAGCTAACTAAGCGGATTACGTTAAGGGAAGCGCAGCTTCACTTCCTACTTTGCTAAGTTCTAATAACTAGCCGCTAATACTAGATTAAATAAGATTAGTCTTGTCGCTTCCCTCCAAAACTCCTTGTCCTATAAACTACAGCGTGCAATAGTTAGAGAGGCCTTGCCTAGCGACCTTAACGACTACGCTAACCTTATATCTACGTACGATAACAACCTCCGCTTCCTACTAGACCGCCTACGCCGTCTCCCTGCAGCCTATCCTAATGCAATAGATATAGACGTGTTAAACTACGCTCCTACTAGCTCTGCTAAACGCTAGAAGAGAATTAAGGAAAGCTGCTGCTTTAAATGTAACTAGAAGGGTCATATATCTAGCAACTGCAGCGTCCCTCTGCCCGCTTAGTATATCTAATCGCACAGCGCTAATAACT
Organism: Alternaria atra; assembly: GCF_907166805.1. Lineage (NCBI taxonomy): Eukaryota > Fungi > Ascomycota > Dothideomycetes > Pleosporales > Pleosporaceae > Alternaria > Alternaria atra. The sequence continues at coordinate 3,884,045 of NW_025091326.1, read as the reverse complement.
AGACCTATACCCGCTCTGCAGGATCTAATACTTTAAGATCCTCTTAATCCTTAAGATCTTAAGGACAACGCTCTCGCAACTAGTCCTAAAAGGGAAAAGCCCCGTCCTAAGGATAAGTCGCTCCCTAGGACTGCGCATACACTAAATCTCTGCTAAACTCTAGTCTAAATCCCAAACCGACACATAGAAACGCTGTATCGTAATACCCTGCACAGTCTAACAAGGCAACACTAGAAGTAACCTTAAGGCCTTAGTTAATACTAGAGCTACTAGTGTTAGATACATTTACAGAGACCTCGCGCGTAACCTAAACCTTTGTTAAAACCCGCTGCCCTACGTTATTTACCCTACTAGATTTACTAGAACTGTACTTAACAGTAGAGAAGTATCTTACACCGTTACCCTAAAACTGTAACACGACAACTACGTAGAGTCTATACAACTCTACGTTACTAACACTAGCTGCTACGAGATAATACTTAGCTAACTATAGATAAATAAGCATTAAGTAAACTTAGACTATGCTAATAAGAAGCTGCTTTTTACTGCCTAAAGATGCACTAAAAGATGCCTTAGAGTTAGCCGTACCTCTACTCCTACTCCCTAAGGACAGTAGGGCAATAACAGCTCTAATAGAACTTACTCCTAAACCCTAAAACTTAAACACGTACTACGACAACGACACGATTATTAGCTACCTAAGATAAAGCGCTAATTAAACGAACCTATATACGAACCTACCTATAACTCTAACTCTAACTGCACTCTGTTAACTAACAACTAGGACAACTCGTTAAAGTTACAGCTGAAACTTAATATCTATTACATAGGCGCGGCTCTATTTATAAGCCTAGCGCGTAGAAGAGGCTATAAAATCTATGCTGTTAGTATTACTAACATTAATAAGGCACTAGCTGTAAAGAAGTACACTAATCTACTTACAAAAGTCCCTCCTAAGTACTACGACCTAATAGACGTCTTCTCGCAAGAGAACTCTAACAAACTGCCCGTACGACGACTATACGACTACAAGATCGAACTAATAAAAGGTAAGCAACACAGGTTCGGCCCGTTATACGACATGTCCTAAGACAAGCTAAAGGTACTGCGCAAGTACCTTAAAGACTACCTGTTGAAGGGGTTTATCTAAGTAAGCTCCTCTCTAGTCGCTTCTCGTATTATCTTTGTTAAGAAACCTAGAGGCAGATTACGCTTCTGCGTTATCTACTGTGCCTTAAACGCAGTTACTGTTAAGAACTGTTACCTAATCCTGCTAATCTAAGAGACCTTAAGCTAACTAAGCAAGGCTAAGTACTACACAAAGCTTAACATTATCGCTACCTTTATCTAACTCCGCATCGCTAAAGGAGACGAATAGCTAACAGCCTTCTGTACCTAATATAGGCCATTTAAATGTCTTGTAATGCCCTTTAGACTAGCTAACGCGCTAAGTACGTTCTAGCACTTTGTAAACAACGTGCTACGCCCGTTCTTAGACATATTCTGCACTGCTTACCTTAACGATATCCTAATCTATAGCGAGACTCTCTACGAACACATAGAGCACGTTAGATCTGTTCTAAACGCTCTTAAGGAAGCTAGGCTCTAACTAGACGTAGACAAGTGCGAGTTCCACTAAACTAAAGTTACTTACCTTAGCTACGTAGTTAGAGTAGATAGAATACGAATAGACCTAAAGAAGGTTTAAGCTATCGTAGATTAGGAATACCTAAACAACGTTAAGGACGTTAGAGCCTTTCTAGGATTTGCGAACTTCTATCGACGGTTTATAGATAGCTTCTCCTACCTAGCTGCTCCGCTTATAGTATTAACTAAGAAGGACGCTAAGTTTCTTTTAACAACGACTGCTGTCAAGCAATAGAGTCTTTATAGATACGAGATGCACCGCGATAGTAGAAGTAGAGGTATATTGCCTTGTAAGACTAGAGACGAACCGCTGTCGAGCTACAACAGCAGTAAGGTAGGCTAATATACTGCGATTGCTTGGCATACCAGCCCGAACGGGCCTAGAGTAACCTAGTGCCTAATAACTGCTAGAAGGCCTTTAATGCCTTAAAACGCGCCTTTACTACTGCACTGATACTGCGACACTTTATTCCTAACCTCCTAATTATCGTAGAAGCAGACGCTTCCAACTACGTTACGGCAGGTGTCCTCTCCTAGACAGAACCTAACGGTACGCTTTGCCCTATAGCCTACTACTCGAAGAGGATAAACCCTGCAGAAAACAACTACGAAATCTACAATAAGGAACTACTCGCTATCGTCTGTTGCTTTAAACAGTAGAGACCTAAGCTAGAGGGCGCGTCCTTCCTAATTACTGTACTTAGCGATTATAAGAACCTACAGTACTTTGTAACTACGAAGCAACTAAGCTACCGTCAGGCTCGATAGTCGAATACCTCTCAATTCTAGTTTACGATTACGTACTAACTAGGCAAGCATAGTAAGAAGCCTAATGCCTTAACCTAACGTTCGCAAGACTAGCTTGCACAAGAGGAAGCCTAAGAAGCTCGCAAGCAAACGTTGCTGCGCCTAGAACTCTTTTAGAATCCTCCTATAATTAGGTTAGTAGAGACTAATAGATCTATCTAACAGATTATCAAAGAAGGATACTAGTTAGCACCTAACGGTTACCCTAAGGACCTGTTTATACAAGAAACTCTACAACTGCTGCACGACAGTAGACGACAGTTAAAGACTGTCACCTTAAGCAACTGTAAGAACCGCGACAGCCGTCTATACTACTAGAACAAGCTCGTTATTCCTAACGACGACGAACTAAAAATTAAGATCCTCTGTGCAGTCTATGATGCTCTCTCTAGCAGCTACCTAGGCTAAGGAAAGACACTTAAACTTATCTAACGGGAATACTACTAGCCTTAGCTATTCAAGACTGTCTAACAATACGTATCCTGCTGCTACACCTGCTGCCGCTCTAAAGCGTCGCGAGAGAAGTACTACAGGTTATTAAAGCTATTGCCCGTTCCTGAATAACGTTAGGCAGATATCTCTGTTAACTTCGTAGTCGACCTACCTAAGTTAGAAGGATACAAGAACGTAATAGTAGTAGTAGACCGTTTGTCTAAATACCGCTACCTAATACCATGTAGCAAGATAGAAGCACCTAACGTAGCGCGCATGTTTCTTCGCTACGTCTAGTGCAACTACGGCCTTCCTAACACAATTGTCTCTAATAGAGGTAGACAGTTCGTCTCTGCCTTCTATAACAAACTATGTAGCTAGCTAAAGATTAACCTACGCTTTTTAACTAGCTATTATCCTAAGACTAACAGGCAAACTAAGAACGCTAACGCTGCGATAGAACAAGTCCTACGCGCGTACACGAACTACTAGCAAGACGACTAAGTCTAGTAGCTCTCTATTGCTTAATTTAAAGCTAATAACACTGTTTTAGAATCTACAGGAGTATCTCTAATAATAGCCTGCTACGGCCAGAACCCCTAAATAGGTTTTGAACCGCCTACGAACAAGACACGTCCCGCCTACTAGGCCCTACAAGCCTAGGATGTAAATGTAATAATTAATAAGATGCGTAATATTACTAAGTTTATCCGCGAAGAAATGACATAGGCGCAAGCCCTGCAGCAAGAATACGCGAACCGCAAACGCCTACCTACACTAGCTTACAAAGCTAGCGACGAGGTATAGCTAGATGCGCGTAACATCTAAACACAACGACTATTAAAGAAGCTTAACTAGAAGAACTTAGGACCCTACCGAATAACTAAGAAGGTCTCCTCCTATGCGTACCGCCTCTATCTACCTAAATCTATAAAGATACACCCTGTATTTTATGTATCCCTCCTTCGTCTAGCAGCTAAAGAAGACGATTACATACCTAGCTAGAATGCACTACTACCCGAACCTGTCGTTGTAGATAACGAAGAAGAATACTTTGTAGATAGCGTCGAAGGTCTCCGCTTTAACAAGCGTAGAAAGAGACACAAGTACTATGTAAAATAGACTAGTTACAATAAGTTAACCTAGGAACCCGCCTTAAACCTAAAGGATAACGCGGCTGTAGCTGCTTCCTACGAAAGATTTCCTAATATCCCTAAACCTTTATCGTTACGATTAACGCTCGTAGGAGCTCGAGAATAAGAGGGGGGTACTGTTACGGTAACTACTGTAGTTCCCGTAACACTAAACGCGCTACAGAATCCGAGTGCTCTGCTAAGCACCCGAATTCTGCTGATTGGCCGGCCGGGCCTAGCGCCATGCGCACGGCCCCCATCGATAACTTCACCGCCTGTACATGCTAATTTGCTCTTACGCAACGTCTTGTATTACACTAGATATCGTACGTAGCCACAATTAACGCTTCTAGTAAGCTCTTAAACACGTGCTCGTAGCATCTCGTGACAGTTATCTAGGCTTGAAGTACAGTCTAGTGCGCTAACACCATCTGCACTAGGGCCTACCCTTAGCAAACCTAAAACACTAAGCAACGCCTAGGAGATAGAGGCTTAAACGACGCTGATTGTTAAGAGGATAACAGATTACAAGGAATTATCACCTAATTCTATTATAGAGATAGTGCTGCAGGTCAAAAAGGGATTAACTTTGAAGGTGCACTTACACACGTTGCTTAAGGCTAGAACAGCTAACCTTAAGGAGGCAAACCAGGCAGCATCTAAAACGTAAAAAGCGCAAGAAAAGCGAATCTAGAAGGGAGGGACCCTATCGCAGGCAGAGGCAGAGGATATAGTTAAGCAAAGGGATGTTAAGATCTAGTTAGAGGTGGAGAGGCGTTAGGAGAGGGTGCGCTGCAGGTAGTAGTGCAGGAGGTATTCGACGCTGCAAGAACTGCGGCGAGGCAGGACATAACAAGCGCACATGCAAGAAAGATACAGTAGAAGTAGAGGATTAATTCTAGCTATTGTACGCCTTTATTACATATTATAGTAGAGTGTTATTAATGTGCAAAGGTAGTTTTATGTAGAGGTGCGCTATTTTAGTGGTGTGCACCATTTAGCGGTGGGCACGTTAGTTACTTTTATCTTAAAGACACTCTAAAGTATAGAGTTAAATTATAAAGTATATAATATAGAACTTTTAGATATTATATATAGCTTCAAGTAATAGTAATACTACTTAAAGGGTGTAAAGTATACTATACAGGTCTTAACTAATTATAACAACCTGCGTTTAATACGCTTAGTATAAAAGCCTAACTTACGTTAAGTACGCTTAGTTTTTTATCTAGGAGCTTTTAATTTTAAGGTAAAGCACTACTTAGGGAGCACTAACCTAGTAGATAGTCCTTCTAGAAGAGCTGATTACAAATAGGAAAACCTATCCTTAACCTAGTTGTTGCCTACCCTATAGAATAAGCTTCTAACAAGAGTAGAGTATAGTAAAGCAAGAGGATCTATACCTAGGCTTAGTCTAGTAGGCGCGTGTAAGACGCACGTAGCTAGTATTTATAGAGCTGTAAAGGTCCCTACTACTAGCGCTATAGGATATATACTATACGTACTACGCTTACTAGCTAGGGTACTAGGTAGTAGTAAACCTACATTAGTAAAGTTAAAAGCTTTAATAGATATACCGTGCTAGTGCACAGGGTTCCCTAGTACGTTCTTATCTAATGTTAACTACAAGGACTATAAGAAGAAGGGCTTCTCCTTAACATAAGAGGCCTAAGGATTAGGGAAGACCCTTATTATCATCATCGACTACTATCTATCTAATTTCCTCCTTAGCACACACGTTTCCTATTTTAAAGCAATTACTAGCTTACTCTTTTATATAGAGAGCTTTTTTTGTTTATTGAGTTTAACACTCCTTATCTGTACCTAAAGCTAGAATAAGATTACACATCTTACTAGCTTCTCTGCCACGAGCTATACTAGTGACTACTCAGCTCGGAGGGATTACGACTTTATATCCTCCTACACCTGTACAAATAGCAAAGCCTATAGGGACGTACTCTACTACGAAGCATAAGAAGAATCCTGTATAGGCTGCTATTAAGAACGACAATATCGACAACGATAAAGAATACCCTTATAATCCTGTAACCTCTAGGTTAGCTAGAACGACTATAGGAGATTATACTAGTCTGATAGGTATAATCGTCTAGATTAACAATACATAAGCCCTCTCTTAGCATTACTCTACTAGTTAGAACTACAAAAGAATCGCCAATTCGACCTATCTAGAAAGGAACACAGTTAGCAATAATAAATGCTAAGTCGTACTCGTTTAGAAGAACACCTTGTAGTAACAACACGTCTATCCAATAGTGCGGATCCGCACAATAGTGCTTGTCTGTTAGGTTTAATAGAATCTACATAAGAAATGCTAAGCTAAACTAGCTAGAAAAGTATAAAAACAGGATTACGATACTGCTGGGTATTGAAAAAATCAAGAATCTCCTTAAGAAGGAACTAACAATCGTCTGTCTATTTTACCTAGCACTAGCTGTGCTATAGGAGAGTAAGCACTCCTTTATAAGTACTTCTAAACCTTAATTAATAAGGAAGGAACAGAAGAAGCCTAAGAGAGCAGGAGAAACGCTAGTCTCTTCTCTTGCGTATTTACCTAAATCTCCTTAACTAATAACTAAGTCCTATACCCTATTAACGTCTAGAACAACTTTAGGAGAAGAAATAGAGACTGTAATTCCCTTAGAGGCTGTTAGCCCTAGTAGGATTCTAGGTCTCTACATACCTTAATCCTTACAGACTGTCTTAGTCTTTAATAGTAAGGACGTAATAGAGTTCTTTAAAGACTTTAACTAATAAGCTAATAACGTAAACCTTCTAGATAAGATAGGGGTTTCCGTTATACTAGACTACTTCTTAGATAAGGATTATTCCTTATCTTAAATCCTAAAGAGGCTACTAGGATATAAGACTAAGGACTAGGAAGCTATTTAGAAAGCTATAAAAGAATAGTAGTCTAAGGAGGATACCGCTGTTAAGATAGGCAAACGCTTATATCTCTAAGCATACATCTATAAGTGTTTACAGCAATAGCTAGGACTTGTAGAGTAATACACCTACTTCTCTTCTATATTAGATACCTATAAGGCTAATAAGTAGATACTTGATAATGAAGAAGGAATCCTCTTCTTCTAAGGGCTTCTAAAAGCTAATAAGGAAGCTGTTATATTCTATATACCTAATGCTCCTAATAGAGATAACTAGGACAGTTGTAATATAGACAAGATCTATATCTTCCTAAGGTCTTACTATAAGAAGACAGCTAGCCTTAGTAAGATGCATAGGCAAGACTAAGGAGGAATAGATACAGAAATGCGGTAGATTATGCTTACTAATAGACGTGCTACTTTTAGTCTAGAGGAAGTACGTAAGGCTGTCTCTAACATCTAGAAGGAACAGGAAAAACCTCCTTCTATCCTAGACGATGTAGACTTAGAGGTTAATAACCTTATTAAGTCTATAGGAAACCTTAAGCTAGGCATAGCTATAGTAGAGATGCTTATAGCGTATCTAGCTACTAAGAAAATCCTTAAGAAACCTAGCAACTACGTATACTTTATTACTTATGCGTTAAATGCTAAGTTTCTAACTAAAAGTAACGATAGTTCCTACGTTCCAAAATCTCCTAGGAATACAGCTCCTAAGGGAGGAAGTGTAAATATAGGAAGAAGCGAGTATATCAACATATGTAATATGTGTAATGTTAAAGGTTACACTATTTGTAACTGTAAGCTATATAATCGTCTACGCCTAATAGGTTAGATTAGCTTTAAATAGGACCTAAATGCAAAGAAAGGAACCTACTACTTTAGTCTACCGCATAAACGTCTTGGGGAGATCCTTGGCAATTTACCTCTAATATATAAGCTTTAGTAGCTAAAGGTTAAGATTAGAGAGTTCTATAAAGTTACTAACGATGTACTAGACTAGCTAGCATCTAGTGTCGTCCTAGAGAAGTTTACTAAAGGAGATTCTCGGTCCATAAGAGGACGTTAAGTAGTACTAAGAACGTCCGCTAATATTATTACAGACTCTTATTAGGATACAGGAGCAAGGGATGTTATGCTCTAGTTCCGATAGTTTTAAGAGGGCCTAGATAAATTAGACTTACAGAACATAATCCTAGGAGGGGGAGAGAATGCTCTCTTACACATAACTAACGTCTAGGCTAACGCAGCCTTATTACAGACTAGTAAGAACAACTCTCTTTATAATCCTAACTGTGTTTAAGACAGTAGTGTTAAGAAGAGAGGACGCCCTACTAAAACAATCAAGAATACATAGAACTAGCGTCTACAGCATATTAACGATGTTTCTAAATTATAGCTAAGGGATACCTATTACTAGTAAGACAACAGCTAGAATACGCCTTTGTTAACTAGCTAGCTAACAGAGTTGCCTTTTATAATAGTACAACTACCTTTGTTAGTTTGTATAGACAATAGTATATCTACAGATCCTAAACACCTACAACAAGGGCGTAAGAAGAAGACAGTAAAGTTCTCTAATTCCCTCCTAGATCTAGAACTAAGAGACCTTATCTAAGGTTAGCTAAATCGCATCGCGACAGCACTCCTAAGTTAAGAAGTACGAGGAGTAACTATATTAGACTTAATAAGTTAAGACAATATTTGTAAACAATTGCGCAACCTTACAGAGGACTATTAAGATTGTAGTGTTAAGAGTATAGGTACGTTAAACTGCGTTCTAAGTTTAGGCGGCACAGAATCTAGGTGTCATCTAGAGCACCTAGAATCTGTAGCAGACGCCTATTAGTTGGAACCCTGCGCAGCCGCGCGCGTTACACAACTACTACAACTATCCGCATTTACATTCTAAGGCAACACAGGCGTAAATATTTACTGTAATACTATTAATGAATACTATTCGAATGCGTAAACTTGTTATAAAGTCTATAGGTAGGGAGACTCGTACATTAAGGAACTAACTAAGTCCCTTATAAGGCAGTACGCGGCACATATTAAAGAGCTAGGATTGCCTTTATCTAGACAGAGCTACTAGAAGCATAAGTTACCGTACAAGGCAGTTCTCTTAAATGCCTTATTAATACAAGAGCCTAGATAAATATACTTAGGCTAAGTGCAGCTAGAGTATTAAAGATCCTATACAAATAAATAGAGCACAAACTAGGAGAATATACTTAAGGCGTTACCTCTGCTAATGGTTCCTATAAGCCTTTTATAGGAATAGCACTTAATATTACTATGCGCATTAGCACAGTAGTTACTAGAACTAACTTTTGCATTATTATAAACGTTACACGCTCCGCGATACTAGGAGGACTTTAGTGCGCAGCAGCTAATATTGCAATATAATACAACTCGTTTAAAAGAGTTACGTGTCGTATAGTCTTAGAAGATAGACAGAGAAATGCTGTATTCGTCGCATTAGATTTAGATCTGTATTATCCCTCCTAGATAATCTTAGTTAAGCCTACAAACACTAAATTAGACAAAGAAATCGCTAGTAATATTAAAATAAGCACGTTATCAATTACTCTATTATTACGATACATACAGGAGTCCGCGTACTATAATCTAGAGGCAGGTTTTAGGGACTACATTATGATCTATACACTAGAACTCTAAAAAGAATAGATAACCTAGATAAACAGGGTCTTTTCTAATGCTGTCCAACAGTAAGAGATAGAAGAAAATAAGGAGTTAAGTAGGAAACTAACTTATAATTAAGAACAAACAGATTTCTTAGTTATGTATAAACTTAACCTTATACAACTTAAGGCTAAGGACAAGATGCCCTTTGCACGAACAGGTAAAATTAATACATTATACAAGATAGTAGATAAGAAGGTCTGTCCTATAGATATACTAAGAGAAGATAAGCTAATAGAGTTTAGTAGAGAAGACTAGAAGGAACTAGCTAAGGAACGTTAACTCCTTCGCATGTCTATCTAAGAGCTAGACCCTAGCCTATACGATTACCTTTTTAAACTAAGATATACAGCCTTTCTACAAGGAACTTGCCTTATACCTAAGCGCATTAAGAAACTCTACTTAAGAGACTACATAACTGCTAGAGAAAAAGAGCTACTCCTTTAGATGCTCTACAATAGAGAGGCTGCACTCTCTTAGGAGTTTAAAGAGGCTAGAAGAATCTACCTAGACGTCTGTCTACCGTACAAGATACGCACTATTCCTTATAAAGCCTAGTAAACAAGAGGCTTTGCTGTCCCTAAATCTATAGAACAACTAGTAGTAGACACAGCTAACGCCTGTCTTAACAGAGGAACATAGGAGTAATACGATAGTTAGTATTGTAATCTGTAGCATCTAGTCCCTAAGAAAAAGGAAGGCGTAAGATAGATCTCTAATGCCTAGAGGATTAACGCAGTTACTATCTGCGATGCGAACCTTCTACTAACAGTAGATAAGTTCTCTAAACGTTTTGCAGGACGAAAGATCTATACACTTATAGATCTCTTCTCTAGATATAACGGTATATTTAAGCGCGCTAAAGAGCGTTTAGCGGGCGCGTTAATAGGCGTAAAGCTAGATATCTTAAGGAATTACAGAGAGAATGTACAGACAGAATAAGAGAAGGGATAAGAATTAAGCGAAGAATTAGTAGTAAGAAGAAATAAGTAGAGGAAAAGACAAAAAATAAGGAAGTAAAGAGGTAATGTTGTTGTTGTAAGAATCTTACTTAGAGCGTTTGCTTTCTGAAAACCTATTAAACCTACAGTAACAGACCTACTTATCCTATAACACCTACTAGGTAACTATAGAACTAGTAAAAATAGTAGGAAAATATGCAGATACAGGCAGAATGTTAAAAGGGGCGAGGACAGAATAAGGATAGGAAAAAGTAAAAGGACTAGCTATGTAATTCCTAACTATAAGCTGCTTAGCCGCAGCTATATTAAACACCTATAAAATAAGATTACGAATTAGGAAGTTAGGACCCTACTCTATTTTAAATACTAGCAGGATAATAAAAGGAAGCCTATAGAAAGCTAGGGGAACGTACAAGGAACTTAATCTATAGATTGTAAATCTATAGTAGAACCTAAAGAACGAACTAAGGAAGTTATAGAGTACGACCTAAGGAGGATTAGGAATATAGCACTACAAGAAAGCATTAACGTATCTCCTAACTATTGCGGACTAAGGAATTAAGGGGAGAAACTAGGAAAAGACTAATGTTCTAGTAAGATAAGTAAGTCTTAACGTCTCTTAGGAACTTACAGCAAAAAGAAGAAGGGACCTTCTTTAGGAGTAAGGGAGGGAAGGAGGTAAGAGGCATAAGAAATAAAAGAGGAATGCAAGAACTAGAGGAATAAGACACTAAGGAAAGCATAAAGGACAAAAAGTTTAAAGATTTAAGGGATGTTATTTCTACACTACAAAAACCTCTTAGGGGAGTAGAGAAGTAAGCTAGCTAAACTAACTAAGCTTCTAAGGAGCAGGTGTTACTAGAGCTACATTACTAGTAACATTAGCAGTAGAACCGTCGTTATCCTCCTTAGAACTAGAAACACTGCTAGAAACTACCTTAGCATTGCTACTAACAACGTTTCTAGAACTAACTTCCTTAGCATTATTAGGAGCGGAAAAACTAGGAGTAGCAGTAACAGAAGGAACATTAGGAGTAAAAACAATAACATCTCTACCTAAACGAAGAGAGCGAGCAGAGGCAGGAGCGGTAGTTCCTAAAGACTAAGGCTTACCCTTCCTCTTCTTAATTAGAGACGCGTTTAGACCCTAGAGCGCAGTCTTCTTGCGCTTTGTAGGAGAAGTAGCAGGAGATAAACGGGCAGGTTTCTTGCGCTTAGCTGCTAACCTTAACAAAACAGGAGTAGAAGGCTTCTTATCTTTATTATCTTTATTATCCTTAAAGACCTCTAAAACATTATTAGGTATAATACCTAGGGAAGGCGCGAAGTTAGAAAGCTGCCTAGATTAAATATTAGCTAAGTGCTGCCTGTACTAAGTAGCATTAGACTAAGTAGTCTAGGCAAACAATACCTTATTCTTGCTCTTAGGGGCTTTAGTAAGAGTCTTACTAATAAAAGTACGTATTAAATGTAGAGTAGGACTAGGATTAGGAATAATAAAGGAGGCTAAGAGGGATTTAAACACGCTGCTAGGAGTAATAGAGCAATAAGCAGAGACAGTTTCTACTAAACCTAATATTAGTAATAAATATAAAGGATTAGGAACAGGAAGTCTAAAGGCAAGTTAGGAACTTACGGCGGAAGGAGCAGGCCTAAAGGCTACCCGAGCGAAGGCAGTTAGTATATACACTACCTTTTAACAGCAGTCTGTTAATATAGGCCTAGCTATAGGTGCTATAGCACTTCCTATAAGACAGAGAATAGCATTAACTATAGGTATCCTACTCTAAAAAGACATTAGTAAGCTTATTAACCCTACTCTAAGATTAAGCGCTAACAGAATGTAATAGGATAAGCGCCTTAAGGTTAGAATCGAAGAGCTCTTGCTTAGACTTCCTACCTAGGCGGAAGTAGGCGCTAACTGTAGTAAACCTGTTATAGAGGTTAAGCGTAATATCTAGCGAAACGAGAACGTTAGAAGGACTATTAGCAGCGTTAATAGCAAGAAGAGCAATAGCAGGACTAAGAGCATAGCCCTACCTATTAAGGGTGTAAAGATGTTGCTAAAGGGCTATAATCTAGGGGATGTTAATAACAGTGTTAAAAGAGCTGCGCACTATAATTAGGAGATGTTAGAAGGATGTTTAGAAATGCTGACGAAAAGAATCTCTAACTTATAGTACTATATAATGCGCGGACGCCTAGAAGATAAGGAGGGATAGGTAAGAAGAGGCACGCTAATACAGCCTTATCTGCTACAAACTACAGCCTTAGACAGGGAAATAGCTAGAGCAGCGTAGGAGTTAGGCTAGTGAATAGAAGGGGTCTAAGGAATAGGCGCAGTAGTCTAAACGTTACTTAGCTCTCTATTATTAGATTCCTTAAACTCTTTGTTAAGCGCATTAGCGCATATAGCGGCGTTTTTAGCGCTTATAGCACTACTAGACACGTAGGCCTAAAGGCGATCCTAAGCGGCAGTATTATCCTTAGTCTTAGCAGCGGTAGACTAAGCAGGCAGCTCTAAGGTAGCGGAAGAAGGTAAGAGAGAACGAGTGCAGCGCAGAGTAAGGGTATAAGGAGCTTAAGCGCGAGTGCGGGTAGTATTATTAGGTGTGCGAGATATATCCTGCAGCATATCTAAGGGCGCTAAAGAACTTTTAGGCGATAGTAAGAGAGACATTCTAGAGGACGGAGGGCGAGTGCAGCGCGAGAAGTGCGAGACAGTAAGAGAGTAGGCGATAATAAAGCTTAAAGTAAGAAGAGTGTTAATTACAGTAGCAGGGAAGAAAGAAAAAGAAGTTAAAAAGGTTAAGGCAGGAACTTAAAGCTATATTATTATTATATTTACTCGCTAGTTACTGCCTAAGGGACACTTAGAATAAGCAAGGCGCTATAAGGTTAAGGTCTATGTAGACAGGGCAACAACAGGAAGACAGAGAAAGACTTAGGATGCAGTAAGGATGTTATGCAGAATTGCAAAAGAATAGGTAAAGGAAATAGTAGCAGGAGTAGCTATATTACAATAGATATAAGTCTGCAGTTATAGAACAGGCTTTAGAAAGTAGCTAATATACCTAAGAAGAAGAGAGTTAAGAACTAAATCTCCTCTAAACTGCTAAAAGATAGTTAGAGGAATGCAAAGGAATTAGGAGGGTTCTTAGAGGAATAAAGGAAAGAAGCCTTAGAATAATAGGTAGAAGGTACAGAACTAGCTATAGAACACGGAGACGCTAGCTTAAAGGACAGTAGGAAGAAAGCATTAGGCTATTACATATAGGGGTCTCTTACGAGCTAGGTAGTATAGAAGGGGAGGAGCTTCTAGGAAAGACTGCAATATAGCGCTTAGACAGTTAAGTTAGATCGCTGTTCTAGATAAAGAAGAGGAGGCCTTCTTCTTAAGTAAGGGAGGGATGTAGTAGAGAATCTAGGGGAACTGCAGATCTAAAGGGCTATTAGGCTTAGAGATAATACAGAGAGTAGAAAAGGGACAGGAATATCTAAACCCCGTTTAGAAAACGAACACTACACATACAACACACACTATATACTCTACTTACTTGTATTAAGCACACGTTCTGATGGAGAACTACTAAAACGCTCCACTACAGCACTACCCTCCTCTTGCCTAGAATAGGGCAAAATACTTATAATTAACGGTTAAGGGGAGTGTAGAATAGGAAAGATAGTCTAGATCGGCTAGGAATACCTAAAAGCTTAGGCCTTCGCTTAGCTAGACCCTAAATCCTAGGTAAAGGTAGATATTCTAGAGTTTCGAGAATCCCTAAATCGGTCGAGGTAAAGGTAAAAACCGCACCCGGAACTCGGGCCTGCCCTATCTAATCACCTCTCTTGATACTAGGCGTAGCAGACCCTGTAGGGACTGTTACGGGCTACTACAATCTAGCTTAGGCTAACTGTGCCTTAATTAGGTCGATTAAGTTTAAGAAGGGGAATAATGTCAGGCACCAGGTTACTCTGGCCCGTTCGGGCCGGTATGCCAAGCAATCGCAGTATATTAGCCTACCTTACTGCTGTTGTGGCTCGACAGCGGTTCGTCTCTAGTCTTACAAGGCAATATACCTCTACTTCTACTATCGCGGTGCATCTCGTATCTATAAGGACTCTATTGCTTGACAGTAATAATGTTAAAAAGACCTTAAACAAAAGAAATATACAACTTGCCTTACAGGCTATCTAACAAGACGCGACATTTAAGCCGCAACGCGCTGTAGCTACCTACAACGTCTCTAAAAGCACACTACGAAGACGACTCGCTAGAACGCCCTATTAACGCGATTGTAAGCCTAAATTAATAGCTCTTTAAGGATCTAAAGAGGTAGTAATTATTAAGCATATTCTTAAGCTAATAGAGTAGGGATATATACCTAGGCTTGCTAACGTTATAGAGATAGCTAATTCTTTACTTAAGATCTATAATTAGAAGCTAGTTAGCAAGAGGTAGGCTACAAACTTTGTAAAGCGTCGCCCTAAGCTTAAAGTTAAGTTTAATTGAAAGTACGACTATAGTAGAGCCCTCTATAAGGATCCTAAGGTTATATAAGGCTAGTTCTGCCTAGTACAGAATACGAAGCCTAAGTACAGCATCTAGGACGAAGATAAGTACAACTTTAATAAGACTAGCTTTATAATAAGCGTAATATTAACTAGTGTAGTAGTTATAGTAGTAGACTATTAAGGACAGCTAAAGATAGTATAGTAGGGTAACTAGGAGTAGGTTATAGCTATCTAGGGCATAAACGCAACAGGGTAGGCGATTCTACCCTTTATTATCTTCTAAGGCAAGTACTACCTTTCTGCCTAGTACAAGGAGGAGAGCCTACCTTAAGACTTAGTAATTATAGTCTCTAAGAATAGCTAGATAATAAACAAGCTTAGTATTAAGTAGCTAGAGCACTTTAATAGGCATACTAAGGGGAGAGTTATTAGTAGCTACTGCCTGCTAGTTCTTAATAGTTATAAGAGCTACAGCTTAATTAATTTCTACTAGCTCTATAAAGAGAAGAAGATTATTACCCTCTATATGCCTCTAAACTCCTTATATCTACTATAGCTACTTAACGTTAGCTATTTTACGCTACTAAAGAAGGCGTATAGGTGCTAAGCTAAGAAGCTAATGCGCAATAAGATTACCTATATTACAAAAACAGAGTTCTTACTGTGCTTTATTACTGCCTATAAGGCCTCTATTATAAAGAGTAATATACTAAGAGGCTTTTAAGGCGCTAGCTTAGTTCTATTTAATCTAGAAGCTATTATATTAACGCTTAACGTCTGCCTGCGTACTCTACTATTACCTACTATTAAGGACAGTCCTTAGTAGTTATAAACCCTAAGTAATACTGTAGAACTAGGGTCTTAAACGAAGCTAGTTCTTAAGAGGTTTTAGAGGTATATAGATAGCTTACCTACTTTAATAGTTAAGGTAGTAAAAAACTTCTCTAAAGGCGCAGAGATAAAAGCACATGCTTTAGTATTATTATAATAGCGTATTACTAAGCTTGAAGCAGCTAATAAGGCTACTACGTAACGTAAATTATATAAAAGAAAGTAAGTATAGAAGGAGACCCTTATAATAGAGGAAGGCCTTTAACTAATAACTCTAAAGGAGTTTAAGGCGCGCAGTAATAGGAAGAAGGTAAAGAAGAAGGCGCGCGTTAAAGTAGGTAAATTGTCTTAAAGACGCTGTAGACCCTGCGGCAAGGTAGGACACAACTTGCGCACATGTACGTAAGATGTAGTAGATATTTCTAAATAAATTAGGCTACTACAAATATTAATTACTATTCTTAACGGTGCTGTATAGTAGTGCGTAGTTGCAGGTTTAGTTAGGTCTTAGCAAAAAGGTTCCACTCGCTTAAAGGTTCCACTCGCTTAAAGGTTCCACTCGCTTAAAGGTTCCACTCGCTTGTGACCTACGTTATTAGAAACTACTCCGCTGTTTTTATGTGGAAATTACAACTTCCTGTTATTACACGAACAACTTGATCGTCTTGCCTATACTAGGTGTACCACTAGCGTCGATAGCGAACAACAGCCAATAGCCAGGCAGCGCGACTCCTGGATCAATAGGGACATTTACTGTATAGCTAGTGCCACTTTCCGTCAATGCTAACGGGATTCTTCGCTGATCTGTGTTAACGGTATGAGTAGCGGTACCGAATCTGATCAGGGAGAACTTCGTGACAGATCCTGTCGTTGTGATGCTCAAGGTCGCACCCAATCTGACACTAGAGGCCACAGTACTTATAACAGGACGTGCACGTCTTGTCCCGTCAGCGTTGAGCAGGTAAGGCGGCACGAAGATCTCAGCATCGAAGTGATTGCTCTCTGGCACTCCGCCGTACTGCGTGCAGGGACCGCACAAGCCACCGCCACCATTGAGAACCGTCGCATCTGGGAGAAGGATTGCTACTGAGTGATACGTTCTTGGCACTTGCATAGGGTTGAGCTGGGTCCATCTACCAGTCGTTGGATCCCAGAGTTCAGGAGTAAGTTGCGCAGTGTCATCCTTGAAAGGTTGCAGTCGCGACTGCCCACCAGTAACCAAAACTGTGCCGTCAGGCAGTACAACACCATTGGCGAAACCACGCGCATATGACATAGACTGTGTTTTGGTGACGGTCGGGCTCGTCTTTGGCGCACCAATGGTAATAATATACGCATTTGTACGTCCATCGCTAGGGAAAGGCGCCGTTAGCATCTATGGGGTCTACACCGTTCTGGCTCGTGTACATACCTGTTCTCGTAGTCGGCAGCTCCTCCTGCAGTGAGTATCTTTCCGGCTACTGCGTCAAACATGATGGCATTCCCGTTCATGGCATGCCCGTCATCCAGTCGGTTGCCGGCACCCGTAGTGCTTCCAGCTCCTATAGTCTCGTACCAGTTCATGGCGATAGATGGACCAGCTTGGAACACTGTCTGGTTCTTCCAGCTATATGTTGTTAGTATCAAAGTTATATCAAGCGTGCGTGCGTCTTACCCGAAGAGCCATGCATGATTATCCGAGCGCCATACACCTCCGCGATCGGCCGTAAGCATAGGACTGACAAGAGCGTTCTGTAGAAGGGTCCATGCATCCGAGGTAGGATTGTATATCTCCCCATTTTTGCCACCCGTCCCTCCGCTCCAGGATCCGCCAATATTGAAGATTCGTCCGTCAGAACATGTAGCAGTGGACTGGTATCCCCGAGCTATCCGCATGTTACTCCCTGGGTTCCATGCACCGCTTGACGGGTCGTATAAGCTGGTTTTTGCAGCATCACTGCCACCTGTAATGATGACTCGACCGTTAAAGTCCAAAGATATGCCAGGGCAGAACATGTCGTGTTGCGTGTTCGATACTTCGAGCTGACTCGACTCGCCCGTGGCTGGGTCGTAGATTCCAGTTTGAGTGAAGCCTCTTTGGCCCCCGAAGTTGTCTTTTGCGAAAGCCGACCAGATTAGCACTTTTCCATTTGGGAGCAACGAAGTAGCTGCGGGTATTAGCGGGAAGTCTACGGTCTTCTCCCACAAACCTTTGCCTGCCGCCGGCGGTATATACGTTGTGTCTTGGAAGACGTTGATCTCAGCAATGGCCGACCACTGGTTCGCAACACTCTGCGCCTCGGATGTCGCTGTGATTCTTACGTATTGTGCCGGCCTTGCAACAAAGAAGGTTTTCTTCGTGGTCGCATCATTGTTGTATGTGCCGATAGCAGCGATCTGCCAGCTTGTACCATCGGCGCTGACTTCGATCTTGTGACTTCCTATCCTACCATTCGCGTTGTCGCTTGGACGCGGCCGAAGACTGACTGCATTCACGTTGTAGGACGCTTTCATGTCTACAATAATCCAATTGGGTAGAGGCTCAACAGGGGCAGGCGAATACTTCGAGTGCCAGAAGCTTGTTCCGTTCCCATCAAGCGCTCGGGAAGGCTCGTTGCCTGCTTGGAAGCTGTCCGACACTGCAGTCCATCCGGAGCGGCTGATAATGATAGAGGTAGAGTCGACAAGTCTAGCAAATACGGCAAACGCAGCGAAAATCGCTGATAAAGGTAACTTGAAGCTCATGTTGATAGTGAGGTAGCGTAGAGGAAGACTGGTGGTCTGCTGCTGATGTGGATTTTACTGTAGGGAAGTCCCTGAACTTATAGTTGTCGACGAAATTCTCAGCGCTCGTCAGCTTACATGACACCAAAGTCTACCAGCGTCGCATCCTTCGCGGCAAGCCCTGGCATGAAACCTGCAAGCATGGTGTGGTGAACGCCCACCCTTGCTAAGAGCAGCAATTCTGGTGAGAAAATGCATCGATTAGATACATGTGCACCCTAAATTAGACGTCTGAAAGCCATCGCCAAGTCACGAGGGCGATGAACTAAGTTCATGGTGTATGGCAGGATTTCCGTGCTCGTAACGAACGCCATGGAGCGATTAGAACTTCGCGGACTACCTCAGCAATAAGTTCAGCATCGTGCGCTTCAGCCCATTTGTAAGGTCTGGCAGTATATTATATTAGGGTGCATGCTAGCTGCATGTCATGACTTTGGAAGTACACGCCACATGATCGGACTGGGTGTTCGGATTCCGCATTGTTCATAGGAAACCATGAGTCGATCAGTAGTATAGCCACGGGGATATGCAGGCGTGGTGTCCAATATTTGATGCATGCAGAATTATCTCGGTTATGCATTGAGGGTGGGGCGGACTTCGGTTCGTATCGCTGACCGGGAACCTGCGTGAACGCCGCCAACTCTCCAATGAGCTTCTAGGCCCACGAATCAGTACGCTAGTCATGCATAACAGCATGTCACCCCCACAACTTCCAATGCTGAGGTTCTACCCCGTCGACCAATGTTTCGATAGAGTATGAAATGTCGTTCGCCACATCGATAAGATCTGACTGTACTCACGTTCACCCATGCGGCCAATGCGTCACTATGAACGCCACGCATCCGAAGTATACTGCTAATATCTGTACCGAGAAGGAAGGCTTGAATGTGCTCCGATCAAAAGGGAATGCCGAACATCTCGTCGTCATCGCCAGCCCCATCGCCATCGGTTTCATCGTTCCGTTCGCCCTCTTCCTCATCCTGCTCTTCTTCACTATCAGCTGTGGCCAGGCTTTCTTCGTACCACAACTCCGCCAAGTTAGATCTATGTTCTTGGATCTGGCAGAAGGTGTACGTGTTAATCCCTTGATTCGTCGCTAGCTCCCACCAGATCTTGTCGACTTCCGTAAAGAAGTGTGAGGCCGGTGTACCAACCTCGTCACGACAAGTCAACGTGATCTCATTGAGAGCCACGAAAGACGAGGCCTCATCGGTGTTTTCTGTTACGAAGCCAGCTACCCAATCCTCAACCTCTTCCCCGGGATAGAATATCTCTAGTGTCTCTAGCCTAGGTGGCAAATCCTTCGGTTGACAAGACTTGCTTGTCCAAGGCGCAGACCCGGTGGCAAGGATGAACGCCTGCGGGAGGACAAGATGTTTCATGGTGGTGAAGTGATTAAGAGAATTCTTCGGGCTTGTTACCATATCGAGCAGCCACTCAAGTTCTGAGTCATCGTCGGTCGTTTCGAGCGTGATAGAAAGTGTCTCTAGAGCATCTTGCATGTAGTTCAATTGGTCCATGAAATAGCCTGCTTCGAGCTGCGTATTAAGGTCATCGCCGATATGATAGCCGTCGTTAATACTGTGAGGGTGAGAGCTTAGCATTTGCAGCGGAAATACCAAATATGCGGACTTACAGCAGTATTTTGAGACTTTGAAGCTGAACGCAACCGAGTGCTTCGAATAGGTCACCTAGTTGTATCTCTGCCTTTTCAATCAAGAGACGATCGGCGAACTGTATCGATACAGTCAAAGCTAGGTCCTGAAGGTTCTCAGCACCCTGCAGACACCCAGGTCCGTTGAGACGCAGAATGGTGCCGATGAAGATTGTCTTTAGATCGAGGCTTGTGAGACTAGCGAAGTTGATTCCGGACTTGAAAAAATGCGTATCGCTGGTAGTAAGATGACGAAGAGTACTCCAGTAGTTGATGATGCTGTCAGGAGCGGACATGCCCCCAAAAGCCCAGAGATGCACTCGCTTGAAGGTGGGCCGCGATGATGGTCTTTCACCCAGAACTCGAGGTGGGTGAGATTTGGAAGGAGTACAAGTAGTACTCCAGCAAACCCAGATTCGATCGAGTTTTGGATGGTTCTGTACCAAGGATGCTTTATGTACCCCAGTTCCTCTAGCTTTGCTAAACTTCGCGTTCGCAAAGACGTGAGGCTGAACCCTTGATCTTCACACAGCTTCGCGACATCCTTGCGAACAGTTCTGATGCGTAGAGTCTTCACTTGGATTGCTAGATCTGGGCGGTCGAAGAGCGTACGAAGCAGTCTCAGAAGAGGATTTACCTTTGGGTGGCAGCCACACGAAATCGACAGCTTCGCTACAGTGTGCAGAACTTCTTGCCCGGCCGCTCGAAATTTGCGAGATGTAAGACATAGGTGCTTGAGGGATTTGGGTGCATCCGAGTCGGGAAGGTGGGAGACGATTTGCAACAGCAACTCCTCCGGCAGCGTATAGATTGGTGGGTTAGTGGGAAGCGCCATTATAGGACCAGAATTATGCTTGGAGCACTGAGAGGGGTGCATGGGAGACTGGCCGGAGTCCACACTTTATCCCAAGGTGTTGCGCAGATCTGCCAGAAGATCGTGTATGACGAACCGCGCTTTTTGCGACTTTTAAGGCAGAGGCAAACACTGTTGCGTACCCTGTCAGCTCGCTAGCTTAGTCCTGTAAGTATCGTGAGGGCATGTCCTGTTAACACAGGTGAAAAACAGGTAGTCTTCTGTAGATGTGGGTGCTGGAACGTGGCGATGATCGTGATGCTTGGGAATGAGGACGAAGGTGGTGGCGGGGATCACTTTACACGATGACGTAATCACATGCTCAACTAACGGAGGCGTGCAGACACAGGCTGTGAGTATAATAGCTTCTTGGTATCTCTTTTATGAATACGGCTGCTATATTTCTACGGTACCCGGGAAGACTAAGGATTACAATTGTATATTTACACCTCTCTCCTTTGCGCTTTCCTCTCCCTCAGTCGCATCTTGAGCAAGAACAACAAACTCGTCACCACACCCATGGCGCTCAGCCCGACACTAACGTACATTGCACCACGATAGCCGCTCAATTCGTCCGCGACCGTTGCTCCGCCACTGTTGACATGCACCTCCACTGTGCCCGCAATGCCAACCCCAATACTGATGCTGTAGTTCACGATCGTGTTGACCAAGCTTGCTGCCATGCCTTGATGCTTCTTAGCGACGGCGTTACTCATAATCAGTGTGCCGGCAGGAAAGCTCATGTCCATACCCCATGGGATTATGAGCGTGGTGACGAACGTTTGCGCCCAGTAGATTTGACCGATCGGCAGTGTAGCGACGAGAATACTACCAGTCAAGAAAGCAAGCATGCTAATGAGCATTACCCATCCTGGACCGATACGTGAGATGACATGGCCCGTGGTGACCGCGGCGATGAAGCCCGAGATTGCGACAGGACAAAGGTGAGCCATTGTAAGGAGCGGAGAGTCGCCGCGCAGCTGCTGGAGGAATTGAACAAAGTAATAGATCCAGATACCTAAGTTCGTTGTCAGTGACGTTGTCCACCTAATAGTACTTTGAAGAGGTGATTACTTACCGAACGCAGCCCAGCCGCATGCTATGCAGGTCAATACGAACGAGACATCCGTGCTAAGAACATTAAACGGAATGAGTGGCTTTTTGGCAACCTTGATCTCTATCCAAAAGAACACGGGGAATAGGAGAATTCCTATTATCAACAGAACGTAGATGTACGCGTGTTCCCATCCGAATCCTGGTGCTTGGTTCCAGGCGAAGTTGAACAATATCATGGCGGTGATACCCACAGTTGCGCCGAGCAGGTCAAGCTCTCGGATTCGCTCTCTATGCGAGAGGCTGCGAACGTCTTCATCTAGAGGTACAGAGGGAAGTATGAAGATCGAGAGGATGGCAAGGCAGAAGAGCGCAATGCCAAATGTCCAGAAGGTCCATGGCCACCACAAGAGCGACCAGAGGCCAGCGAATGTTCCGCCAACTACAGCACCACCTACAAAACGTCAGGAGGCATACCAGAGAATCACATAAACAATACGTACCGGGCGCACATGCTCCAAATAGTGAAAATACCATGTCCTTCCTCTGTCCCTCATTGTAGGTCGCGCCTAGAAGGCCAAGTGCATTGGGTAGTAATATTGCTGGTCCAATGCCACCCAAAACACGCGAGAAGATGAACAGCACTTGGCCACCGTTCCCTTCAACGTATATACTGCAACCGGCCACTAGGTTCCAGATAGCGAACCAAACGTAACCCACAATCAACATGTTCTTGTACCCGAATAGATCTCCACATCGACCGGATAACAGGATGAAAGTGCCAACTGTCAATGAATAGCCTGCTATCAGCCATGATAGAACGCCAGGGTCGGTGATGCCAAGATCGGGTCCGATAATGTGCAGGATATTCAAGGTGCCGAGGAGACCTGCCTGAGTTACGAACTGGGCGGAGCAAAGCAAACCAACAAAGAGGATCTCGCGAACTGGAGACATGGTCTCTGCAATGGATTTCGTCTTCGCTAATTCCAGGTCCTGATGCTGCTTGGGAGCATGCGCAGAGTGGTGGGAGCTGCGGCGGTCCATGTTTTCGTGGGAATCACTGCAGTCGAAGTCGCTATCTTGGGAAGACGATAGCTTCTCAATTGTTGGCTCTGAGAAGCCTCTTGCCTCCTCCATTCCCTTAAGGTGAGTTGAGACAACAAAAAAGGGTTTTCGTCGGATCCAGCGTTGTAACGGTGATTGGGTCGTAGGAAACGGATTTCAGATATCGAAAGGTCACCGTGTATGGCGTGTGACGATGGAAGACCTGCAAATTTCGCGTCTAAATTGTTTTGGCTGCACGTTCTGAGATGGAACCGCGATGGCGACAGTGCTGATCGGCTTCCCGATGCGTTTGGACGCAGGTGCAGAAAATGTCCGTGTAAAAATCAATATCGTTGTCCAAAGAAAAGGCAGTTTTGTCTGCAAAAGACATCGCGATGCGATTTGCGAGCTAGTCTGCCGCATAATATTCACGACATTTGCATGCTGAATCGTCATGTTGTAAAGCTTTACGTGAGCGCGGAATTGCGTCCTCAAGCAAAGAAAAGCGGGTCTGCCGAATTTCGGCTGCTGTCAAAGGCAGGATCGAAAAACGCCCAGATGCGTAAAAACGGTTTCTTCGGACCAAAAAAGCGGGTTATGGTTTCGCATGCAAGAACCTAGATTCGCCATCGAAATTGTGCCAGTTTGTGATGCTATGTAAGCCTTAACATAAGCGTGCGTGGTAAATCTGCGGAAAGCCTGACGCCTGAAAAACTGTCACAAAGATCTCCCCCACCCCCAAAAGCGCAAATATGCATGTGTCTTGCTCTGCCATCGCAAAACAAAGGTTTCGTGACTACTGTTTCTTGGTCTCATAAACCCGCACTCCCAACAATTTCCATACAGCCCAGCTGTGACCACCAACCCAAATTGGCCCGCCTCGCCAAAGCGGCAATACGTCATCCCTTGCACGTCTCCTCTGAACGACAGGCTCCTCCCATTCTCCTTGTTGGAAACGTACGACATCGTCTCTGCTGACAGTATGCGTTCTCGCATTCGCCGACATTGTCCAAAACCCAACCACATGTCCCTGGTCGATCTTGTGCTTTAACCAGCCTTTACCCCTGTTCTCTTCCGGGCTGTTATTGAGAAGTGATATAAGCTCTGCGTACGTATAGTCGGCTTTGCCTTTTGGCAGATTTGCGGAACTTAATTGTGTGCGGTGAGCTGAAGGTGGGATCTTGTCCACGACGATGGGAGACCAGAGGAAAGGAATTGGCGCGTACATCAGCCGTAAAGATAGACTCAGTAAAACTGCGACAGGGAAGTCAAGGCCGAGTGATACGCCTGCACGAAGGGCTGATCCGAAAGTAAGTCTCGGTGGAGAGGTAGATGTTGAGAAAAGAGCAGGTGCCTCTGAAAGGCGGAATACGTGGAGTGGGACATAATTTTCAAGATTATACCTGCTTGAGAAACCTAAGACGAGTCGAAGATGTTGTGTCGATAAACCTCTTCTCAGAAAAAGTATGGTTTAGCATTAGGAAGTCATGACGTCACGCGAGCCCAATGCATCAGCAGACAATACGACAACGTAGCATATGTCAGTACGGAGCTGGATTGATCCAAATCATTGTCGTATTCAGATTTGGGAGAATTATGTTCTCAATTTTAGAGGCAGAACTCGGTGTGAAACAAACAAGGGCAGGCCTTAGTTCGCTTGGTGCACAACTCGAGAACAGCCTATATCCATAGTCCTAGCGCACGCAAGATTAAGTTCCCTTTCTACGATGACTATAGCGTCACCAAGCTCCCTACAACTGCAGCAATGACCGCACTGCCCAGAACGCTCACAGAAAGACTAGCGGATGCAGCTGCAGTATAAGTAGGCATGGGGATGCCGGTTCCCGAGGGTGAGGTCCCATTACCAGAGGTACCAGTACCCACGAGATCTGGGAACAAGTAGCTGGTGTTGGTGTCTACAACAATCCAGTTCCGCACCAATGCCGTTCCATTCATGACTGACTCCCATTGCTCCGCCGTACACTGACCGGGATCAAGAACGTAGCACTGTGTGCCTTCGTCGACGATTGGCTCATTAGTAATGTTGTACACATCACCTGGTCCTTCAGACGCATAATCCGGGTTTTCGGTGGTAGAGATATTTCCGGTGCTGATGTCGCGATTAAAGAGTGCACGTGTAAAGATCCTGTACGCAGTCTCGGGCTGGTAAGCCGGTACCTCATGACCAGCTTCATAAACACGTGTGAACGACAAGTTTCCGTACTGACGCACTTGACCTCCAGTATAGGTGTCATTGACAATGACAGGTGCGTACCCTGCACCTGCGAAAGAGGTTGCATTGTCGTAAGGAATTGCAAGGGAGAGCAGCTCACCGCCATACCCTGTTGTTTTATGCAAAGTTAGTTGATGTGCCACGCGCAGGCTTGCGGAATACTACTCACAGTTGCAGGCGTAGTCTCGGTCACCGTACACTAGTGTAACCTTGATACCTTCCTCGAGAAGGTATGCTAAATCTTCCTTCCAGCCCGGACGTGGGTAGTCGCCGATGCCGCGGAATGCTCGCGATACCGCCGAATTTGACTGAGTCCAGTTCAAGGGCACTCCTAGCCCCTGCTGCACATGAGGCTGATTGAGCCAGCCCTGATACCACGGAGGTGGGAAGGCTGCAGCGCCGGGGGCGGAGATGTCGTAATAGTTCAGGTCGGTGTCAAAATAGGGGTCCCGAATTGTCTCAGAACAAAATGTCTCGGCAGACTCACAAACTTCGTTGACGGTCTCATTGAACCCTTGATTGGTAGGGTCGTACGCAAGACTCAGGTTGCGGCATTCTTCAATTTGATCAAGACAGCCTCCTTCGCGGTATAAGTTGTCGAGCACTTCTTCATAGCGCGACTCATTCACGGCCTGGATACCGTAAGTATTGTTGTACTGCATTGTTGGGTAAGCCGGCCACTGCACGTAGCGGTCAATGCAGCCGTTGATGATGAGTAGAGTGTCAAGGTGAAGTATGTGAGTCTGTCCGGCTTCGCTCCAGGTTCCATTCTCTATCTTCTCGTTCTGTTCCTGGAAATAGGCCGCGAAAGCAGGTCCGTAACGACCTCCGTACGACTCAGTTGCGATTGAGATTCTATCATCATTGGGCTTGTGTTCAGGGAATTCCTGGAACCAGACTTGAGCGAAGTTCCAGAGAGCTCGTGCTGAGTTCTCAGTACCACGGGTGGTGAGATTGTAATTTTCACTGGGATAGGTACCGACGTAGAAGCTGTTGTTTTGTGAGGGGACAGGACCATTTTCAAAGTCGACCACTTCAAGATCACCTGTGTCTAGATTGGTGGTGATGTTGACCAAGCTATCGTAGCTCATACCAACTTGGACGGGCTGGTCGAGGTATAGCATGTTGACTTTGCTGTTCAGCCTTTGTCTTGTATAGATCGGATGTGATAATTCGGATGAACTCACCCTCGTTGTTCCATGACCACTCGTTGAGATAAGTACTATTAGAGTCGGCGCCAATGAAGCAAGGTCCATTTTCACGCAACAGGCCAACGAAAGAACTAGAGCCAGGTCCACCTCAACAATGTCAGTGAAGGTCACAAGAGGCATTGGTAAGTCGCCTACCGTTCATCCAAATTGATAGAGGGGCATTTGCAGGATCTTTCCTCGATTCAAAGAACCAAAAATAAGTATTGATCTCATATGTTTGGTTTTCGACTCCAAGGTCGGCCAGTGCTCCAACCGGGAGATGAACATAACCGGAGAAGCTTCGGACGCCTTCGGTGGTTTCGCAAAGGTCAGTCTGGTGATAGTTAGTGGACATTTCAGGTAACGTACGAAGAATTAACCTGCCTCTTTGTACGAGATTGTGACTCCCTCATCAAGCTGAGACTCTAGGATGGTTATGCCTTCTGGCTTTGGAGGGAATTGGGCGTTGACGACCCCGCTCAAAAGACCGGCTGCTCCGAGTAGAGAGAACCCAAAGGCAGCCATGATGATGATCAACGTGCGAAGAGTTCTACCTCTCCACTTCCTGGCACGCGTAGCCTTTGGAAGGGTATGTAGCTTCAGTCTTTATAGTACGTCGCACGACATTGGGGTACATTGATGCAGCTGCATATCGACCAGGTACGAGCTTGCATGAGCTTACATGTCAGGTATCGAGCTTCCTGATTGAGCTATAGCGCGCGCACCGTTGCAGCGGCGCTGATCTGAGGCAGCCCATTCATGACGTCGAATCGCCTCTTAGCGAAGTGATATGGGCGGGGAACAATGCATGGCCAAGACTGCCAAGGATGCTTTTCGTCACTTGTTTGTTCGGCAATGTCTTGGTTGATCAGTTACCTGTTGAGTGGGGTAATAGGATTGTTACTGAGTAGCGCATGGGGAAGGTGGTGAAGCCCGCGGTGATAAGAGAGCCAAAGTACCGAGCAAGTGGAGCACGGCGGGGAGTATAGTTCGGTTCGGTTTTACTCTTGCACGCATTAAATCTGTCAAATGATCAGCACGCAGTACCAAAGGTCAAAGCCAAGATCTACCTTATACACAAGTAGCCCAAGCAATGAGCGGCGCATTGCCAATGTCGCTACATGTTCCGGATATGGCAAACTGCAAGTTGTTCCCACTTCGACGTAGGGTTTCGACTGTGGTTGGAATCTTTCCATAGAACGCGGTTTTAGCGTTGTGCATTTTTTATCGATGAATTTGTATACAGTGGATATAGTAGCAATCCGATAGTTGTTGCTAACGCGAAGATGGGAACAAAGGGGGCAAAAACCTCCCTGAAGAAAGGCCTCATTCGAGTACCCAATGCGCCACAGAACGCCAATCGCAATTGCCTTCCCAATAACACCCAGCAAATATGCAGACAGAGTTTACATCGCAAAGGAGATGGCCCAACTTATTCTAAACTTGGGTCCAATACAACTAAACATTGGGTATCTGTCAAAATCATATTCTCACAGCTTAGACAGGCGCGCCCCAAGCTGCGCGTAGACGACGAGCGAGCTGTATGTCTTTCTGTTGTATGGTGACACGCTTGGCGTGGATAGCGCAAAGGTTTGCGTCGTGGAAGAGGTTGACAAGGAAGGCTTCGGTGGCTTCTTGTAGGGCTACAATGGCTTGACTTTGCCATCTGTTGGGACCATCCTCGGTTGTGACTGTTTGCGCAATCTCGCGGACCTGGAAGGGCATTAGTTAATGGTGTGGTGCTGTACACATAGCCGGTGCTTACGAGGCGTTGGAATGGGAGTTTCAGGAGAAGCAAGTCGGTCGACTTCTGGTAGCGCTTGATCTCACGGAGAGCGACGGTGCCAGGCTTGTAGCGCTTCTTCGCGCGATCTGGCGCAGGTCCTGCTTGGCCAACTGTGCGCATGTCAGCTCAGATGCGCAGACTCGTCAGTTATACATAGAACGTACGTCGCTTGCCCGAGTCCCTCCTGCTTCCAACACTTGCTCTTCCGCCCCGCGAGGGCCGCGCCTTGTTGCGCCTTGTTGGAGATTTCGGTGGCATGACGATGTTGGTATGTGGGAATGCTGCACAGCGTGTTGGAATCTGGAGGGACGCGATGCGCCGAAAGAATGCGCGCGGTGGGAGGGGTCAGGGCGCGTTCACGTCACGAAAAGTCGCGAGATGCCAAAGCGCGTCGGGGATCACTTGGTACAAAGTCGAGTCTCGCGGACAAACGTCGTCGTCAAGAATAGCGATGAAATGGCATGGAAGGGTCGCGATGGCGGATGAAGCACGGGCGCATTGTTCTACTTGGTGGGCATTGTGGCTGGTCCGCTTTCACCCAGGGCAGGAGCTTGGACCGTGTCGACTGTCCGGCGGGTCGCGGAAGGTACGATCGTGTGGTGATTGGACTAGCGCCTTGGCAGACCGTCGGACAAGTTACGTAGCCACATGGGGTCCATCTGTCACTCGGAAAGTGACTGCGTTTGCTGGGCGACACCTGTCCCTTCGTTTTATATCCGGTTGTTGGTGCTGGAATCTGCTTCTTCCTCGCTTTCCTGGTTCCGTCTTGTTCCCAAAGCAACCATTCCACCATGGCGAACGTCTTGCAAGGAGGGGACGGCATGATGGGAGGAGGGGTCGGAGGCTTTCCGCTCGAGCAATGGTTCTACGAGATGCCCGTATGTACGCGTTGGTGGATGACGGCGGCGCTGAGCGCAAGTGTGCTGGTGCAATGCCACATCATCTCGCCTTTCCAGCTCTTCTACAGTGTGCGCACTGTCTTCTTCAAGAGCCAGGTCAGTCCATTCCCATGCTTGAGAATCGCTGCTTGCGCTGACACCCGATAGTACTGGAGACTACTCACTACCTTCTTCTACTTCGGCCCACTCAGCCTCGACCTCCTATACCACATCTTCTTCCTCCAACGATACGCGCGACTGCTCGAGGAATCGTCGGGCCGCTCAACAGCACACTTCGCATGGCTTCTCACCTTCGCGTCTACGCTCCTCCTCTGCATTGCGCCCATATTCTCCATGGCCTTCCTCGGCTCGGCTCTGTCCAGCACGCTCATCTACATCTGGAGCAGGAAGAACCCAGACACAATGCTCAGCTTTCTCGGGCTATTGGTCTTCAAGGCGCCGTACTTGCCTTGGGTGCTGTTGGCCTTTTCGCTGATCATGCACGGGACGGTACCCAAGGATGAGATGTGCGGCATCGTTGTCGGTCATAGTATGTCTTCTCCCTCAACTCTTTAGCATGTCGACTAATCATTATCAGTTTGGTATTACCTCAACGATATTTACCCGCCGCTCCATAACAACCACAGCCCGCTATTCCCACCTGCCTGGTGGATCCGTCTGTTCGAAGGGCCTCCCGCTACCGCGGAGGAGCCTGTCGAAGATGAGGCAGCGATGGACACGGACGTAAACGCGAACGGCCATGACAACCGGGTGGACGCTGCACAATAAGCACCATCATAGACACGTGCATTTATATCTGGCGTTTGGCGAACACTCATGGTTTTGAGATACCCTAGCTGTCGTTGATGCATTGATAGTGTGCATTAGCCTTGTATATGCATCTACTAGACATGGACAGAATTGCTTACCTTGCTCATATTCTCTCCTAATGCTTATCTCCGTTGTGCCATTGGGGTTGTCCAATCAAAGTCTACAACATGCTCTTTGCGAGAGGCTCAAGCTGTAGACAACTACCCAGCTCCTGCCTGTCTGGGCGTAGAACCTTCCTATCCGGGCTAGCATCTCCGCAGACCTGCATATCATCGCTCATACTCTACCGGGTCTCGATCGAACACCGCAGCCATGGAACGGGCATGGCCGATACCGTCGGGACTATTGGTTGACAGAAATTGCCATCACAAGTTGCTTATAATAACGCGTGCCCTCCAATGTGAACGTTACCAAGTTTTCTTCCTGTCCTTCACTACGAACAGTCCGATCACAGGCCAGTCAACCTCCACCGTCTTAACATGGCGCCATCCAAGTCACTCCTGCCTCTCCTCGCGGCTGTCCCCTACGCTTCGGCTTGGGGCTCTCTGGGTCACACCGCGGTCGCATACATGGCGCAAAATCTCGTCTCTCACAAGACGGCCAAATTTGCCCAAACTCTCTTGAACGACACCTCGTCCGCATACCTAGCCAACGTGGCAACCTGGGCCGACAGCTACCGCTATGAGGCTGGAGGACAGTTCAGTTCTGTCTACCACTACATCGATTCTCTGGACAACCCGCCTGAAAGCTGCAACGTCGACTACGAGCGTGACTGTTCCGAAGAAGGTTGCATCGTTTCTGCTATCGCCAACTATTCCAGCCGCGCTTTCCAGAAGTCTGTTGGTATCGTTGAGCAGCAGAAAGCTCTCAAATGGGTCATTCACTTCATTGGTGATATCCACCAGCCACTACACGTAGAGAACATTGCCGTGGGTGGCAACCTCATTAATGTCACCTTCAACGGCGCGCACACAAATCTCCACTCTATCTGGGATACAGCAATCCCCCAAAAGGCTTACGGCAACTTCTCTCAAGCCAATGCATTAGCTTTGGCCAATAATCTCACCGCAGAAGTGAAGCATGGCAAATTCAAGAAAGAGAGCAAGATATGGCTCAAGGGCTTGAAGGCGAAGGATGCAGTCAGCAGCTCCATGACCTGGGCTCGTGACGCCAATAGATACGTGTGCTCTACTGTCATACCTAATGGTCCTGATGCAGTATTCGCGCAAGAGCTGTCAGGAGCGTACTGGGACACTGCTATTCCAGTCGTCACCAAGCAGCTCGCAAAGGCAGGATACAGGCTTGCCGCTTGGCTCGATGCTATCGTTGAGCTCAATGAGAAGAAGGGTCATGGAAAGTGGGTGCGAGAGGAGAAGAGGGCAGTCAACCTACAGCCATGGCAGGAAGAAGCAAGGCAGGCCCGACGTGAATTTGGGCCTGACTGTGGATGTGGTGAGGAGCATGCGCATTAAAGGACTTCATTCAGAATTTCGGTGGATTCGTACAGTTGAAGGATGTAGACTATATGACGAGATATCGAGACGACAATGATGAGACAATCTGCTCATTAATGCAACGCTGGCCAGCAACTGGATCACAGTGCAGTGCGTATCGTTTTTATGCCTTACCTCGATCCGACAGGACATAGGGGCTGCCGAACGGCACGTGTCGCGGTTACTCAGCACCCGCCGGCGTTTCGCACTCTTCTCCCGTGCCGTCTACATTCCACCGTTTACTGACCATGTATCCACTGCGATCCACCGACGAGTGTCTGCGATGGGCAGGCCATCAGCGCGACGAGCATGCGACAGGTGCCATGCCGTAAAAGAGAAATGTAGGCGCATCCCTGGCCAGGACACGTGCGAACGATGCATCCGACTTCAGAACTCGTGTCAGACCCTACGACCAGTCGGGACAGCCGGACGCAAACCTCGGTACCAACGCACTGAGGATACCACACGCTGCCAGCTACACACGGCTCGGAGCGATAGCAGCCTTTCTGTTGCTGCTTCATCACCACAATGCCCAGCCTCGGCCGCCACCCCAGCTATGCCGGATTGGGACTTAGTATCGCTGCCCAGGGCCCCACCCTTATTCGCCGACCTGACTGAGCGGGAACTGTACCTTGTCAAGAGCGTCTCCCAAGGACGAACGCGCATCGACCAGTTCTTAATCTCGTCAAGCTTTCGCATCTGCCACCACAGAGCCTTTGCGCAACAACTCCACAACGCCACTTCATGGGTTCAAGACTCGTTGATCGCCACGGCAGCTCTCCTGGCTTGCGAGTATGAGCCTGGTTCCGGCCATGAGGACCGAGTCATCGGCCACAGACGCGCAGCTTCTGCAGTTTCCACATTGCGGTCTGTGAAGAACGTCGATTCTGGAGTCCTTCCTACTGTTCTGATGCTTTCAGTAAGCGCAATCACCTTTGCCCTACATATTTCGGGACAATCGTTGGAGATATGCCGATACAGCCTCGACCTCATTAAGCCCATATACGAGTCGACAACGAAACTTACCTCAGACTGTCTCGCCTTCGTCATCTGTCTCGTTCAAGCCGAGACTGAAGAGTGTATTTTACGGGGCGAGGTACCAACCTTACGATTCAAGGCTGAGGGACTAGATGATGTCGTTGATCGATACCTAGGCATCGCATGGCCCATGTTGCCATACCTTTACGACGTTTGCAAGATCGCCAATTCGCTACGCCATGACAAACACCTTGATATATCTGAAATTACTCAAGCTTTAGACGCAATTGAAGTGGCCGTTGAGGGATGGATACCAAGAATGCCCGAAAGCCACATTACTCGCTTCTTGCAAGAAGAGCTGGCTAGTATTTTGGCTCAAGCAAGACTATATCGCTGGTCCGTTTTACTTATCACACACCGACTAAGACGTCCATATGGTGCAGCGGCAGCAAAAGGGACGGTCATCTCAAATGCCATCCTAGAAGAGCTGCGCTTGATTCTCCAGTCCACCGGGCGCTCGGTACCAGGTGCCAATATCCCGTACATGTTCGCTTGCTTTGAGTTGGTCGATCCAGCTAAACGCAAAATGGCGCTTGAGAAGATTGACGCTGTCGTTGAATTTTCCAAAGAACTGAGAATCAAGGTCAAGAAGCAATTGACAGCGTTTTGGATCATCAAAGATAACACGGATCAAATCCATTGGAGGGACATCATCTCATGGCTTCCTCAATGACAAACTTGGAATTGAAACTACACAGCTCAGACGTCTTTTGGCTTTGTATATTACGATCAAATGCACCTCGACATACTGCAGTGTCCTTCTGAATTTGGCTGTCACGAGAGCAGCAATGTACCCTACTCAAGTGTTCGATGAGCTGGCTGTCGCATCGCCATCCGCCTATATTTCTCCGCCGTTGCGATCCTAATCTTCTTGCCCCACACTAGCAAGGGTATAGGAAGCAGCAGGACCGCGAAGCAAAAGGCTGCCGTAATGATACACACGTTTTGCAACCCCATATCCTTGGTCCATGGTGTGACCGCGAAAAGAATAACGACTGCGAACAAATTTCGGACGAAGACGATACCTATCATGACGTCCCCGAGGATCTGAACATGTGCAAGTCAGCAATTGTTGTGCATTCAAGAAGCGCAACGTTGCCAGCTTACCTCTTGATAGCAATCTGTCACATACGCAAGGGCAATGCCGCTAGCCAAGACGAATGTGAAGCCGAACAAGCCGAATCCCACGGCTAACACTATCCAATGCACGCCCTGATGGTACGGTTAGTGTCGGACAATAACCATCGAAACCTCTGAACATACTCTCACCAAAGCCAGCCCGAACATTAGAATACCCGCTGGAAGCAGCACTGCCGAAGCAAGAGCAAGCCACAGTCGCATTTCTGGTTCGTATATTCCTCGATTTCGTCTGGCAAACCACATGATCGACCTGTCATTCAGGAAACCGCCGACGAAAAAACCCAAGAACGAGCCAGTGAAAGGGGCAATGTTCATGAGTCCTACTCCAGATGGCCCGAAGCTGTACGGCGGTTGCAGCAGATAAACCGCCTGTAGCGAAGACATCAGTGCCAAGCACGCAAGTACCGTACCATAGGTGAGAGCGGCGTAGCCGACCGCGGGGAAAGTGAGCAACACTACAACTGGTTGGTAGAAATGGTGGCCGATCGGTTGTTTGGAAGGAGTGAAGAGGGCCAAGCGCTGGCGATACGTTTTCCGTGGCAAGTTCGTGTCGATTCTAGATTGCACTCGCTCCATGCTACTGTGTATGGCGTCCCCTTTGACGTCTGCAACTTTCTGCGACTCCGAGTTGGCATGAATGGTGCTCGGTCCATGTGAGCCAGAAACACCATGGGTTACACTGCGACCGTTGAGAACTGGCACATACTTCGACTCTTCGAAGAAGAATAAGACGAGCGCGAGATTCAACGACAAGAAGATTGTGCACCACCACCAAATCCACCTCCAACCCTGGGATTCCACCACGAATCCGGAGGCTACTGGTCCGAGGGATGCACCCACGGATGTGAAAATGAGGTACCATGCGTTCATGGTTCCATGTTGGTGCACAAAGTACAGATCGGCAATGGTGATTTGTACAACAGCCTCGCTGATGGCACCTCCTAGTCCAGCAAGAAAGTTGCTGCCCATCCAGTCACCGTACGTCCTGGTCTTGGCCTGCCAAATCACAGAGCTCAATTGCAGTGCTGAGCTGATAAGGTATAGTGGCCGTCGCCCAAACTTGTGTACGAATGGCATGAAGATCATACAGCCGACCGCGAGTCCAGCACAAGACATAGCGGCTCCGTTATTCAGCTGGTCGACAGTGAAGTATAGTTCACGCATCAGGGACCCCCAGGATGTCGAGCCTGTCTGCAGCTGTACGAATGTCCAAAGCACAAAAAAACCGACTAGGCCAAAATTGATGGATTTTCGTAGTTTGCTCCAGTTTAAGGGATCGTCTGGATCAGAGCTTGGTACAGGTTGAAGGATGACATCTGACGCGGGTGTTGTCACTAGACGTTGGCTGTCAGGATGCGATCTTACTAGCAATAAGTGCTAAGCCTTACTATCCTCCAACCGGATGGTACCAGGCGCCCAGAAGTTTTCACCCTCCCCTCTCTGGGAGTTCGTGTCGGCCATCGTCGCTGAGGGATAAGGATCACAATGAATACACTACAAGCTGCTATCCACCCCAAGCATACAGCTTGTAGGATGAGTATTGACCCTTATCATTTCCCAGGCTTTCTTGCGTATATATATCGAATCGAATCCTCAGGCGGTCTTATTCCGTTCTGTGCCGTCCCCGCAACTCTATCCTGAACCCCGGAATACATGTTTCCGCTAACGAACGGGCCTAATCGAACGAATTGTGTAGCGAACAATCCCCCGGCTTGGCGTTGGCGGCTGTGGGGTAGCAATGCGCTAACGACTGCCGCTCAGACACGAAACGAGAGTACGTACTGACCGGCAAGATAACAACACCGTATCACGTTATCTTGTAAACGGAATCGAGACCACACTTTCGTCAGCCGAGGCTACATTCTACGGCAGCCGAGGGTACTACTAATATACATATTCAAGAAGGTGCCGATGCTCATCGTTGGTACCATTGCGTCTGCCCAGCCGTAGTCCAACCAACAACTCGCAGATTCCACTCATCACTCGAACATGGCTATCACTGCATGGGAAAGCAAAGTTGCTGCCAAACAACAAGCTGGCCGTGACAAGATACCAAAAGAATGGCTTCTTCCGGCATCCGTCATGAACTTGCTTCGAGTACCGCTTCCAGAGCATCCAAATCGCATAATCGAGATGGACATCCCGCGGCAATCGGGAATTTTGAGTGAGAAAGAGCTGAATATAACGGAGAAGTACACCGTCGAAGAACTGTTGGAACAGTTGAGGAAGGGTGTTTTATCGTCGCTAGAAGTTACGATAGCTTTCTCCAAGAGAGCAGCCATGGCGCAGCAACTGGTTCGTTTGAGTTCTTTCCAGAATGCCAACGAGTTGACTGACACAGTATCCTAGCTCTCTTGCCTTACAGAGACATACTTTCCTGAAGCACAAGACCGAGCACGCTTCCTCGACAGTGAAAGAGCTGCGGGCCGTCTCGTTGGTCCCCTTCATGGCTTGCCTATAAGTGTCAAAGACGGTTTCCAGATCGCCGGAACAGCGGCAACTATCGGCTTTGTCTCTTTCCTGGATCATGCATTATCGGAGAAGAACTCACCGCTTGTGGAGATCCTGCTGGAGCTTGGTGCAGTTGTATATGTCAAGACTAACATTCCGCAGACCCTGATGGCAAGTACACTATCTTATCGTGACCTTGAGAGGGATCATACACTAATGTTGCATAGACGGCAGACTCACATAACAACATCTTCGGGCGGACGTTGAACCCTCATAATACTGCTTTGACGGCGGGAGGCTCTAGTGGAGGCGAAGGAGCGCTCATTGCATTCCGAGGATCTCCTCTTGGTATCGGAACAGACATTGCAGGTTAGTACATATCTTTGAGTTTGTAGCTATCACCCTCACTGACCAAAACCAGGCTCTATCCGTATACCGTCCCTCTGCTGTGGCACGTATGGATTCAAGCCTTCTACAGCGCGTATTCCATTTGGTGGCCAGCCTTCTCCTGTGCGAGATGGCATGTCCTTCTTCGAGCCATCCGCTGGCCCGTTGGCAAACGACATACAAGCACTGCGTATCCTATGTCGGTCAGTCTTGTCAACGAGACCGGCCATGTACGACGCCACCGCTCTCGACGTCCCTTGAGAGACCTGAAGTACCGCCGAGCGCGCCGAAATTGAGACTCGGTCTTTTGACCGAAGACTCAGCCTTCCCGTTGCACCCACCGGTTAAAAGAGCACTGGCTCAAGCGGTCAGAGCACTAGAAGCCAAGGGTCACCAGGTTGTTCCTATATCGCCGTTGCGCGCACAAGTCTCCAATGCGCTGGCTCTCGGGTTTGCCTATTTTGGGCTTGATGAGCCCCCAGCGCATATAGCCGCTAGTGGTGAGCCTCTTGTACCGTCTGTGATTCAGGCTATGCAGACATTTGGCAGCTTCAAGTGCGATTTTCTGGCCGACTGCGAAGGTCTACAGGGCATACCAAGGGTGGCAGCACTTAATGTGAAGAGAGAGTCTATCGCGGATGAGTGGAGGAAGGTATGGAGGGACGAGAGACTGGATGCGGTAATCGGACCGGCGGCGCAGAACACTGCGGTTGCGCATGACACGTACGGATTACCGCCGTATACGTTGCTGCTAAACGTACTGGATGTAAGTTGTAGTCAAGCATCCGAAAATGCTAAGAAAGGAATATTGCTAACGGCCGTGCCAGTATCCCGCATGCATCATACCTTTCGGCAAAGCATCGAGTGCTCTTGACGCCGAGCACTTCACCATGGGCTCTGACCAAGTAGGTCCAAGCTGTAAGTTGTCATCTCCTGACTTTACATACTGTTGTTGAGATACAGGCTAATGTGTGCTGCGCACAGACGATCCCAAGGTCGTAGACGGCGCACCGACTTCGATACAAGTCTTCACGAATAGGATGCGCGATGAAGAATGTCTGCAGGTGGCCACTATTGTCAATGAGTGCTTGAGGACTGTGTAGGCTGGATAGCGCGTTAGCACCTGATCAAACGCACTTGAGCATTCTTCAGATCCACAATCGTTAACCTTTCAATCGAGAAGTACCAGTCTGACGAGAAGGCGGTGAGTGCACAGAAGCAGTAGCTTTCCTCTTGCATTGCTCTCGCATGCTGTAGGCGGTATATGCCGTGTCAACCGGTTGCCCGACCTGCTGTAGCGCCGCCTCCTTCTTCTTAGTAACTAGGCGAACTGTAATGTTCTTCCAAAAACCGCAGCGCGAATACTTTCGCTATTGCTAGCGCGGCTCAGTCCTCATCCCGATATTGAAGATAATGAGCGTCGTCCATGTCGTCTAACACGAGATGCCATTGCTGCTTGTAGTTCTGGAGCTGATAGTGCATCAGCTTGATGGTACTCGCCTGCGCTCCTCACGGTCTAGCGATCTGGACCTGGTCGGGCGATGTCGTGGTAGCTTCGCTTAGACTGGGCGATGTTGCTGGCATGCATCTCAAACACAAAGTTCGAGCACGACTTGTCGTGCATCGTATAATCATGCTCGATGACGAGCTGCATTTTGCTTTTCTGTAGTGAGTATGTAACGTTGGCCAAGTAGCTTTCCGTTCACCT
Source organism: Alternaria atra (assembly GCF_907166805.1). Lineage (NCBI taxonomy): Eukaryota > Fungi > Ascomycota > Dothideomycetes > Pleosporales > Pleosporaceae > Alternaria > Alternaria atra. Next base: position 3,845,607 of record NW_025091326.1, on the reverse strand, counting down.
CATGCCGCTAGGGGACATGAGCGCAGCCCGCGAGTCCAGGAGTCTGGCGCAGCGTATAGTTAGCTCAACGGGTCGAGTGTTGTGCCCCGATTGGCAAAGTCTTTGTCCTGAGCAAAGAGTCCAAGAATTGACAAGTGTGGTGGGGTTTTTGCGGGATTTTTGCGGGATTTTTGCGGGGTTTTAGCGCTGCTTAGGAGCTAAAGATCTCGGATAGTCCCGCAACTCAACGGGCGGTGGATAGATAGCAGTGCTCACTAGGCGGTTGGAAAGGCCGTTGTTGTAACAGTTCTGTGGTGTGATAATCAGCGCTGCCGTATGCGGCGCAGTCTCGGCTGAGTTTCAGTCTGGAGTATTTGCATACGCTCTTGTACCGATTGACTTTTACTTAGTCTCTGCTAGGCGACTCCTATTGATGGAAACCCTGTGTACCACACTGGCGCTTGGCGACTCACGTGTAGGTTATGTTAAATTCTATACATCCATACGCGAAACCCGATACTGATACCATACTTTGTGTCTGCCCACGATAACATTGCAGAAACGGGTTACAACACACGTGATGCTTCTCGTGGACTACTCTCGTAGGCTAAGATTTGGAAAGGGAAAAGGGCCCATACCACGTCTTACATGCGTCGTACGACATTTTGAATTGTAGCAGAGAAGCCACATCACTTAGACGGCACCTGCAATTCGGTGAATGCAAATGTGTTTAGGATTCAAGATCACTCCACACCCCGCACTGTATGCTTTTCTAGAGGCTTGTTAGGGTCTAGTAGATGTTTGCGGGGAACGGTCCGATCATCAGGCCGCATAATCGGTAACTGGCTGACCCATGCTGCTTCTACACATCATCTACATAGGCGTTTTGATACACCTACTAGCTGTGAATACCAAGCGGGTACATCTCTCACTCACATTGAGAGCTTCGTCGGAGGCGTCTTACGACGCTGCTTAGTGAGGTACGGGACTGCACGTATTACTCGTTCGTATAAACAAGCTACTGGGTGTAGTAGACTCCTCTGATGTGGCAAGCGCTGATTTGATACCCTAGTTTACATAGAACGCCTATGTAAACTAATAAGGGCCGGTCCTTTCCGCATGGTTTGGCACACCTAGCGCCTAGCTAAGCCTTGGCCTTCAAAAGCAATGAAGTCGCAGGTATTGATGCGCATTTTTTGGTATCATCAGGTGATGGGTGCAGGAACATGGAAGATCTTCGTAGCCATTATGCATACGACCATGTTCACGTAATGGCAACTGCAAAGGTGACTGCGTGTCAGACGACAAGATCATCTGCCATGGAACAAAACTCGATCATGCAAGTTTTATTTTGATGATGCTTAGGCTAGCAACACCTTAGTCTTGGGGCTCTCACCTGTATGAACCTCATCGAATGTGTAAGAATGATCAGAGATACAAATCTTGACAAGTGACATAAGACTGGCATGATACAGATGTATCAACTTCTTTTTTCCTTGGAATGCTACCAACATCTCTGGCTGCTATCCACGCAATCCTTTGATAGTTTCATAATCCACAAAGCTAAATGAGCTTAGCATGATGCATATGTACAATACTTTTGTTTTCTCGGAGTGTTCCCATTGCCTCCAGTCGCTATCAACCCCATTTTCTATTTTCGTCAACGCTAAGAAGATAGGTCAGACCTAGAACTGAAACAAGGAAAGGCACATCGACTTCTTGAATAGCTCCATGACAATATAAATACATCCAGTTCAGGCACTGTGGAAAGATACAGCCTGCTTCTTGTGACTTCACATCATCATTACCAGTTTACCTTTCTTCTACCACTCCGAAGTCAGTATTCCCTTGATGACGCCTGATACAAATCTGATTTTAATACACTTAGACCTCGAACAACACTCAAACATGGGCTCTACATCCATTGCTATGCGTCCCTGGATCTCTGTTGAATCCTGGGGCCCAGACCGCCTTGATGTCGTTGGGATCGGTATGGATGACCAGATGTACCGCAAGAGGTTCGACAGAGGCGACGGTGGCTGGAAGCCTAGCGTTGATGCTGCATGGGAGCCACTAAGTGGCAAGTTCAAGCAGATCCCCGCGGCCATTTCCTGGAGTTTCGGTCGACTTGACATTTTTGGCATCGGTCTCAACAACCAGATGTACTACAAGGCGTGGGGAAACAACAGGAAGACAGGAGGTTCTTGGATTGTTAGCGACTGGCAGTCCATAGAAGGTGGGTTCAAGAGCCCACCGGTACCTGTCTCCTGGGGCAATGGACGAATCGACCTCTTTGGCATCGGCATGGACGATCAGATGTATCGCAAGGTTTATGGGGGACAGTGGAGCCCGGGAGGCTGGGAACCACTAACTGGCAAGTTCAAGAGCCCTCCGGCAGCGGTGTCATGGGGTAGTGATCGACTCGACGTCTTTGGGATTGGTTTGGACGACCAGATGTACCACAGGGCATGGGAAAGTAAAGCATGGACTACTTCAAGTTGGACTCCGATGACTGGCAAATTCAAAAGCCAACCCATCGTTGTATCGTGGGGCCAAGGCAGACTTGACGTCTTTGGGATTGGGATGGATGACCAGATGTACCACAAAGCGTACAATGGAACAAACTGGGTGACCAAAGAGTGGAAGGGAATCAATGGCAAGTTCAAGAGCGTCCCGTCAGCGGTCTCATGGGGTCAGGGCCGCATCGACGTTTTCGGCATTGGACTAGATGACCAAATGTACCACAAGGCATACGACAATGGTGGCTGGGTGGGTGACTGGAAGGGAATCGGTGGTAAATTTAAAAGCGCTCCAGCAGCTGTCTCGTGGGGCAAGGGACGAATCGACGTTTTCGGTATCGGAATGGACGATGGAGTTTGGCAGCAATACTACTCGAACAACGCCTGGGCTTCGAAGTGGGGAGGTTTGGGTGGAAAGTTCAAGACGTTCTAGGCGTCCTAGGACTGTGCAGACCTTTCGGGTCCTTTTGGATCTTCAGTATAGGATCACAAGCTCAGCACAGGTTCTTCTGGTTCAACATTGGTAGAATCTTGCCAGCGGTGAGCTTGATTATGTAGTCGCAGAGCAATCACAGTTCTTCGCTTTAGATTACAATCTATATTTGATCAACCGTCGTCGTGAATGCGAGCAAGATGTGCAATTTTAAGGATTTTATCAATGATCAATCACAGCGACAAGGACACTCGGTATAGAAAGACCACATACCAATATTCCAGGTGAAGAAACTTGATGCATGACTAGAAGGCTCTAGACATCTAACAACTACAGGCTTGTTACTTCGACCGGACTCTATTCTGAAAACTAGCTGTCAAAGTTGGCTGACCGGGTCGATGATTTCACCTGGAGCCTACGTCAACGTGGTACCGGGCTCAGCGAAAGTCGCATGAGAACCAATTCAGGCTTCGGGCGCATCCGCGCGGCATAGAAGGGCGACAGGGCGGATACTTTCGTCGTTCGAGTCGGCGTTACGATATTCTAAAGGAAGGAATTGCTTTTGTTTCACTCACCACCAAAATCTATCTTTGGGACGATGATGGCGATGCGGCTACGATTAGATGGATAATGGGGCCAAACGACGTGGACGTTTGGTAGTATTACTGAGGATCGTATGATGCCTTAGGTGACGACCGATCGATGTATCGGAGTCGATTTCGCGCATCAGTAGTGGTAAACCAGGTTGCAGATAGCAGGTGGTGTCATAATTTAGTGATGCAGCAAATAATCTAGCCTCTTCCTTCTGGTGCAATCATAGGGTGCCTTTACCAGCTTTGCTTACGGGCCCGACGCTGTTGTGCTTGCATCACAGCAAGAGGCTCATCGCAGATGTTAAAGTATCGTCCTTTACGGCGCGGGTAGTAGCAGCATGTGTCATTCAAGGTGGACACAGTGTGGCATCACGATATGAGGGTATGCGTATGGTCCAGTGGCCGCGAGCGACAGGCCGAGGCAAATCTGATGCCCCTGTATCCAAGCCGAGTTCCACCGGCCAAGCCCCTCGGCCCGCCACGTGGAAGAGGGTCAGTTCATGCCAAACGCTAACTAAACAAGACCGCGACCTTCACGACCGGGTTAGACTGACTGACTGCGTTTCGTACCTTGTTATAGAACACACTATCAATCGATGTTCAGACACATGCAACACTACCTACGCGGGCAGCCAGAGAGTCATCCACATTGAGCATATTGGATGTGCCGAAGCTATCTACGACATGTCGGCCACGACAAGACACAAATATATTCACATAGATTCACGTCTTCTTGGACATAAAACCATCTATGGTTGTGTCGGAATCTCGTCGCTTGTACTGCAGAACCTGAGGGTGGGTAGCTCAGACACACTTATGCTTGGTGGGCGATTTAGGTGCTCCCAATCTATACAAATAAACAATGTCTTGTTTGCCAAAAGTATCATTAATAGCTTCATCAGCGGGCTATACCCAGAAACGATCTAGCTTTGTGATCAGACCGAGCATCGCTCTCAAACGTCACCGTAACGGTGTTTGTCTGCATGATGTGATCGTCCTCGTATGCCGTCAAGCGGCGAACTCTTCCCATCTCTTCGTCGTCTAATATACCCCTCTGACTCGAGTCATCTCCATTGTCCTCGATCACAGTCCACCGGCCCTCTTTTCCTTTTTCCATCGCGTGCACGGTCGTGGTAGTTGTAGAGTGTTGACTTTGGTTTAATCTTGACAGCGGTACGCTTTTGTTTGTTCGGGTATGCGAGCGTGAATAAGAAGATATGGTTTCCTTGAAGAACACACGGAGGACAGGAATGGAAGCGGCAATAATGGCGGTTGCTGTCTCGACGGCAGTCCAGATTGTGAGCTCCTTGCCGTTGTATGAGAAGTCTTTCTGGCCAAGTTGAATGACATACACCCCCTTCACGATTGCGCAAACACCAGATCTGGGAACTCATGTTAGTATTACTTCGAAACAATCTCTCTGGTGAGCAGGGTCGGTACGAAGGCACTTACAATACACCCATGCTCATAGCAATGCCCACTCCAATCTTCTCGCGGAGCTTCAGCTGTAATCCCCATATCAGATACCATGGTAAAAGCGCGAGCGCAAAATCCGCCGCAGCGCACCACGCAGCATTGAAAATACCATAGTTCACGGAGCGAGTGGGATCCCAGCAGGTCCCTGGAATAGTGTCGTTCCAGGCCTTCTCCATCGGGTGGCACCGAACCCATGTAGCCAGCGCACTTGGCAGCATTATGAGAAAGAGAGTCACGATGCAGAACCATACGAACCAGCGCAGGTAGCTTGTCGTGAGGCGGAGTAGCGTGACGCCAAAGGATATCTTCGAAAATGTGGATGCGAAACAAGATATCGACGCGGCAACGGACATGCCGAGGGAGATAGTGGTAAGGTACTTGACTGGAATATCTTCCATTCGCTTTCCGAACCCCAACTGCTGTCCTGCTTGGGTGATGGCGGCCTGGGCAAGTAGAAGGGCCTGTTCACACAATGTTAGCCCAATCGGGTTTATCATACGATGTAAACTAACCCATGAAATGGTCAAGATGTGATCATCCCACCAAAGACCTTGTCTGCGACTCGTCTTCGCATACAGCCTCACAGCCAAAAAACCACCACTCAATACCGTCAACATCCATGTTACGCCAGCAATTACAGGGCCATTATCCGGTACACCCATTTCTGTGCGCTCAGTCTGGAGGACCCCCAGTCTTTATCAACCAAAGTGAGTATGCGCTCATGCGTGATGAGCATCCATGTGAAGATAGAAGAAACAAGCAAAGATAGGCGGCCGTGGGTTGCGGGGGATGAAAACCATGAAGCAGTATCAGCCCAGACACTTTGGACACGGTCCCAACCATACCCAAGCCGGCGGTACATTATCTCGGCATTCGCCGAATTCTGTGGCGGAAAGGAAATGTGGTAGTTATGGGATGCTGGATTGTCCACTCGACACGCGACGTGGTGCGTTTGGAATTGGTACACTAGAAGCATGTCCTCGGGAAGTGGAGTCAGATCAGGCTAGCGTGGCGTAAACACTACATGTTTTCCTCGTGTCTTGCAATCGGTTGGAATGCATCATTCGGGCATTAAGCCTGTCCGAGGAGGCGGCACCGTTAGCAGAATATCCGGCAGTGAAATGGAGCCGAGTGATGAAGCAGGGACGAAAATGCTCGAGGGAACGCGATCGCCCAACATGGTGAACAAGGATATTCCTTCCAAGTACCTGGCTCCCGGAGATGACGAGGCGGCAGGTAGCTGTTGCAACCTGATGGACGGAGTTGAATTGTTAACATGGAGCGGCGGGCGCCCCATGCAGATGTGCGCCTAGGGGGTCTCAGATCAAGCGGGATGCGCGATCGCTTGTGCGATTTGTCGGACCGATCTGTGCAACCGACTGATCTCACATTCTAGACCGTTAGCCTCTTTTTCAACAATCGCATGCGTATGTGCAATGCGGCGATCGCACAATGGCTGTCAATTCGATGGCATTTCGGCAGTTCAGAGTAGACTTTCGGTGACAGAAGCTTTCAAAACACCGGGTGCAGAAGTTCTCGGGTTTCTCGTGTGTGGCGCTGGAGTGACGCGGCGTCGGCATCAAAAATCCGGCACTATCGACGGATGGCGCAGAAATAGAGTTCGCGCCACGTTGGAATGCAAGACACTCGCTAGCTTCGACACGAGGTGACAATCTCTGCAATTGCCGGTACCTGATGCTGGGCTGAACCGTTGAACTGGGCGGTATGATTTGCCCGGTCTCTTGACGTTGGGCAGAAGCGATGAACGTGCACGAAGATCTGGGTCAGCTTTGGCCGATCGCGAAGAGGTTCGGAATCGAGTCCGCACCAGCTCTTGTTACTGCATATGTATTCAGGCTATGTTGAACGGCTCAGCTCCAGACCGTTTACGTTCTCATACCTATTTCATAGACATTCCTGTAACTGGACCATTGCTTCAAGTGTACCTTGCTCTACCCCTTTCTATTGAACTGCTTCAGCTTCTCTTGCACGGCTTTCTTGACGTCGAACCCTTGCATGACGCTACCCCTCCTCTTTCTTTGCTCGATCTCTGCCTTGACTTCTGCTACTATCTCGTCAATTTCAGCTTCAGGATCGTCTGCAATACCCAGGAGAGGCATCTTAGCATGGCTAGTAACGCTATCTGCCGAGTTGGTCCTCGCTAGCCTTTCTCTTCGGATCTCTTCGCGTGCTGCCTTCTTGATCGCAGGATCGCTGTAGGGGTTTGCTGCGGCTGACGGCGTACGAGCCGACTGACGTTGAACGAGCTGCTTTCGGAAGGGGAACGATCTCGAGAAGAGTGCGAAGGATGCTGCGACACCGATCAGGGTGTAGAAGTAGACCCTTGCCCAGACCTTGATCGTGTCGGAGAAACCGAGCAAGATGAAGGGTGCAACTACATAGGCAAAGACAGTCTGCGTAAGGAAGACGGTAAATAGGTCATAGTATTTCTTGGAAGGCAAGGGCGATTTTCCATCAGGCGTCATGAACAGTGGGCGAATCAAACGGCGGCCATCTGGTACTTGTCAGCGTGCGATATGTTAGGCATATGTTAGGCGACCTACTCTTCGCGGCAGTTTGTACGAATGCTGCTAGGACAAACGCAAGGTAATAGCCAGGGTAAAAGCCATGCCAAAATGCACTGGTCACAAAAGTCGCTAGAGTAGCCCTGAAGCCAGGTTTCTGACCCTTTGGTGTCACTCGAAGATACATGTAGTTCTTCAACCAGTTATTGGTGTTGATGTTCCAAAAGCCAAGGTAAGCGCGAGCATTCTGCGCGCTCTCGATTTCGAGTGGCATGATGTTGGTGAGACGATCCCACTTGGGTCGGCCAGTCTTGGGATCAAGGCCGTTATAGCCGATTCCAGAGAGAATGCATGAACCCTCAGACAGACTCCAAACTGCATAGTACTTCATGCGAGTTGTAAGACCAAGCATATAGAGCTGCCAGACCCTACGGAAGAAGTTGTATTGCATGTACTCGCCACCAAGGAAGAAAGCTGGGTAATACCAGCTTGAGAACTTGATGAACGCTATAAGCCAGAGGGTACCGTATATTCCTTTCATGAAGGCAGGCATGCCGCTGCGAGGAATCTTACGCTTCTTGCGCGTTGGTGGCGCCTTCGATGGATCAGTGCCTGGGGGAGTGTGAACATAGTCGTGGTGATGTATTGACTGTAGTCGGCGTAGTCAAAGGCTGGACCAGCCATGATGGCGGGGAAGAAGAAGACGTAGCCAATGTAGTCGAGGATACTGGGCATAGTCCGGATGGCGTGGTCTCGCTGGACTTCGGTGAGTTCAGAATCAGGAAGGCGACCGTCTTGGACGTTCCAGCAGAAGGCGGTAAGCTTCATGACCAGAACCATTTGAGCTCCGGTGATGTCGAAGACAGATGGGTCGTTTACGGCTTGTCGGTAAATGTGGTTCACTGACATGTGGCCCATAAGGAACACGAACCCGATCCATGGCATGTACGGCGAGTGGATCTTAGAAGAGATAAGGTAGGCTCCGCCAGCACTGATGAGTATGGTTCTTAGGCCAGACCATAGGTCAAAAAGTCCCACTAGGTAGAACATAGAGACGCTGGAATCATTAATACTACGCAACACCATGTCATGAATGAGTTACCTCACCCTATCACGAAGAGATTCTTCTTCCATGGATCCTTGTCAGGTATCCTTTTTAGGATAGCAGCTAAGGGATATGACAAGTAAAAAGAGAAGACGAGCTTGACTGGGCGGGGTTAGCTAAGCAGCATCTTCCATGGGCACCTTGGAAGTTCTTACGCTCATCAGCCGAGTTTCCAAGCACACCAGCCACATATTCAAAAGCTTCAAAGTAGTCAGTATACCTGGTAGTGGCTCAATTCGCTAAAACGTACGTGCGTTGATGTAGGGCAACATGATGCCAACTGTCAAGCTGACGTAAGGCCAGACTCAGGAGACAATGGCGTAGTTTAGGGGGAGGTAACAGGAGAGCAACAGCGAATTTATATGCAGAACATCGACATCATCTCGGGGGGTGAAAGTGCAAAGGACGGTGCGAGTGTGTCTGGCGTAGGAAGGGAAGAGGGAAGCCAGGATGACGTCGCGGCACCTTTACCCGAGGCCCGTGCGAGGCTGCTCAGCGCTCACTGGTCAACTTTTTCGAGACACGAGCTCCACGCGACTTCGCGAATCATCCACGAGCGCAACCACGGCGCACCTAGGATAACGGGCACAAATCGCCAAGATGAGTACGACATACAACCTCGAGCCGAACCCTACCGCCAAAGTCGTCCTCCACACGACTACCGGTGACCTGGAAATCGAGCTATTCGCGAAGCAGACGCCCATAACCTCGCGCAACTTCCTGCAGCTATGTCTCGATGGCTACTACGACAACACCGTCTTCCACCGCCTGGTCAAGGGCTTCATCGTCCAGGGAGGAGACCCGACAGGCACCGGCCAGGGCGGAGAGAGTAGCTACGATGGCGAGCCTTTCGCGGATGAGTTCCACAGTCGGCTGAAGTATACTAGGCGAGGACTGCTGGGCATGGCCAACACAGGAAAGAAGGACGACAACGGCAGCCAGTTCTTCTTCACACTGGCCGCGACGCCGGAGCTGCAGGGGAAGAACACCATGTTCGGCAGGGTGGCAGGCGACACCATCTACAACCTGATGAAGATGGCCGAGGCTGAGATACGGGACGGAAGTGAGGACCAGCCCATGTACCCGACTAAGGTCACCGGCGCTGAGATAATTATTAACCCGTTCGAGGACATGGTCAAGAGGGCGCAAGTGGCAGCGCGGACAGAACCAGAGACGAAGAAGGCTAAGAAGCCGAAGCGGAAGGCCGGCAAGAACGTGCTCAGTTTTGGTGATGATGCAGCTGAGGCTGACTCGGCTCCTGTTGCGAAGAAGCCCAAGTTTAACACCAAGCTAGTCAGTGCAGGCGAGGACAAGCCCGCGTCGAAAGCACCTGAGGACACGAGAGAGATACCCATACGCAAGCCATCGCGAAAGTCACCGCCGCCATCCCCCTCGCCCAAACTCGCACAAAAAGCCGCCCCCATATCACCACCTAAGCCCAAAGCCCGCACCCCCCCACGAGAACTCTCGCCCGAGTCCGAAAAGCGATCGAAGCTAGACCGTGTGAACCAACAGATCGCCGATCTCAAGGCATCTATGAAGCGAAACACATCAGCCCAAGATACAGGACCGGTCAAGAAGAAGTCGTTGCTAGAGGCTATGGTGCCAACATCCACAACACGGGGACGGAAGCGAGGGGCAGGCGGCAACACTAAGGACGAACAGTCCGCGCTGGACATCCTCTCCCGATTCAAGTCGAAACTGGAATCAGCCGACTCAGCCGCAGCCCCGAAAATCGCAACACCGGCACTACCCGAGGATACGGCGAACGGCCACACCAACGAAGATAGGGGTGAAGACGACCAGGAAGACGAAGCTGCGTGTGACTTGCATTTCATAGTAGGCTGCCAGTCCTGTAAAGCCTGGGATAAGCAGGACGAAGAGGATTCAGATGACGACGCAGGGTGGATGTCGCATTCGTTGAGCTTCGCGAAAGACAGATTAGGGAAAGACCTCGAGTGGAAGCGGAAGAACGAAGAGGAGCTATTGGTCATTGATCCAAGGGAGGAGGCAAAACGGCATAAAGCTGAAGGTAAAAGGGTAGGAAAGAACGAGATGATGCAAAGGCAAACAAGGCCAAGGTTTAATATAGTCCCGATGCACTGGATATCATCACTTTGATCAACCAGGACACATCATGTCCGAGGAAATCCTGGAGGTCCTGGACATGGAGTCTTTTCATTCGAGCACGCGATGCCAACCACCAAAATATACCAAGATCCCCAGAGTGATTTTCCGCCACTACTGTCTCGCCACATGGACAGTGTGGTCCCATAGCCTAGACTACTTGTTCTACTTGTCGTCTTCTATACATGTTTCACGTCCAACAAAATGACTTGCGCGGACCATACGCGGACCATACGCGGGTCGACAAATTCGCTCGCCTTTACTACGTCTATCCCATGGAGACACACGAGCGGTGTAAAGGCGGAGAAGGGCAGCGGACGGAGTTGTGGCCCGCCGTTTTTAACTGTCGCCTTCACTATCTTCCACGTATATCTCGGACATTCTACTACCTTGCATTCTGTTTTCAGACACTGGACTACCCCAACAACACTAACAGCGATACTCGACGTCTCAATCCTAATAAACAGCTCAATCAGCTATCCTCAATATGTGAGTTTCTTCCTACCCTAGTAAATGCTCCAGTGGACAGACATGCGCTCTGAGGAGTTATCGCAACCGCTCGACACAGCCGTCCACAGCCGCACCTTGTGCACTTCCTAGCCATCACAGCTTGTCACAACTGATATCCCAGCTCTTTTCTCAATGCGCATTAAATATCATAGAATTGTCTGGTACTTTCTAACACTTGACAGTCCTGCCACTAAGATGCCGATTAACTGGAACGACAAAGAGGTGCTCGAGCGTCTCTTCATCGCGACCCTTGCCTCCTTCGACAACGAGGTGAGTACAACTACACACTGCAACTCCCTTCCACAAACCATTCTAACCCGCCGTTTTCGTCAGATTGACATCAAGGAAGTTGCTCGTCTCCATGGCGGCGACATGACCTACCATGCTCTCGAGAACCGATTGCGCAAGTGGAAGAAGGAGGCTGCAGCTCTCAAGGATGAAGCTGAAGGTCGTGAGGGCGCTGCGAAGAGCCCGGTGAAGACACGCGCAAGGAAGGGCGCTGCTAGTCCAGCCAAGGGTGGTACGTATTGCGGATACGTGCAGGTACGTGTTCGCATTGCTAATCCGGGACATAGCTGTCAAGGCTGGGCGGATCACGAAGAAGAAAGCCCTTGCTGCTACCAAGATCAAGTCTGAGCCGCCTATCGAGGAAGATGTGCTCAACGGTATCGACGAGGAGGCGATGGATGATGACGAGGCGGTTGGCGAAGTTGGCGAGTTCATCTGAAGGGTTAAGCGCTACAAAAGCCGCCATGGTTCACTAAACACATTCGCAATTGAAGGCCTGGATGCAGTGCAAGCCTTAACCAACCTGCGAGCTTGTTTGCGCTTCTATAAGCTCGCGCTTCGATGCCAACGCGTAACCCGCCGAGGTTAGTAGTTACCAAAAGTCGAATCGAGTTCATCGAGCACGGGTCGACACTAGCAACACACGAGATATTTGTGATGACACATGATCTGCAAGCGTTAAATTGACGTCAGAGAAGCTGCAGCGTATACATAGTGGATGTTCATGTTACAATAGCACTACTGAAACTACCAGTTCCAGGCTTACGTTCAGCCTATCCAGTTCACTCCAGCGACTGGTGAGGACGTCGCAAGTGTACTGCAACGGTAGCTGGCTGCGACCAACGCATGCTAATCTACTCTCGCATCTGCAGATTCACCGTTCGAACAGCTATATAGATATAGCATCAACCTAGAAGCTGATATTGGCAACACAATTCTGGTACTGCGTTGGGTATGCAGCACGATATGCTGCGGTATAGCCGAGCGAATAAGAGATTACCCTCTCGTCCAGTCACTCTAGACTGCAAGCCGAAAGCTAGGAAATATATGCAGAAGATCTTAGGCAAGTTGCAACCTCCATTTCCCGTGACAAGATTGGTCGAGGATGGATGTATGCTTACTGCAGGCCGTCATTGTGCTGGGTGTACTAATCGCCTTACATTGATTGCGCTCTGTGCCTGCATATCCGGCGATATTTGCAGGTCAACAACCATCGGCTAGCTCAGAGGTGAAGAAAGAGCATACTTGAACTATAGCTTCACCTCCTTACTCAAGCTTGAGATTGACGCTTCCAATATCTCGTACGCTCCCTCCATCATGGGCTCTCTTAGCTCGATTATTGCCGCTATCGCTTTACTAAGCGTGAAAGTCGTCGCCGCAACGACGATTAATAACAACACGTACGAGTACATCGTCGTAGGTTCTGGACCTGGCGGTGGACCACTTGCTTCCAATCTTGCCAGAGCTGGGCACTCAGTGCTGCTCCTCGAAGCTGGAGATGACCAGACGGAGAATCTCAATGTGTCGAATTGGTTGAACTTCAATCTAGCAGGCAACGACCCTGCTACGGTACGTGCAAAATCCGACAGCACGAAGACACGACTTATAGATTGCTTAGCGTTGGGATTTCTTTGTCAAGCACTCCGACGACGAAGCCCGGGAAGCGAGATATCTGCACAGAACTTGGCGTAAGCCAGATGGAGGCTTCTACGTTGGCATGGAGCCTCCTGAGGACTCTACCGCCCTGGGCATTGTGAGGTTCTTCCAGTGCACATGCTCGAAGTGGGTCCTGACTATCCATACAGTACTACCCGCGCGCAGGCACTTTAGGCGGTTGTGCCATGCATAATGGCTGCTTGACTATGAACCCCAACGATGCGGACTGGGATGAGATTGCTGAGATGACTGGAGATGACTCATGGTCGCATGAGAATATGAGAAAGCATCTCGTCAAGCTCGAGAAAGTGCATTACAACAGCTCATACGAACATGGCCATGACGGTTGGCTCGACATGACTATGCTAGATCCTGGCTACACGACCAGCGCTGATGCCAAGCAGCTCAGTCAATTTGCTGCGCAAGCTGCGGGGTACTCTGCGTCGTCTGCTTCAAAGCTACTACAGCGCGATATGAACGGAGCCCAACCCGATCGTGACCAGCTCGTCGGACCTTTCGGTGGCGTTAGTCATATCAACCCCAATGGGCGCCGGTCATCGCCCGGATACTACGCTCGAGATACTGCTGCTTCAGGCAAATACCCGCTGACCATCTTGCTGGACACACTGGCGACTAGGATCATCTTCGACAAGGCTTCTCTGGGTCTGCCCAAGGCGATTGGCATTGAATACTTGCATGGGAAGAGCATGTATAGTGCCGACCCTCGCTACAACGCTGACGACAAGGGTGTCGCGGGGAAAGTATTCGCGTCTAAGGAAGTAATAATCTCTGGGGGCGCATTTAATTCACCACAGCTCCTGATGCTCTCTGGCATCGGCCCGCTTGAGCAACTCACCAAGTTTAATATCTTCCCGGTGGTTGACTCGCCCGGTGTGGGCAGACAGATGGCTGACAATTATGAGGCCGGTATCTTGTCGCTTGGCAAGCGTGCCGTTACTGGCATGTCAGAGATCTTCCCCAACTTTTGGAAGTCTTCCACTTCGCAACTGGGTATTCGTGATATCTACATGTGGTGTGGCTCTTTTCTCTTCGAAGGTTTCTGGCCAGGGTATGCTGTTAGAACGATTGAAGCACTCCATTTGACCAGCGCTAACCCTACTGATAGCTTTCCAAACCGGCCTCCATACTTCAATGAAACCTATGGCCCAGCACAGTACGAGTGCGCAATGGTTCACATGAATCCGCGCTCGCAAGCCGGCACGGTTGAACTTCGATCTGCTGACCCACGCGACGTTCCTGCCATCAACCTCAATTTCTTCAAAGATGGAGCAGAGGAGGATCTCCAAGCCATCTATGAAGGTGCCGAATGGGTACGTTCCTGGTTGTCGAAAGTGGATCCATCGGCACCCGATTCATTGGGTCCTTTCCAAGAGCTCCACCCATGCGAAGGTGTGATTGGGAAGCAGAACTGCACGGTCGAGAGCCAGAAGACGTACATCAAAGAGCAAGCTTACAGTCACCACGCTAGTAGTAGTTGCAGGATTGGTGCTGATGGAGATAAGTACGCCGTGTTGGACAGCAAGTTCAGAGTGAGGGGGACGAGAGGGCTTCGAGTGGTAGACGCAAGCTCGTTTCCGAAGGTGCCAGGAGGCTTTCCTGTGTTGCCTACTATGATGATCAGCGAGAAAGCTACCGAAGATATACTTGCTGAGCTGTGAGTCTGTATGACTGGTTAATCAGAGCTGCCGTTGCTTCCGGCAAATTTACAATCTAACGACGCATAACAAAAGAGCGTAGAGAAATTTATAATATAGTAGGCTCCTGAGCTATTCATCTGTATATATAACACTCCTGTTAGTCTTGCTGTAGTAGGCGAGAAAATGTTTGGTTTCTTTCCTTGCATGGAGTGCGGTCCTGCTGGAGGCGGGTTGACGGTTGAGATTACAACGTGCAACATGATTGCTCCTTTCTCAATTAGCAACATCCACAACACATGCGCCATGCTACTTTCCATGATCTCTCTACGCCACTTGCCTCGCGAAATCTACTCGCAGCCCTGGCTGCCTATAAAATATCGCCATCCCGCCCATTCATCTCTCCCCACGTCACCCCATTCTTCCGGCGCCGCAGCTCTTACGGCGAAGGATTCCATAGCAAACGGCATCCAATCGCTCACGTCAAGAAACCATCCTCACATCGCTATCATGATCTTAGTGTCCCTCCTCGTCATGTTACTCTCACCCATCTTGATTTTCGCCAAAAGCGTACCTCGAGCCGAAGACGCAAAGATCCATTCCCAGCATACAGTTTGTCTCTCGTACCAAGGCTCCAATCGCGGAGTGGTCACGTTCAACGACCCAAAAGAGAACGACGTGTTCGACTACGCTATCGTCACAAAGTACACCACCTATTACCCGAACGCTCTCGTCCATGCGTTAGTGTTCAACCGCTTCTCAACACTGCTTTTGGACAATGATAAGATGTGTGGCTGGCGAAAGGTTAAATCCGTGTACGGCAGTCTGGGTTTGGACTTCCACAACCACCGTGGCGATATCTACTGGAAGTATAGCGACTCTGCTCATATCTCAACATCCAATGGCCAGACACCCAGCCAGGAATCCATCGATCGCATCAGCAGAATTCTCACTGACAATCCACCTGCTGGAGACGCCTATATGTTCTGCGCCATCATCCTCGCATGGACAACCAGCCTACTGGGCTACATCCTCTTCATGATACTGCTCATGACCTGCATCAGAAAGACGGATCGGAACGCGAATGAGTCAAGGGATAAGGAGGTTGATGAGGGTATTGAGCTCGCTTCAATCAAAGCACCTGATACGGACAGTCTAGTAGGAACCACCGCCGCAGCGACGCCACTCGATGATGTCAAACACGTATACACAAGTCCCCACCCCGGCTCTCTGACTTCGAATGATACGACATGTTTCGACCCTCTTCCCACATACTCGCGCCAAGGTCAAGGATGTGGAGCGACATTCCATAATGTACGGTTAGCTAAGGCTTTCTGGCTATGGTGGGTTTGGGGTGTTTCTGATTGTGTATTGCTCCTTGGGTCACTACTTCACGTTTGCACAGTCCGGAAGGATCAATCCGTTTTGTTGCAACTGAGCATGCCGGACGTTTTCGTCTTTGTCATGCGCATGTGTGCTTGGCCTGCTCTCTTGTTTTCAATCCCCTTTTACCGTTCGTAGCTTTCCCTTCCATCCCTGTAGTAACTTCAATGAAAGCCATTGCACTTCGCATACATCCAGTAGTCATGGTAGTGCGAACCATCGGAAAGTTAGTACGCACGAACAGTACTTGAGAATGGTATTGCCCTACTGTCGTAGATGTGGAGCAATAGCCACTTCCCGTCTTCTATTTTAACGTCCTAGCGAAACTCTAATCGAAGCTCAGAGACGCACAAGCTGCCTGACGCATCTTGAAATGTGTCTAATGTGGCTTAGATCAAACAAATCTCCACTCATGCAGTCACTGCTACACAGAGAGACACTGTGGGCCAGTGGAGTTGGCGTCGCGCGGGTATGCGCACCCATGTCTATCTGCATTGAAGGCGTTGGCTAGTCCTCAGGGCTGAGGAGGGACAGTGACCGGTGAGTGACGCGCCACTCAGTGATACGGCCAAGAAAGGCATATACCATGTTGTCGTACATCATCAGGGCGGAAGTAAGTAAAGTGTGGTGATACACGAATCGTCAACACTCAGGCAACATCGGTAAAACTGTCGGTTCATGATGAGTTGCTTGGCATGTGATACACAAGGAAAATTCAGTTCGTTAAATGGGAGGAATCAGAGGACAGCTTGTAAAAAGAACAGCATCGGACTATGATCACTGACTACAAAGAATAACAAACGTGTACATTAAGAAACGCTTCCTCCTCCGTCGAGTTACCAGCATACTATCGTGAACAAGTCGATCACTCGCTACATCTCGTACCTCGTTGACGCTGCCCCATCGTTTGGCGTTTTGTGCGCATGAACCTCTGCGGCGTGCTGTGGGTCCAACTCTACCAAGCTCTCTGGTGGCGCCTCGTTCAGAGGAGGTGCGTAGTGTCCGTACTTGTACTGCTCAGCGACTTGGGTGTCAGGTGTCTGTTGTCTAGCGGTGTCCTTCTTGTGGCGACGGAACAAGAGGAACCCGACGACCAAACCGAGGAGAAGTGCAACAGGTATACCTACGCCAACACCGATTTTGGCTGATATGGGAAAGCTGTTCGCGTGCGCTGCTGTGCTGGGTACGGGTGCGGTTGTCGGTGCGCTAGTGTGTGTCGAGCTTGCTGCAGTAGAGACTGAGGACGTCGCGGCGGACGTTGAGCTTACTAGAAGCAAAGATGAAGTGGACGACGTTGACACCGATACCGAGTCGACTTTGTCTACTAGATAGAAATACTGGCTGAAATCGTCTGGTTCGACTTCACCCTCTTGGTAGATGGTCAATTGCAAAAGATTTGACGCTGTAAGGTCCAGGCCAGTCCTGATAAGCCAGCTATAGTCGGTCTTGTTCACGACACTCTCTGTTCGATACCATCAGCCAGTCTCGCTCCAGCTAATGTCAACAGCGGTGTGTTTTTCATACGTGTCAGATATTCCGATGGCTCAATCAGATCTCCAGTTGCGTTTGCCCGCCATAGAAGAAGCGATGCGGCAACGCCGATGAGCGGCTCCGTCCAGATAACCGGGAGTATATTGCCTATAGTGTACGTGGCCGCATTGCTAAAGTCTAGAGATTTCGAGTTCGACGGTGGGGCCCTGAATTCCATGAGGGCTGAGGCCATAGATGAAAGTCCCGCTATAGCGACCCAAGCACCCAGCGAAGGCATATCTAAATGAGAGAGATTGCTATTGTGAGATATAAGGGGGTAGAAGAATAGAAGGCAGCCCTGGAAAACTCTGTAAAACGTAAGCAGGTTGATGGCAGGATGGCTGGAATGGAAATGCACATGAGGCTGAAGCAGGCGGCTTGCTTGTGTGTGAGAGATTACTTCAAGAACATGCATGTGAGCCGGACACAATTCCATGCGCATCCATACTTCCAGCTTGGGAGCTGAGAAGCACGACATTAGTCTGAATGCCGTAGGAAGTCAGATTGTCGGCGACCCGATGCGCTTCTCCTATACCATGATTATTTTGCCGTGACTGGAAGCGTGGCGATAGTGAGGATCGGTGTGTGCACGAGAACTCATACTGATCAGTATCGGAAACGTTGCATCGCACATGTGGTAGGCCTTCGGACAGGCCTCGCAAATTGCGTGTGATGGTCGAACGCTGGTGACTGGCGTAAGTACTAATCATTCACTGGTCTTGGTGAAAAGCTCGTGTAACCTTCTCAGCCTAGTGGGCATGCAATCGGGCTGAGAAATACTTTGCCTTTCCATGAATGCAGATCATAACTGGGCACAACATGGTCAACCTTCCCGTAAATTAGATTGTGTGGAATCCTCAAGCAGGTGCAGGTATATATATCGCGGGGCGTAAGACTACGCGATTCGAACATTTCTTTTGTATCTCTGTCGACTAATAGTGGTCCCTCGTTTCGTTGAGGAGTACGAGTTCTTTGTTGCGCGCCTGGCTGCATATACTGTACCACCTCCTGACACTGATCGTTTTCGTTGGAAGCTCAGCCTTAGGTCATGCGCACCACTCATTTCCGACAGTGTCAGGGATAGTCTAAGATTCACTCTGGGTCTGGGCTGATTTCGAGACCGCATAGCCCCTCTTTATCAGCAATCTTGCGTCAGCCTTGCCAAGGTCGGTGTGAATGATGAAGCATATACATCTACTCGGCTTGGTCTTGCTACAGCCAACTTTCGTTGAACATCCTGCGCTTCCAGTATGTTGGCGCGGCTGCATTTCAGGTTTCTCAGCTATCACTCACTCATTGCCTTATTTGTCATCTTCTTCATTTACCAGATTTGCACCTTCCGCTCCGTCCAAGACAGCATCGCGGGACGCATTCAAGGAATTATCCCAACACCAAAGTATGACGGGATACCAAAGATCATATGGTACAAACTGGGTCCTCGTGGTCTCTCAGATGAAGCGCGGAATTGGACCGATAGTTGTATCAAGCCCAACGCAGGATACAAAGCACACTTCATGACCGACGAAAGCAGCGACGAGTATGTTCGCAAAGCATTCGCGTTCCGGCCCGATATTGTCGACAACTTCCTGGCGCTACCAGTTCCTATATGGAAGGCCGATCTCCTTCGCTACCTATTACTCTGGGATCAAGGTGGCATCTGGTTCGATCTCGACGTTTCTTGTGAGGATATACCCATTGACGATTGGATCCCAGCCGAGTACAAAGGAAACACGAGTCTTGTCGTGGGCTGGGAGTTTGACCATGGTTGGCCGGGTAATTACCTACACCAGATGGAAATATGGGCCATGATGGCAAAGCCTAGGTCACCACATCTGATGCAGTGTATCAATGACATCTTGCAAGAGCTGGGTGACAAGATTGCTGAACACGGTATAGCCGTTGAAAACACCACGATGGATATTATGGGAGACACAGTCGAGTTTACGGGCCCAAGGCGTCTGACGAGTGCGGTCTACAAGAGTCTGGGAGGCATGTTGAATCGCAATCTGGTGGGAAGTGACACGGAGGAGCTTCTGCAGCCCAAGCTAGTCGGAGATGTGCTGTTCATGCCAGGTCGCTCTTTTGCGCCCATGACGAACATGTATAGCCTGGAGGAAGAAGCAATACTATCTCCACAGCTAGTAACACATCACTACGCTGGAACGTGGAAGAACAGCCACGGTGGCGAAGGTTGAACAGTCGCGGTCGCGCTGGATCATATATTCGGGTGCAAATCGGTGAGGTGGCTGATCAGGTCCATTGGTATGTTCAAGCGAATCTCATCAAGGCAGACCATTGTCTACGGGCGTCTGGTTCCTCTTGTTTAGCAACAGTGATTGTTGGTCGATAATAGCCTGAGATGTCGATGCTGGGACAAGCGCAGAGAGAAAGCATTCCCAGGTTTCGGGAGCCGCAGGGGAGCTGGTACGAGCTAGTGTGGATGCAGTTAGCTCGTTGCTTCGCAATACACGCGCCACTGCCATGTTAACATTCAGTATCCCACAATCTCCACAGCCGTCTTTGTGAACGTTGAATTTGACATCACATCAATTGTTTATTGTGGCGATATGTATATTCAAGCCTGAACCACGATCTCCCACCTCCTCCTTCCATTCAACTCCCGAAGCCGCGTCCGAACGGCTTCTGCAAAGCTGTTGAACATGTCACGCACAGACACAGCGACAACGGACTGACATTCCAGCTTGATGGTCCCGACTTCTTCCAGTTTGGGAAATACTTCCAGAGCCTCCAGCCAGTCCTCACACTCTCGGGCAAAAAGACTGTAAATCTTCTCTGACGAGTTATGTCTTGAAGCATGACTTTCGATTTCACAATAGACAAGGTAGCCGATGTGTAGGTAGATGGCAGCATTAGGTATAAATCCGTTCTAAGCTGCTGGAATGTACAACCCGTTTGGAATGTCGTAATGGCGGACTTGAGTGAGGATTGGAGGTTCTTGTCCAACCATGGTAATTTGGTGTATCAACAGTATGGCCTAGTATTGGAGATGGGAGGTCATGGGTAATCAATAGCGACATGATTGCTACTTCCACCAGCGGATGAGGTCATCGTGGCTTGGAGCCATGCAATGGACCTTGAAGAGTGTCTAAGACTCCTGGTTGCCAAACGGGTAATTGAACTTCAGGAGAGCGTTCAATCCACCAACCCAGTGATCCTCAGCCATGTCTTCCTTGCCACTCGTACCACGCACGATGCTGGGCACTCCACCTTCCCAGCCTCGAGCGTCGCGTTTGACCTCCTCTCCACCTATGCGGACTTCCATGCCCGTGCCCAGCTTCTCAGTAATGGTATTCCCGTCAATGCTGACCTCTACTTCGCGACCGCGGTTCTTCTTACCTAGGCGCAACGTGATTGGTGTCTGGGCGGGCAGCACCAGTGGCCTGAAGGAAAGCGATCGTGGGCAGATCGGCGTAAGGCATATCGAGGGCACGAGAGGGTGTACAATGCTTCCTCCAGAAGATAGCGAATATGCGGTCGATCCGGTTGGCGAGCTGATAATCATGCCGTCAGCGACTGCCTCGGTGAGAAAGCGGTTGTTGATATAGACGTCGATGATCTTCAGATGCGGGCTGGAGCCACGGTGAAGCGTAACCTCGTTCAGCGCATATGTGTCGCCCTGGGCCCCAACGCCTCCTATCCTCTTTCCATCAGGCCCGAAGACGCCAACCTTCAGTCTGTTGCGCAACAAGATGCGCGCTGTCCTATTGCTTCCCATAGCCTTGCCTCGTATATCGGCATAGCTCAGTGGCCGGTCCAAAGGATCATCTGGCGACGTGGGGGGTGTAGGAGGATTTGTCCCTAGCGAGTCGGAGAGAGTAGAGTACGTGTCTGGCGCACCGCTCATATACACTTCCCGGAACGCCCTCTTGTATTCCCTGAACTTGAACTCGCCCAAGAAGCCGATGGTGCCCATGGCAAAGCTCAATACTGGAGGTACATTGTCTGCATGGCTGAACAGGCTACTAGCCCTCAGCAGCGTTCCATCGCCGCCCAGTGTGCAGACCAAGTCAGTTTTATCCGAAAGGTACTGCGGTGCACCTTGGCTCTTCGCATATGTGTATACGGGGAATGGAAGCTGCTCGTGTAGCTCTTGAGCCGTCTCGGGGTCGAAGATGACGTTGATGGATGGGTAGGTGGAGCGGATGTGCGACGTAAATTCTATTACGGACTCGGTGATGTTCGGTGTGCGTTTCTTCTTGGTGATGAGGATGTTGCGCGGCGGCGACGGCCATTGCAGGCTCAGCAGCGTATTCGATGATGGTATGTATGACGGCTTCGTGCGCGAGGGAAGCTCAGCAATCTGCCGGATCTCGAGTCGACGTGACGTTGAAGAGAAGCTTCGTGCTTGGGCTGGCAGAGCGAGGAGCCGCCATGGCAGGATGCGATGGGGTACAAACATGTTTTGGGAGCTGTGGGAGAGACTAGGGCCGAAATTCGAGGCGATGCTGTGCGCAAAGCTTGTAAGGGTGAGTGGGCGCCATATGAGCGGATGATGACGAGTCGAACCGTGATAGGATAGCAGCTTGAGGGTATCGCGAGGCACACAACCTAGAGTGAATGCTAACGGGCGGAGATAATGCTGGCCCAGCGACTAATCTCCATCGTCACATGCGAGAAACGTGGGCCTTGGGGTTCAAAGGGTGAAAGTTGCGAGTGAACGCGTCCGGATGTGACTAGCGCCCGCACAAGCAGAGCTATCCCCTGCACGGGGTGGGGTAACTCTCGCCGGTGTCATCATGCTGGATGGAAAGCTGCGGATCGGCAGCACCAAGTTCCAGCGCCCGAAGACACGATGCGCAAAAGCTGCGGCCTGGCTACCTTGTCTACCCCTTCACGCCATTCTCCCCGGCACTCCCACTGCAAGACGCTCAATGCTGACCACCGCGCCCTGTTCTGTTTCCCCCCACCCCATGTCTCGACCTTAGTTCACTCGTCCGCCTGAGCATCCGATCACGCCAACCTACGTGCACGCGCACTCGCGCCTTATCTGTCATATTCCCCAGTGTGAACCACCTACACCCTTCCTATGCATGTCCACACTCGAAGCATCATGTCAACCAAAAGCATCAGGCAGCGCCAGCCCCCCGCCATAGTGCCCGTAATCGAGAAGCTGAAAGCGCAGCGGGCCAAGACACCATCAGGGCCAAAACTCCCCGACCCCACGCAGCATCCGGCCGGAGAAGTCAAGCATGGAGTCTTCGCACAGGCTATGCGCATGTGTCTCTTTGCAGCGTACTTCAACGGCAGCATCATAGCGTTAGTATACACCAGTAGCTAATGCCGCCGATAGGATACTAACGCCGTGTTCCAGCATCGCCGTCACACAATATATTGGCCTCCGCTGTACTTCTACAGCAAAGATCTCTTCTACGCGTGGATGGCCATGACAAAGCAGCACTTCAGCATAGTCGTCACCACCATGACATATTGGTGGGCACCCGTCACGATGCGCGTCAGCGGAGACGAGAGCGTGAGAGGACAGATGAGGAAGAATAAAGATGGAATGATGGAATGCGACTTTCCAGAGAGAATGGTACTCATCTCGAACCACCAGGTGCGCTTTTCCAACCAACTCGTCCGGGAGCACAAAGAGCTGACGCTTCCTAGATCTACACCGACTGGGTCTACCTCTGGTGGATCGGATACAGTGCTTCGATGCATGGCCACCTCTACATTATCCTCAAGGAGTCGCTCAAATACATTCCCATCCTCGGCTGGGGCATGATGCTCTACGGCTTCATCTTCCTATCTCGCAAGTGGTCGACGGACAAGGAGCGCTTCCAACATAGGTTGAGGAAGCTGAGCAGGAGTACCAATGGCCCACTATCGGGCTCCAAGGGCCTCGACCCAATGTGGCTGCTCATCTTCCCTGAAGGCACAAATCTCAGTAAGAACGGTCGCGTTTCCAGCAAGAAGTGGGCGGAGAAGAACCAGATTGAAGATCTGAGACATGCGCTGCTGCCGCGAAGCACAGGTTTGTCTTTTTGTCTGCAAGAGTTGCAGGGCTCTGTCGACTACTTGTATGACTGCACAATGGCATACGAAGGCGTCCCGTAAGTCTCATCTACCAAGCCGAGAGTACGATTACTAACCCCAAACAGTGTCGGTCAGTATGGCCAAGATCTCTTTACACTCTACAGTACCTACTTTGAGGGCCGACCTCCAAAGTCTGTAAACATGTACTGGCGCCGCTTCGCCATCGCCGATATACCCCTCCACGATGAAAAGATCTTTAGCGACTGGCTCCTTGCCCGTTGGCGCGAGAAGGACGATCTACTCCAATACTTTGTCGAGAACCAGCGATTCCCGGCAGACGAAGGCGAGACACCCAACGTCAATGGTGGACCCCCACTAAAGGGCGCGGGATGGATCGAGACAGATGTCCGACCAAAGCTGTGGTATGAGTGGCTACAGATCTTCGTTCCGACTGCTGCACTGGCGCTTATCGTCAATGTATTCATAAAGATTGCGAACATTGTGACGAGGGTGACGGGGATGAAGTCATGAACTCGAGATTCTCTGTAAGAGACATGGTGTGCTGTATTGCAGTCTCAGGCGCGTGGGCTTTTGTGTTGTGTAGATCGGCTTGATACCCTATATCCATCTCTTCTCTTTTCACTACTCGCTTCCATCTCAAACAAGAGTATATCGTGTAGTACTCACGTAGTCCTTCTTTGGCCCTTTGACGTCATAGCGCACTTCCCACCACTTCGCCCACTCACTCCCTACAACGACACCCTCCCCAAATGTCCAGCTCGCAGAATACAAGTCTTCGGCACAGAGGTGTGTTTCCTTGTTCTTCGCTTTCACTTCTCCCCCAGTAGTCTCAAGGCTGCCCATCTCTACAAATAATCCGCCAATCCCTTCTCCGTTCTTTCCAACACCATCCCCGATATCCGCTCGCGGCATCTTCTCGTCATCAAAGAAGCGTACTGCTATATACTCGCCCCCATCTTCATCATCTCCAACTTTGATTTGATACACATATCTTCTCCGCGCAGTAAACTTTAGCCCTGTGTCGGTAACGAATTCGCCTTCTTCAGCGTAGAGTAACGTGGGTGGAAAGTGATCCGGCAGATTGCAGGACGTAAATGTCGCTGTTCCTGTCACGGTGCCCGAAGGGTGTGTGGGTAGGGAGGAGCGCAGTGTACGTTCAAAGCTCCATGATTGACTCGGCGAGTTGAGTAGGTTTTTGAAGATGGTTTTAGGCATCGAAGGAGGATCTTGTTGTGGTTCCCCGTCTCCAGGTGCTTTTCCTGTTTGTAGCTCTTCTGCCTCTTGCGACAAGGGTCTTGTTTCTCTAATCGGAATCGAGGCAGTGAAACTGTTAATACCCGTGCCGTCACTCTTCGTCTGTAAGTAAGCCTTCGGGTCCTGGCTCTCTAGTAAGACAGCATTGACACTTTGAAGCGTAGCTCGACTTGGATTCAGCGCTGGATTGCTTGTTGTTATCCAGCTTAACCTTTGCTTGATGAAGGCTTTTCCCATGTCCTTTGCATCTCTTGGTTTGCTGGTATCTATCTCCCCTTGTTCGTTCGTATAGAGGCATAACATCGCAAGGGCGGTGCCGACGGAGAGATCCTTGCCTGTTGGGCAGCACACGAGGATCTTTGTAGTTATTGGTGTTGAAAGGGATGAAAAAAAATACTGAAGCTGCGGGAGTTGAGTGCGGAGGTCGCGCGATCCGAGTTTGCCTGTCTGGCATTTGAGATGCAAATAGTGTTTGACTCCAGCTTCCTTGAGCATCGAAGAGGACAACGGCTCCGGTGTGCAGCTTACCACAACTCCGAACCCCTCAACGTTTATCTGATCACTAGATGAGATGTGCAGTTTCGACGTCGGCTTGATCAAACTCGCGACTGCACTGCTACCTCCATCCTCCTTGAGCAGTCTTTCAATGAGAGCCGGCGCATCTTCTTCGCTCGTATTCATCAATGTATCTTTATGCTTCCAGAACATTGCCGGAGTGAGACTATGCGACCACGCTTCATGGTCATCGGCAGCACCCTGAATGTACCCGCCTTCTGATACTTCAGCACCGCGCACTCGCCGTGAGGCTGTGCAGAGCACGATGGGATGGAAATCCGGAAAAGAAGGTGCTAGTTCTGGAAGAGATGATTGTTGTGTCACCCATATCGGTCGCAGAGGTTTCTGTAGCTTACTGCGAAGGTCCGAGATGTTGGGCTTGCAAACATCCTTCTCTCGGTATTAGCTAGTATCCTCGGGAACGTCAAGACCATATACGAACCAGAAACTGTCGCACGAACTCATCTATCCTCTTCTCCATTTGCGCATGCTCACTTTCGCCTACAGCTTGCGGCGGTGTAAACAACTGCATCTCCTCTTTCTCGTGTGCGCCAAATACGGCCCTGTTGATCACACAACACCATGTCGGAATTGTCTTACTCAACGCATCCGGCATACTTTTCCCCCTTCTCGTACTATCCACAACCACAGCTCCACCATAACTCTTCACGACATCTAACAACTGCAAATTCAGTCTTCTTAGACTGAAACTCCATTCGCCCATATGGCCGTCCGTGCTCTTGAAGTAAACAGATCCAGATTTTCGAGAGGGAGGAATGTACCAGCTTCCACACCGTTCATTTGCCACCAGAGGCAGGTCGTAGGCAGATCCGACAGATGTGATGAATTCACTGTCCGAGACGATTGAGGCGAGACGGTTTTGCGTTGATAGTGTTGAGCGGCGTAGAGAGGAGAGGGTACTGGATAGGTTTGGTGTGTTGGAGAGATGCGGAAATATGATATCGGCCTCTTTCAGGGGCTGCGACATCTTGGTTGTGAGATATTCCGACCTTTCAGGCCAAAGCTTGATTATATTCGAGTCAGTACAAACCACTCAAATCTGCATACCCCGCATGATGATTTATCCCAAAAGAAAAAGAAGGCTCTCGGAAAAGATGGAAATGCAAAGACTAAAGTGTGAGCAGGTAACGGGGATCTTGAACCATAGATATCCGTTCGACCCTGCAATATTATCGTTCAACAGTTGGGTGGGGACACGGATCTGCCGTAGAGAAGGGATCGGGCAGGAAGAGGCTAATCTATAAAGGGTTAGTAACAAAATAGCTCGACACGAAGTTTGTTCAGTATGGTGTAGCATGCTAATGTATTTATCTATAGATCTGCAATGATTGCTAGGACAAGAGATCCACTACCTAATCCTGTTTAACGAGCGAGACGGGTGCAATATAGCTCTTCCGCGCACTAACGAAATAATTAACGGTAGCGATGATGGCCATCACGCCAAACATGAGCGACGCCCAGTTCATATCCGTAGCAGAGGGATTCGGTACTATGGGGAAGAAAGAGAAAATGAAGGACACGATCAGGAAGGCCAGGGCAAAGTCATTGACGATGCCTCCGAACTTGCCCAAGCTCCAGCGTCGAGGCAACAATGGCTCACCGCGGAGACGCTTCAATCGGACACATCCAATTGATATGATGTAGGAGAAAATGAGGGCAGCATTCGAAATGGAGACGATGGCATTCAGGGCGACATCCGAACCGAAGTTGATGCACGCGAGCACGCACGAAAATCCAAGGCAAACGAGAAGCGCGTTCACGGGGATGTCCCAGCCGGCCGGAACTCGCTCGATCCATGCGGAGAACGGAAGTCCTTTGTCGCGCGCAAAGGCCCAGATTTGACGTGAAGAGGCCGCAGTGACAGACACTGCTGCGAAGAAGACAAGAATGACGAGCAACGCCCCCATAACTTCTGTGCCGGCAATGGAGCCTGTCGCATTGTAAACAGCTTGAAGCACAGGTTGTCCCGTCGGGGATTCTAGGACGGAGTCGAGAGCGCCGCCGCACATTACGAAGGTGATCATCTACAACGGAGGGCATGAAGTCAGTGTTTGTGTTGTATGCAGTATGGTACTCGGGTGCTCTTACCATGATGCATCCAAAGATACCATTAAAGAAAACAGCCCACATCATGGCTTTGGGAAGCACTGCGGAGGCATCTTTCAGCTCTTCAGACATGTGGGCACCCGCATCTGGACCAATGAAGCACCACAGTGGGGTTGAGAGGCCAACTAGAGCAGATACACCCATCGAGCTCCACTCTCCTCCATTCGTCCATGTCGTGAAGACTTCCTCTGCGGGAGACCGCTCCGCCATCGTCCAAAAGAGAATCAAAAAGGCGAAGAAGGCGAAGACATGCAAGACAAGCACTATACCTTCAGCGAGGGGTAGATGCTGTGCCAGGAAGATGTTGAATCCTACCATGAGGACTAGCCAGAGCATCATCAGAAGCGTGACATGCCATAACTTTCCAATTTCCGCGTCGGGGTACGCGAGGAGGACCATTCCAATGACGAGACTTGAGAGCATTTGCGCACAAGCGGGAATGCCACTAACCCAGCCGACGGCCGCAGACCATCCTGAATATACTGTCAGTAGATTGAGCGCAGTGGTGTAGTTCGTGCCACTACATACCCACGATGTAACTTAGTGACTTCTGGAATGATGGTGGCGCGAATTCGCTAACCCAATGATATTGCCCACCAGCAGTTGGGGCCATCGATGCCATCTCAGCGAGAGAAGCGATCATAGCTAGGACGAAGATCCATGTAATGATCATCATCCAGATGACACCTGCTGTGCCTCCATTGAACAAGCCAAAATAGGCGGACCTTGCCGAAAGTTAGCAGGGGAATTGTCATGCGAAAAGGTACTTACAATAGGGCACTTTCCCATGTTGACTGAAGGACAACGACAAACCCAATGATGGAGATCAGGCGAAAATTTCTCTAATTACGCAATCAGTAGAGTTCCTGCATATAGGGTCCAGTAAGGGATTATACCCGAAGTTCCTGTTTCTTGCCCATCCTGTGCATGTCCAGGGCATCATGAGCTGTGCCTCCCAGAGCACTGGCATGCATCCTGTCCGCTGCGCTGGATCCATTGCTTCCAATATCGTACTCCTCGGCATTTGCAATCTTCGCTTCTCCAAGAATTGCCATTGTGCGAAGTGTAGTGCTATAAGACGACGACCATCTACGAAGATAAGGGATTTCTTGGAAGAAGAGAAAGGCTCAACGGAGAAATATATCTCAAACGCTGCTTAAGCGACCTAGATGCGAGATCTATGAGCGAAACTATACATGGTGATTTCAAGCCGTGTCCTAGGGCTGGCAATCAGCTGCCATTCTCGGGACGATCGCCGGTTCATTTGGCAAGCCATCGAGAATGTGGAGCCTTGGGCGAACCAACCGCGAACAATACAAGCGTTGTGTAACCGAGGCCCGCTAGGAAGGGTGCCCTTGTGGCCGCGGCTTGAGTATACAAGGTTCGCAAGCCGGGTGCAGTTTACGAAAGGGACACCGATGCTGTTTTTCGTGGGGGCCACGCGATCACGTTGACTTGAATATACAGTAACGGGAGTGAAGCTTAAAATTGACAGGTATCGGGTTCCTGTAGCTTTCTGCATAACGCGTATCGTGATATCGGCACGTCACATGTAAGCTGGGTGGATGGCGGCAGCATTGTTGATGAGGCGTATGGGTGGTGAAGGTGTTGAAGGCCCCAAACTATAGCGAAAGACCCTCTCAGGGCCCGTCCCGTGGCCACTAGGAAAGGCGCCTCGGTGCAAACCAGCCGCGTCCGTCCACGCTTGCACAGCAACACCACCTCCCCGAGCCGCGCACGAATCCTTCGCGCCTTCTACGGAAACGCACATCTCTTACAGTTTCATCAAAGGACATGTCATACTCGCTACAGGTCCGCGCTCGTGAGAGTCAAGCGTGCGCAAATTCTTCTCTCTGTCATTTCGTCCAGGGATCTCGGAGTGTAAGGTCAAGCACTTCACGTAGTCTGACTTCAATTTCGTCGTGAGGTTCCATCGATGAAAGCTTAACGGCCTCTACACCGTTAACTGCCGAGTGTAACGTACTGCATTCCTGCGCTACGTCGAGAAGCGTCAGGTTCTGGCATGCTATGGTACAGCGTTTTATTGACATGGATGTAGTGAGCCTGTGATAATTCTTATGGCATACACCATGTGCTTTCATCTTAGCGCCTGCAACCAACGCACCATATTCCAATCAAATGACGCTGTAGGGTCAAAGGATTCCATACGCGACAGGGCCTGGCCCCAGCCACTGGATAAATGCGGAACAATAGACGATTGGGGAGCGGTAACAAGGTCCACGCACCTATCAAGGGGTGATACGAAACTTGCAAGGCGTACGGAACAAATGTACTCGGCTGGTTTTGCCGTTGGGTGCGAAGTGAAGTTCTTCCTAGAATATGATATTAACACGGGATGGTGATCAGCACCGCAGCTTCGGAGACGACGCCGCAACCCGCCCCATGTAGTTACGCCTCGGTATAGCAACGCAAGAATCGAGCAGCACTCATCGTACTTTTGTCTAATAACATCATGGCGGACCACCAGGAAGCGGTCGTACGGCATCCCGGACATGCAGCTAGTTTGAAGTTTACTATCGGTCTCTGCCTATGCTACACCCTATGCGTAGCATGTCTGCGCGGTTTCACTCGATGGAGAGCTTACAGTATCGATGATGTTTTTGTGATGCTGTCGGGGGTACGTACGTCTGAACGGAGAACATCGAACTCGAGCGTCACAAAAGCCTGTTTCTAACAACTTTGCACATAGGTGTTGGCGTTGAGTTTCTTTGGCATCGTTTTTGCCTCTATCTCTGCAGGACTTGGTCGCCCGATGACTGAGCTAGATCTCATATCACCTGCTATTGACAAACTCAACGGTTATATAATAGCTGGCAACATTCTTTGGATCACATCGCTATGCATCTCCAAGCTCGCGATCATTGCCATGCTGTTGCGTACGACACAGACCCTACACCACAGAAGATGTCAATACGGCGTCGGTACTCTAATCGTTACTCAGTCTATTGCGTCCATTCTACTTCTGACCGTCAACTGTTCTGCTCACAGTGAGTTCGCGTGGAATATGACCTCCGTAAACTCCGAATGCCCCCAAATGGAGAGAAGATGGCATGCCTTGACAGCTCTGGACGCCGTGACGGAAGTTCTTCTGCTCTTTCTGCCCATACAATTGGTATGGAGTTTGCAGATGTCTTTCCGAACCAAGATCACCGTTATATCAGCATTTTGGCTTCGATTGCCGTACGTTCCGATTCTTAGTACTACTTCAGTATTGGCTGACCATGCGATAGAACCCTCGTCTTCTCTGCTCTTCGCCAGAGGGAGATGCACAAACTTACAACAGCGTCAAATGTCCCACTCACAGCTGCTATAGTGGTCATCTGGCAGGCTGTAGAATTATCATACTCTCTCGCTGCGGCTACCATTGCAGCATTGAAGCGATTTACAGAATCGCTCAACACTGGTTTCGGTCACGGTGAGCTCATGCGGGTTCACGGGTCATCTCAAGGGTACAAACTGTCGGGCAGAAGTGCTACATCAAGAAACACGAAGGGTTCGCGTAAGAAGGCACCTCGCTCGAACACGCATGAGGTTTCCATCGACATAGTGTCATCCCAGGCTTCGTCTCAGGCGGAATCAAGCTTTGACCATCATGTCACGCGAATGAAGCTGAGGCCTGAAGTATTGCGGAACACAGCCATAGTGTCGTCACCATCGAAAAGCTCAGCTCCGCGCAATAAGCAGACAGATGCATTAGGCTCAGAGAATAACACCATCCGACAAGAAGTGCGGTACTCTATTCACTACGAAGAAGATATCACGCGTAGCAAGCAATGATAGACAAGGCACCAACGTAGCTGTTCATAGCGCGTGACCGACGAAGAGGATTGCATGATCTCTCGTGCTGATCCCTTTGCTAGAGCCTACCGTTGTTTCTGCTTTCCCACAACTATTTAAGCTAAGCATACACAACCTACACGCGCAGCACCTTAGCTACATCAGCGACTGAACCACACCGCGACAACGGCGGATACGTCAACCGTACGACCGTCTCGCTTCCTAGGCTTACCTGCCGGATTGAGGGTCAGGGTTCACGAGTCCAGTTCAACCCTCGTTCGACAATTCATATCCAGACATCCGATGGTTGACCTAACGTTAGAACTTGTTGATAATCGGGACTCAAAAATCACACAGGTCGAAAAGTGTCTTTCTGTCGCTGTTATGGCGACGTGGTGGCTAGTAAACAACGAGGCGACGTATGTACCGACGGTAAAACTGGAGGATCTGTTCGAACAGTCATGGTGATTCGTTGTAGAGCCCACAAACTCGGGGCTGTTCTGTGCCTTAGGCCGCTTCCTTGTCGACATGCTTGGGAAGTTCTCGAATGCCCTTGCTTCCGGTGCTCTAGGTGCCCCAGAAGCGTGGCTAACGCATG
This sequence comes from Alternaria atra, assembly GCF_907166805.1. Classification (NCBI taxonomy): domain Eukaryota; kingdom Fungi; phylum Ascomycota; class Dothideomycetes; order Pleosporales; family Pleosporaceae; genus Alternaria; species Alternaria atra. The sequence goes on along the minus strand of NW_025091326.1, from coordinate 3,813,478 downwards.
TTCAAGAGATGCCCAGCTCTTTCGTCACCAGACTACATCCCTACTCACTGGAGAATCTTTACTGCTTGCTTGCAGGCTGCGCACGGGTCGAGGAAATTCGTTAACTCCCCTCCATAGTACAATTTGTTAAGCGCCAAACTGCCCACGACCTCGATGATTTTACCTCTACTCTTGCCAAACTAACATGCGGCGGACTAGAGGATGGCCTGCAGGATATTCTATGGACTGTGGGATTAACCGCATGCACAGGCTTCACCATCGACAAAAGTCCACCCACCCTAGCGTCGCATCCCAGACAGCGAGCGCACGGAGATGTTTCGTTCCTGGCTTGCAAGTGATGTCCTGGGTCCCAAATCTCATCCATGATCCGTCTTTCACATTTCAGACGAGTATGATGAGCATTGAAGCGAAACTTGGGGGCAAGGTTATCGCTACCAGCAGTATCATATCGCAACATAAAGAAGACTGTTCAGTCAACCAACAGCTGTACGATTCTCGCAAAACTATATGCTTCGATATGGCGTTCGTACTGCAACGTATGGTTTATGCTTATCAGAGCGGGGTACAACAAGATGGAGAAGGAGAGTTAAGAGTGGGTCCTAGATTATAGCAGGTAGTGTAGACTCTAATACTGTTTTGCTGCCCATCACTAGTGTCATCCATGGTACTTGCTTTCCTAAGATTACGTGATCGGATACAAACTTTGGTAGAACCAATATAGAACGGATATGGATATATGCCTGCTACCCAGTCGCGGTGTCACAGGGGTCTTCATAGGTCATGTCATGATTTTGCTGGAACTCAGCAAGACTGGTAACGTCGGTAACAAAAGTTGTCATAAGATATCTACCTAGCTTTCTTACCACACATACATCCGCCAGAGACTCAAAGATCGTGGACGTTCACACAAGCTCAGAAATTCTCCTCAAGCGCGAGGCTTGCGAGGCGATGGCGTGGAGCTTAGGTACAGTAGAGGGCCCTCATATTGGCACTACGCCAGGATGGGGATAGACAGGCTACTAGCGTGAGCAGGCTTCAATTACCCGACCACTCTGATATCTGCGAACGTAAACCACCTCACTGTCCCCAACCACTCACGATTTGCCCCCCCAATTACCGCTGTCATCGCTCTGTATCGGTTTCAGAATCATCGCTATCTGCGGCATCTCCGATGCTCTCTGGTCCACACACGTTTCCATGACAGCGGAACTGATATACCGAGACCTGTGCCGTACACTCCGAACAGAGACTGGAGTGGTACGATGCCTCCCAGACATACACACCATATACCGGTTTCAATAACATTGCCATGCCTCCAATAGCGCTAGGTGTCACTCGCGGCGCTATGATGCGATCGCGTGCCAGCATTCGTCCGGTGCGACAAGAGATTGAGGGGTAGACGGTGTTTTTGGAACGAAAGACCTCTCACACAGCGGTATAACGCGTCTTCACGCGGCTGGTTTATGGCGTGTCATACTTCTGTGTTCTCGTATATTCTAACTAGGCAGATGCTCGTACCCGGGAATTCTCTCCGTCTCATTTTCCAGAATTCTACCTTAAGCGCTCATCATGTCTCACACGACCTTTGTTCAAGCATCTTGAATCGGTAACGAGGCTTGGCCATATTACTCACCAGGTCTTTCGTTCGTCACAGCTTCCCATGCGGAGTGTATCAGGATAAATGCAAGATTAAAGAGCCTCCAAGATCGACCTCCATCAATTTTGACCGTCATGTGTACTCTCGAGTCTTTCGAGAAGCTGTTTCGGCCATAGATTCCCGGGTCGCGCTTCATGTACCTGCTTGTATCGTATCATACGCGTGTCATAGCCAAATCAATAGCTGATGCAGCTATATTGGAGGCGCGAATTCGCGTCATTTTTGGCTCCAACCGTGTCGATCATACTCGTAGTGATGGGGGCATCCGCCATTAGTGACTGTACAATACAGGCAAGGCCATATACATCTGGGGAGGATCCTTGAGTTCACGAGTGCATTGCTCGGTCCGATAGCCTCTCCTTTCAATAAGACCAGAAGACCAACTTTCCATCACTGGGGGTTGTTTTGCCCTACGAGCGAGTATGGAGGACGGTGTCATATCACATTCGAATGAAAAACTCGCGAACCCCATCCGCCAATCATAGTCACAGAGAGCAAGGCTGAAAGCTCAGCACGAAGATCGCGGGGTATGAGACCCGAAAAATGACTACCCCCGCAATTCATGGTGTCTCATGTAAACATTCATCTATTTGCCCTGTGGGCTTGATCCAAGCGAGTGGGAATGCACAAAGGCAATTTCAGTCAACAGGAAGGGCAGGCAATGATGACAGAGGCTGAAGAGGATATCCGAAGAAGGTTTCCTCCCGCATAACCTCAATAGAGGTCTTTGACGAGGCGACTCTACTTCGCCAGCGGAAGCCAGCTTGATGAGAGCTACAGCAACGTAAAGTAACGCCACTGCGATGAAACTCACTCTCGCCTCCTACTCAACTAGTATGGTTTTACAGGAGCTCCACTATAGTACCATGCTCCCGTTGATAAACCTTCATCTAAGCCTCATATCTCAAGCGCTGATCGCACAGACCTAAGCCAAAGGCTAACGTCCGCATTCTACGGGCCTGCTTCCTGATGAACTGGTACCTCAGTACTGAGCTGGCACCATGCTAGCAGAATACTTCCCAACGTCGATATAAGAGGCTCTCGATACCCCCAAGCCTTCTAGCATCGACACACCCAGGTACCCAAACAACCACTTCCAGACGTCAACATGAAGGGTCTCTTTTCTTTCGCCGTGGCTTCGGTCATCACAGGCGCTTTTGCGCTTCCTTCTCCTACCGAGAACGGCCCCATCACTGCTCGCCAAGCTGCAGCATGTGCCACTCCCGTTACCCTGTCCGGCAACCCCTTTGCGTCTCGTTCCATCTACGCAAACAAGTTCTACTCTTCCGAGGTCGTTTCTGCCGCTGCTCAGATGACCGACGCTGCTTTGGCGTCTGCTGCTCTCAAGGTTGCTGATGTTGGAACTTTCCTCTGGATGTGAGTCAGCCTACTCTTTCTTCCCACAGTTTTTGGGCTAACACATATATAGTGACACTCGTGACAAGATCTCTGTTGTCGAAGATGGCATCAAAGACGTTCCTTGCGGTCAGATTGCCGCGCTCGTCATCTACGACCTGCCCGGTCGTGACTGCGCAGCCAAGGCCTCCAACGGTGAGCTCGCTGTTGGCGAGATCGACATCTACAAGAAGGAGTACATTGACCGTAAGACTGTCTTGTCCATCGAAGACTACGACCCGTACTGATGATATGTTAGCCATTGTTGCCATCTTCAAGAAGTACCCAAAAACTGCCATCGCTCTCGTCATTGAGCCCGATTCCCTCCCCAACTTGGTCACCAACGCCAACCTCCAGACCTGCAAGGACTCTGCCTCTGGCTACCGTGAGGGTGTCGCATATGCCCTGAAGCAGCTCAACCTGCCCAACATCGCCATGTACATCGATGCCGGTCACGGAGGATGGCTCGGCTGGAACGACAACTTGAGTAAGCATGCTCTCATCACTTTTCAAACCCTCCAGCTTATCACTAACAATGTTGTGCAGAGCCCGGAGCCAAGGAATTAGCCACCGTCTACAAGAACGCCGGTAGCCCCAAGTCCGTCCGTGGTGTCGCTACCAACGTCGCTGGCTGGAACGCGTGGGACCTAACCCCAGGAGAGTTCTCCAAGGCCACAGACGCCCAATGGAACAAGGCACAAAACGAGAAGAAGTTCGTCGAGCTCTTCTCTCCCGAGCTCAAATCTGCAGGTATGCCCAGCCAAGCCATCGTCGACACAGGCCGCAACGGCGTTACCGGTCTGCGCGAGGAGTGGGGCAACTGGTGCAATGTCAACGGCGCTGGATTCGGTGTTCGTCCCACGAGCAACACGGGATCCAGCCTTGTTGATTCATTTGTGTGGGTCAAGCCTGGTGGCGAGAGTGACGGTACAAGTGACAGCTCGGCGACTAGGTACGACTCCTTCTGTGGCAAGTCGGACAGTTTCAAGCCGAGTCCTGAGGCCGGTCAGTGGAACCAGGCGTACTTTGAGATGCTCGTCAAGAACGCTAAGCCTGCTTTGTAAACTGGTGGCTGGCACCTGAATCCAAATCGCATCGGAATGGTTTAGAAGGTGGATGGTACTAAAGGATGTTATGCCCACTAAGGATGGTGCACGTTGTATATAGATTGATTAGTCGGTAGGTAGGAGATTCGTCAAGTAAAACCTATCGTTAGAGAACTTCGCTTCATCTGTCTATACATTGTTGTAGTCCCGACAAGGAGATTGAACTATCATTCCGTCAACAGTACCGACTGCATCTTTGCATATCAATCTTCCAAACAAGATCTGGCAGAGTCTGCTCAATGTTGTAAGTCAGTCTGGATGGCATTAGAGTAGAGTTGACGTGATATCATTCGACCACTCTCTAAGTGTGCCAGCGTTTGGCTAGTAAGATGAACATCTGCCTAAAGGAGTGCGCCCGGTGCATTTTCCCCTTTGCCAACCCATATGTACGTCCAAAAACTCCGCGTGCGCGCTTACAAAAAAGGTATGCTCGCTCGCTCGCTCAAACCTACCAAAGAAACGCCTTGGCTGCGCCTTGCGATGCATCCCAATCCAAACCAGTACTGTATAACGCTAGAGTCAAGCCGTGAGGCTCTTCATGTAGTATAGCGTATGCTCTTCGTTAAAATCATTCGTTCTCTATCCTTTCATCGTTTCTATCGTCTTGTGAATCGGGTGTTTCCTTCAGTAGACAAGCTCTGTCGGCTCAACGACCGCTCCAAGTCCCGTCTTAGATGAGAAACGGACCGTTCGTCGGAGTCGTCCTAAGACATCCGTCTCCTCCTGAAAGGCTCCTCTTCCTCCTCTTCCTCCTTCTCTTCGTTAACTTGCAACGTCAACCATGCAGCGACCAGAGCGCAAACACCACCAAATCGCAGCACCCAAGCCACACTCGTGTCGCCTGCTGTGCCTCTAGGCTTTTGTAGAAGCTTGAACATGATGGCGCTGACGAGTGTCGCGATAACCTGCGGTGCTGCAATAGCAACGTTGTGAATTCCCAAAACGACACCGGCAGAATCGGCGCCTGAACCGTCGTCCTCACCCTCGGCGATGAGCTGTGACTCGCGATCACGGGGCCTGATGATACCACGACGGATGGCGTCCCTCTTGGAGATCTCGGAAGAAATGATGGCAAACGGCGCCCAGTTGGTTACACACCAAGGAATTCCAATAGCACCAACGAGGACAGTCGCTCCCCACGTACTACGAACGAAGAAGGTAAGGGCCATGAGTACGGTGAAGAGGATATGCGATATGAACCAGGATCGGCGGAGAGTGAGCGACTTGACCTGCAACATCTCCATTGACCTAGAGATCTTCTCCATAGTTGTGTTCGGGTTTCCCTTTGGTGTGGGGTTCAAGGCAAAGTAGCCAGAGCCACCCATAGAGTGTGGGGTTGTCGGTGTCATGGGTGTCGCCGGTGTTATCGGACGGTCGGGTTCTGGGGCTTGGAAGGTTGGGGGGATTACGAACGGCAGGACGACGGAGGCGACGAATGTGGTGATGGCAAAAACCAAAAGAGCTCTGGTGCCAATCCTTGTACCGTCCTCCAGGATCTCGTCAATCTTGGCGTCCGGCAGGTGGGGGTTCTCCTCAAAGTATGGATCGGCATAAATCTCGCCAACATATGTAGTGATGTAGAAGAGGAATGGGAACCACCCGATCCAAGCAAAGAACTGTACGGCGCAGACCTTCTTGATCTGAGGAGGTAACTTCTTTACTGAGCGCGCAAGACCCTTGAAGAAGGCGATGACACCATCTTGCTGCTCGGCTGGTGCAGTGTCGAATTGGGGATCGCGTTCCGAGCAGGTGGAGCAACTGATACCGACAGTGAGTGCCATGACGAAAGAAGCGATGGCGCAGAGGACCTTGAACTGTGTGTTACCGAGCCATGGAAGGTAGTCTGGGAGGTTGATGTAACCTGCTAGGTAACCCAGAATGTTACCGATACCGGCGGAGCGCATCAACCATGCATTAGCAGATTCTTGCTGATGGGTAGGTGCCACATCGACAATGTATGCGCGCACACCGGCTTGAATGACGTTGATAGCGAAATCCAGCACGTATACGAACAGGACAGCGAAGAGCATGATGCTTGTCTTGACACCCGTTGACTCGGGGTCAGCACCGAAGATGCCTAGGAAACCTCCGATGATTTCTCTTGCCCAAGCGAGGACCATGAGGGAGACGATGGTGGCAGCTGCACCGCCGATGATGAAGGGTCTCCGTTTACCCCAGCGCAGGCGGCAATTGTCACTCTTGAGACCGACATAGGGTTGGACGAGTACACCAGAGAGCGGGCCAGCAATCCACACGAGGGCAAGCATCGACTTGCTCAGACCGAGCGACAGTAAGTATGGCTGCACACATGGTTAGCATATGTTGTACATGAAACGAATTGCGGTGGTCCGACAGATGATGCATGCATGCACGGCTCACACGACCTCGGTGACAGTACGCCCAAGGGTCCTCGAGGGCCAGATCTACATGCAGGGTCCATGGCGTCCTCATGGACATTGGCTTCCAGGAAAAGCACTTACCGATCCGTTGGAAGTCTCTACAGACCATCCTATTTGCAGACCGAGACCGCCAAAAGTGAGCAAGAAGAGAAACCAACTGCTCTTTGTCTCCTCGACCTGCTGTTCGCCCATCCAGTCATCGTCATCGTCGTCAGGCGACAAGGCCTCCTTAAGGAGCGGATCGACTTCGGAGGACATTCTTTGAGGGATGATGGTGGGCGAGTTCTCGTGGATGATTTCTACGTGGGTGTGGCCTTCAGTGTCTGGACGTCCGCCCATGAGCGAGTCGCGGCCAAAGGAAACGAGCTTGGGTCGTGGCCGGGGGCGAGTGGAAGTGTCGAGTTTGGAGGGAGGAGAGGAAAGAGGTGAAGACGAGGGCGAGTCCTCGGCGTCGGGCCGTGAAGACGACATATTGGCACAGGTGGCAGTCGCAATGGGCGTGGTGCTTGGTGTGGCCTGGGCGTGCGACGTGGTCAGCCCTGGTGGCTTACAGGCTCGCTGTAAGGGCCGGCGAGATTGTGATTGGCAGGACCTCAGTGGGTAACTGCGAGGTGTAAAGGTGGAGAGATGTGGTGAGAGGCAAGGCTATCAACAAAAGTCAAGTGGCGCGGCGGGACTTAATCCATGCTTGTCGACGGTGAAAAAGGCGCTAGTGGAACCGTTGGTGCTTGAGTGGCGATCGATGTCGGATCTCGACCAAAGTTGACAATCGGACGCTGCTTCAAAGGGAGGATGGAGGGGCGAGGAGCAGCCAGGTATAACAACGGGCGGGGAGTCAGGGTTTCATAAGAGGCGGTGTAGGTCATGTGTCTGCCAGCCGTCTTCGGTAGGCTTGGTGAAGGGTCTAGCAGGTCTTGCAGGTGATTCTGGGTAGATGTCATGCAGGCGTCTTAGCCAGTGTGTGTGCGATGACGTCGCTGCATCAGCGGTTCAGATGCCCTTGTCCGCGGCACTAGGCCGCATGCTGATTGGCGCTCGCTGCAACGCCAGCCGAGACATGGAGACCACCTGGACGCCGTGGAAAGGCAGCGACGCGTCTATCAGGAGTTCTGGGAAGCGAATACAGTGCATCGCCAGCCTCGCACCGCTCGCTATATCCAACACACCCGCGGCCACGCGCGCTGGATAAGGATCTGACTGTGACCGGAGGACCTCCGAAGCCCACCGCCGGCCGACGACTCCTTGCGCAACGTTGCCTCAGGTTCCGTCCCATCTCTAGGCAGCCCAGGTAGCATCCTAGCATCCACCACCCAACAGCCACCTGTACCCTTCACATACACTCCGACCCCCCGCGCAAACCTCGAGCCACACCGCACACACTCGCGCTGTTGATGACAGCCCGGCCCTGAGTCCAACATGGCGTCGATAATGGGGTGGTGGGCAGTTGGCCAGCTACTCAGTATGCGCCCTCGAATCTTCGAGAAATACCCGGTACACGTACTGACTGTTGACGGCAGAGCGCGATGCATCCGACGCAGACCCGGACGGTCAGTCCCCCGCTCCACCACACACTCGGCGATCCCATCTCTAATGCGCCCCCAACAGACGAACCAGAGGCAGGACAGAAGGAGATATTCACATCATGGGCCCTGTCCATTCTGATTATGCTCCTTATCATAGCCCTCTTCACAAGCTACATACTACACACGCGCAAGATCCAGGCGGTGCATGAGACGGTCCTCTCGATTTTTGCTGGTACGTTGTTAGTTCCCACACCACCCTCTACGCCTGCTTGGGCCTTTCCGCAGGCTTGGCATCCGTTGAGACAAGCTCGGCGTAGTGTGCATGGGCAAGGCCACAAAATCCGATCACTTGCAGCCTGAAGCCCATCACCCGACTAATTGTGGGGTAATCTGCACATATCCACCCTGCCATGTCGCCTAGTCCATCTCGTAATGCCATCGCGCTATGATGCTCGCTAATGCCCTTCAGGAATGGTCGTTGGCCTGCTGCTGCGCTTGACAGCAGTCAGTTCCGTGCGAGATGTCGTCAGTTTCGACTACCAGATGTTTTTCAATTTGCTACTGCCGCCCATTATCCTCTCGGCTGGCTATGAACTGCATCAAGGGAATTTTTTCCGACACATCGGAACTATTCTCACCTTCGCCTTTGCTGGCTCATTCATCTCCGCCGTAGTTCTGGGTGTCATCCTGTTCCTGTGGACCAGAATACCTCTCGATGGCTTCAAAATCAACTTCGTCGAGGCCATGTCCGTTGGCGCCACGCTTTCGGCCACGGACCCAGTGACCATTCTTGCCATCTTTGATACTTACAAAGTAGAACCAAAGCTGTACACTCTCATCTTCGGCGAGTCTATTCTCAACGACGCCATCGCCATTGTTGTCTTTGAGACGGCACAGAAATACAAGGACGGCGCTGAACACCTCGGAATCGGGAGCCTCTTCGAAGCCTTGGGTATCTTCATGGGTGTCTTCTTCGGAAGTTTGTTCATCGGTGTCATGGTGGGCATTGGCGTGTCTCTGATGCTCAAGTTCACCTATGTTAGACGGTTCCCCAAGAATGAGAGTTGTCTCATCATCCTCACCGCATACTTGACCTACTTCCTGTCCAACGCCATCCACATGTCTGGTCAGTCTCGCCCTATCTAGCACAGCCATCAGCTGACCATCTTACAGGCATCGTGTCTTTGCTGTTTTGTGGTATCTGCTTGAAGCATTATGCTTATCACAACATGTCAAGACGAACTCAATTAACCACCAAGTTTGTTTTCCAGGTTACCTCGCAAATCTCGGAGAACTTCATCTTCATCTACCTAGGCTTGTCTCTCTTCACCGACGACAAGCTCGACTACAAGCCACTATTTATCTTGATCACCGTGTTTGGCATTTGCGCCGCTCGCTGGTGTGCAGTATTCCCGCTTTCAAGGCTCATCAACTCCGTCACAAGATATCGCCAGCGCCGCCGCGGTGACGAGATTGTAGAAGAGATTCCTTATCCCCACCAGGTTATGATCTACTGGGCAGGTCTGCGCGGTGCTGTAGGTGTTGCACTTGCCGCAGGACTCACAGGTAACAACGGCGACACTCTGCGAGCCACAGTTCTCGTCGTAGTCGTTCTGACTGTCATCATCTTCGGAGGAACCACTGCGCGCATGCTGGAGATTCTAGGCATTCGCACTGGCGTGGTTGAAGAGATTGACAGCGATGATGAGTTCGATATCGAAGTCGTTAATGGCGGCACTTACACACGCAAACAGGGCCAAGCCTATGGCAACACCCCACGCCCGAACCAAAATGGCTTCTCACTCAATAATGTCAACGGACCAGACGCCACGTACTCTAGTGGATCAGCTAGTCGCAGCAGCCCACCGACACGACCCAACGGCGCTATGCGACGCAATTCGAGCCACCCACGTGCCAAAGATGGCGCAGACCAAAATCTTCTCAGCCCCGCCGATAGTGGCTCTGCTGACGAGGACGATATCGATCTTGATCTTCCACCCAGCGCACGCCGCTCGCCCAACCGCGGTCCGTCACCATTGTTGGGAGACCCATCACCGTACCCGACGTCCGGTATAAGACCGGTCGGCACTGCAGAGGGCTCGAGTAGAGTCGCGACTGCCACAGGTGCAGTGAAGCAGCTGTTCAACGAGATCAGTCACGATCCCGCGAACGCTTTCAAGCAGATTGATGATGGTTTCCTCAAACCACATCTGCTGCTCGACCAAGGAAAGGCCCAGGTCCGGGTAATGTTTGATTTTTCTAGTAGACGGATAGGAAAGAAGCATTCGTGGCGTTTGAGTCATTTTTGGGAATATTGGCTAGCGACTTTGTTTGCCTGGTGCATAGCGTAGCATGACATGAGTCATGGTGAAACATGGTCACAGCTATTTTATCTTCTAGATTCGTATATCCCATTACATGCGGAATGGAAAATTGATCCGGATCGTATTTCAATTGATTTGGGGGAGGGGGCTTTGAACATGTGGAAGAGCAGGCATGTATGTTATGGGTGATAAGCATGCGAAGGTAAACTTTAGATCACATAATACAACACTCCGAGTTCAAGCAGCAGATTCAAGTCAAGAAACCAACGGTATTCACTATAGTTTAAAAAAAATTGGGAATCAAAATAAACACCTAACAGAGGCCTGATTTCACCAACACGAAGATAACAAAACAACACAATTGTCCTCAATTCCCTTTGCCAGTTTTTCCCACCACCCACTCGCCTGCCCTCATGGGAGTAACGAGCAAACCTTTCCCTTGACCAGGACGTCTTTCATGACATGATGACCGACTCAAGAAACATGACTGGCCTAAGGTCCCGGATATCTGTCGAACCTCCAGATACGCGCGCGCATGTCGCCACTGCCGGTAGCAAACACGCCTCCTGTAGGGCTTGGGGCTACAGAGATGACTAGAGACACTTGGTTAGTAACTTGTCGCAAATTTTTGAAGACATGTCAAACGTACCGGAGTTCTTATGTCCTTGCAACATGAGTTGCGCGACACCAGTATGAGGATCCCAGAACTGGACACCACGGTCCTTGGAACCACTCAGAACCCAGTCACCGTGCGGGGTAAGCGCAACACTGAGCACAAAGTCCTTGTGGCCTTCAAAGGTGCGGATGCACTTGCCACTTGGCTGGTGCCCGCCTGGAACAAAGCGGTTGTTGGTCGACAGCTCCCACATCTTGATCGTCTTGTCGAGACTGCCACTGACAAGACGATTTCCAGAAGGTGCGAAAGCCACACTGTAAACACTGTCCTTGTGGCCGTGCTCGCCTTCAAGACGTACGACAAGCTGACCAGTCTGAATGTCCCAAACGCGGACGCTCTTGTCGAGTGATCCGGCCGCAACGTAGAGGTTGTCCGGAGAGATTGCCACGGTAGTGACACCGTCTTCGATAGAGAAGTTGGAGACTTGCATGTTGGACTCAAGATCCCAAAGACGGACACTTCTGTCACCACTACCAGATGCAATGATCTTGCCGTTCCTGGCAAAGTCGAGCGAGTAAATATCCTGCTCGTGTCCAGTGAATTGGTGCTTGATGGTGCGGCTAGCGATGTCCCAGACCTGGCTCAATGTTAGTTATATTCAGATTAGTACGTCAAAATCAAACTTACCCTGATGACCTTGTCCTCCGCACCAGTCGCGAGATATTGCCCGTTAGGACTGAAGCAGACGCTCCTTATGTACAGATCTCCATCCTCGGGTAGGCTTCCGTCCTGAAGATGCGCGACGGGGTTTCCAGTCTCGACATCGAAAATCTGGGCCGAACGGTTGCAACCTGTCGCAACCCACCTACCGTCCAAACTAAAGCGTACACAGCAAACCACACTTTGATGTGGCAAATTGTGGATGAGGTCGACATCTAGAACTCGCCTGGAGCGAGGGTTGAAGACAGCGAACCAATCGCTACCTTCCTTCTTCAAGTTCTCTGGCAACTGCTCGATGTCTAGGTCAGCTAAGACGTTGCTCTGGCTGAGGGGAATGTGGTTGGGCGCCATCAAAGCACTCGGCTGCTGCTGCTGCTGATGATGGTTGGGAGGAGGAGTCGGTCGTGGGACTTGGGGCGATCCGGGATACGGAGCAGGGTTGTTCTGCTGAGGTGTCGCGGGGTTGGGGGGACCGTTAGGAGGACCGCGAGCAGGACCTGGACGCTTAGCACCAGGGGAGGCAGTGGGCTGTGGAGGCTGACCATAACCTGCGGTGTGTCAGCCAAGATATAGTCACGAATAGGAGGTCATCTAAGCTCACCATTTACAGATGGGCCCTGCTGGTAGCCACCAAAGTGCTGTGGTGGTCCAGGAGCAGGGTTCAGTCCTGGTGGACCTTGGGGTCCCCCCAGTTGTGGTGGCATGCCGTGGCCTTGGGGCGGCTCCTGTGGAGGAGGCGCCAGTCCAGGGCCGCCCTGCGCAGCACTGCCTGCCATTATGCCGCCGAACAAGTTGCTAGGTCCATGGCCAATTTGAGGCGGCTGAGGCTGCGATGGGCCGTGATGCTGCGAGTTCTGGCTGGGGCCGCCACGAGCTTCGAGTTCGCGCTCCAGCTGGGCGATGCGCTCCTCGTATCTACGATGCAAGTCAGTATTCAAAATCCAACATGCCAAGGAATGGCAGTAAGGTTTCTTGGGGATTTGTAGAGACGAGCTTACTTTGCTTTCATCTGGTTGTGTGATTGTTCGAGCGAGTAGACCTTGCCGCGGATCAACTCAATCTCTTGAATGTGGCGGGTAACTAGAAGAAGCAATCAGCAGCTGTTCATGGGAAGATATTGAGCTATTCGCGACAACATGCAGTCGAAGACATGCGCAGAAAGTTTGCTTCAGAGGTCCTTCGGTTTCGAAATGCGACTGCCTCAATTCACGGCTGAGTAGCATGGGGAAGACTCACTTTGGCCTTCGGCATCAACACTACGCTGCGACTCCGCCTCGAACTCGGTCTTGATGCTGTCGAGCAGCTGATTGAGGCGTTGGGCTGGCTCAGCTTGGGGGCCTCCCATGACACGGGGAGGATAGTGGTTCATGCTGGCGGTTGGTGCGCGCTCGTGGGGGGAAATACGAAGTTGAGCTTCCGATATGCTTCGCGTGGTGCGCTATTGAGACGCGAACAACAGGGCGCGGTATGCGACGGGGTCGTGTGGATGCCTGATGGTCGCAAGGCTGCTGTCGCACAGCTGGGACGAGCTATCTAAACTGGTACACGTTGACGGGGCCGGCCCTTTGGTGGGCGCGACGGGTATCGGATGGATGGATGGTGAATGAAGCCAGATAGGGATGCAGACGAGTGCAGTTGGTGTGGTGGCCGCGAGATCGCTGAGGTTTGAGCGCAAGATGGGTGGGTCCGTGGTTGGTGCTTTTGCTTGGCTTGCACGGAGGAAGAAGCGTTCCAAATCCGGCAGGCGGGAAACATCAGCATCTGGAGTTTACGCCGAACTGCTGTTCAGCCACGGCATCTTTCTTCGCCGACTACGCCGCTAGGGTTTTCACCCATGGTACGCTTCCTCCCCCCACTCGAACCCTTTCGTCCCAAGCTCTCGACAACCTCTCTCCTCCCATTCGTGTCGGGCGTTCCGCTCCACCCCATCATGACGAACCCTTGCTCGCACTAACGCTGCCGTTCCCGTCGCGCTAGAGTCCTTTGGGCCAAGCTGCATATCACACGTGTTTGTCCTGTTTCGGCCGCAATCGGTTTTCCTACCTTACATCAGCATCCCCAGTTGTATATTGACCCAGACGATGTTGTGCCACAGCAAATTGCCACCCCCACGATGAGTTCCTACTTGTCGGCGATAACAGAAACAACAAAGCTAGGCGCACCTTAGGCTTCGGCCATTTGGCTACGCGGGGAAAGTGTTGCAAGCGCATGCAGGCTACTGTATCGCCGTACGAGCCATCATGATGTGTTCGAGCCAGTTACCTATTTGCCTGATTGTAGATGTCCTTGAAAGATCGACTTTGCATGTATGGTCCAATGTCTCGTGGCTCCTGGGAGTATGCAATCTGCTGAAATCCAGGACTAGTCTTTGCTTTCAATGTTGCATGACTTGTTATACTCGCGTCACCACCCTTCACATTGAGCAACGCCGTCCCCCATATCCGGCTCATCTGCAGTGCTGGTTTCACACGTAATCACGATGATTACACGACGCGTTGGCGGCTGCATCATACCTAGGCAATCCTATGGCACGCGGCCCCTCGAGCGCCCCGCGCTGCTGATGGTATCAGGTGTGATTCGCCCAAGCCAGCCACGGAAAATTCGTTCATGCCAAAGGACGCACTCTTTCACCGCATTGAGAACAATGCAGCAGATTCTGCAACTTGGTCGTCCTCGTCGTTGTATTGTGACGAGCTGACGAATGTGTAGCTGTCGCGCTTTCCTATTCGTAGTGCCACGTGAAAGTGCCTAGCGCCGTCGCGTAAGCCATCTCGGAATGCTCACCTTACCAGATCTCGTCCCGCAGCTAGGGCTATCGTTGCGTCACCCCATCGTCCCGTGTCTGTCCTTTTGCCTGCTGGTCGCCACGGCTAACACACCTTGTGATCTATGTCTTTCCAGTCACCGCTTCCAACAGCCGACGCTACGTATTCTCTTCAATGCGCGATCCAACAGCTCGTACTGGCCTTTTGTCTACTGGTTGCTATCAATCGCCACTGCTTCCCGTTGTGAAATCATGCTGCATTTAGCATGCTCGTAATCACCGTGGCTGCTTCAATGTCCGTCACAATCACAGGCTACTGCCCTGTGAAGTTTCCAGGCTCGCCATAAAAGCACTGCATCCGCCTGTAGCTTCGTTACAATACAAAATACTCTTTGCTATCATCGAAGCTTGCTATTATGTGCCAATTGCTATCAACTAACTAATCGTTACTTCTAATTTTCGACTCTTCATTCTTCCAGAACAACCTCCAACACTAGTGTTCACCATGTCGCTTCAGCATGACAGTACTGGCGAGCAGCGATCCACATATGTGTGCCGACGTCAGTCGACTTACGAGCGACGTCAGCTTAGCATCACCTCATTCAAGTCCTCGGATGCGCTCCACAAACTCAAGGAACAAAAGGGAACTCTTGCGACCGCTGTCGAGGTCCGTACCACTAATTTTACATCCTAAAGATTATCTGCTAACATGTGGATTTGGCAGCCTCTCTACGCTGGCCTCGCTGTCGCCCAATCGGATGATGGAGACTTTCGCTATTGCATTGCTTTGCACGATGGGACATATACCATTAACTGCGAAAGCCAATGTCTTGAGCTGGCCAGGAGTGCAAGTGAAGGCAACTCATCGAATGAATCATCCCGCGTCGGATCAGGCGTCTCCACACCAACGTCCGTGGCAGACATCTCCGAAGCTCTAGCCAAGGCTGTCATCGAGTTTTTCAGCAACTACCGAGAGAAGAATCTGTCCAAGCCCATGGGTGCTACTCTGACTACCCAACTCGCTAGCCTAAGCCCGCATCTTGCCGTGCGCCTGTGGACCGACTTGGACATCATACCATTCATCTTCCCAGCCGATGCGAAAGACAAGCACGAGCCAATGATACCTCTCGACCAAGAAGCTGAGCGCATGGCCAGGAAGACAGTGAAGCAATTCAATGTCAAGGGCGAGTTGCCTGTTCAGATGGGCCATCGTCGTCAGGTCTTGGTTGATCTTAACAACCGAGTGCACATAGCCGAGCGCGAAAGCTACGATTCTACCATCAGGACGGACACTACAGGAGCTGCAACTATGCACTACGCCAACTCGTTAAAGCGAAGGAGGACCAAGATCGCGTTCTTTAACAGCACGGCACAAGGTGGAGGCGTGGCTCTCATGAGACATGCTCTGATGAGATATCTGAGTCTCCTCGGTATCGACTGCAAATGGTACGTTCCATTCGGAAAGACCGACATTTTCAGGATTACCAAGGACAACCACAACATCCTTCAAGGTGTCGCAACTAATGGTGAGCGTCTTACCGACGACAAGATCGCCAAGCTTGATGCTTGGGTCGTTGAAGAGACCGAGAAGTGCCACTGGGTCGAGTTCGGTGGCCCGCTTTCGGCTCGCGAGAAGGGCGGCGCCAATGTGATTATCGTTGATGATCCTCAAATGCCGAGTCTTGTCAAGATCGCCAAGCAGAAAGACCCTAGGTTAGTCTTCCTAGTTTGCTGTCTAAAGTTCTCAGTGTGTTAATTCTAGCTAACTCTGTCTTTCAGTCGCCCGGTCATCTTCCGCAGCCATATTCAGGTTCGAGCCGACCTGACTGATCAAGAAGGAACCACTACCTCCAAGGTGTGGAACTGGATCTGGAACCACATCAAAGACTGCGACGTCTTCGTCAGCCACCCTGTTCGAGCATTCGTGCCCAAGGTTGTCACCCCTGAGAAAGTGGGTTACTTGCCCGCGACTACGGATTGGCTAGACGGCCTGAACAAGCACATGCACCCTTGGGACGAACAATACTACCTCCATGAGCTCAAGGTTCAGTGCTTTGCAGCTGGCATGCGTCAGCTCGCTCATCCGGACCGTAAGTACATTGTTCAAATCGCTCGCTTCGACCCAGCGAAGGGTATCCCAGATGTTCTCGCGTCTTACGCCTGTTTACGCAAGAACTATATGAAAGACACTCCTCTCGCAGACATCCCACAGCTTGTAATAGCTGGACATGGAGCCGTCGACGATCCAGATGCGACTAGGATCTTCAAGGAAACTGAGACGGCTCTCAACGGAGACTACAACGAGTTCAAGAACGATGTTATTATCATGCGCATCGGTCCATCAGACCAAATGCTCAACGCACTCATGTCCTGTGCCCATGTCGCCCTCCAGCTCTCTACCCGCGAAGGCTTCGAAGTCAAAGTCAGCGAAGCGCTCCACAAGGGCACTCCTATCATCGCGACTCTCGCTGGTGGTATCCCTCTGCAAGTTCAACATGGGAAGTCTGGCTTCCTGGTTAACCCTGGTGACCACGACGCTGTTGCGAAGCACTTGTACGATCTCTTCACCGATTCGGAACTTCACTCAACCATGTCGGAGTACGCGAGCAAGCATGTTAGCGATGAGGTCAGCACAGTGGGTAATGCGCTGGCTTGGCTGTATCTGGCGGATGAGCTCTCTAGAGGTGTGCATGTCGCTCCCAATGGTCGATGGATCAACGATATGGCGAGGCAAAAGGCGGGTATCCCATATCAGAAGGACGAGGACATTCTAGTTCGCGATGTGAACTTGACGGGTAATTGAATATGAATTTCTTTGGGCTCTAGTAGACATTATTATATGAGTAGAGGGAGAAGTAGAATAGTTTTTCTCGTTTGTGGCTTCACTAAATTCTCATAATAGCCTTTGAAAGGCCCTCCAATGTCTTATCCTGGTCCATAAATCCCCTTCGCGCTGTTTTGTTCTGACCCGTCGTGCTCACAATTCAATGTCTCCTCCATAAAAGAGTACGTTTAGAGGCGATCCATGCGTTACAGATTCGGTTGGAAAGCCCATTGACGAGTTAGTGGGATGAGAATAACTGCCGCAAATTCCATCATCTGCTTAGTAAATCATCTTTGTGCAGAACACCAGACAGAGCCATTCTTTTGAAAGATGCCCTTCATGGGCCCATAAACACTCACTACCTAGTCTCCTCGGCATCTCCTTGCAAAACGCAAAGCTCGTTCTTCGTATGGCGCAAGGAAGTACGGCGTGCTTTCCATATCGAAACAACGACATACTCATACCGTTACCAACCCTCCCTCATGGCATTTCTAACAGCCACTTGGAACTCAGATATCGGCAACGAAGTGGAAGCCACCCCATCGATCGCGAAACAGCATACCACCCCCCTTCCCATCGCGACCCTGACTAATCCGCTCCTCAAGCACCCAGTCACCTTCCTTACTAGCATCATACTGCTCAATGGGTCCAATTTCCCGATCCTGTGCATCAACACCATCGACCGCACGTGTACCGTTCTCATGGTAACGAACGTACTGGCTGAAGCGACTGTACCTCACACTACCACTACTGTCGCGGATGGGAAGACGCTGATTGGGATCTAGCGTGAAGCGCGCTGCAAGGGGAGATTCGATGGAGCAGCTTCGTGGAGTAGTACCACAACCGGACGGAAACCCGAGACGTGCTTCGATAGAGCTAGTCTGACTGCGAGGTGTTGAGGCCGTCGCTGTGCTTGCGCTGCCACGGTTGCTGGGTGGGAGGACCATACGGGTACCGCTCTCGCGCATGAAAGCTAGCGTCTCCTCATCGAGACTGTCGGGGCGAGGAGGACGAGTAGGAGGTGGACCCGGGCGTTTCTCGAAAGGTACCGTGATGGGGTTTTCTAGGATGGGAGGACTGCTCAGCTGCGCCATGAGCTGGGGGCGCGAGATGGAGATACTGCGGCTTTGAGCTTTAGCGAGAGAGATGCGTGATCCGCGAGCTGTGGCTGACGGTGTAAGTACACAACGGCATGTTCTGGCCAGTGGTACATTGGCTGGGATCTGTGGGACTGGCGGAGGCGGCGGTGACTGCGTAGGGCTTCTATTTGTGCTGACACCAAAGAGGCGCGAGCCTAAAACACGAGTCAACATAGAGTCGATACGGGAAATAATGGTGAGTAACATGCCTTTGTCTTTCAACAGCGCAAAGCCGGGGCGAGACTTGGATTTGAGCAACTCAAAACCACCACCGGTGTGTTTGTGCTCTGACATGGCGGAGAGGTTGCGCGAAACTGGTGGAAGCGCAGGTGAGTATTCCTCATCCTCATCCTCATAGTCGGGCAGATTCTCGAAGCTATCGCCCTGATATGCCGGAGTCACACGATTGGCGACCGGGGCGAGTAGCGTAGACGAGGAAGTGTTGGATGTTGAAGTGGACAGTGGCTTGTCATTCCTGCGCCCAAAGAATCGCGATGCTACAGATGTTAATCCCGTGCTTGCACCTATCGGTAAATGAATACTTACGTTTCTTCTTCATACCAACGTCTTGAATCCCGGCGTCAAAGTCGATATCCGAGCTCCCGGCAGCAGCAGCAGCCTTCTCATCGCGACTTGGGCTATCTCGAAAGAAATGCGAGGCTGCATGTCAGTCAGCACTGATCGTTTGCAGTCGGTGTGCGGGAGCAGGAGTCGCAATCGGTCATACACCGCGCTGCGATATAGCGAGAGCTTACCTTTGCTCCGAAGACCCTTCATCCTGATCGGTTGCGACGACTCACAATCGCGACAAGTTGGTTTTGGATTAGTACGGAGTGTTAGCTGAGAAATGCAAAAGCCGCGTAATTGTGCGTGTTAAATACTTGGATCGAGCGGGCGGTGGCGCAAGCGATCGTGTACGGAGAAGCGCGCGATGACGATGGTGAAGTGAACTGCACCCTTTCGAAGGTTTCACGGTGAGGTACATCGCGTTCAGTGCCAAGCTGGGACTGGCCTGTAGCGCTCGTGATATCGGATGATGAAAGTGAGAGTTCACTCGAGCTGCTACCGCAACAAGTCGAATCTAGAAACCTAAACGCGGAAGTTTTACAAGAAATTGAGATATGACCGGTAGGCATCGGAAAGTCCATACTACTTTCACTCGTTGAAAGATCAGCTCCATCATTTCCTACTCTTGCCTCTGCCACCCAGCACTTTGGCATGGAATCTCGCTAACAAAGTGACGATGATATCAAAAATCAAAGAGAAGGAAACTGTATATAGAATGATCCTACCATCACGAACTTGTGCCGAACGAGAACCATGTTTGGACATGAAAACTCTGAGCCTCCCAAGGGAAGCACCAGAGCCGAGCATCATGCCCTTATATTTTTTTTCTTGATTTTTACTTATAGTTTGTGGTTGTGTAGTGATAGTCGAGTTGAGTCGTGCCTGGATCCAGATCGTGGATAGCAGAATAATATCGTAGGAAGCTCACTTCTTATAGCCAGTCGAGACAACCCCCAAAAAGTGCCTAAGCACCGGAACATGAAAACATGGTGCCAGAGAACGCCTAATGTCCAACTCTTGGATCCCGTGTCCATGCACCCATTCATGAACAGTAGCGAAAGAAACGCTTGCGCTAGACCAAGGAACCTGAGACGACATGCCCATCAATGCTCACTACGTCCACAAAACAAAATGACGACCAGTCATTCCTAACGCCAGAAATTCCAAATAAAATGAAAATACAATCATGAACCATGAACATGGAACAAATAGAGAATCGATATAAATAAAGGAAGGTGTCGGACGGAATAGATGTCTAGATATGAGAGGCTTCGTGATGACGACCGACTACCTGACGCTGGACTCGCCAGCCGGATTGAGATTGAGCAAACGCTTGAGATCTTGCTCCAAAGACAACGTATCGGAAGGGGTGGAGGTTTTCATTGGTGAAACACCCGCGGTAGCGGCGGGTGCTGATGTCTTACGTTGTTTGGCAGCGACGGAGGAAGGGACAAAAGACATCATACTTGTGGGAGGCTTCGCAGCAGAGGCTGGAGGACCGTTGGCGGCTGTTTTGCCAGGTCCGGTCATGTTGCCTCTTGCTTGGTGAGAATCAGGACGAGGCTGGTGTGGCTGTCGACCAGGCGTCCTCCTGCGGTTGTTTGGGCTCTGCTGGTAGTGTTGCACAAAAGGTGCTGATGAACGAGGCGCATTCGGGTGGCCTCCATTGCTGTTTCCTGGCTGGTTTCGAGAGAAGGCGTTGGGATCCATCATCTGAGCGGGAGGACCAGAAGGAAAACTCTGGAAATCGCCCTGTCCAACCATAGGAGACTCGGCTGAGATCTCAGTGCGGAGACCGGAGTTGCGTTTCTTTGCTGAATCTCCCTTTGCTGCTTTGAAGAGTGGAGAAAGGTTTCGGTTGCCATAGAAGAAGTCAGAGTCTTGGTTCAGAGGCTGTGTCTGCGGTGTGGTGGGCCCCGACGCAGTTTGAGCAGGAGGCCGACCGTCATGGAAGGGTGACGGTGTTTGGCCTGAAAATCCTTGGGGTCCTTGAGCATCCGGTCGAGGAGGCGTTGCAGAAGGCTTCTTCTGCGACATTGAAAGTCGATTGAAAAGGTCCTGCATCACATCATTGCCGTGGCCCTGCTGCTGCACGTCCTTTAGCTGCGTGACTTTATTGGGGTCTGTGACGGAGCGGTGCGAAGCTGGTGATGCTACGGGAGGAGGAGACATGTGCGCGTGCTTGCTTTCACCATCAAGCTCTATGGGAAAGACGCCGTTCATGGAATGGTAAGAATCATGCTTGAAGTGCTGCGGTCTGGCTGCATCCACTGGGTTGAATGGCCCGTGCGCTAATGGGCGTCCATGGTTGCCTTTGGCTCTCTCTGCTGCATCGGCCTTGAAAAGCAGATCCAGCGGGGATTGTTCATTACGAGGGGGGGCGGCCACCGGGGCACGAGAAGGAGAAGCAGAAGGACTCGGAGAGGCAGAATCAGAACTATCTTCGGGCGGAGGTGTTGGTGGACCAGCACGTGTTTTCGCCGGCACAGAACGAGAAAGAAACTTGGGTATAGGCAGAGCAGAAGGCGCAGGAGAGGCATGGAAAGTAGGCCCCGCATAAGCGGCCTGGATCTTGGCCGGAGTAGCCGACGGATTAATGGGAACGGGCTCTGATTCAGGAGGAGAGAAGACGCGGTCGATGGAGGGATGAGACCGGTTGTTGGGCCTCCTCATGTTGCGCGGTCCTGGTGGCATATGCGCGTCCTCACCTGAGTAAACCGTGCCTTCCGCGTGGGCGAGTTCAGCAGGCATCTTGCTCGGGGACGCTCCTGCTCCATTGTACTGGTTTTGGTTGTAGCCATTGTGTGCGCGGTTCCCTCTCGGTTTCCGTTGCGACTGCCGGCCTTGATTGGTGTGCGGTGCCTGAGCTGGGCTCTGCGGCTTGCCCCGAGGAGCGAGTGGAGAAGCAGTAGTCTGTGCCGTCGACATGTGAGGCGCTGTTTGTGGTGTTGTATTGCGATGGGATGAGTCCGGATTATCTGGAAGGGCGCAGGCGGACGCTCTTGGTTCGTGATATGCAAGTGGGTTGGAAGGTGGGCGATGACGCGGTCTGTGTCTTTGTCTGTGTCTGATAAGGTGGGATTGGGTAAGGGTTAGATGTTGAAGTGGTCATGTCCAGATTCGCGGGGTATAGATAGGCACGCGCCGTCGGGTGAAGTAGGGCGAAGGGTGAGGGTGTTGTGAGCAGACTCGGTCGCATCGACGGTGAACGGCGCGGAGGTGGCTGTGACCAAACAAGGCTGATCTCGGCAAGGCGCACTGACGATTGCGGCGGCGTAGGGCTGAGTGGTTGGCACGTCGGGTATGATGGAAGCGGGAGTCTGTTGGACGCCGGTCTTTGAATCGTAAGAGCTGGTTGAATCTCGACGTTTGTTCGTCTGAAAGGGATTTGAACGTTTAGCGAGACAATTCTTACTCCCTTTCATCTGTCACGCCGTCCCAAGGTTGGTAGACAGGGCCAGGGCTTGGCATTTTGGAGCTCGCAGCTGGAGCCTGACGCCTGCACATTGCGCCTTCACCTCACAAACACACTGGGAGCACCTCAACCACACTTCGCCACCCCATATAATACTGGGAGCTGTAATAGGTTCCTCTCCAAACGCCACAACTCTCACACCGCTCATAACCGCCCTCTTTCCACCTCAAGAGCTTCAACTCCGACCAACTCCCCGCATCCCCCACCACTCCGATACATAACACAATAATGGCGGACGTCGACATGGCAGATGCGCCCCCGGCCAAGACCAAGACCGGCAAGGCCAGTGCTGGCGGAGAAGGCGAGAAGAAACGGTTCGAGGTGAAGAAGGTAGGCATCACACGACAGAAGGCAACATAGGGAGATTGAAACTAACATTACTCAGTGGAATGCGGTCGCTCTCTGGGCATGGGATATCGTCGTCGACAACTGCGCCATTTGCCGCAACCACATCATGGACCTTTGCATTGAATGCCAGGCCAACCAAGCCTCCGCCACGAGCGAGGAATGCACAGTCGCCTGGGGTATTTGCAACGTAGGTTCCCTGACAACACTTCACTGGCAAGTACTAACGTACAACAGCACGCCTTCCACTTCCACTGCATTTCACGATGGCTCAAGACCCGACAAGTCTGCCCGCTAGACAACCGAGACTGGGAGTTCCAGAAGTACGGTCGCTAAACGCTTGCGAAAGCTGGGGAGAGATGGATTTCAACAGGAACAAACATGGGTCTTGGTTTCATTCGGACGTCTGGCGTTAGTAGGGCCTTCACAAAAGGGCTATGAGAGCATGAAGTAGCGACATAGGCGGTCATCATCGTCGAATCAGATTCCATTACGATCATGAAGTTGTTCTGACCATGCAGCTTGTCCCTCTCTTGCCTCGAGCGACTATCCGACTTTTTGCCCGTCCACGTCGATGTTGTACTGCGACGTTGAGTTGTGCGGTGGGAGCCAGTCTTCAGGGTTCTTGTTGTAGAAAGGCCACGGGGGCACGACAACGAGGAATGTGAGGGCGGAGCCGGCGAGGCCGATGTAGAGTGCTAGTCGGATGTCTTGCTGCAGGAAGCCAACGATGAATGCGATGATCTATGCCGGTCAATTTCTTGATGCAACTAGGAAGAGGGGGGGTTCCATACACCAGCTGCTCCGAGCAGGACAGTGCTCATCATCTCTGCAAGCCTCTGACCTTCAAAGTCCTGTTCATGTTAGCGAATGCGTATACTGAAGTAGCAGCGTTGCTGTCGCATACAATCTGGCCCTCGAACGCGTCGCGCGCTTGCTCAAGTAGCTGGTCTGCCATGCTGATGGGGTGTGCTGGATGTTCGGGATGTGTCTGTGGTATTGCGACCCGGAGCAAGTGTAGTTAGTTCAGGTACCGGGTATCACTTGGAACTGTCTACTCAGAGTCCGACGGCCTAACTGTCTTGGAGAGGTGGCATGTTCACAAGCCACACAGGCAACCATGGAAATGCAAGGGTCCGCAGCCGCACTAACCCTCACTAAGAACGCCTCTTGATTCACGCCCAAGATTGACGCAGCAACGACATGCAGTACCTGGTTCCTAGTCAAGGTGCAAGAACCAAGGTCAACTAGGCCGCGGAATTGACGGTAACAGTTTCAGTCGCGAACTCCCCACAGCGGCTGCGTTCTGGACGCGTCACATGCACGTCTGGTTGCGCTTCTGCCCAATCAGCTTGGGCCAGTAGGCTCCGTTTGCACAAGCTTTTTCCTTGACCCATCGCTCAACTGCCCGTATTTGAGTCCCGCACCGTCCCTCAAACAACATTCCCACCGTCCGCCTGGACTCCCACCCACCGCACCTCCCATCGATTCCCAACAGCCTCACGATACAAACTTCCAGCAGTCGCGATCGCGCACCCTCCATCTATCCGGCACTTATCCCCGTGGACCGCCATCCACCACTGTGACTGATCACTCAAGGGGTCTTTGTTTTTGCAACCATCCCCTTACACCGCACCTTCTGACGCTACGGCGTCGATATACATACAAACCACCAAGTTGGCGGGACTCTACCTCGACAAGCTTTCCTTCATCCGCCCCTTGCTCGGCACAAAAGCCTGGGTATACGGAGGCGACCACAAGCCACCATAATTGGCCCTAACGGCATACACAACACATTCGCTACTGCATCACCGTCTTTACAATCCTTCCCATTCCCAGCGAGGGTGTGGAAGTCTGGCTACCGAACTCTGTCTTCCATCGGCTTAGTGTAGGGGACGACCCTACGCGAAGCCATCGTCAAGTTGAGCGCGCCTTAGAGGTGGGCGCTCACAAGCGACTCGCCCGCTTCTGTGGTTCTTGCGCTGCAAGAAGTCGCTGAATACACCAACAATCTGGCTTAACCAAAGCAAACGACATCTGATTCGGAGTCCTACTCATCGCCGCCTGAGTCGCCAATATGACTGACACTCCGAGATCCGACCACCAGACGAGGTTCAGCACCCCGGTGTCTGACCTCGACGACCACCGCCACCAGCCTGTATCCCTTCCACGAGCCGATGCATCTTCGCCTCCTAGGTCGCGCCGGCCAACTTTCGCAAGCGTCCAGGGTCAAGACCGACCCAACATCCTACTCCAAGTCAACGAAGCCCTCGAGGCAGACATTACTCGACGTGATTTCGAAAGCGCTGTAGTGGACGATGACCAGCACTTGGCTCCCGATGCCTACATCCGCCGCGGCTCTCTAGCACACAGCCCCCAAGCTCGTCGAGAGACATTCCGACGCCCGCGCGACCCGGCAATCGAGCGCCTGACTAGGAGCAGGGCTTCGTCGACCACTTCGCGATCCGTCTCTCCTCCCAACTCTGTCGACGCGTTCGCCGGCCCTCGGCGCCGCGACCGTGCCAACACTCTTCAGAGCCACGCAGGCTCCGAGCTTGAGCTCGGATTGAACAGGACGCTTTCTCGCGGCACCGCACGCCGACCAACTATCAGCGACGAGCGACCTGATCAGCCACACGACATCGAAGTCGCGTCAGCGCACAGCTCAGCACAGGAGGATGTATGCTTCCCTGTATCCGAGGACACAGGCAAGACCACCAGGTTCGACTACGAAGAGTTGGAGGAGTTTGTGGCAGAGGCTCACGAAAAGACACCTATTGGCCAGCCTCTGCGCCACAAGGCGAGCGTAGCTTCTAACCTTTCCGCAAAGCCCAAGGTCTTCTCCGACCTTCGTCCCAAGTCAAGCCAGTCAGGAACACCCAAGACCGAAAGTGACGTTTTGAGTCTGAAGAACGCAGACCCTGCAGTTCAAGAGAAGCTTGCTGAGGAAGGTCTGTCGCATATTTTTGCGGAGAAGCAGACCCCGGAAGTGAAGACCAACCGCTGGACGTTCTTCTCGTCCGAGTTGGACGACACAATCCATGCTGCCGAACTAGGCGGACTGCTTATGCCCGGCGAACGCTTCCGCGATCTGTTTGACACACCATCAGACGGCGGCGTCTGGTGGCTCGATATGGTCAATCCCACAGAAGAGGAAGTTTTCGCCATATCCAAGGCTTTCGGAGTGCATCCTCTTACTCGCGAGGATATCTGCATTCAAGAGCCGCGTGAGAAAGTAGAGCTATTCCATCAATACTACTTTGTCTCGTTCCGCTCCTTCTTCCAAGCCGACAAGGAGTCGGAGGAATATTTGGAACCCGTCAACTTCTACGCAGTTGTCTTCAAGGAGGGTATTCTGACCTTCACCTTCTGTGAGAGCCCGCACACGCTCAACGTGCGCAAGCGTATCAGCCGTCTTCGCGACTACATCAACCTGAACGCCGACTGGATCTGCTACGCCCTCATCGATGACATTGTCGATAGCTTTGCACCGGTCATTCGAGGCATCGAAGATGAAGCCGATGCGATTGAGGATCAAGTCTTCACTGCACGTATCGAAGACTCTCGCGCCATTCTTCGATCGATTGGGGACTGCCGCAAGCGTGTCATGCAGCTCCTGCGTCTCTTGGGCGGCAAGGCAGATGTCATCAAGGGCTTTGCCAAACGTTGCAACGAGTCGTACAGCGTTGCTCCTCGGGGTGACGTGGGCATGTATCTCAGCGATATACAGGATCACGTTGTCACTATGATGTCCAACTTGGCTCATTTCGAGAAGATGCTCAGCCGCGCGCACTCCAACTACCTCGCGCAAATCTCGGTTGACCAAGTCATTCAAGGAAATGACAGCAACGCTACGCTTCAGAAGGTTACAGTCATTGCTACAATCCTTGTTCCGCTCAACTTGATCTGCGGTCTCTTCGGTATGAACGTGAAGGTTCCGGGCCAGGATGGCAGCCTTGCGTGGTTCTTCGGCATTATCGGTGTTATCTGTCTCTTTGTTTCGGTCTGCTTGGGAGTTGCAAAGAAGATGCGATACATTTGATTGGTAATTCCTCGTTCCGTCACTGTGACGATGTTTGCATTGTTATCTTTCGTATGTTTAGTATTATTGGTTTTTCGTTCAGTAAACGTATTAACGCCAGCGTGGTGTACTGGGGGTTGTCGTAATTCTGGGTCATGTCATACACGATCATATCGGCTTTAGACGTACACTCTAGAATAGAAAAGTATTGTTCTCAAACGCAAGACCGTTCAATGGCCGGCTGTCTATTATCAGCCACAATTCTCATTACGTGCAGGGTGATGTGAAGTATCTGAGAGTGCGATACTAAAGTCGTGTAAGAAACAAGCAAGCCTAAAATGACGACAATGGCGCACCTGCACGATGAGCCATGCAGGTGTTGGCCGAAGCGATTGGCTTCTGCGAACAGATAAAGCAAAGAACACTGCATAGTGCTGTTTCGGCTTCTGAAGGTGTCTACAATGGTAATTCAGAAAACACTGCGATTTTAGTAGCGTGTGTTGAGTTACTTTATTGACACGCTCACATGACACTCTAAAGGGACGTCCACGGGTGATGATACCTTCATTGATAGATAAGCCGCAACTCTTCGCTATCACGCGAGCATGACAACCTTGGAACACATCGACGGTGTCATTCCGTACCGTTCCTATTCGTTCCGAGGTCGGAAGGAACAAAGGCGAGCTTGCCAAAGACAGAACGCGGGCCTACCACAGTGCTCCAACAGCAACTCTGCCGACGAACAAAGGAACGAGGTGACGGCGAGTCGCTGCAGACAACGAGTACCACGGCCAAGGTTCCACTCGTTGTCCGCAAGTTCGGAAGCGGTGACTTAGGCTCTTTCCGAGGGCGGACTAAGTGATCCTTGCTTCGGCGAGAGCATTCGATCATGCAGCGCCTCAGCCGACCGACTCCCTTAAGTACAAACTCTCACCCTCCCGCCTCTCTCTCACTCCTCACACATTTCACCAAGGCGCTCCCTCTACCCCACACCCTCTCTGTTATACGTGCAAATCTACTCGACCGACTACCTGCGCCAATACTGTACTGTTTCTGCAACACCACGAACGCTACGCTTCAGTAAAGATCTAAGAACGAGAGAAGGCAACATGGCGGAAATGGCGCAGCGGATACTCATGAATGAGTTCAAGCAGCTGAGCAAGGAGAAGTGGACCAACATCGAAGTAAGTCCCAGTGACGTTGCGCCAAGAGTCACAGTCAGAGTGGCGATGCAGGAGCACCAAGCTAACCACGTCACAGCTCATCAACGAGAACGTTTTCGAGTGGAGTGTCGCCCTAATCGTTATGAACGAAGAGTCCATGTACTATGGTGGTTATTTCAAGGCCAAGATGACTTTCCCTCGCAACTACCCGCATAGTCCGCCAGGTACGCCACTGCCAATACTACGTTCCAAGCATGGAAAGAGTCGCGAAGCGCAGGGAATGAGCTAACCATTTACCAGACTTCAAGTTCATCCGCCCGCTTTATCACCCGAACATTTACCCTGACGGCCGTCTCTGCATTTCCATCCTCCACCCGCCTGGCGATGACGAGATGTCCGGCGAGACTGCCGCCGAGCGCTGGTCGCCCGTACAACGTGTAGAGACGGTCCTGATATCTATTCTCTCCCTGCTAGACGATGCTGAGGTTTCCTCGCCTGCCAATGTCGACGCGGGAGTAATGCTGCGCAATAAGCCTGCAGAGTACAAGGAGATGGTGAAGAAGGATCTCGAGTTGTCAAAGGCGGATATTCCAGAGGACTTTATCATGCCAACCCACGAAACAGCATGGAAGCAAGAGAAGGATGAGGGTCAGTTTGACATGAGCTGGGAAGACAGCGATGCCGAGAGCTTGGACTTTGGCGGCAGCGAGAGCGACCTGGACGAGGATCAAGAAATGGACTCCGATTTCGAGGCCGATGATGACGATGCTGAAGAGGAAGATGCAGACACCCCCATGAAGCGCTAGATGTTGCCCATGGATTGCAACTCCAAACCCCTCATCATGCGCACGTCTCTGGCCCGCATGAAAGGGTCGTTAAGGGGCGGGACACCTCCATCTGAGACATCGAGTTCCGACCCTGGCACTATGGTGCCTTCATCAGGAGCATCATCATCATCATCGACGTCCACGCCCCTCCCTTTATCATTGTCGTCGTTTGACCCGAACATCCTTGCCCCATTTACCCCTCAACCCTGTTCCACGATATGGTGGACATGCGCGCATTAGTACATCCGCTTGTCCCTCTCACCCCCTTCCCCATCTTTCGATTCCTCGGATTTCTTCCACATCTTCATTATAAGCGCGGCGTTCGGTTCTGGTATGGGACTGATGGCGTTACGCTTTCAACGGGCTTTTGCGCCTACATTTCGGTCACGATTACAATGGCATTTGCATTGCATAGGAAAGGAGTTATCGGGTCAATTTTTTATCATACGAGGCATGGCTACTTTGGGCTTGCGGTTTGCGGCGCAGTGGCTGCATTTGAGTGGACGTAGACTATGGAATGCATGAAATACACATTGAGATTCGTGACAAGGTTTACGTGATGCACATATACTTCGGGTGGTAGTCTTGTTGACCTCGTCCTGTGATGAGCCGCCTGGGGATATATTTGGAACGGGTGTGTAGCCGAAGAAAGTCATGTTTGTAGAGGACAGTGGGAATTCAGGCGGGTGTCGAGAGCTGAGAAGGACATTATGCCGTAGGCATTTTTACTAACGATAGCTCGAAGACGCATGAATCTGTGAAGTTTGTTGTGCAACGACAAGCAGGTCAACCTGATGTGTGTGTGTGTGTGTGTGTGTGTGTGGGAAAAATGGTGCGGGTTTGGTCTTCTTAGAAGATATCGTAACGAGACGATAGGATGTCTGGTCCGACTTTAGGCTCATCGTCCTAAACCTTGCATGGTTCACCATGCCATGCCCATGGCGCTTCTTACCCTCTGCATAGTGCTTTCGGCAATCTTCTCTGCTCTTTGTGTGCCTTCTTCCGCATACTGGACTAGTTCTTTCTGATCTCCGTTCATCAACTCCTCATACCGTTGCCTTATATCGCTAATGCCTGTATCAATGGTATCCGCGACCTTCACTTTCAACGCCCGCATACTCAAATCTTTGAGGTCATTTGCTAGATCTTCCGGTGACACAGCAAGCGACTCATCAAAATGATACATGAGGTCCACTAGGTTTGATACACCCGGTCTGCTCTCAGGACTATAGCTGACCCCTTCGATCGAGTCAGTCAGCGCAGTCTTCAACTTGTGGTGTATTTCGTCTTTTGAGTCTGTTATCATGATGCGGCTCTTCGGTTTCGGGTCGCTCTTGCTCATCTTTTTTGTTGGTTCAGTCAGGCTCATGACTCGTTTCGCGGGGCTCAGAAGTGTTTGTGGAACTGTCAACAGAGGCTGTGATTTGGAGTAAACGTGGTTGAAGCCGGCGGCTAGTTCTCGCGTGAACTCAAGATGTTGTGCTTGGTCTTCGCCTACGGGGACGTGGGTTGTGTTGTAGAGGAGGATGTCGGCGGCTTGAAGGACGGGGTAAGAGAAGAGACCAAGCTTGAGGGCGTCTTTGTTATTCGAGGGGTCGAGAGGGGAGGCATTGGATGGGAGTGAGAGTTTGCTCTAAAGACAAGATTAACATCGTGCCTTGCTAAACCTACTTTTTGCGATCGCATACCTTCCATTGGGTCATCCGTCCCAAGTAGCCCATGCTTGCGCCACAGCTCAGAATCCACATCAATTCCGCATGCTGCTTGACACTGCTTTGCGCAAAGATTATGCATCTCCTTGGATCCAGACCTACTGCCAGCAGACTAGCCAGCATCTCTTTCCTCCATCTTGCCAACTCGCTCGGATCCTGTTTTATGGTAATTGCGTGCAGATCAACTATTGAGAAGAGAAGCGTAGTATCTGGGCTTGCTTCATCTTGAAGCTTGACCCATTGTCGCAGTGCGCCGAGATAGTTTCCTAAATGTGGTACTCCGGTAGGCTGGATTCCCGAGAATATCACCTTCTTCTGTCTCTCACTAGCATTTTGTCGTACTGTTGAAGCAATGGAGTACCTCCGCAGGCAACTTGAACAGATGCGGACAGGTGAAGGCGCTGCACGCTGCAGCGGTCGAAGTGAAAACATTGAAGTCGGTCAGTTGCATCAAAATCGGAATCGTTGTTGCTCAGCCACCAGAAAGCGCGGCCGGGGTCCTGTAGCGTCGTCATTGTGGCACTGCCGCCCGCCAACGACCACTCGACTGCGCCCAACCAGGAACTCCGTCTCCATTGATTCCCGCGGCTCTCCCCACAACACCACGACTACCACTCACGATCCTAATCACTCCACGTTCTCCTCAACATATTACCCCCCGGAAATAGAGGGACTACACCGCAATCATGTCATGGACCGGTAAGGAGCCCCTCGACGATCATCCAGGAAGCCGCCGGCTTACACGACGCAGGGTTCAAGAAAGGCGTCAATCGCGCGACGACGCAAGTTCTTATGAAGACGGGCCAAGTTGAGCGCACAAATGATCGCGACTTCGAGACTGAGCAGCGGTACGCCCCCCTCACTCACTATCCATGCTCCCCATATAGGAAGAATGCATCTTACCAAAGGCAACACCACTAACGTAATGCCAGTCGCTACCGCACCATGGAAACCGCCGCGAATAAGCTTCAAAAGGAAGCCAAGGGCTATCTCGACTCTCTGCGCGCCATGACTGCCTCACAAATGCGCATCGCCGAGACCATCGACGCCTTCTACGGCGACGCTGGAACAAAAGATGGCGTATCACGTTCATATAAGCAAGCCGTCACTGACTTGGACGCCGAGACAATCAAGGCCCTTGACGGCCCGTACCGAACAACCGTCCTAGATCCCATCCAGCGATTCTGCTCCTACTTTCCTGACATCAACGCCTGTATCACAAAGCGCGAGCACAAGCAGATGGACTACGACCGCATGCGCGCACAAGTCCGGAAGCTCACCGACAAGCCCGACAAGGATGTTACTAAGCTACCACGGGCCGAGAAGGACGAGCAGTTGGCAAAGGCTGCATACGACCAACTCAACGACACCCTCACCACCGAACTTCCTCAACTTATCGATTTACGAGTACCCTACCTAGACCCGAGTTTCGAGGCGCTAGTCAAGATTCAGCTGAGGTTCTGTGCGGAAGCGTACTCAAGAATGGCGCAAGTACAGCAGTATCTGGATGCGAACACAAGAGATCAGTATGCGCAGGGCGAGCTGGATGCGCGGGTGGAAGAGGTGCTGCAAGAGATTCGGGACCTGAGTATCGCCGGTACCGTCTAAGAGATTGGCGAGAATGGCATGTTTTCTGTGTATCGTTTGTGGTAATTCTCTGCGGCGTCAGAATCGCCGGTTTTGCGGCATTGATTGGGTTGCGAATGGTGGAGCAGGCGAATCAAACGATGGTTTTGCATATTCTGGATTGCTCGAATCTTACAATATGCATGATTTGACGGCTTTTCATAATCTTTCACTGGCCTTGTTCTGCACTGACACACAGAAAAGGCTATGTACTTCGCCTCACTCCTCGTGACACAAAACGCAAGGAAAGGAATCTCCGTGAAGCATCCCAAGTCAGCGTGGCTATCATGACTGAGAATAGTTGGACTCATACCTAGTAGTGCCATTGAAAGAAGGAAGATCTGGTACTGGCAAGTCACATTCCCTACAGTTTCTCATGACGGTTTCGTCGACGCATACTGGTTGTATAAACCGCCTCTCACATTAATTATTCGCGTCATATTCTATACACTGCTCCATAATGCATTGATAATGTAATGCACCTAATGGCACATCGATAAGCTCCTGAGGGTAATACAATTTATAGAAAGCAAGTTTGTAACAATACAACGACCCTTTCGTCAGCACACCAAGATGCTGAGATGTTCAGATAGGACGAGAGAAGGGCTGACAAGATACAGAACACGACCTGTCGTTCTTAGGCCGTGACGGCCCATGTAAAGCTAACCGGCAATGGGCTGCTCTGATGTGGGGCTGATGCAGCCCAGATGCGGGATGCAAAGATCCCTGAACCCGTCACTGTGATATCCACCCCCCTACGTCACTGCCCTTCTGCTCTGGAACTGCGTGTCGTGGTCTCCAGATGAGTAGCATCTGAACTCTAATTTCGCAGAAGACTCGTCGTAGCATTGTGCTCATATGCTATTATTGCAGATGACGCCTGAATGTGTTTGCAGGGGCTCGCTGAATATGCGTATTCACCTCCTATCTAGATGTTTTACTTCCAGAGAAGAGAAAGGGGAACAAGGAAAAGGTGACGGAGGGATGCGTAAAGTGCTTCTTCCAAGCCTGCAAGCGATCCCCTATTTAAAAAAAGACTTGGGGTGATATAGGTTGTTGTCTCCATAGCGCTTTCCTCTCTGTTTCCCCAGTTATATTATCTATCACAGGTTGAATCTGGGGCCTGTTAGGATTTCCCCAGAGTGCTTTTTCTGGGTCTCGATACTCAGCCAGTATTTCGGTGGAACAAACATGCGACTACCTCCTTTCATCCCGAGTGCGCCTCCTATTCCTTACACGCCTGGTTCTGAAGATTATACATTTGCTTTATCGCTTGTAAAGGACTCTGGTATCAGAAAACCGTCCGCGAGACAACCCCTATCCCAGGCTTCTCTGGAGCATGCGATTCATGCCTACGAAGTGAGTCCCTTAGAAGACATTAGGCGGTAGAATGATGTTGGCTGCTCCGTAGTAGAAGCTGTGCTACTCATACTTGCTCAACGATGTTCACCTCGCTAAAGTAAGAGTTTTGTCAGACGGTGACCGCTGGTTCATTCCGGAAGATGCTGGTAGTGTTAAGACTCGGGAATGGTTAACTGAGCCTCGGGTTAGGTAGGTAGGCGATTTGATGAAGTGAATGATAATCATGACATGAGCAGAACTAGCGGGATCGGATTGGTGCCGAGGCAGTTCATACCATGCATATCTTAACCCGTATCTGCTTGTTCATCAAATCTTTTGTTTTGGTACAGGCTAGGATATTGGACGGTTATAGATATGATCATAGGCACATGAGACACTTAGACAATGAGGAACAAATTGCTTTACTTTGTCGATTGTCTGGCTCTAAGGCACTGGAGCATGAAATATTACTATGCTTCGCTGCGTGAATAGAGCTGAGGTTGGTATTCACAAACCAGCTGCAAAAGCTGGATGCTTTGAGGAAAAAAAATTGCGTAGGAGTTTATCATCGTTCAATCTACATCGATCATCACCTTTGGCGAAGCAGCGGCGCTCGAGATCAAAGTGAGAAAAGGAATAATTCCTGAAACATCAGTCAGTATGACTAGTAAGCATGGTCCAGATTCCATTCGCATTGTTGCATAATGCTACAAACGCATTTTGGTACTGATCTAGACAAGATACCTGTCACCAGCTTCAGGCCACATAACGTATTGGTAACTTTTTTTTAATGGAACATGGGGGATAAATATATGATTGATGCTTGCCAGAGGACAAGCCAGACTCGGATACATGATATTGCTCGTAAGCAAGTCGCAGAACTCCACCGCCAACGACTGCAACATATTACCCAATTCGATTCCTTATGAGCAAGTAATCACGAAACGTAAGGATACCTGTCTATTCTTTCGCACACCAACACTGCCATGAACATTATCCGTAACTCGTAAGCCTTCGTCCATGCAGCGTTTCCAAGCCGCAACAGCCGCACGCCTTGAGAAGCTCGGTCTTTCCGTCTCCTGCACAGCAGAGGGCGTATCCCGAACATCGTCCCGATTATTATGATCTAGTCGTGCGGCCGTCAAAGAGGGGTTATGCTCGCGACTGCTCTACGAGGCATGAGTCTTGCCAGCTGAGTCGGCCTTGGCGCGAAGGTCAGCGGCTGTGGAGCCTGACGTGGAGAAGTAGCGAGAGAAGACGGGCTGGAGGAAAGAGCGGAAGACGATCTGGGCACCACTGTGGGGTGTAAGCTTGTATCATTGCGCATGGAGGAAGAAATACTTACGAAGTCTGGGGAAGGGCCATCCAGAGGATAAGGACAAACTTGAAGGTGTAGTAAAAGGCTGCCAAGATCAGTCAAAGATCATGCAAGTTCATCTGGGCGTACTTACGGAACCAGTAGACAGCGTTGACGGCGCTCTCGAAGACAGTCAAGAACGCGAAAGTCACCCAGTACTGTGATATCGTGTTAGCCCTATCATAAAAAATTGAAGTAGTCATAATATGGCCAGGTTGCTTGCCAGAGATAAGCAGATTGGGTATACGTACGGTCAGCCACTGAGTGTCATCGACCTTGCTCGCGCTGAACAGGGCCTCCAGCGAGTAGTAACCAGGAATGATAAATCCGGCAATGTTGACGAGGAATTCTCCGGCAATGTTGAAAAGATCAGGAAGAAGTAAAGACCGGCAAGACCGAGGATCATGTAGACCTTGGGGACCGATGTTTGCTTCTCAAAGTTGTTGAGTGCGGGGTATTTGGACAGCTGGAACGCAACATGGTCAGTATATGTGGCTTCGTATGAAAACTGTTGTTATCATGACTTCTCATCAAAAACACCTAGACAGGTCGTATTTTGGCAATTGTGCCATGTGCGGAAGCGAGAGCGCTTACCTCCTTGTCGAGCTGCGACAGCTGGGCTTGGGCTCTATCCTGGACAGACATGTTGAGGTTTGTTTGGGGGTTGAGTGTGGTGGGTTGCAAAGGTTAGGATGCAATGGAATGTGGTTGAAGTAGCAGAAGGGCTGCAATGTGTTCAGTATGTTGGGAGGAGCAGGAACGTGGAGCCTGGAGATTGTGGGATGGAGGAAGTGGGCTCGTCATCGCTAAATACGTCACCGCCTTTCACGAGCCAGCCAGAACGCAGCAGTTGCACTCCGATAAGACAAAATCGGGTGCGTCTATCTTGCGTTGCGACGAAGCCAGATCCTGGATGGCGATAATGTTGCATTCACTCATCTCTTTTTCCTTTACATTGGCAATTAGAGAGTAGTGTCATTGCACGGGCATTATGACGATAGTCATGTGACTATTCTGGTCCAAGCGCGCCGGCCAGTCTCCGTTGCTGCAGGTGCGACCGAGTTCAGACGAAAGCGTAAACATCCAAATCCTATTCCACAACAAACCCGTTCGAGGGCGACCGACGACGCCGACGACACTCTTGGGAGCCGGATATTCTTCCTTGTAGCATTCTACCACGTTGGTGACATCTTAGCTGACGGAACAACGTGTTGAGCTAGTCCCTGGCCCAAACAAACAAACCCGCCAACCCCGAAAACAGCTGAGACTTGAGCTACACGCGAACAGCTTCGCGAATATACTCCTTACACCTCTGCATTCTTACCTTCCTCGTCGCTTGTTCTCTACACTCCATCGACTGTGTTGTCGCCTCCTCAGCGTCGTTGTTATCGCATTGTTTTGGTGTAAACAGACGGAAAATCTGCCAGCCGGCACCCGCACCATGACCGATATCCGCCGGTCACGATCGAATACGTCAATGTCTACTAGAAGTAATCGTCCTCTTTCTCGCGCGTCGACGACGAGCGTACATTCATTCGAGCAATTTCAGCAACCGCAACAGCCGCGGCCCAACCAATTTCCCCAACAGCCACAGTACCATGCTCCATTCACTACCAGTGAAGCGCTACAGCCTGCACTACTACAAGCCGCACAACAAGTCAGCGCGCAGGACCAGCTTATCAACATGAGTCTGGAAAGTGTCCAGCAATACCTTGGTTACCCAGCCGACCCGACTGCGAACCATCCCCAACCAAGCGGCCAGCCCCCACAGCCAGATCACCACGCCTACCAGAACTCCCTCTCCCAGCATTCGCAACATTCACAGCAACACAGCTTCATGGCACCGCCAATGGACACGGAAGACAAGAAGAAGAGGCCGTCAACCTCGGGCGCAGCGACCAACGACAAGGAATTGCGCCAGCTGTTGAACCAAAACGAAGGCCGCAATCTGAAGGAGGTCGCAGCTGAGGTCATCCAGAATGATAGGACATCGAAGGCAGAGAAGTCGAAACAGCTATTCGCTATGTTATGGTAGGTATTACGCGTTCGCTATCGGGGAAGAGTGCTGACGCTTCCCAGGTTACAGTCTGTCTGTCGTGTTGCAAAGACGTCAGTCCCGCGCAACCGTGTCTACTCCAAGTACGCAGAGCGGTGCGGTACTGATCGCGTTATCCCTCTGAACCCGGCATCTTTTGGCAAGCTCGTTCGCGTGATTTTCCCCGGTATCCAGACTAGGCGCCTCGGTGTTCGCGGAGAGTCAAAGTACCACTACGTTGATCTGGAGCTCATCAACGACAACGATAATGGTGAAGAGTCACGTCGTGGCAGCAACGGTCCCAGTGCACTCCATGCCATGAAGCGTCAAGCCTCTGGGACACCGAGGCTCAACCTCGAGTATGTTTCATTCACGCCCCTTTCATATGAAATGCTGACAATTTCCAGTGCTATTCCACGCTTACCTGCAGACAGCACGCAATTCCCCCCAAGGGAAGCGCGAGTGGAGTCACAGAGTAGCTACTATACTCCAGCCTCATCACGCGGCGTTCTGTTTACCGATATCTACTCGTCTCAGTTCCACCCGTCGCACACACGTACCAAGACATCGTACGAGCACGAGCTCAAGTTTCCAACACCAGATATCCTCGAAGCCCCCGATGCCTTTGTGGTAGAGTTGCCGGATATCAAACCGTACTTACCGGCACGTACCGATCCCGATTCTGCCGATAATCTCGTTGCCATGTACCGCTCACACGTTGTCTCGTTGGTGGACTCAGTACGATACTGCAAGGAGAAACAATTCTTCCGCCTCTTTGGTACTTTCCACGGGACCTTGACTGTACCAGTCCAGAAGCTGTTTGCATCACCCGAACTGGCCCCATGGATCAAAGAATGCGACTGGATGATGTACCAGAAGATGATTCGCAATGTCTCTCAGCTCACTCTCCAGGTGGCGCCGCCGCCAGTTCTAAAATTTCTCGACAACGTTGCGAAGACATTACACGCACACATTACTGCCAAGTTCGCGTCTCTCCCCGTACATGTACTTGAGGCGAAGCTAGAACCCGCTACGTTATTCGCCCATCTTCTCCGACAGATGCTCCGCGTCAATTCCGCTGCGCACGCTGCAGCCGTAATGCTTACCGCAGAGAGCCATCGCACCCAGATGTTTGCCGACTGGCTCCAGTACGTCAACATTAAGCGCATCATCGCGAACGAATTGCCCGCCTCTTGTGCACACGAGGAAGTTTATAACATCCTGACCACTGAGATCCGATCGATGTTGGGCCCGCTACCACAGGAGATCCAACTGCCTTCCGGGTCGATACATCGCGCAGCGTATCCTGATCCCCCCGCCGACCCTTCAGAGTCCGTCATCGATCGCATCGCAGCATTTTTAACACGTCTACCGTCTCGCTTCCCTGGCGCACACGCTCGCACAATCATGCATTGCATTAGTGCACTTGGTTCAGCTGCCATCCGAGAAATCACGGTCGAGAATGGCATCAGTTTCCAAGGTTGGTGGCTTACCAAGGTCTTCGTGGATGAAATGGCACAATGGTTAGCATC
This sequence comes from Alternaria atra, assembly GCF_907166805.1. Lineage (NCBI taxonomy): Eukaryota > Fungi > Ascomycota > Dothideomycetes > Pleosporales > Pleosporaceae > Alternaria > Alternaria atra. The sequence goes on along the minus strand of NW_025091326.1, from coordinate 3,775,010 downwards.
GATAGGTGGTTTCCTGGGTCATGCACCGCCAGACTGGAACTCGTCCAACTACTCGCCTGTAATGGGTGACTCTCTCAATGCAGCCATGACCAACGGCGGCAGCGGCAGTAACAATGAAAGCCGGTATAGCAGCTTAGAAGCCGATTTCGGCCCAGATCAGTCTTTCATCTCCAACGCTAGCCACGCTACCATTCAGGATGCCGGGTCAAATCAGGAAGGTGAGTTTCTTCACTCACAACATGGCTTCACATGGTAGTTGACTAACGCAAGACCATCAGTCAATGCTGGACGATTTGCTCAACAATCATCACAATACAACATGAGCTTTCAATACGAGTACGACCTGAACCCTTCACAGCAAGAGCCGAACCACGACGATAGTGGCATAGGCCTTGGTGTACAGGAAGACGGCATTGATGCCAAATTTGCGTCACATCTATCTTCAGCCCTTTCACAGAGCGTCAGCTAGCCTGGCCGTTCTTGCTTTTCGGACATTTTGATATTTTTACCTATGCGTTCATGACGTCTCTGAAGTCACGACTAACGACTAACCGTGCCTGCCACGGCCTGTTAATATCTCTTAATTCTTTGTATTTTAGGGTCGCGAACGCAATCATGGATCGGCGTTGATTGGATGAGGTCGGCGTTTTTGCCTTTGCATCTTTTCGTTTGCAATACCGGCGTTATGAGATGATATACCGCCTGCAAGGCCTGGGTTGGGTGTTACATGCAGCACTCTGCGGTTCGTCTACGCAGAGTTGAATTGAATATTTACCTTGTTACAGTTGTTACGATGTCTTTCCGTGATTAATTGATGAAGGAAAAAGACTTGATTCCTTTCCTTCATTCTTTGAACGGCCATGTAGGGGCATTTCACAAAACGAACTATTTGTATTTTTCTCCAATCAAACCCGTCTAGGGCTCGAACACGATTAGAAGCAACCCTTCTACAAAAGGAGACAAGGTTCGTCATGAAGCGCATCCTGTCAACATCAACAGTAAGTAATTTCTAGCAGAGACACCTCATTTGGAAGTGTTCGATCGGGACTACATTTTCTTTCCTCCAACTTTGATCTTTATATCTTCCTCATGCTCTGTAGTACCCTCTCAGTTACACTAGCTGACATAACCACCTGACCTCTTAAAACGGTCAACGTCGGCACTATACCGCGCCGCTAGCACAACCCGACTAAGATGGTTCGACGACCTTCTCAGTCGCCTGACCTCCTTGATCTACGAGAAAAAGTTGTCACTCTGACATCCACCCTTTGTCGATCGTGACCGGTCGTCGCACGACGATAGATCACACGATGCAGTTTCACCGCTCGTCCATTGGACTTTAAGAGTCGTGGTCATCCTGGCATGAAGTGTCTAAATACTTGGCGTTGTGGCCATATCGTGGAACAAGGGGATGATCATTCTAGCCGCGCTTGCATCATGATGATCTGAAAATGCAGTCAAGCAATGCCGTTCGGCAGTGCGTTAATATATACTATAATTTAAAGGTAAAATATCGTAACAAGAGAAATTTCACTAATCGTCTCGTGGTCGACTAAGCACTAGGAAACGAAAAACGGGAACTGAGCCCCCTCCTGCGCGGAATCGCAAGCATGGGTAGACGCAATCAAATTCTCACTTCTTTCCCCACGACCTCCTTCTCCTGCCGAAGTACGTCTTGCAGACGTCTTGGTTCGCACTAGCGTCCAGTCCTGCCGCGGAAGTCGGAACCCATTGCTTGTAGACCAGGTAACTGTAGTCCCATCTTGGGTCGTCAAGCTGTGTCCTCCACGTCCAGAAGATCCAACCGTTAGTCCTCTCATAGAGTCTTTGCTGCGCTATGAACCACTGCTTGTAGAAAGGCGTGTTGGCGTCGTTCTTCCAGTCAAATTCAGTGCTGTACTCGTTGGCGACAGTGAGACTCCATTCTTGCACGATCTTAGGGTTATCGCCGTCGGTCTGGCGGTTGTCGGTGTAGCATGTGTAGTACATGTAGTCGCCTTGTTTGGCATCGGGTTTTGTTGAGGTTACAGCTCCGCCGACATAGTTGTGATCATCAAAGATAACTTTGGAGTCTGAAGGGAGGTTGGACTTAGGGTTTCCGGCGCCCCATTGAGAGTCCATAAATTGGACGTGGAGGCGCTGGTCATCGGAGATGCCCAGAGAATTCTCAGCGTTGCGGACAGCAGCGAGAGCTTGTGGATAGTACTTTTGTGTCAGAGTATCTTTCTCGGCTTGCGGCATGCCACCTTGATCACGACCAGTTTGCGGCTCGTTGACAACTTCGATGATACCGACTGTGGCCCTGTATGATGGAGTGTTATGGATACGCTTGGTCATCCAGTCAAGCCACTTTGTCGCGCGGTCATAGTTGGCTTGCGAGAAAAAGCCTGGAAGGTATGCCTCAGGAAGACACTGCAATAGGTATCAGAGCTGACTCAAGGAGGATTGAAAGTTCGAAGACTTACTTGTCCAGTAAACGCATCTCCTACCTTTTGTGAACCAGGCGCACCATGCAGATCGATGACAACGAACATACCCAGGTCCGCAGCCTTTTGGATAACAGCATCAAGGTATTTCAGGTCCATCTCAGGGAAGTGCTCGCTGCTGTCCACCAGGGTGTGAAGACTCCAATATCCAATTGGAATACGAATGGTATTTAGACCGGCATTGTGGATATCTTGGATCATGCTCGGAGTGATCCAGCGAGAGTAATGGCCATTGAAAGCAGTGTTTGCTTGAGCTTGGCCAAGCTTGTTGACACAGTCAAATTCGGAGCAGGAGTCACCGCAGCCCATTTCTGACCATTCTTGATTCATCATCCATGGTTCCGACAGCAACCAGCCGCCGAGGTTGACTCCACGAATCTTCCAACTCGGAAGTGAATGAGCACGTTTGCTCACATAGTTGCTGGTGCGGTTGAAGGCTGGGAGTTCGCGGTCTGCAGGCATCCAGGCCTGAGCACCGGCTGCGAACAGGCAGCTCAGAAGAGTCGAACTCTTCATAACGAGGAGGATGCGATGATTAGGTATCTAAGTATAGTAGAGAAGTTGCTTTTTCTCGCCTGAAACAGGAAAGGGTGCTCGGACTTGAACAGCTGGAATGAATATCCAATTGCTTGACTGTTACACTGTGCAACCGGAGGACTATATAACTTTTTCACGGACCCTAAATTGATCGTGCTGAGCGGCACGAAGGCACTACATCGTGAATCCACGTAAGGCAAATTACCGAAGGGGCCTCTCGCTAACGTGAGAGGCGGAAGGCCGGCCATGCAATCTAGGATGCTTCACCGGTCCGGTGTTCGAGTTCGCGAGCATGATGGAGTCGCTAGCCCCCAGAATGGACCCCATCGTCCGAAGATCTTCTGAACATCCTGTAAGCCACCGAGGTATACCAGGGGTAGAGCTCACGATGTCGTACGAGAGCAGGCGATGGAGTAACATCGTTCGTCCCCCTCCATCGAAACTAGCTATAGTAGTCACGAAGTTGATGGATGATACGCTACTAAGAGTATCAGGCGACCACAGAGATTGTTTGAGGTGGAGCGGCACGGCTTGTTCACTGGAGAAGTGCCTCATCGCCTGACACCACCACAACTTCGTGAGGTTTGGAAAAGCTAGGGAGGAGCTAAAAGATATTCTAGTACGTGTACAGTCAACGAACAAACAAGGCCGTAAGAAGAAGGAGGTGTAACAAATCTTTCGGCTAAATTCAAGTTGGAAGGGTAGTGAAGGTAGAGTAGCTCCCATTCGCTACTAGCAAGAGGCGTGGAAATTGCGATGGCCTAACCAAACTGAAGCGATCTCAAAAGCAGAGGCGGAAATAAGCTATTCCAAGAACTGGAGGTCTGAGAGCTCTTCCTTCACCACCTGCATAGTGGGCCATTGCGTGGATCTTTGCTCAGATAGTAGACACACCTCGTTAGTTCGGACGCCTTTCTGCTACTTGCCGCCGGAACAAGAAATTTAGAGAAAAATGCAACACTGGCAGCCTGACCACATTGATAATAATATGAGATAACGTACCAAACTCATTACTTCCTTTCATCGCCCGCATCTGGGCAATGTTTGCCTTGCTGACCGCCACCATCAACTCGCTTCCCACAAGTGTTCGTACTCGGTCACCGGCCTCCATCCTTCCGCGGCGGGCCGTTGTGGCGTCAACATTTCGAAAGGGTCTCGTATTGACTGTGGAGAACGTGTCAGCCTGCAAGTCATGCTTGCGGGAGGTTGCCGTGTTTGCAGCTTAACGGCTACTGCATGGCATCAGTCGGATATGCACACCTCCTTGCAATATCGTTCGGAAACGTTTGCTCGATGGAGCAGGTGCATCCCATGGTTTCTTGCAGCAGCGCCCCGGAGCAATGCTTCCTCAGATACGTCCAAGGTGCAGACCGCGCTCTAGCTAACAGAACTAATCTCGAGCCACTTACCTGATATGTGCCTTCACCACTCCAGCGATCTGTTGCGGTCTACACTGTAGTCTGTAATCACGCGCCTATAGCCGTTCTTTCGGGGGGGAAAGGTGTCTTGATCGTGATCGTCGTTGGCCTCAAGCGCCGTTTTGAGGTCTCGTGTTCGCATGCTGTGGGTCTAGAGATCTCAAACGTTCGCCTCGGCAAATATGTTCAGTACTCTAGCACCCCCCCTGTCGTGGCGTCGCGTTAGCCAGATGGAGGGTAGCTGTTTGAAATGTCACGGATGTCCCCTGCAGGTGGGCGCTTAGGTAGATTGTATGGGGAAAGCAAGACTAATGGGGCAGGTTGGATGTACCTGCGCCTTGTGACGTCACTTTACTTTTGGTAGATCCTCGCCGGTCGAGGCCGACTTCGATGCCTTCCCCCACATGTTTTGGGAAACTCCGGAAACCCGGTCTGAGGACGATGAAGTCGGTCGACGGGCAGACTAGGAAGGCTTGTGATTTACAAACATCGTCTTATGACCTGTTGCAGATCGTTCGACTAAGACAAGATCCTGCGTCCTCGACGAACACCTCGAGAAGATTAGACTAATGTTGTTCTTTTTCTTCCAATAGTTTATCGATGAACCATCATTCCCACTGTAATCAAGTGGTGTGACCAAATCCTCTCATTACCTTCCAAGGATATTGCTTGTCCTGTAGCTAATGACAACCAGTGATTGTAACTTTCATTCGTTCACACTCTGTTGCAGCAAGTAGAGCAGGATCAATTTTGCTGACTTCCTCACTCGAAAGTCAAGACAACTTGGAGAACAAACCGAGAAGACAGTCTGATGAGTTAGGGGGGCATACGATTGGTCTCTTGTTTTCAGAAATGGATACGGCGCCACTAAGACCTGATATCAAATCCGAATATTGATACTTCGCCCTAAAGGCACTGTTGATGGCTCTCAGTGCTGCAATGTACCATCAGTAAGGAAAAGCTTGGTACTGCACGGATCTGGTTGCTCAGCCTGACCTCCTGATGACGCATTGAGCGCTTACTTTCGGTCCAAGATATAGCACGTGGTGCCTCTAATCTGCGATGACAAGATCACGCGTAGTCGTGCACCCTTACGTGACTGCCACCAATTCCCCGTTCTTGAGCCTCTCAGCGAAACTCCATGTCATGATCTATAAACGCCTTGCGTATACCATCGAATACCCACAGCGAGACGAGATGAGTATACGACACCAGTTGTCGTTTTCGTTCTCTCGTACATCAAAGGCGCGATAGTCGCCGCCTCAAAGCTCGTTCGACAAGAGTTTGAATCTGTAATTGACAGCGAAACCCAGAAATGTGGCTCAGTAAAGCTCATTTCGTTCCCGAAATCTTTGCTAATGTCCGCAATGTTCAAAACGAACTCATTCCGCAGAACATGGGACTGGCTGAAGAAGAGCGTAAGGGCTTTGATACCTTGTTCAACGTAGATCCTGACACGCGTGAATGGAACACGCCTGAGGTTTGCTATCGCTCTAGATGCATACAATTATACTATGTGCGGCAATGCTTTATGCATGTACTATATATACAAGGAACCTTGTTTATCCTTTATAACAGCTATACTAAGGTAATCCTTACTTGTAATAACTACTTAAAATACTGCAAGTAAATAATCTATAGATTATTAGTTGAAGGAGAATTGCATAATTCAAATAAGCTTTTTCTATTAACGTCTCTTTTTACCTAAGAAGGTTGCTTATATAAAAACATAATTTTTGCTTAGCTACCTACTAATTAATATCAGTAGAGCTTTGATTAGCTAATAGGAGGTTGCGCTTTATGTTATCTAAAGCCCCTACAGATCTTGATTGTTATGCATCTACGCTGCAACACTACGCTCGTTCCTCGCTTCGTGTTTTGCTGCGACAGCAAAGAGCAAAAAGCTAGTTGATGAAGCTAGAACAGACGCAGCTATGTTTTAGATGGGGAGACGCCTCGCAAACCTTATTTGAAGTGGATCGAGTGGATCGAGGTCAGTGTCTGGAATGGAAACAATCCCGTTTGCGACATATTGGTAGAGAATATCAACTCCACCATTGAAGATATCGTGAGCCCACGTTGGACGCATCAGATTTCGGCATGTATCGTTCTAAGTTCTGGGTAAAATTACATGGAATGTTCGGAGAAGGTAAGATCTACCAATGATCAAGACGTCGTCCAGGCTTTCACGGACAATTGTTTTGACGTCAGCTAGGAATTGGAACCGGACGAGGTGGAGTTCGGATGGGATGTCTAGTCTTTCAGCGGACTGATCGAAGCGATGAGTCTAGCGAGGAGACTGGTGAGACGTCGGATGAAGAGATAACTCAATTGAAGAGATGAACTCAATTGAAGAGATGAACTCAATTGAAGAGATGAACTCAATTGAAGAGATGAACTCAATTGAAGAGATGAACTCAATTGAAGAGATGAACTCAATTGAAGAGATGAACTAAGGTATTGGCACGGAGGATGGAACATGAAAACAATATATAATCAGTGGGTGTAGCCATCTGACTTCACTACCGACAGGAAAAGTTTGTCTGGACATTCAGCTCGTATCTGGCACGCTGTGAGATTACCGATCAACGATACATTTTACAACCAGGGTTTAGACCGCGTATATCTATCTATCTATCTATCTATATATATATATATGTCTTTCCTTTCAAAACAGAGCTGGAAAGCCTTATGTAGTAGCCATGCTGCGTTGTGATTATGCTGTGTTGCGATTTTGCGATACCGGACTTCACAGGCCGAAGAGTCGGACCTTCTTGTCCGAGGCGAGACGTCATGACCGTCTGCCATTCAACATCTCGTCGCGTGGACCTACCGCATCAAGATGCCACAACAATCCTCACAGCTTTGATGAAAAGACTGTGATAGAACAAGCAGCATCCAAAGATGGTAGCTATCGTACACGCGATGCATTAAACTGAACTGCCCAGAGGACGACGTGCGTGGAGAAGTGGGGCAAACTAACCGAGAATGGCGCGATAGTCCCGCGGCCTCTTCTTCTCGCCTCGATAAGAGCGTTTAAGACAGCGAGTTGACATTTAGGAATAATTCAATGCAATGATGACTTATCTGATTGGCGAACAAGCAGCGGTTTAGTCAATAGACAGACGGTTGAGATTGCGCTGCTGAGCCGCTGGGCCATCGATCTGCCTCGAAAGTATAAAACCCCGCTGGGCCCTGATAGCATCGCACCGTCAGTCTCCCCCAACAACTTCTACAACATATCTATACAATGGCGCTCGATCGACTCAAGCAAGCAGCCTCGCACATGACGGGTATTGGAGAGCTACCACACCCGTTCGATCCTTTGAGTGAATCAGAAATTGAGCGTGCAGTCGCTATCATTCGAAAAGATCACAGCGATGTCTTCTTCAACGCCATCACGTTGTTGGAGCCGCGTAAAGTGGAGACGATGAGATGGTTGAAAGACCCTGAGCATACACCACGACCACATCGAGTTGCTGATGTAGTCTGCATTGGCCGCGGGAGCAAGGTGTATGATGGACATGCAGATTTGACTGAAGGCAAGATCGTCAACTGGGCGTTGACCGATGACGTGCAACCACTCGTAAGTTGAGAGGAGATCTCAATGCACTGAACTCTTTTTTGACCTGTGTTCAGATTACTATGGAAGATTTGCAAATAGTAGAGACGATTGTACGGAAAGATCCAAAAGTTATCGAACAATGCGGCTTGCTTGGTATCCCACCAGAGGATATGCATAAAGTTTATTGCGATCCATGGACGATAGGCTACGATGAGCGCTTCGGCACCAAAGTCCGTCTTCAGCAAGCCCTCATGTACTACCGCCCACACATTGATGACTGCCAATACACGTACCCATTGGATTTCTGCCCTATCTACAACTCCGACACCCAGGAGATCATCCACATCGACGTCCCACCAGTCCGGCGACCGCTCAACCAGGCTCCACCGAACAACTACCACGCAGCTGCTATTGAGGCCGAAGGTGGATTTAAGACCGATCTGAAGCCCATCAACATCACACAGCCAGAAGGCGTCTCATTCAAGTTGGATGGGCGATACATCAGCTGGGCGAACTGGAAGCTACACATTGGTTTCAACTACCGTGAAGGCCTGGTCCTTTCTAACATTACATTCAACGACAAAGGCACCGTTCGCGATACCTTTTGGCGCCTGTCGCTTGCAGAGATGGTTGTGCCGTATGGTAATCCAGAACACCCACATCAGCGTAAACATGCCTTCGATCTGGGAGAATACGGTGGCGGCTACATGACGAACTCGCTAAGCCTGGGATGTGATTGCAAGGGCGCGATTCACTACATGGACGCTGCATTTGTCAACCGTGCAGGCCAGGCAACAACGATTAAGAACGCTATTTGCATCCATGAGGAAGATGCCGGTATTCTGTTCAAGCACACAGACTTTCGCGACGACAGCGTTACTGTCACTCGTGCTCGGAAGCTCATCATCTCGCAAATCTTCACAGCTGCAAACTATGAATACTGCGTATACTGGATCTTCCACCTCGACGGAACCATCCAGCTGGAGATCAAACTTACTGGTATTCTGAACACCTACGCCATGCTGCCTGGCGAGGATCTGAAGGGCTGGGGAACCGAGGTTTACCCTGGAGTAAATGCCCACAACCACCAACACTTGTTCTGCATGCGCATAGATCCAAACATTGATGGTCCGGAGAACACCGTTTTTATGGTTGACGCAGTGCGAGGTGAAGGCGAAGTCGGCAGTGCAGAGAACAAGTACGGCAACGCTTTCTACGCGAAGAAGACAAAGCTCAGCACACCCGAACAAGCGGCAACTGACTACAATGGCGGGACAAGCAGAACATGGGAAATGTCAAACACTAATAAGCTAAACCCGTACAGCAAGAAGCCCGCTTCCTACAAACTGGTGAGCAGGGAAGTGCCCGATCTACTACCAAAGCCTGGAAGTTTGGTATGGAAGAGAGCAGGTTTTGCGAGACACGCAGTACATGTCACAAAGTGTAGGTTTCGCTGTATACTGTGTGTGGGAACATGAGCTGACTTGCTGCAGACGATGATACACAACTCCATCCAGCAGGCCGTCACGTTCCCCAGACCTCTGGCGAGCCATCCCAAGGCATTCCCGCCTGGATCGAGGCCAATCCTAACGAGAATCTTGACAATACTGATGTCGTCTTGTGGCATACATTCGGAATCACACATTTTCCATCACCGGAAGACTTCCCTATCATGCCTGCTGAGCCAATGACACTATTGTTAAGACCGCGCAACTTTTTCACACGCAACCCTTGTATGGACATTCCACCTAGCTATTGCAGCGTCCCGAGCGGTGTTAAGCAGGGTAGTACGCTTGTAGACAAACTTTCTCGCATGGCGTTTGGAGAAGAGAAGAAGCCCGAGAGCGCTGCACCTTCGACTTGTTGCTCGGATCAGAAGTTCGGTGCTGGCGTGTAGTCTGATCGTGTCATGTACGCATAGTATATAGTGTGAATACAGCGTTTTCCTCGCTTGAGTGTTCATCATAGCTCCTTACCTGTATGAAGCATATATGTGCCGCCCAGGCAGACCGTCGTGGTATGCCGCATCTCGCACAAATGACGTAACCCCACGCGAGCTATCCGCGGGTAGCTCCGATGGCGGGCCCAAGCTTCCACCGAGTCCACATCCGACAACTTCTCCCCTCCATGAGCCGGCACTTTTTCGATACCGCATGACAGCAGCGATGATATAGCATCCAACTCTCCACGCCCCAGCTCCATCTAGATCCTGCCGGGTCCGAGGATGTTCTTGCCGGTTTCGACTACCCATCATCCGAGCCCGCAATGCCCCGCGCATTTCCAACCGTAGAGCAAAATGATAAAACGAAACGAGCAACCGTGCCTAAGAGCCCTTTGTCAGCGTCTCTTGTTGAGAGCGTAGCTGGATTTAGCGCCGGCGTCGTCTCTTGCCTCGCCGCACACCCACTCGACCTATTGAAGAACCGACTGCAACTTAATACACAAAGTCGATCGCGACCTGGCGACTCATATCGAATACTACGAAATGTCATCAAGGATGAAGGGGGCGTCCGAGCACTATATAGAGGGCTATGGCCAAATCTTTTGGGCAATAGTCTAGGTTGGGGGTTATATTTTCTATTCTACGGAAACCTAAAAGAATTATTCCAAAGTAGGAGGCAGAAGGGCGAGCATCTGGGAAGTGCTGAGTTCTTTTCCGCGAGTATCATCGCTGGTATGTTGAAAGATTGAACTTCTATAAGCTTTACTAATCGTTCGCTAGGCCTTCTCACTGGTGCCTGCACAAATCCTATCTGGGTAGTGAAAACTCGCATGCTTGAACGCGGCGCAAACCACCCTTCTGCATATAAGTCGATGAGATTTGGTCTTCGTCACGTATACGAAACTCGAGGACTGAAGGGCCTTTGGGCAGGCTTTCTGCCTTCGTCACTGGGTGTGCTACACGGCGCAGTACAATTTAGCATTTACGAGAATATGAAGAAGAGAAGGGGAACACATATTGGTGGGCAAGATAAACTGAGCAATTGGGAGTACGTCTATATGAGCGGTGGAAGCAAACTACTTGCTGGAGCGATTACGTACCCATATCAGCCCATAAGAGCGAGGCTGCAACAGTATAACGCCGCCCAGCAGTACACCGGACTAGTGGATGTGCTCAGGAAGACTTATCGGAACGAGGGATTTCTGGCGTTCTACAAGGGGTAAGAAAACCTTGAGCATTCTAGACCCTGATGTAAAGCAAAGCTAACCTTTATAGTGTCATCCCTAACACGCTGCGAGTCATCCCAACCACTGTTGTTACGTTCTTAGTGTATGAGAACACGAAACTATACTTGCCAAAGGTTTTTGCCGATGACGAGCAGCAAAGCCACGATGAAGACTAGATACTAGAAACATGCACGCAGTCACCCTGTCGGCACAAGCCTATGACGCCATATCTGCCTCTGTGTAACAGAGCTGCTGTAGACAAAGTGTAAATCATACTGTTAAAAGATTTGGAAACCTCTAAATTGGACAAATCCCTTGAGACACTCCAAATTGAAGGTAATGATTTATTGGTCAGACAAGACAGTAGTCGCGTAGTATCAGCAACCACTCAGCTGTAAGCTATGGGCGTTTGCGTGTATGTGTCGCCTTTACCGACCCTTCTAGCTTAGTACAATCGAGTCCTTCAATCACTTCTAGGTTGCATCAGACCAGCCGAGACCAATTACATCGGCCACGACCGCGGGTACTCGGGCGAGATCCTAAACACACTCACTACTCAAGCCTCTTGACAAGGTTGAAATTCTACACGGCTAGTTATCTTTTGCTCAACTCACTCAAATATTTCAACTAAAGCTCTCCATGTGGTAGTGAAACTCCATCAACTCTAAAGCTTATAAAGAATGTACAGTTCCTTCACACGAAAGCCATATCCGGCTCGCAAACCAACCGTCGCTCCAGCCTAGCCATATTGTAACCGTATCGGAACGGCTCCGCCTGATTATCAGCACATCGCACGCCATCTGATAGCATACATCCTTCGACCCCCACTTCTTCTAAGCCCTCCAGCTCTAGGACGGAACTTCGTCACATGGGCCTGCGTAGTCTCTTCAGCAAGCTCCATGAGGCAGAAGCACAGTCACCAGTGCTCACGCCTCCCTCGTCATCTTCGGCCACGCCGCCGTCCCTGCCTACCATCCCAAAGTTCACCAAAGCGTTTGTCAACGCCTTGAATGCCACGAAACTCTGCGACTTCCTTACTTGGATGTTATATCATGATGTTGTTGAGCTTCCAGAAGCTCCCGAGGCTTGGTACAAGTGGATAGGTAACGTGGACATGCGTGGTTGGATTGCTTTGGGTAACTTCCTGGCGAAGTTACAGGAAGCGGGTGCTACGTATGAGTTCGATCTAATTGTATGTTCGGAATGGATCGTTGAGTTTACAGCGACAAGAAGGGGCATATCGGGGTGATCTCAACAAAACGGACAAGGCTGCTGCATTTCGTAGTCATAGAGTGGCGATAAAGCCTCGCGTCCAATAGCCTTACACCATGCTGTCATCTCTCACCTTGCTGATGACAGTTGAAGCTGGACAGAAAAATCGGATTAAGAGTCTCAGTCAGACGCGACCAAGAAGTGAAGTTGGGTGGAAGAGACAAGACACGTGTTAGCGCGTGTTCGTTATCGATAACGACCCTGGGGAATTATCCAACTGTCCTCATCGCCCTCCACGTTGAACCACAACTTGCGCAGACTTGACCTCTACCTAAGCAACGATCAATACGGCCTCAAACCCCACAAAGTTGATATTCAACAAGCACGTAACAGCCATGGAGTCACCGGATACTTTCACGCTCCTACCTCTCGAGATGGACCCCAAGACCAATGAAATCACCGCATCCCAAAGCCTCAGCAACGCCCTCGAGGCCGAGCTAGCCGCCCTGAACAACCTTCACAGAAACATGCTTCAAGTGGAAACACCCACGGGCACGCCGCCACCACCTGTTCCTGTCAACCCCAAGCGTTCTGCCCAAATCAACAAACTGCGCGAGTCCGGAAACGCCGAGTTCAGGAAAGGAAAGCCTGAGGAGGCGGGCAAGCTTTACACCCTCGCGATCGATATGGCGCTCGCTCGTCCGGCATGGGAGCCTTCAGGTCTGGTAAGGGAAGAGGTCTCTGGGCTGCTGAGCAACCGCGCACAGGCGAACATGGCACTTAAGAACTGGGCAGAGGGCGCTGTGGACGCAGAGGCCAGTGTAGAGATGAGGAAGGTGGGCAACGCGAAGGCCTGGTGGAGGCGGGGCAAGTGCCTGCTCGAGATGGGCAGACTAGACGAAGCGGCACAATGGGTCAAGCAGGGTCTGGAATTCGAGGCGACAGAGCAAGATCTCATTAGTCTGAAGGACGAGATCGAGAAGAAGCAGAGAGGCGAACCTTAGGGTGTTCTTGTTGGAGACTGCAGTGTGCATGAATCACGTTAGGGGCTACGGGCTCATCACTTGTGGGATTTGGATTAGACTGGGTTGGAGGAGGTACAACCAGGTGGTGACAAGTGGACACGTTGTCATATGTGAGCGTAAGTTCGCCTTTATCGTCTCCATAATGCCTGGAAAAACTTTGAGCATTTTGACCCTCGGCATTGGTAAGGCGTTTGGCGCGGAAGGTCGTATACCAGGATTACGAAGGCATCCGAGCCTATGAAGCTTTTGGGGTATTCATAGAAACTCCAATCAGAAGCAAGTCTTTACAATCCTGCCTCCTCTCTTTGGTCTATGATTCTTAGCGTACCAAGTCCGACCAGAATGAGTAACCATGATCCATAGGTATGCCTTCCTAAATTGCTCCTCCTCGAATTTCAAAAGTCCATCGCACACACCCCAAAACTCTACGAAAGAGACCAAAGCATCGTACAAGACCGCACTTCGCCATGAACAGTGAGGATTCAAGCGCGGCGGGCGCATGGTGTACGCATACTACTCATGATAGCTCAGATCCTCTGGACCAGCATCTCCCTAATGCTATTCTTCACTATCACAAGCCTAAATCAAACCACTCACTCACACCATCCATCAAACATACATATCCTGACCAGCATTTTGCACATGTGCAGTCATATTTTCTCCATATGTTCAAACAACTGGCGCTGTAGGTCGCACATCTACCTGGCCGCGCAGGGCCAGAAAGTTCTCAGGAGCCATCAGGGGGATATCCGTGCAATGGAAGGATTTGGTGTGAGAGGGATGCCGAATTAGTCCCAGGCCTCTGCGCAGCTACCACGCGTGGAGTTTGAGGTATGTTCGTGCTTGGACGCGTCGAAATTTTCCGCAACTACGTCCATGGTGACGTGGATGGAGATGGCTACGAATGTTTCAACGGTCGTGTGAACCTTCTTCCGTCTATCCATTATCAGTAGCCTGGATTCCCTGGGTGGCTAGATTTCATCTTAAATCTGATAAGATGATCTGATAAAAATTCTCTTCTTCGCGCCTTGCCATTTTGGGACTGGCGATGCGAGCCGTTTATCGGACTTCTACCGCAGTCGGACACGCCAGAGAACAACATGACTCTGCGAATCTTGCGAAACGGCACATTTACAGTACTAAAAATGAACAATGCAATAGGAAAAAATATGACAAGTCAATATGGGTTTGCAGAACTTGATAGCAGGTGGTATCGTATCTACCAAACTAGGTATTCTTCCGGTGGTATCAGAGTCGCAACGCGTGCGCAGCGCACAGTCTCAAGTGGTGGAGACAGCCTACAAGAGATCCTACCTCGTAAAAGGCCCGCAAACAACCTGATTTAGAACTATCGGCGGAGACGCACGAGATTTTCGTTCTCGTTCGGCAGTAATAAATGAAAGATGGGCGCCGCTCAAAATGCAGGGACATTTCTTATTTTATCAGATCATCTCTTGCTTCCAGTAACCAGAAACGATGGACGCACGGTCCCCTTCTGAGCGTCCTCACGACCTCACCACAGACAACGATGGACAGATGCCTTCTTTATACGAAAAGAAGGCTGGAGATGTGGTCGTAGCTTCAAGTGAGGCATCGACCGGTGAGCGTGATGGCAGCGATCGGGGCTCAGCGATCCCGCTGAAGATGAAGCTCATTGCTATTCTCTTAGTGACGGCAACTGGGTTTGGTTCGCACTGGAGTAGTGGTGTCACTGGCGCGATGAAGAGTACGGTGAAGAAGGTATGAACAGCATGAACTTCTCGCTACAGGTACATCGACTGACATGGAAAAGGAACTACATATCAACAATGCGCAATACTCCGTGCTGGAAGCTAGCGAGGACTTTATGAAAACAGCTCTGATCCTCGTGAGCGGCCTTGTTACCGATAGGATTGGTGGTGCAAGTTCGTCTCTCCTCTACCTTCCAATCATGTCATGACGCTGACTGTACAATCTCAATAGGTGCCATGCTCTGGGGTAATGCTATTTACAGCATAGGCGCCATTTTCATTGCAGCCGCTACTACCGTACGATCGTACAAGTTCATGATATTTGGATCCATTGTTCAGGCATTTGGCGACATCGCCACACAGGTCGCGCAATACAAAGTGTTCAGCTCCTGGTTCGCGCCATCCAACGGCTTCGCATCAACCCTAGGTTTCGAACTCGGCATTGGTAAGATCGGATCTTTCGTCGGCAAAGCTACTGCAAACGTCATCGCAAAGAATACGGGCGACTTTAGCTGGGTATACTGGGTCGCCGTCTTTATGAATCTCTTCACCAACGTTACCACCCTCCTATACTGGTTCTTTACACGATGGTGCGGCAAGAAATACACTGGTACAGCCGACCCCGCGACCGGCGAGAAGCTCACAGAAAGCAACAAGAAGTTCGAGTTTGGGAAAGTACTGCGGCTTCCATGGACTTTCTGGAGTATCGTTGCATTCTCCCTCTTTCAGACCAGTACTGCGTCCGTCTTCGCTCAGAACGCAACAGAATTCGCTGAGCAGCGCTTCGATATGGATGCTGTCAAGGCGGGGTGGTACTCTTCCCTGGCGCAATACCTAGGCTTCTTTCTCGTTCCGATTATTGGCGTCTTCGTAGACGTTCTGGGCAACCGTATCACCCTGATGCTAGTGTGTGGCTTGGGCATGTTGCTGTCCATGTGTCTGGCCACATGGGGTCCGACGTTTGCTGGCACCGCAGCCTCGTTCGGCATCTACGGTGTCGCGTCTATGTTCGGTCCAACCGTCATCATCGACTCGATTCGCACTTCCATGTGGTACCAAGAAGTCTTCGGTTCTGGATATGCCGTCAAGATCGCCGTCAACAATGCCATGTCCATCATCATCCGTATCATCACGGGAGTTATTCAGGATCGTGACGACAACTCCTATGACAATGTCGTCGTCGTATACGTTGTTCTTTCTGCTTGTTCGGTTGCGGTAGCCGCAAGTATGTTTGTTGGCTGCTTTTGGACGAGCGACCTCGCTCAACTCCAGTGGACAAGGCGCCAGCGCATTGCAAAGGGCGAGATCATCAACGTACGGAGGGAGGAGTTTGGGTCCGGATCTGCTGGCCGGAGGAATAGAAAGATTAGCATGTCGTTGTTTGTTGCGCTATTGTTCTTGGTCGTGGGTTCTTGGGCGGCGTATTTCTGGGGCGTTGCAACGGGCAACAATGGCTGAGAAGCTACATGCTCGTACCTGCTATTCCAAGTTAATGAGCGACCCTAGTGTGGCTAGTATGTACTCAGTTGCTTCCTAGTGCAGTTTTGTGCCGCGTGTGTTAACCCAGCTTCAGTGCGGGTTTGTAGACATGTACGTATCAGAAAGTAGTCGCTTCGAAGTCGACACGAAGCAGCTAGCCCAGCGGGAAAACAAAGTCGATCGTTCCACTTCCCGTGTGTTGCCGCGATCATCCGACCAGACCAATTGAGCTGGCGGAATTCGACTTCATCAACCCGTATATCCTGTACGCGGTACTTCCAGTCCCATACAGCCTGTAGTTTATTGTTTCCGTCACTCCGTCCTGGTTCGGGAAACTTTCCAATGCCATAGTCGCTATACTATGTAAGAAATCAATTCATCCCTTACTGAGATCAGGTCTGTTCCGGAGCTTCAGGGAGGTACTCCATCAATGTTACGCACAATGACATATTTGTTTCTTTGTCGTTCGTAACTCCGGTACGCGGAATGTTTCAACCGCTCCTCCAACTTTTGAAAAGGGCCATATTCCGATATGAAGCGACCCTTGCGCGTCAATTCAAAGACGCATTCGTAAAATCACGACTGTTCCGCCAGGAGCGGATGACGACATCGCCACAATCTACCCGGGATGGCGACCCACCAATAGCCTCCATTTTCCGGCTGGCATGCGAAAACCTCAAGACTTCCAGTTCGATCATCTGATCCACCCTTGGGCGTCATGGTTGCAGGAGTAGACCCCAACGTGACTATATCAAGGCAGCCATAGAAATTTAATGCATAAGCTCTCTTCAGCTTCCTCATACGTGCTAGTAGAGCTAAGAGACTCTGCAAATGGCCATTTGACACTTGCAGTCTATCGCCCAGAACTAACAGTAGTCCGATATTGATCGGTCTGTTGGGACAGAATGGTGTATTGGGGTCGGTGTTGGTGACTGGTGACTTGAGCCCACAGGAATGTGGCATCTCATTCTCTTCCTTAATTGCGTGGTGGCATCGATGAGCCTTGTAGAGAATCACCACCAGTTCTGAGTAAACCTCATGTACCAAATTTCGGTAGTCGACAACAAGGCGTTCCTCTTCAATGATGAGTCCATGAGACCGTAGATCCTATCCCGAGGATCATGGCAATACGCACCGCTGAACATGGATATTGTGGTTTGCAAGCTGCGACGGTAATTTAAACCATACTCTTGGAATAATAGCTTTGCTACCGTAGGTACGTTGTGCAGTTCGAGAGCGTCTCCGGAATGCCTGGCGACCTTGCACATAGCTTTCCACGATACCCACACATTGCCAACGGAGGCGTGACTGCATAAGACGTCTATATGGCTTGCGAGTAGGATCTCTTGAACTACTCAAAGCGGCTTGAAGTAGTCGTGGTGCAGAATCATAGCGAGCACCCTGGACTGTTCGTGGTGATAAGGTTCATGGCCTTCTCCAGTGGCTCGCGGATATCGTCTGATCTGTTGTTACAATCGGATTCGGCACCTGACGCATCGGTGGCTAGCTTGAACGAGATAGACAATTCTGGAGGTGGGGACAGAGTGGATGTTGAAACAGTGGATAGGGTGGACATGACGGCGTCGTTGAGTGAAGGTATGTTGGGCTTGCAATAGGGAGAGGACGCGTTAACAATAGATTCTATTGACGACGCTGAGATGTGAATATTGTTGTTGTTGTTGTTGTTGTAGTCGCCGTGGTCTGCTCTGTACTGACTAAATTCGTCGCTCGGTCAGCACCAGTCCCAGTGCGGATGGCTGTGGTTGTACGCGCGGTAGTTGTCCGACACGATGGAACAAATGTCTACCTTCAGCTTGCTATGGCCTCAGGGCAATGGTACATTCATACTGTTGCAACTCCCTCGACAACTTATACGTTGTTCATCATTGAGGACGCCTCGCCCATGTTGTTGACTGATATGAAATACACGCTAAAGTCCTGTGTGTGCTATGACACGCCTGATTGCTGATTTCTCATAGATATGAGATTGAATATCTCATAGACGTTCAGCTTATCAGGTTATCAGATGGAGCAGCGAGTGTCGTCACGGATGCATCGGTTCAGCCGTGAAGGCTGAAGGCCGATGTTATAACGTAAGAAGCCGAAGCAGGCCCGCAGAGCCAAGACGAACGACTGGGACCAGGGAGATGGACTGAGTTCACAGTCTGGAGGCCCCATCTGACGGTAAGCGGCGATGTTAGTCGTGTGCCCATGCTCAGCAAGAGATGGATGCGTCGATGTGCATGGAGATTTGCAATTGTATATTTCCGAGAAATCATCAGCCGTGGGATGAGGGCAAACGCTTCACCGCCACGACTATATCTGTGTATAGTGGTCGTTTGAATACTGTCAGCAGTGACGTAGTGCGTGGTTGGCGGCACATTGCGGAGACTTGCAGGCTGCAAAAGGCAGGAGTGAGTTTGCACATGGACATCACCTCAAATTGCATTACATGTCGCGAAGCAGGTACAAACTGCCGACATGCGTGCGCAAAGCCGAGGAAGGGGCTAGGCTATCCTGGTGGGATTACGCCTTGTGAGGATTGTAGACATGGTGGTTCGCACGAGGAAAGCAGGCCGACGAACAGGCCTACTGGACAACAGTCATCAATACGAGCTGGTAAGCCAAGAGGAGGGAACGAAGCGCTGATCAGAAGAGGCTGGGCTGGGAGATAGTCAAGGAAGTGGCGATGCAACGGTGCGAGGGTGTGTGGCAGGCACGTAGGCCAGAGCAGACAGGCGCGTTCGGCCGGATGAGGAACAACGACAAGTGAGACCAGAAAGCAGGAAGCGACGTCGCGTGGGAT
This sequence comes from Alternaria atra, assembly GCF_907166805.1. Classification (NCBI taxonomy): domain Eukaryota; kingdom Fungi; phylum Ascomycota; class Dothideomycetes; order Pleosporales; family Pleosporaceae; genus Alternaria; species Alternaria atra. The sequence continues at coordinate 3,755,584 of NW_025091326.1, read as the reverse complement.
GGATGCACGTCTTACTGAACTGATGGGCGGCGTGGACGGCGATAGACATGCCGACGGCGAAGGCTGGCCCTGGTCATGTCAGGCCGTGCAGGCTCTGGGCTTGCCAGCCGCTGAGGTTGTCTTCGTCTGGAGGCTAGTGAATTGCCCATCGCAGCTCTGTGTCTCGAAATCACCGGCCCGCCCCAGTTAATAACCGGGCCGGTTCTCAGCGGCTTCTTACTGGTTACCGACACAACGGTTCGCCAGCTGCATCAACTGAGCGAGCGACGCCTGGGTCAGTCTGCTACAAGCGGCGCCCACACAGCGACTGTTGAGCAGAAGCAAGAGTTAGCGCTCGCGCCTTTGTCGTAGGCGACGTTTAACCGCTGGAGCCCCAGTATTGCGTACAGTCCAGGGGAGTCGCACACCAAAGCCCCCTTCGCAGCGCATCGCCGTGGAGTGGCAGCCTCGCCCTCATTGGCCGGGGATGCAGTAGCGCTCGCCGGTGGGCTGGAAGAGGGAAGCATCTACCCAGCACTCTTGGCGGCCTTCGACCCGCGAGCAAAACTTCGGTCCCTCCCTCGAGGTTCCGACCTTCTTTGTCTCCTGATGCACTAGAGAGGTAGCGAAGACACCTGGTCGTTGTTGTTGTTGTTTTGCGACTTTTCCTCACGACTAACGGCCGAACCCCAAACTCCCAAGACGACGACGACTACTCGCAAGACAATCAATTGCCTCGACTGCTGTGCCAGCCGGAGCTGCACCAGCCGAGAGCGCTGCACACCCACACCCCTCTCCGCCCAAGGCCCAAAGACCGCGTCCAGCAACTGCCGCCCTGCCCAACACGCTTCCTCCCTGCGACCACGCCACGTACTGGCTGAGGGCCTGCCCCAATGGCCGTACTCGAGAGCAATGCAGTCTCCCGCGACGCCAAATCCTCCGCACAAGACTCGTCTCCCCTCGCTCGGGTGATGCGCGAGTTCGAGGAGCTCGTCAAGAGCTTCGAGACTGGCCTGCTGCGGTCGCTAGAGGACCACGGCCACAGCGACGTGATATCTGTGAAAAGTAGTAGCCGGCGCGATGAAGTCCGTCGTGAGGCCTGCCGGCTGGCCATCTCAGACCTTAGCAACCAATACACACCCAAGTACATTCGCCGGTCGCTCGATGCGGCCGAGCTCGAGGGAAAGCGTGTGGAAGACCAGCTGCAGAGTCTCTCGCTCAACGGACAAGTCCAAGATGACGAGAGCGACTTGGGCAGCCTGCACAATGGCTACTTCCGCCTCTACTCCACTGAGCTGTTCGACCTTCTCGGTCAGCCCACCGACCTGCGCTTCGGCACCCTGCGCTTCCACAAGGACAACCTGAGCCACCACGAGACGCCCTCGCAACAACACCCCCCATCGCCTCACGTCACCGTCGAACTCGCTCTCAACGACTCCTTCTTCGTCGCCGACTCAGAGGAGACGCTGCCCTACCACACTTTCCGCCTCCCTACAACACCCTCGCTACGGAATCGCGGCATACGTAGCAGGAAGTTTGACGAGGAGGGCACCTTCCCCGAGTACGACTCGTGGCTACTCTTCACCTTCCTCGGCAACGGCTGCATTAAACTAGAGGTGCCCATCGAGATGTGCGCAGATGTCTACGGAGGCCGTCTGCGGGGACGGGAAAATGAGGAAGTCCTCTTCTGGGGATTCTTTGTTGACGATGACGAATAGCGTCGCATCACATATTTGCTTGGGCTGGAGTTGGTATCAAGAGCTAGACAGGGCTTGGCATTGGAGTTGGGCGCATAGGACTGGCCTGGTCGGCCGCCGGAACGGGTGCTTGGACATGCATTCACGACTCACGAATCTCCTTAATCACATCTTCTTCTCTTCCCATCCCCCCACTGCGGGGCCATTATCTCTCACACTTTCGGCCCGTCAATCCTTTGCATTCACACATTCTTTTCAATCGCGTTTAGGGCGGCATTATGCATAGCATGTTTACAGTATATTCCTCAAAAGGCGGAAGTTGAGGTAGATGATAGAGCGCATGACGCGACACAGCATTGGTACTCGATAATACACACCGACGGACAAATCACATGCGCCGGATAAACCTTCTGCCGAACCTTTGCCTCTTGCCTTTTCTGAATTGCAACCAACTTTGCATCTGCATTATCCTCTTTTCGGCCATCTTTACCTAGCACAATGGCGCCCGCCTTGCCCGAAGCAGCTGCAGCATCTGCGAACACATCAACTGTTGCAAACACAGGATTTAGATTGGGGGAAGAGCAGCAATTTTCAGATGCGAGCGATAGCGACCAATCACAGACGAGCCAGCGAAGCGCCTCCCCGAGGCGAGCAAACGGCCTGACACCTGCGACCAAGTCGAAAAAGAAAAAACAAAAGGACCGACGAAAGATGGGCGCGTTGGCCGATGAGTTAGTCGACGTCTTGGGCGACGCCTTCTCGACGCCTCAAGACGACCTGCAGAATGGTATGTCACGTGTCGGGAAATTGTTGATTCAACGTCCATGAATCCTGCGGGTACTTGCTTTTGGCACATGCTACTGGGGTGAGTGAATCTGACATCATATGCAGGCTCGGCTCAGCAACCGAACGGTGATCAAACCATGGCAATTGATTCGGAGCCTGCGGGCAAGAAGATGAGTGAGTTGTCTCACCAAGCCTTGCCATTCGCCGCCATACTAAACCTATCTAGACAAACGCACTCGTCAAAATCTTGCCAGGATGCAAGCTCGCAAAGAAAGGAAAGTGGCTAATCCCAAGATGGACGTGTGGGAAGACAAGACACTGCAGGCTCAGATCGCGGCTGCGGAGCGGAGAGGCATGTCTCTAGACGAATACCGAAAGATTAGCAGTGGCAAGGGCATGTCTAGGGCAGCGGCGCGGAGAGCAAAGAAAGATTTAATTAGGAAAGAAAGGGCGGCTGCCGCAGTGGATGAGATGGACATTGGGTAGAAGTAGAGGGATCTGGGCGGTGGCTTGACGGCAAAGTAAAAGTGCGGAGATGAGACGGAGCTAACGCGTGAATGTCGAAAAAGTTCAGTGCAGCAATCTTTCCCCATGTTGCACGCTTTCGGACGTAATGCATACACAAAACGCGAATAAAGCGCCACTGTCGTACTAGGTCGACCTTGCCAAGTTTCATATGCTCATATCTTACTAGTGGGTCTGCATGAACTACGGTTCCCCAACCGCTGAACCTGAAGTTTTGCAGAATTCGGTCCTACTCTTTACGAGCATCGTCTATATCGCTTAGAGAGAATGCAGGTATATGCGTCTTCCTTGATGCGACACCCGGACTGATGTTTCACCGCATATCTCGACAAAAGCAAGCAAGGAAAACAAAAACGGTTCAATATGGCCGGTTATCTTGTTCAACTCTCGCTGTGTCAGTCCGATATTCCCCAGAAACCACTCCCAATCATCGTTCCGACTTTTCTCTCCCTCCACGGCCACGATCAGCACTCTAGCCAGGTGAACACCAAGTGAAGGAAAAACAACGTTTTCACAAAAAGTAATATCTTGCATGAAAACACCGCCAGGGCCGCATGCAGATACGCATCACGTGAATTCACCGGACCCTCTTTCTTACATATACGGATGCCGGCGAGTCTGTGTCCCCAGCAAGACAAAAAGGGTTCCAGTAGGACTGTTTGGGAAGAACAAGCAAACTAGACGTTGCATGGCAGGTGTCTGATGGAACAAGGCAGGGTAAGTCGGTGAGGTAGGTGGCTTGCAGTCTGTAGGCGGTGTGGAGAATAAGTGGGGATATGTGTAGGGTGATTTAGGATTGGAACATTGCTTTGACAGCTACGTTTGCACTGATAAGACGTTTGAGTGTCTGCTCGAGATTTTGTAGGTATTAATTGAGAGCAATGAAGAACAGCAGGATGTCATAACGCAAGGAACATTGATGATTGAGACGGCTGGATTCTTTCGATACAGAGATGTCAACAATCAAGCCAATCAAGCTAGAGGCTTTAGATTGAATTGAATTTATAGCTTTTTTTATAAAGGGTAAATTGACTTGATGAGCTTGAGCAAGGCCACCTTCCTATATAGATAATACGCTAGCCTAATGGGGTAAAGATAGTAAAAAACGGAGTGAATTGGCTTGATTGATTAAAAGTTTTGATAAAAATTCTTGAGCTTGGCTTCATTGATAGAAAAGATTTGGCTGGTTTAATTAATGAGCTTGATCTGGCTTGATTGTTGACATCTCTGTTTCAATAAGACCCAAGGTGTCAAACGCTCGCTATATTCATGTAAAACTTTATCCTACCATAAAGCGTCATACTCTAACCATACCCCTCTATCGTACATTACTCCTGGACATTATGAATGTTTCCACTCTCATCAATCTCCACCCTCGCCTTCTTCAAACTAGCGTTCCTCGGGTTGGGCGCCTCAAAGATATCCTTGAGCTCTTCAAGGGTCTTGCCGGCAGTCTCAACGAAGAAGAAGAAAATAAGAGCAATCTCAATGCAAATCCACCCAATGTAAACGAGGTAAAGCTTCCAATCAATCTTCTCAATTCCCACCGAGATACCGTAGGTGTTGACCACCATGGCGATATTGAGAAGAGGAAGTTGAGACCGGATCCCTTTGCGCGAGTGCGGTTCTCGAGACATTCGACAGCGTATAGGGTTTGTAGGGGGGTCCATCCCCAGGCGAAGAAGATGCCGAAGAGGTAGATGGAGACAATGGTGCCGTAGGCGAGTTTATTGTTAGGCGTGGCGGTGGCGGTGGCGGTGGCGGTGAAAGCTGTGAGGAGAATGTAGGCGAAGAGACCGCCCCAGAGACCACCCATAAGCATCTTTCGGCGGCCAAGCTTGTCGAGGAGGGTAGCACCATAGATGGCAGCAAGCATCGAGAAGATTGGGTTAATTGCGTTGATGAGCAGTTGCTCGTTGGGGTCCGTAATGCCAGCTCTTTTCACCATGGCTGGCATAAAGTAGCTGACAACGTTGTTACCACTCCATTGACCGAAGAAGGCCATTGCAATGACCATGGCCAATCGGTAACGTGCTGCCTTGGTGTTTCCAAGCTCGCGGAAGTCCCACCAGGGGTTGTCGTTGCGAGTGACAGCAAAGTCCTCGGTGATCTCGTGGAGCTGGAGCTGTACGATAGGAGAGTTGGGGTTGCCGTTTCCGTGGTACTTTGCCATGATAGCGATAGCCTCTTCTCTGCGATCGTGAGCTAGCAGCCAACGAGGCGTTTCCGGGAAGAACATGATCAAGGACATAACGATAGCAGGCAGAATGCACTGAACAATAGTGGGGATCCTCCATGCCCATGAAGAGTTGCCCATGTGAAGGTTGGTTCCATACGTAGTCCAGCCAGCCAGAATGTTGCCAACCCACCAGAAGTTGTTGTACATTCCGGCCATGGTTCCACGGTAGGCAGGATGTGCAAGTTCAACAGTGTAGGCGGGGCCAGCAGCAGAGGCGATGGATGCGCCAAATCCGAGGATGAAGCGACCAGCACTGAAGTGTCCCATCTCGTTGGCCGTAGCTTGGACGGCGGTTCCAACGAGGACGAGTGCGCAGCCGACAGCGATACAGACACGGCGACCATATCCATCAGCAAGGAATCCACAGCTGAACAAAGTTAGTCGCGGAGGATACATGTACTTTTAATACACTCGAACTTACAATGGGAAGGCTGCGATTTGACCAAGATTGTAGATGATGAAGATGATGCCAGTGCTGGATCCCTCACCAGTCAAATCAAACGTGTTCTGATAGGCTTTCATCGCGTTGATAGATCCCATAAGGGAGCTATCGAAACCGTTAAGCGTAGAGACGAGGTAGCCAATGCCCATGATCATGTAGAGCTGAATCATGCCTCGAGACCATAGCTTCGGCTTCTCTGCCTCCATAGCAGCGGCTATGTGCTGTCAGCGCTCACTCTTGCCATCTGCTGAAACCTCATAATGGACCACTTACCGAGAGCTACTGAAGCTACATTGGCCTCCTTGACATTCACGTGCTTGTTCATGTCATTGTCGTATTGGCTCAGCTGGTGCGTAACAGGGCCCATGTCGTCTTTCTTCTCCGCCATCTTGGATATGCAGCCGGCAAGGACTGGAGAGGAATCGGAGTTGTGGAGAAAAATGGAACTGCTCTCCACTTGATGGCTGATTTGCAACGATACTCAAGGATTCTGGAATACTGGGTCGCTTTATATTGTACAGGCTTCTCCGCAAAACAAGTAGCGCTTGCAACCCCATGGCACCAAGGTTCATGCCCTGCTTGCCTGGACCGATGCATGGTTTCTGCTCTGGATGCAGAGATCCGGCGTCCAGTGCGCCACTCCATTCGCCAAGTATGCTTGTTGAGCGGTAATAGCACCGCATTAGCGGCGGAGTAACAACGGAAAACTGGTAAATTTTCAACTCCCAAGCTCGCTACGTCTCGAACGTACCATAGCCAAGTAATAGGGCCTTCTAACGGGGCGGATCCAGGCCCAGAAACAGTTTGGCGGACGGACGGGCTTCCCAATGAGTACCAGTTCTAGAGCGCCGCGCGTGAAGTCTTTACGATGGAGATGAATCAAGCAATGACCCGGCCGATGTGCAAGTGAATCGTAAAGAACCAGACGAGATTCAATATGGTGTAGTAGGGCTGGGCAGCGGGGTCTGGGGATGGATTCGTGGAGAAGGAGGCTGCCGAATGCAGTAGCTCGTCCGTTGATCAGGCAAGGGTCCCCGCTCGCGCCCGGACGTCGCCCCATCAAAACCCCGATGCGCGCTTGCACATGCAACACGCACCGTCTATTGCCGTCACGTTTTCTAGTTCATATCACCTGGGGGGCAGACGGTTCCCTTGGCTCTCACGATGTATGACCGGACGGCTTCCCTAATCAGTCGAAGCTGCGCTACGTACGGCCGTATAGTGGGGCTACAACGATTGTATCAAAGGCTGAGAATGTAGAGTAGCGGTTTGTGAGATTACCATCAACTTCCAGTCCATCCATCATGGCTTCAGGTCTACATCCAGCGGGCGTTCCAGACTGGAACAACCTCGATATCCTTCACAAGAACACGCTGCCTGCACGCGCATACTTTCACAACTACAAGTCCGAGGCCGATGCACTTAGTTCCGATGTGAACAAGTCGACGACACATAGCCTCTCCGGCACGTGGAAATTCCAGCATTCATTCTCACCATTCGAAGCTCCTGAAGGCTTTGAGTCGACTACATTCGACACATCATCATGGAGCGACATTGCTGTGCCAGGCATGTGGCAGTTGCAGGGCTTTGGCAAAGGCCCCCAGTATACGAACGTCATTTATCATATCCCAGTCGATCCTCCCAACGTGCCGTTTACCGAGAATGAGACTGGATCGTACGTTCGTAAGTTCAAGATTCCGAAAGAATTGCAGGACGGTCAACTTCGACTCCGATTTGAAGGTGTTGACGCTGCTTTCCATGTCTGGATCAATGGGAAAGAAGTCGGATATTCCCAGGGTAGCAGAAACCCGGATGAGTTTGACATTACCTCGATTGTCAAGCTCAATGCCGAAAACACTCTGGCCGTTAGAGTGTATCAACATTGCGATGGAACTTATATTGAAGATCAAGACCAGTGGTGGCTGAGTGGCATGTGAGTACAGTCTGTTCTCAAGACGACTCATAAACTCATGACTACAGATTCCGTGATGTCTTCTTGGTGGGTTTCCCCAAGACGTCGCGCATCGAGAATGTCTTTGCACAGACGATTTTGGATTCATCCTACACCGACGCCGAGCTAAAAGTCAAAGTCAGCGCGACCGGACCTGGCAAGCTCACAGCGAGGCTTTTGGATGCAAAGAAGCAGGAAGTTGCCTCATCAGAAGCCGACATCAAGAGTGATGATGTGACTCAACTCAGCTTTCAGGTCAAGGATCCTTTAAAGTGGACTGCCGAATCGCCGAACCTATATCATCTCGTCGTCTCTACCGGTGATCAAGTTGTCGCCCAACGCATCGGTTTTAGACAGGTCGAGATGAAGGACGGCTTGATCAAAGTCAACGGCAAGAGAATTGTCTTCCGCGGAGTTAACCGTCATGAGCATCACCCCACTTGTGGTCGCGCGGTGCCGTATGATTTCATGAAGGAAGACCTTCTGATCATGAAGCGCCACAATATCAATGCTATCCGTACTTCTCATCAGTTGAACGACCCACGATTGTACGATCTTGCGGACGAGATGGGTTTCTGGGTCATCGATGAAGCGGACCTGGAGTGCCACGGTTTTGAAAGTATCGCTGATGCTGCGTTATCGAAAGAAGAGCGCAACCTACCATTCCGCGAGCGCCAGCTTTTAACTAGGTCGAAGGCCGCAGAATGGACAACCAACAACCCAGCCTGGACGCACGCATACGTGGACCGTGCAGAGGCACTCGTCAAGCGGGACCAGATGCATCCATCAGTCATCATATGGAGTCTCGGTAACGAAGCTTTCATGGGACGCAACTTCGTGGCCATGTACGAACACATCAAAAATACGACGGCAGCCGGCCTGTCCACTACGAAGCGGACATCTACGCAGATACCATGGACATGTACTCCAGAATGTATCCCCCAATCGACGAGATCATCAAGTTTGGTGAAGACAAGGAGAAGAAGAAGCCACTGGTTCTTTGCGAATATGTAGGCTATACTCTATCGAGTTTTAGCACAATGACTGACCATATTAGATCCACGCCATGGGTAACGGTCCCGGTAACATCAAAGAATACGTTGACGCCTTCTATAAGTACCCAACTCTGCAGGGAGGTTTTGCATGGGAGTGGGCGAATCACGGTCTTCTTACCAAGGACAAGCAGACAGGTGAAGAGTTCTATGCCTATGGTGGCGACTTTGGTGAAGAAGTTCACGATGCAACGTTCGTCATGGACGGTCTTGTCAACTCCGACCATTCGCCCAATGCAGGCTTGATTGAGTACAAGAAAGCTATCGAACCTGTGCAGCTTCTGGAATCGAACAGTTCGAAGGCTACGTTTATCAACCGGTACGATTTCATCACGCTCGACCACTTGAGCTGTCAGTACACATCAACGTCCGCATCTGGAAGTGAAAGTGTATCGGGAAGCCTAGAAATTCCTTCTGGTATTTCGCCTGGCCAGACCTTTGATGTACAGCTTCCAAAGATCGAAGGATCAGAAGAGGAAGTTTTGCTTAGCATCTCGTTTCAGCTGAAGGAGGCTACGCCATATCTCAAGGCAGGTTTCGAGATCGCGACAGCACAGATACCCGTTACGCCAGTAACACCGTTGAAGCGACCTCAGTCATCGGGCAAGCAATTCACTGTTGAGACACCGTCCAGGAACACCCTCAAGATCACGACGGATCAAGCCACTTGGGAGTTTAACACTCTTCATGGTAGTCTCACTTCCTGGGTACAAGGTTCTACCGAGCTTCTCTCAAGGCACCAGAAATCGACATCTTCCGCGCGCCTACTGATAATGACATTCCACAAGACGGTTGGGATTGGAAAGACAAGCAACTGCATCACGCGAAGCCTTTTACTCGCAAGGTTGAATGGTCACAGTCTGGCTCGGAAGCTCTCAAGATTACCGTACATCAACGTGTCGCTCCTCCAGTTCTCTCTTGGTCTATCGACTGCGTTCTTACGTACACTTTCAGTGCCAGTGGTACTCTGTCTGTGCATGTCACCGGTACACCAAAGGGTGAGAACCTACCTCGTACCCTCCCACGCATCGGCCTTGTTATGGAGCTACCTAAGCAGTTCCAACAAGTCGAGTGGTTCGGCCGCGGTTTCGATGAATCCTACCGCGACAGCAAACTCTCGCAACCCGTGGGCAAGTACACAGCATCCAGCATCGACGAACTCTGGGTGGACTACGAAGTACCTCAGGAATCGTCAAACCGCACAGATACTCGTTATCTCAGCCTCACAAATGGTAGCGGCGCAGGTCTGCTCGCTCAATTCGCGGATAAAAAGACTGAACAGAGGAAGCTGTTTGACTTTCAGGTCACCCATTACAGGATGAAGGATGTTGCGGCTGCGGACCACCCGCATGAGCTAAAGAAGAAAAAGCTGGAGGAAGTTGTGCTTAGATTAGATGCGGAACACCATGGACTGGGCAGTGGAAGCTGTGGACCGAGGACACTGGACGAGTATAGTCTAATGTGCGAACCTTTTGAGTTTGAGGTCGTATTGCAGGCTCCGTAGGTATTGCCGCTCGGGGTATAGACCTGCTGAGAAACCACCTTCGAAGGGGTGCGATATAGGCTTACAATAGTATTCGCGATGCACCTAAGGTATCCAGTCTTGCTTGTCAATTTTCAGTTCATAAGCCTCTGGAGGAATCGCGATGTTATGCATCGATGCAGAAAGGGTACTCTCACCTTGCGAGTATATATCCACATGCACTCATCTGTTTCTCTTTCACTTTCACCGGTGGTCCGGTCGCAACTGCCCTGTTCTTTCGTCTCGGGCTAACCCACTACTTACCACTGGCTCACACCTTCTATCACATGTGACCAACTAACTTTTCAGGACTGACATCATGGCGAGCAGGACGAAGAAGCGACGCGTGAGTACCTGTCGGTATATACCGGCTACAGTTGCACTAACGCTCAACAGAAATCGCAATCACCGGCTCGCGATACAGCCTCGAAAAGACCGCGCGTACGTTCGGCCAGTAGCTCGAATCGCTCACAACACGTCGAACGCGATGCGCACTCGTCCCGCGCCGGATCCGCCAGAGATGCATATTTGGTGCAGAAGCAAAGCCAGTCGACAATCTTACCCAGCGGAGAAGATTGGCTATTCCGTGTGAAGGTGATCTCGTCTGCAACGGACCTCGGCAACGATCTGTCCAAGAACGCAGTACAAGGACTCGTTCGAATATGCTTCCCTGAAGGCTTCTTGGACCAGCTAGGGCCGCAGATACTGGAGCGACATATGTGCGAGGAAAAGGCGCCGGAAGTGAACATACGAAGGATGTCAGAAATCTTCTGTACCGAGATGACCGAGCGTGTAGCATGTATGCTTGCTGAGTATCTGGATACACCCGCCAAGGTCGAATCAACGATGCAAGCTACGCTAGCAGCTAGTGTGAGGCTCCATGGGGATGATCTTGGAGAAGATATTCTGGGACACACGATTACGAGCCTGCTCCAATTCAAAGCAAAAGCTTTGAAGGATTCGATGGGATGCCTAGCGAACAATGACGATGTACAAGAATCGGCCGGCAGCGATGGAAATATGAGTACGGGCAACGTCTCTGATGAAAAGCATTCACCATCAGAGAAAAAGAAGCGACACAAGGATCTGTCTAAGAAAGCAAAGCGTGAGCATACTGCGGTGAGAGACGATTCTCCAGAAGTCGCGAATATAGAGATCGATTTGCCAGCCACTTCGATTGAACACCGCGCCTCGAAACATAAGGATAAGAAGATCTCTTCCAAGTGGCAATGGAATATTGATGCGACACAGCTCACGGATGACGATGTGGCTGAAGCTTTCCCACGCACGAGCGATCTGTTCGCCTATCATGCATTGCCCATTGCTAGAAGAAAACTTGGATCGCAAGCATCGAGGAAAGAGATCCGATGTGAGATGCAGTCGTTACTCGATGGCATGCCTCAAAATGAGTTCGAGAAGTGGGTTGAGAGCTTACAAAAGCTCCTCAACGGCGATCGCGAGATGCTAGCACGACAAGATGTTGCTGTTTCGAGCGTTGACCAACAACTCTCTCGTGCCACACTAGCGCCAGTCGACCTGCGTAGAAAGGCTGGAAAGAGTACGACAACACTCCTAAGTGATTCAATTAGATCAAAAGGACGCGCGAACAATGTTAGAGATGATTATGAGGAAACTCTTATCAAACGCGAGACTGCTAGAGGATCAAGCAGAGTGGCAGAGGGCTCATCGAACACCCGCATTGCGGAAGCAACAGCTGCGCTTCGCCAGTTGTCTACGGAAGAACGCGAGTTCGGTCGGCCACATCCCAGCACTGAAGCAGCGGACGGGCAGAACCCTCAAAATCTGCAAAGTAGTGGAAACGTTGACAGTGTACGTCGGTAGTGTATTAGTCCGATCTCATTGCTGAATATTCTTAGGCTTTCGGTATGCCCATACTCAATCTGCTATGGGGATCGGACAGTCTGAACGCAACTGAATGCGTGGACGATTCTGTCAGGATCACACAAACGATTATGAGAAATCTCAAACATCGCGTCTCCGCAGAAGTAAGTCTCCGCCATCTATTTGTCGTGATTGCAGCTGACTTGACTCAGCGCATAGTCGTGAGTGGCTTAGGAGGCATGAACAAGACTCGCACAATATCTGAGCTCCAGGATGCTATCGTCCATGCATTCCCGAGACCCGGTCATCACTACAGCTTCATGAGGATCAAGAAGGACATCGAAGCGGCTCTCGTTCCGTGGGTCATTGCGGAACCGAGCGCTTTCCCTGAACTGAAGGCTATGCCTTTCGTCTTCGCTCATACTGTTCCGGTGTGTCCTCCAGAGGACTGTATCTTGCTCTGAACACTAACACAATCATGCAGGCAGTCTCAGCAGTTCTTAGTCTGCTCTTCGGCTCTTGGTCCGCTGCGTCCGAGTTCAGTGGATCTGAGATGTGGGAGGAAATCTTATATGCTCTCCAACGACGAGGCATCTCTGAAGTACGTCTTTCGATCTCTTCTAGTATGCATAGCGGAACTGACGTATAACCAGGCATCTGTGGGTGCCGCCAACATCGACTGCTTGCAGATTGACAGTCTTTGCGACAAGACTAGGCATCCAGAGATGACAAGACGTGCTTTACTTGAACGCGTCCTGCGTCGCTTGGCCTTCTCGCATAGAGCCAAGTTCCCGGAGCTGAAGGGTACGCCTGTTGTGACGACGTGGGAGAGGAAGACAGGATTGACATGGTGAAACACAGATAATGTCATTTGCGTGGTGTGTCATTATGGTAGATTCAAATGTGATCCTGACCGGTATGGCTGGTTTTTCTTCAAGATGAATCGGTCGCAGGTGTTTTCGCGAATACTAAGCATTAGGATAATGTAGCGAGGGATATCGTATCTACAGCGCTCACAAGGTGACCAAGGCTAAGCTCTTATGTTAGAATCATCCGATTCCACCGTATCAAGTGTAGTTGACCGACGCTGGGTCTCACGCAAAACTCCATGCGGAGACTCGTTGTATTTTAGGACGGGTCGTTCGTGGCATGCAGGTGGCGTGGCGGATCGCGAGCCGGTTAGCGTGTGAAGCCGGCTGGTCCTTCCTCCAGTATACAACGAACCTTTTCACAAATGATCTCACGTCTCGTCTCTCGCATCCTCCATTGACACAGTGCAGCTAAACCTAAGGAATCATGCTACTGTAGCACTCTGTATGAGCACGGCGTGGCTAAGACAAAAGCAATCATTATCACCTCTCGTACGACTCACATTGTAGACATCGTAGAACACGTACTCGTCTTCAAACCCCCAGATTATTATTGGGAGGAGTAACGGCACGATAAGGGCCGAAACGTTGGAGAAGAGTAGATGTGGGGTCTTTCTCCGCAATGTGGGGAAAGACACCTTCACACATGTCTGCTAGCGCTTCGGCACCCTAGTCTTCACCTAGCCGAAGAGGTCTGTTCCTGCAGGATATATTAACAACAAGGCATTGTAGAGATACATCTCGCATTTTCGCAACGCACATCTATCATCGTCCACAATGACGCCATCACCAGCTTACATCGACCCGGAGTACCAATCCACACATTACAACCTCTTCAGAGATTCTATAACCGTTCCGCTAAAGTCGGTACTGCCACCTGGCGTTAGCCGAGATGCATTTGATGCAGCGATCGGGAAATATAAGGGTATTGTTGGCGATGCGCAGGTATACCAAGGTGATGCGTTAACGGAGTACATCGACCCATATGAGTTGCATGAGGCGGAGGGAACACGTAGGATGCCGAGTGCAGCCGTACGACCAAAGAACGTGGAAGAGTTGAGAGAAGTACTAAAGATTTCAAACGAGTATAGCATACCGGTGTGGACATTCTCAAGAGGCAAAAACCTTGGGTCAGTAGACTTCAGCGTGCATCTCATCTGATCATCTAACGATCGAATAGATATGGTGGACCAGCTCCTCGTGTAACTGGCTCCATAGCCCTCGATCTCCATCGCATGGACAAGATCATCGAGGTGAATGGCGAATACGCCTACGCTGTTGTCGAACCTGGTGTTACCTTCACCGAACTCTATGATTACTGTGTCAAGAACAAGCTCAATGTTTGGCCTTCCGTACCATCGCTCGGATGGGGGTCTGTGATTGGCAACACCATTGATCGTGGTACAGGCTTCACGCCCACAGCAACGCATCATCAGCACATCTCTGGGGTTGAAGCCATGTTGGCGAACGGTGAGCTCGTACGAACAGGCCAATTCGCCGTTTCCAACTCGCCATCCGCGCATCTCTCAAAGTTCACATTTGGACCCAGCATCGAAGGTCTATTTCTGCAGTCCAACCTCGGTATCGTAACCAAACTCGGCATATGGCTTACACCCGCGCCGCAAGCTTTCATGTCCTGCACCTTCGACATGCCTGATTTCGAAGACGTGGAGACGATCGTCGATACATTCGGGCCACTACGACGTGACGGTCTGCTTCCGAACACAGTCTACGTATCGAATGTGACGGAATGGCTAGGCATGATGGGCCCTCGGGAGGACTTCTGGCCACACAACACCTCAATACCGGACTGGAGAGTCAAGGAGTTACAGAAGCAATTCGACCTGGGCTATTGGAACGCTAAGTTTGGTCTATACGGCGCGAGAGATGTTATTCAAGCGCATTTCGACGAGTTGAAGAAGATCATCGAGAGGAAAGCGCCAAAGGGCCGGTTGACTGGTAAGATATTTTCTGCACCGGACGGAGAGACACTAAATCCTGCATCTGTTCCTGAGATGGATGGTGGCTTCTTCGTTGGCATACCGACTCTCTGGTCACTTCCTATGGTAAAGTTCCGCCTGCCGAAGTCCGGAGGTGGTATCGGTGCGCATTACGACTACAGCCCAATCATCCCTTCCAACGGGAAAGAGATTCTGGACTGGGTCAAGACAGCGAAGAAGATCTGCGAAGCGGATAACTTTGATTTGTTCTGTGACTTCTTCATGCATGAGCGTCATGGTAAGTTCTTCCTATTCAACAGATAGATGATGAGATACACTGACATTTGACGCCTGTATCTAGTCATCTTCGTCAACATGTTCACGTTTGACAAAACAAACGCGACGCATCGGAAAGCGGTGCAAAGCATCTTCGATAACTTGTTCGAGGAGGGGAAGAAGAGAGGATACAGCAAATATCGCAGTCATGTGAACACCATGGGTACGTACTGGGTCTTCTTAGTCATAACCACCAATCTACAGTTGCTAACCTCGATCTAGATCGTGTCGCTTCACTATACGACTTCAACGACCACGCGTACCGGAGGTTTGTTGAGACGATCAAAGATGCTGTTGATCCTAACGGTATACTCTCGCCGGGGAAGCAAGGTATCTGGCCAAAGCGGTTCCGAGGAAATGAGGTTTCAAAGGCGCATCTATGAGCTGCAGTGCCGGCTCGAATGTTGGAAACGCAGGAACGTGCTTATGTATTAGTACTCATATTTGGAAGTAGATGCCTTTGGATGCATTGGCTCAGCTTAGTTGGCTAGCTTGATTTTGCATTCAACGTCTCTATTGTCGTGATGATACTTTGGGCTTGTCGTTAACCCGCTTTTTGAGTGACCTGCTGTAGCCGAAGCACGAAACGCACACAAAGACGGGTGTATAAGTACAAGGGGCTGTTACAAAGCCCACAATCTGGTCAGCTCGAGCTGCCATTTCTTTGATGGTCTCAACCTATTACATTGGCACTTGTACGAACCCAAGGCAATGCATCGTGGACACACCAAGGCTCGGATCATCACGACAGCAATACACACCAGATTGTGAACTGGAGAAAGATGTATGTCCAATTATAGTCCTACACATCCACGAGATGTTCATGGGTAGGGTGGAGAAGACACGGCTCTGCTAAAAACCAATTTCAGTCTCCCACAGAGAGAAATGTTGCTTCCAGGCCATGAAGAGCTGAACCAGGGAGCAGGCAATAGTGGGGTAGTAGCATACAACCTGCACAGCAGCGACGACTCGAAGAACGACAAAGACTGATCATTCTGCGTAGGAGCACGTGCCGCAAACTGTACATCGCGAAGTTGTTGATGAGCAGAAGAGCGAGCCGGAGCTTGTTTTTACATGAAAATTATCCCGCTCGGACCCCATCTTTGTCAGCAGCTCTTGGCACTGCCCACCTGAAATTCTCGTCGCAGCTCGGGCACACTTTCTCTTCTTTACACACAATCATAACAAATGGACGATTAATCAACGGCTATACTGAGCTCATCATCTCTATAGTTGTCATATTTGCGTCACTAGAGTAATACCTGGCACTTTTAGGCTTTTTGCTTCGATTTCTATGTTGCTTGAAGCCACCTGCGTGACCATACATCCCTTCACTGAGGCGTTTGAATATGCTCTTTTTTTCCGCGTGCTCAAAGAAGTATGTAGCTAGCTTCGGTCGGCGTCTGCTGGGAGGTTCTTCTCTCGGAGTCTGAGGTAGTGACGACGACTGCAACGCCTGCCAGCCTTTAATCGTCTTGTGCCCGACCGACCGGCAGCGAAAGAGGCGGTTTCGGCCCTTCAAAAACCAGATCGGCAGCGTCTCTGAGTCGCGCCACTGAGCGCGCACGTTGTTCAGGCGCTGTCGTAAGCTGTCCCCTCTCGACAGGCTGGTAGGGGGACGATGGACTTTCGGGTGGAATGTTCGAAGCTCAGACAGGGGCATGATGCCGCATATAGCCCAGAAACGCAGGGTTCTGGAGCTTCTGCGGGTTGCCATGTGTGTGAATGTGGAACGGATGCATTACTCGTCATCGCGTGTGTCAACTAAGGGCCCTACCAAGTCCCCTTTCCGTGCTCATGTTTTGCTTTGCTATGGAATTATTCTTTCTTGGGTAATCCTGCATATGCGCCCTCTTGCCGTCTCTCAAGCCCCCTTTCCCCCACGTATTGCTCTCGTGCACGTTCTGCCGCGCCCCGATCATCGACCTCCGCCCGAACCGCTTCCTCCTTCCAGACAAGATGGCGTCGGCCTTGAACAAGCGCCAGCAAGCGCGTAATGAGCGTACGTTACAGGAACTCATCAAGACAGTTCCCGGCAATGGAACTTGCGCAGACTGTGGTGCGCGGAATCCAGGTAAGTCGTGTAGGCGCATGCCGTTCGGAAAGCCCCAAATGCTAACTATACTACACAGGATGGGCGAGCTGGAGCGTAAGTCTTCCCATATCACACGACGAACCTATACTTCCCTAAGAACCGATCGTCCGTCGACCATGAACACAAAACTGACGTATGTTGTAGCTGGGCATCTTCCTGTGCATGCGATGCGCAGCCCTGCATCGCAAGCTGGGGACGCACATCTCCAAGGTCAAGTCCTTGAGTATGGATAAGTGGGACAATGCGCAAGTAGACGTAAGAGCTGTCAGACCTCAGCGGTTCAGGCCCTGCTGATAACTGGCTAGAACATGAAGCGCATTGGTAATGTCGAATCGAACAAGACGTATAACCCGCGTAACGTCAAGCCCTCCATACCCATCGACATCGACGAGGTGGACAGTGCTATGGAAAGATACATACGGGCAAAATATGAGCAGAGGATATACTTGGACGCTTCACGACCGGGCACGCGACAGAACACGGGCAGTACGAGCTCTGAGGACCGACCACCACCCTTACCACCGAAGCCGACTGGTCGCTTTGGATTTGGGTTGCGAAAGGCGGCAACATCACCTCGAAATCTGACTCCTCCGCTATCACCAGGTCTTAGTGGGTTCAGTCAACAAGATCAATCGCCGCCACGGATCAACAAACCTTCCAGGGTCTTCGGTTCCAACATACACACTTCGGGCGACGGCATGGATTCGAAGCTAGCGCAGCTTCGGGATATGGGCTTTCCAGACGATAAGCGCAATTCTACGGTACTAAAGGGACTGAACGGAAATTTGGACCGGGCAGTCGAGGCTTTGATCAGATTGGGGGAGCAGGACCCTGGCAGATCGAGGGGAAGTACACCGACACCATCAACGCAGCCTACTTCCAATGGCATTTCCTTCGACACACCGAGCACCGCACCCGCTACCACATCATCTACAAACCCTTTCGATGCGCTAGATGCGCCTACTCACGCTCCCCAGCAGCAACCACAGCTCGCTCCGCTCCAGACCCAGCAAACATCCTATGGAGGGCCGACGCCACAGCAAGCCTATCCGTCAAGCTCCTACAACCCATTTTTACAACAAGCGTCTCAAGGATATGTTCAGCAACAGGCCCCTCAGCAACAACCGCAGCAGCAACAGAACTTCGGCTATCAACAAAACCCATGGGATCAACAGCAGCAAAATCTCGAACAATCTTTCCAGGGTATGCAAATCTCGAATCAACAGCCTCAGCAACCTCAGCAACCCCTATTCCCAAACCGAACTGGAGGCTACGGTGAATCGCAACCGTCATCATTCCCTCAAACAAACCCCTACAACCAGTCGTTTACTCCACCGCCGATGCCGCAGATACCCGAGCAATACAGTTCTTTCTTCGCTCCGCAACAGCCGCAGTACCAATCTATGTCCAATCCCTCAAGTCCCGGAAATCCCTTCCTGAGATCGTCCAAAAGCCAAATGTTTACACCGACCAATCTTGCGAGCTCAAATCCATTCGGACAGTCAACATTGCAACAGCAACAGCCATCTCAGCCGCAGTCCGCTACTCCACAACAGCAGATGCCTAATCCTTGGTCGCAACAGCAACAACAATTCCAGCAGCAGCAACTGCAGCAGTCATCTCAACCGCAGTCAGCTCCTCCACAGCAGCAAATGCCTAACCCTTGGTCACAGCAGCAGCAACAACAACAGCAACAGTATAACCAGGTTTCAACTCCCCAGACGGCGAACCCCTGGCAGACGCAACAAACAAGCTATCAACCCCAGGATCCACATCAAACCTACCAGACTCAACAGCAGAGTTTCCAGACCCAACAGCAGTTGTACCAACAACAAAGCTCTAACCCCTTTGACAAGAATGCTTCAATTCTCTCGCTATACAATCAGCCTCAGCAAGCTCCTCAGCAAACGCCACAACAGCAAGCTCAACCGACAGCTGTGCAAGCTTCAACTCCTGCTGCGCAAGCACCTGGACGCTCAAACCCGTTTGGTGGTATGTCCGGTGCACCACAAGGACAAGCACTATCCGCTGCACAAACACCTGGTGTAAGGCATGTTAGCAACGAGAGTGTGGACTTTTCGGGATTGATGGGTGGTCGACATTCACCCGACGCTTTCTCGGGCTTGAGTGCGACCTTCAGGCGGTAGATGGGCCAAGTTTCGCAACCTGCTTTGACTGTGCGTAAGTGACTGGGGAAATTCTTTTTTGTTGATACTTTTGATTTGGAGCCAAGTGTGGTGTTGGATATGACAAAGAAGAGTAGGAAGGGGTGATGAGACCGACGGGGTTGTAGGTGAGGTTTGTTGTATGATACCTAGCTAGGAGGTGCGCCGCATCGCCTTTACATTAATTACTATCTCATTCTACACATCTATAGATTGGCACCTGCGCTCGCTCAAACCTAAACAGGTCAACTTGTATGCTTCATTTTCATTCAATACAAGGACGGGCTCAACCTATTCATTATATGTGCACATTTAAATTTATCTTACATCCGAACCTAGGAGTTCTAGAACCTTATGGCAAGGCCGTGTATGGCTGTCAACCTTGACACATTTCGAGCACATGGACAAGTTGCTTTCACGTGCAGACGTGAAGCCACTGTGGCTGGACCTCTCGCGTCTACGTCATTGCTGTGAGCCGCGTACCTGGCCCTGATCCTTCCCACTACTCTTCGTATCTGCATGCCACCTCACTTACCTCAAAGCTTGCTTCTTACTTAGATCACCCACTTGTTACTCAATCCGACCATAACCTTTATTCCAGCTACATATCAAGCCTTCTAAAACAAGCCAGCATTATGGGTGAGATACATAGCAGCCTGGCAATCAAACTTCAGCTAACCCCCAAGCAGCTCCTCCAGCGGACTATTGTAGGCGCGCATAGGTCCGTGGTACTTGACTCTAAGCTCATACTATACCACAGACAAGGTTCTAGAAGTCGACTCGAAAGCGACTCAGCAGCAAATCCGCGATGCCTACAAGAAGTACACTTCACTCCTCCCCACAAACCACTTTACCCAGCCTCTTACATATGTCGCAGAGCAGCACTAAAACACCACCCCGACCGCGTTCCCTCTGACTCCCCTGAACGCGCAAGTCGCACGAAACGCTTCCAACAGATCAACGACGCCTACTACACGTTATCGGACCCCACACGCCGTCGCGATTACGACGCCGCACGCACCTACAACAGCTTCACAGGCAGCACCGCAACATCAGACTCTGACTTTGACGAAGAAGTTCCCAACAATGCAGGCGCAGGAGGTGCAGGTTTCGCCCAAGGCTTCCCATGGTCCGCATTCGGCTTCGGCAGCGCCCCAGCTGGCAACACAGAGGAGTCGCACAACCGCTTCTCTGAAGAACAATTCGGCGGCATCTTCGAGGAGATGCTACGGGAAGAGGGTATGGCGGATCAGGATGCGCATCCTACAGGCAAGTTCTGGAGCATTGTGGGCGGACTGAGTGGAGGTGCTATGGGCTTTATCGTGGCAAATTTCCCTGGCATGGTCGCCGGTGCTGTTGCTGGAAATAGGTTGGGGGCTGTGAGGGATACCAAGGGGAAGAGTGTTTATGCTGTTTTCCAGGAGATGCCGCAGGCGGACAAGGCTAGGTTGTTGAGTGGGTTGGCGGCGAAGGTTTTTGCTAACGTGGTATCTGGTTAAAGTGGCATGGTGGGAGGACGAGGTGTGGAAAGTGATGGGTTGACATGGGCTGTATGACTGATGATATCCTTGAGAGTTTCTTTGGTATCTTTTCACCTTTGGTTTAGAACGAGAACTATTTATCAACATGTACTTTGTGTTGTCACTGAATCGCACGCTTACAAGGCGAGTCAAGTTATATGAACCAAGCTATTTGCATTTGTATCTGAACGCCATGTAAGTCTAAGCCTACGCAAAGGAGGGATATCTCTAATAAAAACATAAACAACCCGAAATCAAAACAGGAGAGGATGTGGTTCGAAACCCAATCTACTCTCCTCGTCGTGCCGTCGTAACGTCGTGCAACAAAGAACCAAACCAAAACACTACCCGTGCCTGCCAATATCCCATCTCTTCCTCGTCTCCTCATGTCACCAATCATTCCGACTCCCGGTAAGATTCCCCACCACCCTCGTAATAGTAAAGATATTCTCAACCGTTCCTAGAAGGAGAAGAAGGCGTCAGCCTCTCTTCCGCTTTACATGAACTTGCTTGCCATACTCGCCAAACTAGCCAGTCCACCGATTCCGCCCGCCACACTCTGCATATCGATATTGCCTAGTCCAGCCATCATGCCTCCGCCACCATTACTCGGGCCGCTCCGGCTGCTCTCCATGCCATATCCCTGACTACCGTAGTAGCCCCCACTGGCACCTCCGCTGTTGCTGCTGTGATGGCCCGAGCCAGCGTACCCGCCTCTTGCTCCCGGTCCGCCCATCTCGGGTAGGTTGACGCCGAATTGGCGGGCGAGTTTGTGTAAGACGCCGCCGGAGACGAGGGGCATGATGACCATGAAGAAGACTTTGTAGGGGTGGCGTTGGGCGTAGCGCCAGATTTCTCGGAGGAAGTGTTGCATTTTCTTATAGAGGTGTTGCATGTACGAGTCGCGGGGTGAGCGCTTGTACCGCGATGTTGAGCTGTGATGGCGCGACGAGGAGGAGTAGGAGGAGGATGCGTAGCCGGGGCGGTAGGACGAGGAGCGCCGTGAGGGCGAACCTGTCGAGAAGGGGTTCCAACTGCTACCCATAGTGCTGTTGTGTGTTGTGTTGCTAGGAGAAGGTAGAAGTAGAGTTGGTTTTGGGTTGAGAGATGCTGTAAGTGGTGTTGTTGATCCACCAAGGCTGGTTGTTGACGAGCGTCGCAATGTATGTGCGCGAACAACAGATGTCGGGATGCGATGGTGTAACGTGTACTTTGACGCCCAGCGCATTCAGCGCAAACTATGCTGATATGGTATATGCGTGTGGATGAGGTTTGCCGACAGCAATGACTATGACTGTGAGTCTTGTGCCAGCGCAACGACGTCCAGGGTCTTAGAAGAGCTGTCGCAACAAAAGTCCGGTGAAGGGAGTGGGTCTTTTGGGCTTCAATCGCCTCTTGTTCGCCTCATAAAATAGAGCTCTTCCCTGCTTCTTTGCCTTGCCTTGCCTGATGGACGCCCTACCAATCGACTAAATCGGAGCGCGCAACCCAACTTTCAAGCTGCTATGACAACACAGGCCACCGTGCGCGAAACAGGATGTAGAAATGACTAGTAGGGAACACGTCAACGGGTAGGAAGACCACAAAATATGGCACGGTTGGGGAACGCGGCGGGCTTGCTGGTGATGGAAGGAACTTTGGCCAGCTTAAAGATGTGCGCGAACTTGTGGAGCTGAGAGGAATGATCGTCGCAGCTAACAGACCGCTTTTTGGTGGTTGGGCGACCTGCGTAGCCCTGCAGGTACCGCCACCTCGATTTATGCCGACCCAGATGGCACTTGTGCAGTGCACGATGATGTGCGTGAACCATGAAAATCGCGTAGATTATTCGTCTTTAGGCGAGAGAAATACAACACAGATGGACATCGAATTTCTTACATCAATATCGATTGATATCTGATACTGCTTCGAGACTCTTGACATGGTTGCGGACGAAGTTTCCCTTGTGCAACCGTCGTTTGTGCGCGCACCCCTGTGGCATAAGTGCCTGCAAGGCCGTTGCAAATGTTCGAGGCCCAGACGCTGCTGCAAGATGCAAATGCAGTACACGCAATATGGCATTCAACAAAACGTGCTATGGTCTGGATTTAGTCGGCCGACCCGTTCCTGCATACACTTTTTCCCCGGTCGAGACACATTTAACGGATTAAGAGTCAGATTGAATGACTGTTATCGAACAACACACATCAGTGGAGAAGACAATACATATATGTATCAGTACAACAGAATAACCAAGGACCCACTACATACGTGGCCGTCTTTTACGCCCTGTATCTCATGCAATGTCTACGAAAGCAATAATCCATTGGATGATAATTACCAAAATGAAGAGCAAGGGATATCTGTCATGATCCGTTACAGCAACATGCCTCAGCCTTTCTTCCTACTTTTACCACTCTTCCGCCGTCTCTCACCTCCATGTCCACTGCCACTGGTCCTCGTAGCTTCCTGAGCTAGAGCTGGAATGGCAGAACTTGATGCCTGCGGAGCCAGAACTGGATCCGACTGGCCAACGTGACTACTCGCTACAGGTGCTGCTCGCTGAAGCGTCACCGATGCGGGGACAGGAACAGGAACACGTCGTGGCACCGATGTGTAGCTAGCTTCAGACACTGCCGAACTCACTCTACGTGTATACTGCGGCTGAGGCGAAGTCGGTGAAGAAGAAGACGCCGGACTGAAGGCATGGTACTGGTAGGGCTCCACAGGAAACGGAACAAGTCCAGCGGATTGAATGGAAGACGATCTTGTGCGTGAGCCATGTGGAAGATCGGCCTCGTACGCTGCTTGTCGAGAAGACATGGAACGGCCTTGCTGTGGAGGAGTGGTGGGGCGGTAATCGTACACGGACTCTGGAAAGGCGCCAAGCATGTCACGAGAGAAGCTGGCATGTGAGGGCGAGGAAGCGTGATGACTAGTATCAGACGCGGAACGCGACGCCGGGCGCAAGGGTTCCCGTTCACGATCCAAGTTGCCCTGATAGGCGTTGATTGGCGCATACACAGGCTGCCCATCTGGGCCAGGAATAACGAAGCCCGGCGGCGGTGCACGACTCTCTGTAGTGGATGTACGCTTGTGACTGCTAGACTTCTCCTTCTTCGACTTTGACCCAAACATGGAGGTTCGTTGCTGGCTTTTCTTCGACCTGGAGGAGCTGCCGTGCTTGCTAGTCGCATCAACGCTGATCACACTTGCCGCATCGTTGGGAAAGGAAGCACTGCTTGGTCGAGGCTGGGCTTCAGGACGAAATGCCGTCGATCTGGAACCATAAAGTCGTGAGTGATACGCCTCTAGCTCTTCTTGACTCAATGATACGTCTGTATTTCCTGCTGCTCTTGCTATCCGAATCTTATCGAGTACTCGTCGAAAAAGTATCTCTTCGTATTCAGCCGAATTATTGTTGTTACCCATGTCGTCATGATATCCACTACGATGCTCTTGGTAATTATGGTCTGGCCGGTATGTCGCCTCACCCAAGGCTGATGTCCTGCCCTCCCACGCCCCGATATCCATATCATTAAAGTATAGCTCATCTGGATTGATGCTCTTGCCATTCAAGGCCGGTTGAAACGCCTGGTCTAGTATCACGCCACCCTTCTCGTCTTCGCTATCCAATTCTTGAAACCTATGCACGTCGTCTTGCGCCCCCTCATAATATCTCCCCACACCCGACGAGCCCCCTGGTGGTCTTCCCCATGAGGGCATAGTGTAAGGAGTTCGCGGCCGACCACCTAGACCGCCTCCTCGGAAAAAGCTGACTCGATGGGCTTATCCATGAACGCAGCATGACCTATGACAGTGACACCGGTTGCGCCAATGAGCCAGAGAGCCGTAGAAAAGGGAGAGGCCCAAAGTCCGGTAGGAATTGCAATGACGAAGAGCGTAGTGTACAACTGAGAGGTAGTAGCGCGCCAGCTACCGAGCTGGAGATCATTTCCCTCCAGCTTGCCGATTCCGAACATGCCACCGACTACGAGGCAGATGACGAAGAGAAGCCTCAAGTTGGTGATCAAGCTGTAGATGCTGAGCATGACGAAAACGGCGGCATAGTTGCTCGAAAAGTAGCCCAAGTTGTAGTTGACTCTGCTCTGTACCTCGCCAAAGTTGGCGGGCTTGGAAACGCGCTTGAAGTCGAAGAACTCGGAAATTGGTCGCAGGTTGGCGAATCGAGAGGAGACGGAGGTATTGCGCAGGCCGTCGAAGCGCCCACCGAGGTTCATCCTGGATGTCAGGGCATCGATGGGGATGCTGAAGCGCGACATGACGGAGGGTGTGTTGGTTGTAGTTTGAGGGGCAGGTGATGCTTGTTGGCGTTCGTCGGGGGTGATGAGAGTTTGCTGTTGTTCCTCGAGATCTTTGGGGGAAGTCATGGTCAGTTCAGCTGCTGATAGTGGTGGAAGATGGAGCGAAGGCTGGAGATGTGTCCTCTTGACAGGAATGAGGTTGAGATGTTTATAGTAGATGGCTGCCTTACGTTGGTGGGAAAGATGCGCGAGAGAGTGAAGGAGCTGACGCGGCCGAAGTGAATGTATGTGAAGTGGAAGTGGTGTGAGAGGAGAGCGTTGCGTGTCACTGTCCGTATTGGAACTTTTGTTGGCCCCTGCCGCGAATCCCGTAGTTCAGGGTCGTGCCTGCCCACAGAACACAGCCACAGAGCGCTCAACCTTCAGCCGCGATCCCCCCCCTAGCCGAGTCTCACATGCAAGTCTTGGAGAGGCCACATTTTTTGTTTCGAACTCGGAAATTTGGAGTGAAGGAGGATCGTGACAGCATCGGGACAAGGAGGAGCTCTTTATCCCTTGAGCCTGCTACACTTGTGTCTCGTCCATAGCGGTCAGACTGATTGGGCCACGTTCCGTCTCTACAGCGGGTTCACGGCACTACTGAACATCTGGCTGCACAAGCCTGCAGCCTCCCTATCACTTGCTCCAAGACCCGCCAACTCTCCTGGCAACCTCCCGGATCAACCCCAGCCATGAGATCTCACGCGTTGCTCGCATTGGTCTTGTGCCTCTTTGCAGCATTCGCAGCTGCCTGGACTAAAGAGGGTGCGTAACTTTTCCTGTTGTGTCTCGTCTTCCATTGCATGCTTCCGGCCACATATGCGCTTTCCCCACATGCATTTCCCCAGCTCCAGCTGCGAGCTACTTGCTGACAGCTTACCGCAGACGACGAAATCTTCCGCATCCGTGACGAAGTTGCTAAAGCAGACGGCGCCAATGTCACCTTCTACGATCTCCTCGGTGTCAAGCCCAGCGCGTCTCAAGACCAATTGACTCAAGCCCTCCGCAAGAAGTCGCGCGAACTTCACCCTGACAAGGCCCGCAAGGTCTTTGTTGCCAACTATGCCAAGAACAACAACAAGAAGGGGAAAGCCATCCAACAAGGAGATTGAGGCACACTTGAAGAAGGTCACCGCCTCCTACCAGCGTCTCTCGGTTGTTGGAAAGATGCTCAAGGGCCCCGAGCGCGAGCGTTATGACCATTTCTTAAGGAACGGATTCCCAGCATGGAGGGGCTCTGGCTACTACTACGAGCGCTTCCGTCCTGGCCTCGGCTCAGTTATCGTCGGTCTACTCGCTGTTTTCGGTGGAGGCTTCCACTACTTTGCTCTATTGATGTCATGGAAGCGCCGCAGGGAGAGTTTGCGGAGAGATACATTCGCCAGGCACGCAAGACTGCTTGGGGTGATGAGAGTGGTCTTCAGGGCATCCCTAGAGTCGATGACACCGCCGCACCTGTAAACGCCGAACAGTTCGAGAAGGATTCGCCCGAGGATACACCAGAGGAGCTAGGCCCACGCAACCGTAGGGAGAGGCGCGCTATGGAGAAGGATGCTCGCAAGCCCAAGAAGGCGCAAGCTGTCAAGAAGGCGCGTGCCGATGGTATCAGCACCCCGGTTGAGGCAGAGGTAATCTCTGGTCCTCAGGGAGCCAAGAAGCGCATCGTCGCCGAGAATGGCAAGGTCTTGGTCGTCGACTCCGTTGGCAATGTCTTCTTGGAGATTGAGAACGAGGATGGAATGAAGGGCGAATATCTGGTCGACGTACGTACACTCAACTCTTCAACATAATCGAGAAGCTAACAGTATCCAGCCCGATGAGGAGCCCAAGCCTACTATCTACGACACCCTCCTGTTTAAGCTACCCAAATTTGCCTACAACCAATCAGTTGGGCGCGTCCTCGGAAAGAAAGAGATGATCGACGAGCCATTGCTCGAGACCTCCAACCTCACCGAAGAGGAGGCCGCCATCCAGAACGCTACCGCATCCAACCTCAACGGCGAGGCGAGAAAACGCAAGGCCATGGCCAAGAAGGCAAGGTAGCCACTTGTATACGAACACAACATATGCTGTAGTGTTGCAAAAGTTTAGCATCTATGGGTTGTGGTTGGTAGATAAAAAGGTACTGGACTATGCATGTGGGTGTAAGATAGAGAGATAGACTACAATACGAGCCACGCATTGAGAACGGCTTTCAACACTCATACCATACGTTTTAATTCCCTAAGATCCTCTTCCACTCGTCCCAAGTGATTCCATCTGCAAAGTAATCGCAAGCCTACATGCTAGGCAAAGACGTCTTAGTGTGCGGAGTACATAGCTCCAGCGCTACTGGCACCACTTTAGTACACGCTCCTTCCAGGCTTTCTTACCACCACTTTCACCAGATCCATAGGAACAACGATTCGAGCGCTTCTTTGTTGGTAATGGTTCATTATGGGTCCTGGTATGTAGATCTACAGTAGTACCTCGAGTTCAAACGGTCTGGCAGAGGTGCGCGAATATACTAAACGTACAGAAACAGGACACCGGTCGCAGCACACCCCCTCCCTTCTCTTTCGAACGCCTGTCGAACTCCAGCGTAATTAATGAGCATCCATGGATACTTCCCTACAATCATAAGAGAAACGTAAAGCAGTAATAAAAATAAATAGAAGATGGCAGACTCGGGCAATCCACGCCCCCAAAACCCGAAGCCAGTACCACAGTTGGGGAAAGTGACGAAAAAGCAACCTGCATGACATGGTATCACAAGCCAAGTAGTGAACCCGAAAACAGGGAGACACACGCGCAATGCATGCAAGCAAAAAGATAAACAAGAACCTCTTTCTCATTTTTACACCCTCTTTCTTTGCCTCCTCACGCGCGGTAATAATCTTCTATTATGGACAAAGTGCTTGCCGACACAGCTCTAGCGCGTTCCATCCCCGCCGTATACGCCAACCGGTACACGCCAGATGGACTGCTTTTCAGCACATTTCCCGCGCTTACGGTACGCTGCTTTGCAGGCTGCTGTTCGAGATCCAACTAGAATCGCTCTCTTGATCCAGTGCCATGGTTTTCGAACAGGTCGTCTAGATAACCACTAGGAGTGCGGCCACCAGGGACGTTTGTGCCGCCGGGTACATTTAGCGACAACTGGCTTACGGCGTGGCCGTCCTGGCCATAGATGCTTCTTGTGTTACCAGGTTGACCGAGAGTTGCGACGCTGTTGCGGTTATATACGGACAGGCCATCTCGTGATGGTGGTGCGCGTGCGTATCCTCCACGGGATGGAGGAAGTGATGGCGATTCTGGTGGTGACATACCAGATCTCGCGCTGAACCGGTTCCCTGGTGTGGAGAGGGAGAGGGCTGAAAGATTGTTGGGGTTCTGGCCGCCAATGTGCATCTGCGGTGATCCAGCAGCCGGCGCAGCGTTACCAGATGCGTAGTATCCTGCAGGAAGGTAGGTGGAGGATCGGGCTGCTACAGAATCCCGTATACCGGCGGCGCCACCTGCAGTCGGAGAGAAGAACAGAGACGATGCAGACCTCTGCCCAGGCGCACCGGCGAAAGCTTTCGACGACTTGCCAATGGGAGCGGCGTTTAGGTGATCTAGAGACATGGTTGAACTTGCTCCGACCACATTGTACATCCCCGCTTCTTGCCAGGCACCGCTGACATGGCCTTGATATCAGCTATATTTTGAGCCATGGCCGCCCGCTTGACGGAACGATGCAACGACCACGCAACGAGACCACGCCACGCCAGCACTGCCGCACCGAAGAAGGCGAGAATAGCACCGACGCAGATGAAGACGGTTCCATCTGGAAGATCGGACTTTTGCATAAAGGCAGCACCGGCTGTGTCTGGGACTTTCATGTCCGGGATACCGATACCAGCCAGTGTTGGCGCGCCTACAAGGTTGAAGACGCTTGTAGACCCTGTCTGGGCGGCGGTACTGGAGGGCGCATCTCCAGTGCTTGCAGCCTCGGTAGTCTCAGAGCTGGCTGCTTGTGAGGTTGTTGCAGCTTCTGATGTTGCTGGCTGTGATGTCGCTGGCTGCGATGTCTCGGCTGCGGAGGTTTCGGATGGTGCGTTCGTCGCTGCGTCGCCTCCTGGTTGCGTGACGGTGGATAGGTCGGGTGCGTTTTCGATTTGAGCGAGTACAGTAGGAGCGACCACAAGCAGTAGGCCCACAAAGCCCACAGAGGGTCGCATCTTGGATTGTTGTGTATAGGTGTGTGCGGAGGTAGGGTCGCCGATGGGCAGTGTGCGGAAGAGGCCAAGGGATCAGGAGATCGTGTGGTCAAGGCTCGCAGTCCAGCAGGCGTGTTTCAAGACTCGATTGGTGAAGGAAAAACAACAAGAGGAAGACGCAATCGCAGGTAATATCGATAGGACAGAGAAGCGCCGAAACGAGTGACGGGGAACGAGAGGAAAGGCTGAGGGTGGAGTGCAAGACGGGGTCAGGGTAACAAGGGGCGGAGTCGAGGACCCGCTGGGCAATACGCGCAGTCTGAGCGTCCAGTTCGCGTGATGTCTGGCCGTATTCAATGTAGACTAGCGATGGGAATTTATCGGACAGGACAATAATTAGATCGAGGTGTGTTTCGCGATGATTGAATATTCCGCGTGTCAGGCCTCGGAGCAAACGGTTGTTGACGTCTGCACTGGCTGTCTGGCTCAGGGATGCAAGGAAAAACATGGGTATGCAGGGCCAACGATGACAGACCCCAACCCAGGAACGCCGCTTCTATTCTGGGACCTGCGTGACCGAGGATTTAGGGCGTAGCGTTGGGCTCTTCCCTTTGTCAAGCAAGCCCACCAATCGGCGCCTCGACTCTCCGACGACTTTCGACCTCTTGGCATCAAAAAGTTGCCGCCTTATCGATAGCAAAAAGTGGTTTGCCAACAATCAACCAACACCACACGACAGCAATCCCGACCACTGCGCAAGCTACTGCTTTCACTCCAACGCTACGTCATCAGCCGAGTCGCGAATACGAGAAGCTTCACATCCCGCTTAGAGCTCTCCACCAAGAGTCCCTACGCCCCACGCTATCATGGGTGTTCAGAAGAGAACGCGCAAGTTTGCGCAAACCAAGCGCATCGTTGGTATGTTTGGCGTCATATCTAGATAAGCCTCTGTTAACATGTTCAGGTCAACGGGATGCTCGACTGTACGCGACAACGCGCCCCCACTGCTGTTTGCCATAGAAGCGCTAATTCCGCTGTAGTAAGAAGAACCAAATGGCTGGAGAGATAGAAGCAAAGAAGAAAGAGGAAGAAAGCAAGGCAAAGCGAGAAATGTGAGTGATCACGCGCCAACGACGAGCATACACGACTAACACTTTACAGCCCACAAGTCTCGTCCGCCCTCTTCTTCCAAGCCAACACCGCCCTTGGTCCGCCGTACTCCGTTCTCGTAGACACCAACTTCCTCTCCCACACTGTGCATGCCAAGCTCGAGCTCGACAAGGCCCTCATGGACCTCCTCTACGCAAAAGCCACCCCTATCATCACGACCTGCGTCATGGCCGAACTCGAGAAACTCGGTCCCAAATACCGTATTGCGCTCAGGATCGCTCGCGACGAAAGATGGCAGCGCCTCAAGTGCGAGCACAAGGGCACTTATGCTGATGACTGTATTGTGGACAGGGTTCAGAAACACAGAATCTATCTGGTTGCGACAAACGACAGGGATCTCAAGAGGCGCATAAGGAAGATTCCTGGTGTGCCGATTGTTAGCGTGGCAAAGGGCAAATACGTTATTGAGAGGTTGCCAGACGTGCCCGATAGTCATTAAACTGAGGATGGGCATGATGCGGGTAGGGCCACAATGGGTTATATGCATAGCGAAAGGCGTTCAGGTCATATCAAGCAGTTGATGCTAGCTCGAGAAGTATTTCTGGGATCGTCGATGGAAAGAAGGAATTCACTAGCTCACATGTGTTTCTGAAATCACTTGTGAACCTTTTGATGCAAACCATCATCTACATATATAACGAGTGAAAACTTGGTATGAACATGTAAAATGCAGAATCTAACAGCTATAGACATTCTACATGAGTGTCAAACGCAGTGCTCAGCATAGCGCCCGTCGGCAGAGCACTGGTCTTCTCTCCAACAATCCTAAACATCTACAAGCCAGACGCCTACCCAATGCAAAAGTACCCTACTCGCTCAACAATGCCGAACGCTCCACATGAACAGGAAGAGAAAGAGAAGAAAAAGGAGAAGAAGTGGAAGAGGTAGGGCGGAAGATAGCAGAGAGAAGTTCCCTCTTAGTACATAGAGCAGCTTGTCTGAGCCCGAGTAAGAGCCTGCGTAAACATAGTCTGCATAGCCATGTAATGGAAGATGATACCTCCCAGCACAGCAACATGCCAAATGTTATGCGAGCAGCCCACGTAATCGAAAAAACCGGGGAAGAAGCGCTCGGGCGTTTTGCTCGCATACAACAATGCTCCAGTAACGTACACAAGCAGACTCTTGGTAACAGGTGCGTAGAAATACTGTGCCCATGCGACTCCACGAGTGTAGGCGAGCTGGCCAAATGGCAGGAAGCCAGTCAGGGCGAGGGAGCAGTAGAAGAGGACGCGGAGCCAGGCCATGTCCGCCCGGTTGAAAGTTGGGTGCCAAGGTAGGATAACACCACCGATGCCGAGAAGTGCTGTTATGCACATGTATGACCAGCGGGAGACTGGTTCGCAATAGAAAGCGGCATATTCAGTCGTCATAATAGACGCAGCCACAAGAAGAGAGATGCCGGTGTAGTCTACGCAGGCGAAGCGCTCGAGGAGTGTTTGGTGTGATATGCTGTTCATCGTGTGCCAGATGGTCGAACAAGCCAGGCATTTGCATGCCGCGAAGAAGAACACTGCTGCTATAAAGATGTCGGCTTTGGTCGACATGCTAAAATTGGCGCTCGAAGGGTAGAAGTAGAAGGCAATAGCAAGGACCATGATAAACCCGAGGAGGTGTGTCCAGATATTGATTAGCTCGTTGTGAAGGCCGAAAATGGATCGAACGCAAGCCCACTTGCCTTCCTGGAAACGGTAGCCTTTGAGAATATGTGGGTTGACTCGCCATGGCTCTGGTAGGTCCTCGTAGTGTATCAGGCCATGTGCTTTGGCTCGCTCTAGCGCTCGTTGTACGGCGTGCTCAACTCGGATTTCGATGGTTTCACGTGCGCGTCGTGCCTTGTCCAGACCACCGTCCACAACGCCCTTTGCGATCTCTATTCCCTCGTCCATCTTCCTCCGACCTTCCTCATAGAATTCCTGTGCATAAGAGCCGATTGATCCGTCTCTTATAGCATATGCACGCGTCTCAAACTCGGTCAGATAGTTGTCCATAAGCACTATACCCTCCAGGACCTTTTCACCTAGAGTCTCTTTCCGTTCCATCGCATCTTTGTATCGTCC
Source organism: Alternaria atra (assembly GCF_907166805.1). Lineage (NCBI taxonomy): Eukaryota > Fungi > Ascomycota > Dothideomycetes > Pleosporales > Pleosporaceae > Alternaria > Alternaria atra. The sequence goes on along the minus strand of NW_025091326.1, from coordinate 3,722,930 downwards.
CTCCAACGTCTCGACGAAAACAGAAGCCTGTCGCCGGCCGGCTTCGATTGCGCCATCGGATATCTTCGAGCACGATTCGCGAACGGCAAGCAATGTGTTGTATGCGTATTCAACACCAGCATCGTACTTGAGGTGGCCATAGTCTTCCAGAAAATCCATGCGGCAGTTGAGTTCGACCAGAAAGTTCCGAAGCTACATTAATTGTTAGTATATCGTGAAGCGCAGGCGCACTGTATTACTTACCAGTAACTGGAAGTTCTCCGCTTCCTGCATGCAGGGTCGTGTGTGCCATGAGTGCCGTCTTTGGCGTTGCGCAGGTCGCTGGGAGGCGATTGTGCCGTAGCCTCGGTACGTGGGTTGTATTGGCTCTTCCTGTGAAGCCATGACTGCTGTGCTTACCCCAACGCTCGAGTTCGAGCGCGGCATGAGGGGCATCGTTATATAACTCTGGCGCAAAGCTGCGCGGGGCTGTTCGAGGCGTGGCGATCTCTCCCGTCCGACCTTCCAATCGATATCGGGCCCAAATTACGAGGTCCAGTAAAGCACGGCGAAGTAAAGCGATTGGCTGGTATGTGCATGTGCACAGTATGTCTCTCTGGCTGGATGGCCTCCTCTGCTTGTGGTGTTGGGAAAGATAAATAGTGAGGATGTGGGTCTTTTTCTCCGCCTATCGGGGTGACTAGCAACAGGCGTGGTTGCCGAAAACGTCTTGGTTGGACAACACAGTCCTGATGGGGCGAACAGCTAGAGAAATGGGCATGTACAAATTGAGCGAAAGCAGAGGGTACGGAGAAGCAATCGAGCGCGTAGGGGCCGTAGGGTATAGGCGTGAAGTCCGAGTGTTGGCGTCGTCATGGGGCTACCGCGGTCAATTCACTGTCGGGTTCCTGACAGTAGGAGGACCCTTTATTGTGCGGCTCTTGTAGGGCTGAGATGCTCGCACTTTCCAGCGGAAGATGAGATATTTGATCCTGAGTAACTTTTCCGTCTCCCTTGATATACATATCGCCAACCATTGCTTTATATATGGTAGTAATGAAAACTTGACAGCTCATGTTTGTCCGGCTAGAACAGCGAGGCCGTCGCCTATACCGGCAGGTGCGTTGCTTGGTGGCTGAATCCGGGCTTGGCAACGAGCCACACGTGGCTCAATTTCGTCATCGTGTGCCGTCATGCCGAGGGTCAAAAGTTACAGATCTTGAGGGAGCAGCGGGCCTTCGATGCCGAACAGCGGACTGTAAATGCTTCGTTTATGTTATGTTATGTATCTTGGTTTGGGCTGTACGTATACTTGGGTCGAGCAGCTCCCACGTGTTAGCGTTAACGTCCGCGGACTCCGCGCGATGGGGCAATTGACACCCAACGTTCAGAATCTTGAAATTTTCTGCGACACATTGGAGATTGGAGTAGCACACCAAACTACAGACTTTCTAGAATGGTACTCCAAGCAATCAAATACACGCGCGGCCAGCTCGAGATTCTGGACCAGTTGAAATTACCCCACGCTGAAGAATATGATCACATTTACTCCAGCACTGATGCATGGCACGCAATCAAGGAGATGCGGACGCGAGGCGCACCGGCTATCGCCATAGTCGCTGCTCTCGCCCTCGCAGTTGAGCTCACCAACATGAAGCTCTCTTCGGTAGCAGAAGAGGTCAAAATCTTCATCACGGAAAAGCTGGACTACCTTGTAACAAGCCGGCCAACTGCCGTCAACCTCGCAGACGCAGCTGGTAAACTTCGGAAAGTTACCGAGGAAGCCGCTGCAAATGAGGGAGCGAGCGGAGAGGCTGTAAGAGAAGCATATGTGGCTGCTGCGGAGAAGATGCTGGTTGACGACGTGAGCGACAATGAGAGCATCGGCAAACATGGCGCGGAATGGATAGTGAAGAACACGGAGGCAGGCGAGAAGGGGCCTGTGAGCATGATGACACACTGCAACACCGGGTGTGTACCATTCTGCATCAAAGGCGTTCCACTGCTAATTTTGTAGGTCTCTCGCAACTGCAGGGTATGGTACAGCACTTGGTGTGATCCGATCGCTGCATGCCAACGGCTCACTAAAGCATGCGTTCTGCTCTGAGACACGGCCATACAACCAAGGCTCCAGACTGACCGCGTTCGATTGGTCCACGACAAGATCCCTGCGACTCTTATCACAGACTCCATGGCCGCAGCGCTACTCCGACTACGTGGTGAAAGCGAAAATATTGCGGGCATCGTGGTAGGCGCCGACCGAGTAGCCGCAAACGGTGACACTGCCAACAAGATTGGAACCTACTCGTTAGCCATCCTTGCGAAGCACCATGGCGTCAAGTTCCTGGTTGCAGCACCAAGGACTACTATCGACCTGAAGACCAAATCGGGAGCAGACATTGTCATTGAGGAACGTCCCGGAAAGGAAGTGACGCTCGTCAAGGGGCCAAGACACGATGGAGTCACGCTGGATCTTGGTGTTGTGGAGACTATCAGTATTGCAGCGAACGGCATCGGTGTGTGGAACCCAGCTTTCGACGTCACACCTGCAGAACTCATCGATGGCATCATCACCGAGGTAGGTGTGGTTGAGAAGGATAGCAATGGTGTGTTCCATTTGGATGAAGTCTTTAGGACGGAGGGTTCCAAAGTAAAGCCTTCGACCATCGGTGGCTTATGAACAATTGCCCAAGAACACGTAAAAGCGCATGATGCGCCTCCTTAATCAAGAGACTTCAACATGACCGTTGTGCTGAGAGCGCATTGACCATGTTTGTATCCTTCCTCGCCCGTGTCATCCATCGTGCTCATGAGAACTGTAATGCTCGATCGTGGTTCTCGTAATCTATATGGCGTGCCTGTGATGTCTCTAATCTGGATGTGATGTAGGATGTGTCTTGGTGTTCATGCTACACATGATAGAGCAGACGCATGGCTTTGTAGACATCACTTTGAACCCTTTTCTTCGGTCGCGGAAGACTTCTCGGTATCTTCTGGGGTGTCTTTCAACTCTTGCTCAGCCTTCTCGGCCTGAGCCAGAAGTGCCTCAATCTTCTTTTCGATCGAATCAAGGTGGCTCTCTAGGGCGGCTGCGGTCTGTTCGCCTCGCTGGAGTTCCTTGAACGCCTACCAGAGCTGTTAATTCCCGAAGTAGAGCGATTACCACGACACTCACTTGGGCAAGGTCGGCCTCTGAATGCGGTGCAGCACCTGCTCCGTCCTGTGCATTCGACATGGTGAAGATGATGTAAGAAGTGGTGAATGTTGGGTCCTGGTGCTTACCGAGGAGGCAAGCGCGTCCTCGAAGATGACGACTGAACCTCTTTAGCGCGAACTTACCCTGGGACCTCCAGGGCTGCGCGAGCTGCACAGACTCTCAACCACCCTCATTACACCTTTCCCCATTCCCGCTCGTGCGCACTCCTTATACGTCTACAATTCTCCCACCGCATGCGCGCATCTTTACTTCTCTAATCGACCCGCGACAACTCGCCCACCATGTTCTCTGGGTCCAACTCGTACTTAGGGGGGTGGGAACAGTGCCCGACCAGGGCAGCCTCAGTATGGGCAGCAGCAACAGCAGCCCTTCCAGCAACCTGGGGGCTTTCAAGGTGGACTAGCACCCCAGCCGACGGGATTCGGAGGAGCTCCAATGCAACCACAGTTTACTGGCTTTCCGGGCCAGCCGCAGGGCTTTGGACAGCCGCCGCAACCTCAGCAACCGCAGTACACGGGCTTCCCAGGGCAGCAGAACCAGCAATTCCAGCAGCAGCAGGCTCCCCAGCAAATGCCCTTCCAAACTGGCGCGCCGCCGCAACAGCAGCAGCAGCAGCAGCAACCGCCTGCTCAGCCCCAACGGCCGCAGCCTACAGGCATGACATCGGCGCAGATGGCTGATTCATTCCGGGGCAGCTCTGCGTCTTCAGTACCACCACCTGTCCCTGCCAAGACGACCAAGATTCCGAACATACGGCTATCCTTTATCACGGCGCAAGACCAGGCCAAGTTTGAGCAGCTGTTCAAGTCGGCTGTTGGGGATGCCCAGGCTTTGTCTGGAGACCAGGCGCGGGACCTCTTGATGCGCTCTAAGCTATCTGGCGATGCGCTTTCTCACATCTGGTACGTTCAACAAATCTCACGCATAGTCCAATGCTAACAGGCGTAGGACCTTGTCAGATACAACCAAGTCCGGTCAGCTCCTGTTTCCTGAATTCGCGCTCGCCATGTATCTTTGCAACCTCAAGTTGACCGGAAAGGACCTGCCCAACTCTCTCCCCGAACGAGTCAAGAACGAGGTCTCTAGCATGGTGGATATCATATCGTTTGGGGTCAGCGACGATTCGTCAAATCGCCCAACACCAGCAAGCAACGCCCCGAAGTTCAACGAGCCTCCTACAATCCAGCAGCCGCAGCCGCAGCCCTCGAACAGCCAATTGTTGAACACTTTAGTCACGCAGCCAACTGGATATGGACAACAGCCAATGGGCATGCAGCCGCAGCCTACAAGTTTCGGACAGCAACCCACTGGTATGCAGCCACAGCCCACTGGCTTTGGGCAGGCTCCTGGTGGTTATAACGGACCACGTCCACCAATGCCTCCTATGCCCACTGGATTCGGATCAAACCTGGCACCTAACCAGACCGGAATGGCTCCTCTCAATGCTCAGCCAACAGGGATGCCCGGTCAGTGGGGCCTAGCTAACACTCCTGCCACTGGATTGCCAAACATCGAAGCTTTGGCGCAGCGGATGATGCCTCAGACTGGCCGGGAGGGTGGCAACCACACGACTGCTGGCTTGACGGGTAACGCCACGATTCCCTGGGCCATTACAAAAGGAGAGAAGAAGCTGTACGATGATACTTTCCGAGCCTGGGATGGTATGACCAAAGGTTACATCAGTGGAGCACAAGCTCTTGAGATCTTTGAACAGAGTGGACTGCCCAAGCCAGATTTGGAGCGCATTTGGACACTCGCCGACTCTGCTGACAGAGGTCGTCTTGATCTAGACCAGTTCGCGGTTGCCATGCATCTGATCTACCGTAAGCTCAACGGCTATCCCATCCCCGCTCGCCTCCCCCCTGAGTTGGTACCACCATCTACGCGCAACATCAACGATTCTATTGGTGCAATGAAGAACTTGCTCCGTGGAGATGCCGAGGATAGAAAGAACTCTGGTGCTTTTCTTCAGCCTCAGCGCACTGGTGTCAGCTACCTGAAGTCTCACTCGTTCCGTGCTGGTAGCCCGCAAGCCGGTGGCCGAAAGGATGCTACAGTTTTCCGTAACAATGACGATAACGTAGGCTACAAGTCAAGTGCCAGACACCGTCTTGGTGGCGGTGGCCGTTCGCCTTCACCAGCGCAGCCGGCTTCTCCTTCTTCTGAGCGATCCGACGAAATGTCCCTTGACCAGCTCAGGAAGTCCGTCAAAGAGAAGCAGATCCTGTTGGATGCTATGGACACACAAGACGAGAACGCAGCTGACGAAGACGATGCGCTGGATCGCCGAGACCGCCGAGAAGCTGAGGATCTCTACCGCCGCATCCGCAGGGTACAAGAAGATATTGATGCCCATCCTAAAGCTTCACTTAGATCGTCTGACTCGGACGCCGAACGTCGTGCTCTGAAGCGCCAACTCCAGACCTTGACTGATCGCTTACCTGAACTCGCATCCAATGTACGCAGGACAGAGCGTGAGATAGCAGATGCCCAACTTGAGCTCTTCAGGCTTAAGGATGCCAAGGCGCATCCCGGATCTGCATCTACTATTGTGGGTACTGGACCTGGCGGTGCGGTGACTGAATCAGATCGCTTGAAAGCCCGCGCCAAGGCTATGATGCAAGCACGCTCTGCTGCATTGACCGGAAGACCTGCTCCTGCTAGCGATGACACTGGCGCTGCAACTGAGCGCTTGGAGAAGGAAAACTCGCGCATCCGAGCAGAGAGGGAGAACAATGAGCGCATGATCCGCGATGTTGAAGATAGCGTAAATGAATACACTAGGGGTCTAGAGTCGAGCTTGAAAGAAGGAGGGCATGACAACACAAGTGAGCATGAACGACGCCGATGGGAGGAGGCTTTGGGTGTAGAAGATGATGTCAAGGACTTCATCTTTGACCTGCAGCGCAGCAGCCGGGCTTCGCGCATCCGCAAAGACGAGTAAGTGCTATCTGATAGATCTCAATAACCATCTTGCTGACCCCACACAGTAAGTCCCGCGATAATTACAGGGCTCGCTCAGAGGAGAGGCGACCAGCGACATCTCGCTACGAGAGCCCTGCTGCTCGTGTTGACCCTCCTCCTCGTGCATCAACAACTACACCCGGTGGTGGCTCGCATTCGGTATACAAGACTCCAGAGGAACGTGCGGCCTTCATCAAGCAACAGGCTGAGCAACGCATGGCCGAGCGTTTGGCTGCCCTAGGTATCAAAGCTCCGGTGAAGGCTGGTGAGACACCTCAACAGCGTGCCGAACGTGAGAAGAGAGAGCGTGAAGAGAAGCTGCGTCAGGCTGAAGAGGAGGATGCACGTCGCGAGGAAGAGCGTCAAAGACGTCTCAACGACGAGTCCGCCTCACCACCTGCTCCAACCAAGAGCAGTGGCAAGAAGCCAGCACCGCCGCCACCAGCTTCGCGCAAGAACAAGGCCGAGGTTGCACAGCATGATGTCCAACAAGCGGAAGCAGAGTCGAAGAGGGCAGACAATGACATGGCTGAGAAGGCCCTCCGCGAGCAGCAGGAAGCTCAAGAAGCTGAGACAAGGCGCATGGAGTATGTATCCATTGACCCATCTTCTACATCTGTACTAATGAACACTAGGGAGGAGGAGCGCAGACAAGAGGATGAACTGGCCAGGGAGCGCGAATCTGCTCAGGCTAGGCTTCGTGCTCTAGAAGAGCAAGTTCAACAAGGCAAACTCAAGAAGGCTGAAGAGAAGAAGCGTAGGGAAGCTGCTTCTAAGGACTCTAAGGAGAAGGAGTCCCGATTGGCCGCCCAGCGTGCTGAGATCGAAGCTGCTCGTGAGCGCGAACGTCAGCTACAGATGCAGCTTGAGGCGCTCGACGATGACGAATCCTCGGACGACGATGGCCCACAAAACATCACGCCTCAGGACACCACACCTACCGCCAGTCAAGAGTTACCACGTGATACAGCACCTCCGCAAGCACCATCAATTCCCCAGATCTCGCACAACACACCACCATCGTCCATCGCCAGCCCGCCTGCGTCCTCGGTGACTAGTCCTCACCCTGGATTGGGCGATACTGAGACCAAGAACCCATTCTTGAAGAAGATGGCCATGTCCAACCAGGAGAACAACACTGTCTCGACACCTCCGCCCCCGCCGAGCAACACGAGCGAGGTGTCTACAAACCCTTTCCACCGTCTTACTCAGGAGCAAGCTAACAAGGCTGCTGCGCCTACGTTCAACGAGCCCGCTGCACCCTCAGCGCGCAGACTAAGACAGGACGATGATGACTGGTCCGTTGTCGACTCAGATGACGACTCATCCGACGACGATGAAGCGCCCACCCAAGGCGGAGCCAAGCAGCTGGCATCCATGTTGTTCGGTACCATGGCGCCACCACGCCCACTCTCTTCAATGGACAACAAGAGCCCACGTGCTGAGAGCCCAGCTGTGACGTCGCCTCCTACAGGCATCCCACCACCTCCACCAATGCCAACAGGTGGTGCGCCTCCGCCACCACCAGGCCCGCCGCCGCCACCGGGTGGTGCTGCACCTCCCCCACCCCCAATGCCTAGCATGAAGCCTCCAGGTGGAGTGCCGAACCGTGGAGCGTTGCTCGGCGAGATCACTGCCGGTAAGGGTTTGAGGAAGGTAGAGACTAAGGACAGGAGCACGGCTTCCACTGCTGGACGGGTTTTGGGTTAATATGTATATTCGTAGACTTGTAGTATAATCGCGTTTGTGTATAATTTGAACTCAGATTTGGTTTTACATTGCTAGTACACAGCATGGTGCTTTGAACCATCGTGCTCTCGTGCATTTCTTTTGCTCAGTGAATATGTATCTCCTTACAATCCTGCTCCAATTTTTTTCTCCATCTCAATCTGCTCCTGGTCCATGATAATAACACCCTTTCCCTTTATCTTTCCGCCATGCGCCAATCCAACCAGCTTCTCAATCTCACCTAGCCCCTGGAACGCATTCGTTTGCACAATAATGTCATGCTCTGCAACTAGTTCCAACATATCGCGCGCCTCATCCACAGTAGAGATAACGGACCCCCTCACCCTAATATCACGAAATATAAGTTCTTGATATGGAATGACTACATTATCTGGTTGCGCGATCTGAACCATAGTGCCATGCATCTTGGTGATTGCGCAAGCCGTAGCCGCTGCCGTCGATGCGTCACTAACATTCAGAGTAGCCATTACGCCCTCGTTGTTCGTGCAAGCATGTACAGCTTTAACGATGTCTTTGTGACTGGTCCTGGCATCGATAGTAACATCTGCACCGCACTGCCGTGTCAGTTCCAAACCCTCGTCCCGCGCATCAATACCAATAACTTTCAAACCCTTTGCTTTTGCAAACTGTACTCCGAGATGACCAAGACCACCTCCGCTGCCTACAATGGCTATCCATTCCCCCTTTTGCACGGCAGACAAAACAACGCCACGGTAGATAGTGATGCCCGCACAAGCGAGCGGAGCAGCAGTCTCGAAAGACACAGTATCGGGTAACTTTGCTGCTTGCTCGGCGTCGATTTTGGCGTACTGAGCGAAGAAGCCGTTGTTTGTCACGCCCAGGAAGCCACCGGTCTTCTGGCAGTATTGTGGACAAGCTGAGGGGCCTTGACATTCAGCGCAGGTCCCGCACGCATGGTATAGTAGCCCTGCCATGACTCTGTCGCCTATTTCGAAGTCGATTACGGAAGAACCTTTGGCTACGACAGTACCGGCGCCTTCGTGGGAGGCTGTGCAGGGGAGCGGTGTGCCCATTTTCCCAGAAGAGACCATCGAGTCTGTATAGCAGAGTGATGCGACAGCGACTTTGATTAGGAGATCCTTCGGTGCGAGATCTGATGGGAGGGGAATTTGGTGGACTTTATAAGGTGAGTTGAATGCGACGACTTGCGCTGCCCACATCTTGGTTGGTAGGTCGGAGATGGACATGGTGGATGCTCTTGTCTTGACAGTGAAATGATCTGTGTGTTTTCCTGTTTCGAGGGTTTCGAGGTCTACGTAGATGGTGGTGGTTGGTCTTGTGGGGATTGGGATATACAATCATAGTCTGTCTAAGAAACACAGATGTAGCATGTGGTGTACGATCGGAAGGCCAAGATGTGACGTTGCTGAGGGGTAAGTGGTGATAGCGTATACTCTCCTAAACCCGGCGTAATTCCATCCAGCAAGGGCCATATACTACCTGGCCAGAATGACAACACCAGAAGTCATAAGAGTCCACCGGCTCCAATTTGCCATAATCGACAGCTAACAAGGCAACCGAGAAGTGAGAGGTTCATCATGAGTCTTGTATAGGTGTGCTATGTTTGATGACAGTGTGCGACTAAGTTCCGCTCTTAGGTCGTTTCCAGTTGTAGTTGAAGAGACGTAACAAGACTAAAGGGGAAAGAAGGTAAGCGCGATAGTGTAGGCTATGTGGAGCGGGACTATGACGCGATAGCACGTGATGGTAGACATCCCACCTGAGCGGCTCGTTGCAGACATGTGTCAATGGCTTTGCGAGGAGTTTGACCAATACCTGCCTAGTAGGTACCGATCTCTCGGGCAGTCATCGCGTCCTGAACTAAGTGAAGGTCTGGGCGTAGCACAACGACAAACGTGAAGAGGAGCGATTTCGGAGTCGGGCTCGTGGACCAAGATGCTGCTAAATACTAGGGAACATAAATTGAAAGCAAGCTGAAGAGATTGGGTGGAGCATATAACTCTTCACCGAGCCACCGAGCCCACGGATTTTGGTACCGAGCCTGACGAAAGTTGGGTAGCGTTAATCGTGTCGCGGACATGCCTCCAAAGAGATGCCTTGATCTTCAGCAGGGCAAGAGAAACTTGTATTATACGTAAGTCCGAGCGATCATCACGCCACGTCTTATTGTCGCGACTGACTGCCAGAAACGAATGGAACTAGACAAGCCACCCCGGGATGGGAAATTGAAGCTGGTGGGAAATTGAAGCTGGTGGGAAATCTACAAGTATAGCGGTAAATGCCGTGGGCGAGTTCCAAGGTCGCCTACATATGCATAATCGGGTACAATAACCGCGGTAAAGGGAATGCGAAAACTAAGGAATTGAGTGGAAGAAGATCTACAAAACTTGCGCTCGGGAAAAGCCTTGATGAGTGACATGGGAGAAACGAATATGCAGATTCTGTTAAGGCAGCATCGGTATGAACATACCGAGAACACTCGTGGTAGCAACAACAACAAACAATGCTCACGAACCCCTGTTCCCCCCTTATCGCACCAGCGCCTTCAACAGCCCGGGTGGCAACGTTTTTTCTTCTTCGGCTCCCTGATTTGGAGCAGGTAGGCTATTCATGCATCGTACACACCGCTCAACGCCAAAAAAAAGGACACTGGAGCTTACCCATCTTACCATCGCGTTTAGCATCACACCATTACTCATTGCACACACACGTGTACTAGCGCGCAGCCCACTCCCTTCTGCGGGCCCCTTCCTTCCCCACTTGAGAGAAAATAGCAGATGCAACGAGAACCGCCACTGCGGCAATTTGCAGTAAGGTTGGGATGGGTAAACGCACAGTCCCTCATGGGCAAATTTTGAGAAAGGCATGCCAGCGGATGACGCGGATCGTTCGTTGTCGCCATGCATGCATACTGGATCTAGATTGCAATTTGCGATGTTGCTTGACTGCAGGTGGTCTGCTGTGTAACTTGGAGCTGTGTGGACTAGGGGTCTGGAATTGGCAGGTGGGGAAACAGCAACAACACTGTATGGTCTGTATATTGGGCACATGCCATCTGTCTATTGGAACTGTACTTTGTTGCTTTCTCATACTCCCTTCCTCTTGCTGTCACCCACATACAACGGCGTTGCAGCCGTGCTCTGCATGTACCTAGGGAAGGTGTGTGTGGGTGTGCGGGACTGGCTGGATCTACTATAGCGTTCTTAGAAGCGTTGGGTTGCAAAGTGAGGCTTTTTAGAACTTGTCCGGGTATGCATGATATTCGTAGATTTGCTTTAGGAGTAATCCTTGTCGGATGCATGCTTGCCGCGTGCACCGCGAAGTCCGATCATCCGAAGTAGATAAACCTCGGGGGTTGCTTCGCTGGGCACTCGAGCATGTGGAAGGACACGTAGAGGTGGCGTAAATTTTACGTTCTCTCATGACGATTCTGAAGAAGTTACGGCAGAGGCATTTAGCGCCGGTCGAATCGTCGGACCTTCCAAACTTGCTGCCTCATCATCTTGACTGTTTTGCATGTGCCGTACCGGTTATCCTCTATGGTCAAAGCACACTATTGCCTAATGGCCACAGTGGGCTGATAATAATACTGCTCCACGTTGTCTTCGCTTTGCATCTATTCATGGTCAATCATTGGTCGCGGCCAGTCCGTCCGAAAAGCAGTCGGTACTCCTACCCATAGGGACTAGACGCCTGTAAGGGCCAGAACGTGAGCGAGTTCAATGATCTCTGCGCGATCCAGCCAGCGCAGAAAGGGCCAATGAAGACTACATCAAGGATTCAACATGTAGAAAATACGGAAAAAGGAAAAGACCGTAGGAGCAAGGGTGCCGTTATAAATACAACAAATTGACGTGCACAAAATAGAAGCGCAGTCCCTGCTGGATGATGTAAGACAACACGTTACATTACAAACGAAAGCAATTAGAGTACAGAAACAGACAACTTCCATGATAGTACAGTGACGACGAAAGCAATACGGGAAGGAGAGAACACTCAATTGCCCATAACAACACAGGCACTAGCTTCATTCCTCACACGTTTCCTGATCTCATCTTGCTTGTTAAAGATCGTCTCGTCGTCAAGTCTTCGTCCTCTTTGATAAGGAAAACAAAAGCGAACGAATGCAAAGGAGCTTGTTCTAGCTCCCCACCGCCCGGCAGTGGAGAGCCCCAATTAGAAGCTCGTTCCAGTCCAAAAGAAAAGGCGTGTCATCTTTACCTGTCCAGCACTCGAGTCATGACATGCTAAGCGCAACTGTAATAAAGACTATGCAGTTGATTCACCAAGTACTATGCAACATGCCCAACTCAAGCAAAAAGCACGTACCTAGAATGTTCGCATCTGAGGCATCATGCCGGGGGCTACACCGGGCAGCATTATCGGTAAACCCGTAGCGGAAGGGCCCAAGCGATGGAACATTTGGACCAGGCGTTCTCCGACACTGGGTTCGAGCTCTGTACCATCTCTTGCGATCTTGACTTCGCGATTGGCATTCCATGGGTTGCGAAGGCCCCGGGTGCGGGTAAAACGGTAGGCGGTTTGTAGAGACCCACTCAATCTTGAAGGGCTTACCCCAGCTCTGCGGCACGGCTGAAGCATCGCCTTCTACTTGTTGGGGCACCTCGTCTCTGTCGCCTTTATCGCCTTTATCGCCTTTATCCTCATCCTCCTCTTCGGCATCGGTATCGGGTAACTCTGCTTCCCAGAAGATCGTGCCGCGTGCCGAGTCGTCAATGATCCTTCCACGGGGCGCCCATTCTGTTGCTGGGGTAGCAATCGACTTTGGCACGTCCGTCGCATCTACGATCGTCTCGGGTTTGGGTACCGAGCCTGCGATACGAGAGCCATCCTCGAGGATTGGCGACGCCATACGGGCGTAGCCAAAGTATTCGCCCGACTTGTTCGCGGAGAAGATTAGATAAACATTCTCAGCAGACTATATCCTGTCAGTCAGCTCTCACGGGCATGAAAAGCATTGCGCACTTACCTGAAATGCTTTGTTGAGTACGTCTTCATTATGAGACTGTGTAGCCCAAATACCATTCCGAACACTGAGCTCCAGGTCCTGCAGCGTAAGGCTTTTCACGATGAAGTATTTAGTGACAGTATCGGCAGATGACCTATGATCCTCCGTACTCTTGTGCGATGGTGAACCGGCTGCGGCTTCTGCAAGACCATCAGTGACACTGTCTTGCATTGGTGTCGCGGGCCGAGAAGCGTTCTTTTGCTGGCCTATCATGGCTGATGGTGCCGTGGGGACGCCTAATGCTGGAGCAGAGCTGCGTCGAAGGCGACAGACTAAGCGCACACCGTTGAAGCGTGAGTCGTGGAACCTGTGCATTGCAGCTGTGCACGATGCTTCTGTACGGTAGTTCACGAACGCACAGTTGCTCTTGGATATCAAGAACAGACTTTCGATATCCTTGGTAGCGTCGCGAGAGAAGTGGTCCTTCAAGGCGACTATGGTGGTTCCAGGAGGGAGATTCCCAACCCAAAGTGCATGTCCAGATTGTTTAGGTTTGCGAGGCGGTCCGCGAGGTATGGAGCTCACTGGTCCAGAGCGAGGCATAGCTAGAAACATATCAGCAACTGAAAATACGCTGTTGTAGTGCTACACGTGTGCAAAGGCGGCTCGTTGTTCGTACTTACCAGAAGATTGCGTGAACTGTGCGCTGTAGGGAGACATTGAGTCGCCCAAAAAGTTCCCCGTAGTCATACGGACACCCGAGAAGGCGTCACTAACGTGCGAATAATCCGCAGCTTGACCTTGCATGCCCGTATTCGTTGAGCTGGCTTTTCTCTCATACATTGCTTGGCTCTGAGTACTGAACCCAGGGTTGAACTGCCCCTGTGGTCCGTATGGCACCGGATAGTACATGTACTGCGACGCCTGCTGGTAATTCTGGTACGAAGGATGCATCGGTGCCGCCCCTGCTAGACGCGACTGAGTTGTCGCGAACGAGGGATAGGCGCTGTATTGTGAGCCTTGTTGAGGCATGAAGGGTTGTTGGGGAAGTCCTGTAGCAAATCCAGGTCCGTAGGCAGCAAGAGTGGACATGTTGCCAGAAGGCATCTGTAGGTTCTGTCCAAGCTGGTATGCCACAGCTGATGTGGATGCGCCAGACAAGGAGCGGGGTACCGTTTGCGAATTCATTGAAGCATTGTCGTTGGCATTATAACTGAGCAATGTGCCTGTCATGGCACCCATATTCAGTGGTGAAGTGCCGTGTTCCTGAGGCTGGTAGGATCCGTTCACGTGCGTGTGTGAACGAAATTCGGGTCGCGGTTGGCCCTGGGGTAGGCCACTGAGCTGGGAGTAGAACGGGTCGTTGCTGTCCGGAGATTTGAGGGAAGTTGAAACAGAACCGGAAGTATTTCCGTCACGCGCAAGACCGGTTGTCGCGTTGTCCATGGCCTGAGGCCGTGAACCAGGTGGTAGGTCGCCCATGTGTTGCTCGTAAACGACAGGAAGTGGTACCCACTGCTGTACCCAAACGAAAGCCATGTTAGTCCATGTTACAAGTGATACAACAGGGTCTAGAAAAACGAATGTGTGAAGGCCCGATTCAAACCAAACTTCCGAACATAGGAGAATACAACATACCTAATTCTATATCAACGTTTCCTGGAAGAGGTGTGGCAACCCGGAAGAGACGTTTACCGAGAGTGCGGTCGCTTCCTAAGAGAGATGACGAACAAAGTTTGCCAATGAATAAGGGAGGCTGTGAGGTGACCGAATGTAAAAAAGATGCCGGCAGTAGGAGAAACCGTTTGAGGGAAGATGAACGACTTCGGTTGATGTACTACGTGGAGAAGGAGCTCGCTTAAGGCAGAACGAAGATGATGGTCAGAATTACACGACCACTCAGACGGCAGAAGTGATGGCTCAAAGCCTTATGAGGTTGGAGACGGCGCAACGGCAGGGACCGCAATGGGCAAGCGTACGTGCGGCAGATATTGGGTGCTAGGGTCCCGAGGATGAGCTCATTGATTGGCCTGGTAGTAACGGGAAGGCCGCACGAGGGTTCTCGCGAGTTTTCTGCCTTAATCGCCGCTGGTTTGACTGCAGCTTGATTGGTTGTAGGAAGGCTGGCCCGTGGCTGACAGGATTAATGTGGAGTGACGGGGTCTGAACCGATGCTCTGGAGGCGAAATGATCACCAAAAGCCCAGCGAGAAGAAGATAATTGGGTGCCTGAGTCAAGGAGCTGTAGAAAACAAGTGTTGCGAACGTGGTATATCATCGGACGTGGCGAGTGATACCGTTTCTAGAATGCCATGGGCCGACAGCGCTGATCATAGACTATCTTACGAAAGCTTAGCGGGCCCTTCCTAGCAATCTCCGGCGGGCGGAAATTTAGGGTTTGTTCTGTATACCGAAAAGCAGTTGGCGCGGGAATGCTCGCGTCAATCTGTCGAATCGAAACCTGCCTAGAAAGTAGAAGAAAGCATTTTATTACAAAAGCGCTTCAACACCATGATACCAGGGTGTCTGCTAGCACCGGCTTGTACTCTAACAATTCCGCCTAGGTCAAGATCATGAAGGAATTTGACGCCGTCCCTAAGAACGGGCCCGACATGCATGCAAGGCAGGCCGACCAATTGAGGGAGCTACAACGACGGTGGACCAGACGCGACATGCACGAACTGAGCCGCCCAGAAGACTCCGGCCGTCTAGGAAAAAGGGAGGAGCCAGGGACGCCGCGTGGACAGCATTAGGGCGTCACGATAATGACAAGGCATGGAGCAAGCGTTAGGAGCGGACAAGGGACCCGGTAAAAGCATCTTGGGGCATTGCTGAGTGGCTTCGTAGTAGGCTGTCTCGGCGGTGGTACTCCCCTGATGACCCTGCGGCGGGAGTGCGTCAAAACGAGGGTGGAAGAAGGATAGAGCAGGCAGGTATGGCTCTGGGCCTATACAGGTTTAGCGCCATAGCGCCACGGCGAGACTGCAGTGGGCCGTCAGATGTCAGCGCTCGCTTCCATGAATGCGAACACATCAGTGCAAACCTACGCTTGACGAGTTTGCAATGGACTCGGCACGCTCTCGGCAGACGGCTGGACAGAATAGCCCGAAACCGTTTCCTCAGACATGAGAACTGGTTCTGGCTGCCAACGAAAAAGGGTATTCGCCACACTCGGCGTGACCGCACAATGACAGAGATCTGCGCGCCACAGCACAGCCACCCCACTTGATCCCGCGTGGTCATGATCGACACCCGGGCGAGCAACGAACGAAACGTCTGTCCCGTCTGCCAGGGTGCAAGAATGACGATAGTGTTATAAGAATAGATCTGCAGATCATGAGCTTATTCAGGGTCGATTCAATTGACGTCGGACGATTTGAGGATTGGTGGTAATCGCACCGCTGGGCAGCAACAAGTGCCGCCACGAGACAGAACTTCGGCCTACTGCGAGATTGCGATGCTAAGATTTCCATGTTCCGTTAACTCGACTCACGCAATTCCGGTCACTAGTAGTATGGGAAATGTCAAGCTTTGACACCCACATTACCGTGGTGGCGGTGCTAGCATCCATTACAGGGTTCGACACAAACCCTTCGCCGAATCAGCGTCCGGCCGCGAACGCGAGCGTTGGCACTACTGTAGAGCCTCTTCGTAGTCAGAGGCCGGGCTGGAACCCTGCGGGGGTGCTCCAAGTGCGCGGTGCATAGCAATCGTTTCGTGAATTCAACTCCGGTATAGCCGATACGCCCGGATAGCGTTCCCCTGGCTATCCGTACACATTTGCGTCTCGTACGATGCAGATACAGCAGTGAAGCGACTGTGGCTGTAAAGGATGATCTTTCGATAAAGTGTCCCCGTCTTGAGAAATCTCGCACCCATGAGCCGACTGGAGCACGTAACTCACCCCTGGCGATCCGTCACCACCCCACATCTCCGGCTTTGCACGTGGTCGGTAAACTTGGACCCTTGCGAAGCAAAATCTGAACACTACGTCGTATTATATGGTTGTTTTGGCATAAGTAGCTAACAGAGGCGGTAAACACAAATTACGGCTAGCCTACGGAGAAGTACTCGTTACTAGTCGGCTATACATATTATCGCGATCTGTGTATTCGCGAGTGCTGCACGACGTAACCCGGTTACATACTATGTCGTGGCATTTTGCCACCCAAAGTCCATATTCGTGACAAGTATTGGGGCGTCGGTACATGACGCCGCATACATGTTCAGCCACAGGGGATATGCGCATGTCCGTTTCAGAATGCCCGTTTCAGAATGCCGGGGACTTGAAAGTACACATCGGCTGCTCCGGGATGCTCACAGCGTGTAGACGCGCTGCCCGCACAGTCGACATAAACCTTACGAATCCTATACGCGACTTACAACATAAGCCTAGTAGTGTATAGACCCACGGACCCGTTCGGAAATCCTGCTAGTAGAAATGACCCAGTGACATACCATACGCTCGCTTCGGCTTTTTCCCGTTCCTGCGCTTCCTCTGTGGTTCGCACTACTCAAGTGAAGCAGTAGCGCGGGACTCAGCAAATTTGTCAACTGCCGTCAATGGCTAATTCGTGTCCAATGTAGCTTCAACGAGCTACAAATTCGCTCAAGAACTCCTCGATATATTGAAAGTAGCGCGGCTCTGCGACGGTGTCGTTGTGGCTTCCGTTCGGCAGTTCCTTCCAGACTTTTGGCGCTTTGCAGACTTGGAACAATTTGGTCATATGGGAGGGTCTGTGAAGCAATCAGCAAAAGAGAACCCACTGGCGAACCGCTTAATGCTCAGGGCATGCGCTTACGGAATGATTTCGTCCTTGAGACCGCTGAGGAACAAGATAGGTATCTTGCTGATCTTAGGGAGTGTCTCTTCAGTAGGCCAGATCTGATGGCAGAGCGGAGTCAAGAAACGGGCAGGAGGGAATGCACTACTTCAGGTTAGTGATGACCTGCAAGTTTGACGGGATTACCCACGTTGGTATGAGTTTTTAATCGAGGTGAACGTGTTCTCCAAGATGATACCGGAAATGTCGCCCTCTCTCTGATTACGAGCAGCTAATCCAACGGCAACTGCACCACCAATACTCTGACCGTATACTACGATCTTGGTGTCTCGAAGTTCGTGCCTCTGACGGATATAATCCAAGCCAGTCTGCGCATCGATCATGAGCCCCTTTTCATTGGGATTGCCGGAAGACAAGCCATAGCCTCGGTATTGCAACATCAGCACATTACATCGTAGTTCGCTTTCGAGGATCTTTGCGATGGGAAGCCTGTAGCCGATATTGCCAGCGTTGCCATGAAACATGAGAACCGTTACGTTACGCGCATGTTGCTTGTTGGCTCGAATGAAGAATGCGCTTAGGGATTCGCCGTCTGGTGTGGGGATGAACAATTCCTCATAATCGGTAATGGCGAATTGTGAGGGCCTGGGTACGTTCGTTCGAGCATCGGGAGGGAAACTTCGTGGGTATATGATCTCACTGCCACTGTTTAGCCAAATGCAATAGGGGTACAAGAGACAGCGTACTTTTGCTTGAAGTAAAGGAGACCACTGAGCAGAGCGGCGACACCAGAGGATGCTAGGATGGGTACGCGCAGGTAGGACATGAACGTGTCCATTGCCGAAGCCATGCTCCCTGGTCGGACTTCGGGACCTGTGGGGCGCAGGATAGATCGGGGCTCAGGTGCCGAGCGACTTCGAGGAAATAGCAGCCTAGGTGAGGGGGATGGAGAAGAAACAGAAGACTCGACCATTCGGAGAGCCAGGCAGTAAAATGTAGTATGAGGTTACAGTGCGCAACCGCATGTGAGTGAGGCCTGGAGGTGTCGCATGTTACAGCTGGCTGCTCAGACCAATAGTGCAATGCCAAGGAAAATCAGCCGCGTACAGTCGAGCTGCCTGCACCACCGCCTATAGCAACAACTCACCCCACAGCTCCTGTTGCCCGCCCCATACGCTTCTCGAACACCCGAACTCGTCCAACAACCTCTCGTTATAGTCTACCAGCTCACATTGCAATGATGATGTCCACAGGCATGTTGGGAGAAGGTACATTTGCCGCTATAAACAAGTCCACTATGGGAAGCTCACATTGCGCAGATGGCATCCATGTCGACATGAACCACCTCAAGAAGGGCGAGGTCAAGTAAGCTGTCCGTACATGGAGAGCGCTGTGGGAATGCTAACAACCAACCTAGCCTTGGAACATCCATCATGGCCATCAACTTCAAAGACGGCGTCATATTAGCTGCCGACAGTAGGACAACGACCGGAGCATACATCGCGAACCGAGTCACCGACAAGCTCACACAAGTCCACGACACTATCTGGTGTTGCAGATCCGGATCAGCAGCAGACACACAGGCTGTAGCAGACATCGTTCAATACCACCTGGGCATGTACGGTACTACAAATGATGAGCCACCGACTACACAGACAGCGGCAGCCATCTTCCAAGAACTCTGCTACTCCAACAAGGACCAACTCTCGTGAGTAGTACATGGCCATGCGAATACCAGTCACTGACACATCTGCAGGGCTGGACTCATTATTGCCGGATGGGACCACCGACACGGCGGCCAAGTATACTCGATTCCCCTCGGAGGCTCCCTGCACAAGCAATCATACGCAATTGGTGGCTCGGGTTCAACGTACATCTACGGATACTGCGACGCAAACTGGAAGGAGAACATGAGCGAGGAGGAAGGCATCAAGTTCGTCAAGGGCGCACTCTCGGAAGCGATCAAATGGGACGGCAGCTCGGGTGGTGTGATTCGCATGGTAGTGCTCACAGGCAAGGGCGCGCAGAGGCATCTATACCTGCCAGACCAGAACTACGAGGGGCCAGGCAAACAGTAGAACTGGTCGTCATGACGGTGGTGGATACATAGGAACACCATGTATGATATAGCACGACATGATGATAATACCTGAATGAGCTACATGAGACAAAAGGAAACCATGGCTACCATGGTCGACCTGAACTGGGGCAATGAGCGTGGCGCAGCCACTGGCCAATCAACAGTCAGCATTAGCCCATTCGTCGTCGGCCTTTTTTTGCTCTTTGCTCAGCTCCATGCATTCTCTCACGTTGGGGGACGATGCAAATTCAGAAGATTAATCATCTCTCTAGTTTTGCAAAATGCGGTCGTGGGCGTGCAGTGCCGAAAAGAGAGAGTGTAGCTGCACAGTGTCGTCACATGCGTTTTGAACGGTGCAGGTGAAGTGCGGCCAGGGTCTCGTTGAATCTCGCCAGTCGTTGGTCTGTGACGTTCTGTTTCCCCACGCCTTCGTCGAACAACACCTCATCACTTCACCACGCTGGGACCCCATCCGGCGCGCATTCTCACTTTTACCTTGACACGACGCGTGCCGTCCAATTTACTTTGGGTACGGCAGAGTAGAGCAGGCTCGCACGCGATATCTGCGCCCCTTTAAGCTGCGTCCAACTTCGGGCTCTTTACGATAAGGCTCAACAACAACACCACCGACACCTCTCACCGACACACTCGGCCTCGCAACCACACTCCCTCCTGCACCCAAAACAACCGCTGTGTCGCGCCTTCCTCCAAGCCAAGACGTCTTGAACTCCGCGTCTCTGCGCAGTCTGGTTTCGCGGAATGACTTCGCTTCTGGTGAGCGACTTCGGTGGGAACCACTTTCACACCAACATGTTTGGCGGCGGCAGCACGCACCAGTCACAAGAGTCTCCTGCCGGACGTCACACTCCAGTACGACCGTCGCCTTCTTCGAGCACCCATGCGCCGCGCGTGGTAGCTTCGTCTGCTGATGTTCCCATGGCCGATTCGGCAGCCCCGCAGTCGAGCTCAACATCAGGACAGCGATCGCAGCAGCAAAACAGCTCAGAGCCCAACACCACCACACCCGCTGCCGAACAAGCAGTACCGACACCACCCAGTCCACACTTTCGACCCCACTCACAACAGCCGACGCCTTCGGGCACAGACCCCGCCTCAACAAACACTCGAACCGTTCCCTCGTCAGGCTCAGCACAGTCCTTGCGATCGCCGGAAGCATCTCCAACCCGTATCAAAGTCAAGAGTCTGTCACACATCCAAAGTTTTGCAATCGATGAGTCCAGTCCCTTCTCTCAGTCGCGCTCGCTCGCACGGCGGCAGCGACGAGACCCTGCAGAGGTTGGGCCTCAGTATGAGATCAGCGAGATGCCCGTTTCCGACATAATTGAAATGGTAGCTGGATTGTTGACCAAGATTACGACGACCAACGATCGCCAGCACGACCATCTACACCGCCAAATTCCACCATCTGAGGGCACATCAGGGTTGAGCCAACAGACCACCAGCGTTTTGGCCTTCCACGGAAAGAACGTCCCCAGCATCTCAATTCTCAGCTATCTCAGCAGAATCCACAAATACTGTCCTACCACTTACGAGGTCTTTCTGAGTCTACTCGTCTACTTCGACAGAATGACAGAGAGGGTAAATGCTGGCCCCATGTCTGGTCTTCGCAAGGCTAATCAACAGTCTGTGGAACATTCAAAGTCTACAATGTCAGCGAATCCGACCCCATCAGACAGCACACGACCTGCATCGGCTTCCGCTCAGGCGGCGACACCTCCTCCGTCAGGCTCCCTAGGCAAGCCATCGCAAACGCCGCGTGAAGGTCTTCAGCCGCCTTCACCACCTCAGCAAGATCTCGACATGGATGGATTAAACCTTTCACACTTCTTTGTTGTCGATAGTTTCAACATACACCGTCTCGTCATAGCCGGTGTTACATGTGCCAGCAAGTTCTTCTCCGACGTCTTCTATACAAACTCGAGATACGCAAAGGTTCGTCTTGATCGACACACAACGTCTAAACGTTTGCTAACAACACAAAGGTCGGCGGTCTACCGTTAGTCGAACTGAATCACTTGGAGTTGCAATTCCTGCTGTTGAACGACTTTCGCCTCGCTGTACCCCTGGAAGAGATGGAGGCGTATGGAACGATGTTGGTCGAGTTCTACGCACGTGAAGTTGCTGAACAGCACGAACGAGAAAACGGCGTGAAACAGTAACACTGCAGCCAGCTTGTACAAAGTACTTGTCACGGTTTGCTCAAATCAGAGAAGACAACATAACAGGAGAGGGCAGAGAAGGCATTGCGGGTCCGTACCGAACAACTAGGAGGTCCCTCCATGTCGAGTGAGAGAAGCCAGAGGATACCACTTTTGCGCGAACCATACCTAGTGTATGAACTACATATGCTACGGCATAATTTTTGAGATCCAGAGTCTTTGCATTCTGGAATAGTTTGAAAGGGAAACCGTCACCCCAAAACCCGGGCGATGACTTTGGTTAGCTTGGGTCAGCATGCGAGCGAGTGTTCTTCCTTAGGTGTGCGTAGATTTGGGATACCAATTGTTTGTCTTTATTTCAAGAGAGATTGATGACATTACGACAAAGTCTCGTTCATCTGAGCTTCGTTTACTCTGCCTTTGTATTCTTGTTTTGATACCTTTTCTGAACCATTAGGGTGGCGTTTATAGAGGTGCAATCCGAGCAAATTCGTTCTAATACTACCTATTGGTAACTTTATGAGCTTTACTCGCGTGGCTTTGCTTCTGAGCAAGGAACTGGTAACGCAAGGAGCACGATAATCACGACAAGCAAGTCTGCGAACCATGAATAAGTAGCAAAGAATATGTGAGGGGCACAGCACCCGAAATCTCGGGAGAATCATTCAGCCCCTCCATTCTAGATCTTCCATCCCTTCCATCCCGGACCAGGATCCAGTATAGCACAATCCACGCGCGCAACCCCTGGATGCAGATTACCTGCAGAAGCTAATCAAATCGTAGTCATGGCACGGAGCCCCATGTCCCTGTCTTGCATCCAGCGCGCAGCCCGCGCTTACATAACCCAGGGGTAAAAGTCGGAAAAAGGTGCATCCAGCCGCAACAGTCTCACCCCAACACCGTTTGGAAACTGAAGGCACCCGGGCGAAATGCACATACCACTCGGTGAACAGTCATCCCAGGTTTGATCTGACGCACTGGACGCGGATAAAGTAACATGACACGCGAGGTGGCGCGGGAAGTGGACGGGGCCCTTGATATCGGTAATGACATGGCCACCGGGTGGGGATTTCTGTCGTCTAGTTTATCTAGTTTGGGTTCCTTTTGAAGGGGGAAGGGGGGGGAGGTGTTGGATGTGTGTTTCTCACAACGCTTCCTAACGCACTTTTTCGGTTGCGGTACTTTGCAGTTCGGGTTTGCTCGGGTTCAGGTTACTGTCGTTGTTGTTGTTCTTGCTTGCTTACTTGCGGCGTGTCGTTTGTGCGGTTTTTGCAATGCATCGTTCCGCTTCCACATCGTCATCGTCGTCTTCGTATTCGTCCTCGCTATCGATAACGTCGTTCGTTCAATATGCGTTCCTCGCTGCGCTAGCATATATACTCGCCGGTGCGCCTTTGTCCTCGTTGCTTATTTCACGCGCGGATGGCGATTTGGCGTCGTCCAGCAACAGCCTTGGTGCGAACAAAGGTGTCGATATAAAAGCCAATTTGGAGAACCTAGTGATCCCGGAGAAGAACCTGAGTTGTGTGGCACATGCGTATAAAGGTGTGTATGTGCTGAGCAGGGAGCCATTAGTGGTATACATTGAGGGGTTTGTTAGTGAGGAGGAAGGAAAGGAGGTTGTCGCATTGAGGTATGTTACTTTGATGCCGTTTCTTTTCTTCTTTTTAGGTATTGGTACATGGAAGGATCTCCGTTTCTTGTGGGAATCGCCTTGAGTCAGTGGAGTTGTATACCATATTTGGACGAAGCAGACAAATTAGTGTCTTTTCTATTACACTTGCAAGGTTCTGTGCTCTGAAACTAACATCACGCCACAGTAACCCGCACTTCACACCCTCAACTGTATGGACCTCTGGTATCGAATCCTTCAAGCCATCGATTCGCAACTCTGAAAAAGCTCCCCTACCTCGCAGTCAAACGGTCAAATGCATCGAGGAGCGTGCCCGTGTCTTCCAAGGCTGGCGACCCTACACTTTCATTGAGAAACTCTGGAGCCAGAGATATGGCGTCGGAGGCCATTACACATATCACTACGACTGGAGCACTGCGACCAAGAGAAGCGGACGTGTGAGTTCTTTCATGGTGTATTTGGAAGCGAATTGCACGGGGGGTGGAACACATTTTCCGCGCCTAGAAAGGCCAAAAGATGAAAGCTGGTGTCGATTTATTGAGTGTGGTGATGACGGTGATGTGTCTTCCTCTTCTTCGAGAGATGCAGATATGTCCGCCAGTCCTGCTGAGGATGGACGACCCAAGGAGGATCTAAGCAAAGGTGTGATTTTCAAGCCGATTGCTGGGAATGCGGTGTATTGGGAGAATATGCGGGGCGACGGGAGTGGTTATGCAGAGAGTTGGCATGCGGGGTTACCTGTTACTAAGGGAGTGAAGATTGGACTCAATATATGGAGCTGGTTGGCGGAGGGGTACGTGCCGGTGGAGGGAGACGCTTGAGGGAGTTTGGATGTGCAGCTGAAAATCGGATAAGAAGTGCATCATCATCATCATCAAGAAGAAGGCAAGGAAGACAAAGACCCTGTACAGGGAAGTTGCATAGCTCAGGAGACATACGGGCACATCAGTACAGGAAGACAGCGGGAGGAATGCATAAGTAGCCATCCGAGTACACACCGACGTGCCACACACATTTGGCATATTACACATATGTAGCCAAGGCACATAGTTTGTGGCAGCCCTGAAGACTACAAAGCAACAGAGACAGGAAGAGTTATAGCCCGCGGAACATAGCTTCCATGCATGTACTCAAAGCATTTTAGTGGTAAAGCCTGATGATCATTGCAAGAAGAAAAGATCAAGCCCAATATGGAAATAACAACCAACACATATTCTCATTATCATAAGAGCACTACATACGGCGCTACCTACAACTTCAAATCCCTTGATCCCTCTACGTCAACAGTAACAACGTGGTCAATATGCCCCGCACTCTGCCCAAACGAAAACTCATACTGCCCTCGATCAACAGTCCACTTCCCCTTCGCCTCATCGAAGTAGGCAAAGTCCTTGTTCGCACATTCAAGCTGCACTATCGCTTGCGAGCGGGGTTCCAAGTAAATCTTCTTGAAAGCCGCCAATGTTTTGACAGGATGCTCAGCCGATTGGTCTTTCCTACCGATATACAATTGGACGACGGTAGAACCAGCAACATCACCTATGTTTGTGACCTCAACACTAGGCGCAAACTGTTCGGGCGATGACTGAGGTACACGTGCGTCGGTGAGGACGAATGTCGTGTACGATAGACCAAAGCCAAAGGGGAAGTGGATCTTGTCTGCGGCGATACGGTCATAGTGCCTGTATCCTACGAAAATGCCCTCGTCGTACCTAACGGTGAGCTGACCCTTATCATCCCGCGTGCCAGGGAAGTTGCCATGCGCAGGCGCGTCCTCGATGCGTTTGGGCCAGGATATTGGAAGATGTCCGGAAGGGTTCACGGCGCCGGAGATGATGTCTGCGATAGCGTTACCGGCTTCTTGGCCGGGGAACCATGCTTGTATCAAGGCAGAAACTTTGCTCAGCCAGGGAAGAGCGACGGCTACACCCGTTGAGTTTACGACGACGGTCTTTGAGTTGACAGATGCGACTGTTTCGACGAGCTTGTCTTGTGAACCTTCGCGTGGTAGATTGAAGCTGACTTGATCTTGGCCTTCGGTTTCCCAGACTGGTGTGTGGCCGGTGAAGACGATAGCGATGTCACATTCTTTTGCGAGGTCTTTGGCTTCTGCGGCCATGTCTAGATCGTGCTCTTCCTCGTACATGAATCCCAGTCTGAAACCTGGGAGACCCGAGAGAATACCTTCGTCTGAATCGCCGGCGGGTGGCTTTGAGTGAACCTGGATCTTGTAAGATTCGCCCTTGGTAAACGATACACGAAACTCTTTCTCGGGGTTGCCGCCAAAGAGAAAGCCCATAGGGTCCGGAGAGTTGTGCTTCTGCTCATAGACGAGCTTGTCGTTGACATGTACGACTGTGGGGCCGATGCCTGAGCAACCCAAGTAGTGCGAGCCAGACTCCGTAGGCGTAAACATACTAGTAAATCTGACCTCACTATCCTTGGCACTCTGTTCGAGCAACGGAGTAAACGCAGCTTCTTTATTGCCGTGCTTAGTCTTGGTGGGCTTGCTGGTGTTGCCCTTGTTGAACAGTTCCATCGTCCAGCCATGTTTTCCCTCAAGATCTTTGCAGCCTTTGGATAGGGGCGGGATGAGTCGATATGTAGCGGCGCCCTTGGCAAACTTGAATTCCACATCGTTGCCATAAGCAGCTTTGAGGCCTTCTTCAGGAGTGATGCGGTAGTGAGCGTTCAAAGAAGCACTTCCACCACCATGAATAAGAGCCTCTTTCGCCAGACCAAACAGGCCAATTGTCTTGCCCTTGACCTCTTCTCTCTTGAGTGGCAGGACGCCATCGTTCTTCAGGAGAGTGATGCCCTGGCCTGCAACATCCCGGATAAGCTTACTATGCTTTGGATCGACGATGGACTGCTCGGGGGAATCTCCGGGTTCTCGAATGCACCA
This sequence comes from Alternaria atra, assembly GCF_907166805.1. NCBI lineage: Eukaryota > Fungi > Ascomycota > Dothideomycetes > Pleosporales > Pleosporaceae > Alternaria > Alternaria atra. The sequence goes on along the minus strand of NW_025091326.1, from coordinate 3,696,489 downwards.
ACCTTCTCGATGAGTTTCAGGACGTTTCTCGCTCGCTCGGTGATGGTGGCTTCAGTGACTTGCCCCTTCTTGACAGCCTCAAGGACAGCATCAGGGCTCCGCCACCTCGTTGGACCAGGCATCTCTAGATCCAATCCAGCATTTAGTGAATCAGCTGTAGAGTTGACACCACCCCAGTCGCTCATAACAAGCCCGTCCCATCCCCATTCGCCACGCAAAACTTGCTTGAGGAGAAACTCGTTGGAATCTGCGTGGGTTCCGTTAACCTTGTTGTACGCTGTCATGACAGCGAGTGGATTTGCCTCCTTGATAGTAATCTCGAAAGGCTTCATGTAAATTTCTCTCAAGGCACGCTCAGAAACAATCTCGTTGACCTTTAAACGATCCGTCTCCTGCTCATTGGCTGCAAAGTGCTTGATAGTCGCCGCAATACCTTTCTCTTGCAGTCCGCTGACAACGTTTGCAGCCATCTTGCCCGCAAGATAGGGGTCTTCGGAGAAAGATTCAAAGTTGCGGCCACCAAGAGGATGCCTATGGTTGCACATGGTGGGCGCCAGACTGGAGCTTCGTTAGCAATTGTCATGTGTGCATTAGTACCAGCAGACTTACAGCACTCTCGCACTCTTGGTCTTGGTCTCCTCTGCCAAAGCATGACCTATCCGCTTTGCGTTTGTAGGGTCCCACGTCGCAGCTGAGCATACAGCTGCAGGAAAACATGCAGCTCGTGTACCTCCTGTAAACACTTCGCCTCGGGCTCCGTTTGGTCCATCGCTCGTCTGTTCATTGTCAGTAGTTACAAAACATGGTAGACGGTACAGCTGCTGGTCCTACTTTAATGGCGGGGACGCCCTTGTCCGGTATAGGTACTGTCTCCCAAAAGTCCTTTCCAGCAAGAAGGGATATCTTCTCCTCTAGTGTCAAGGACTGGAGGATAGTTTCAACCTTTGCACCCATGTTTTCGTTCACGCGGGGCAGAAGAATGATCGCTCAAAAAATGCGAAGAAGCTGTGAGATTGATTGTTCACGCCCTATCGTTTATTCTGCCGTAGTGACAGATATATTCAACAAAAAGAATAGGTAATCGAAAGGGTATCAACGCTCTATACCGCACCTGAAAGTGCACGACCCGTCACTATATGTATCTCAAGGTCTTCCGCTCTTCCCATTCCCATTCGGCAACACTGACCGTGTTTCCGGCAAGCACACCATTGTCGTCCCTATCGGACATCGCAAGTCGCTGAAGTGGAGAAGCAGAAGTGCGCATCATTGGAGCATCTGGAGATCTACCGCAGTGGCACCCGTAAGCGTGCCGAAGTTTTGCCATGCGGACTGCCTGATTGAGTTCTGATTCGTACCCTGAGTTGCGAGGCGTTTCGGAGATTCGCCGAGGGTTAGCCCCTCGGTATGCAAGTCGCTTACCGACTCGACAACAGACAATGTGAGTACGCGCAACACGAGCGGGTTACATGTTGATTTGGGAAAACCACGAGAGCCGGAGATGGATCGGAGAGTTGTGGCAGGTTGCTCTTGTTGTTGTTGTTGTTGTTGTTGCTGCTGCTGGGTTTAGTCATCTTCGGATGCGGCAACCTTCCGAGGCTCAAACGGCATCGAATGGGACCCACGTGTCTTGGCTGGCGCGGCTGTGGCAGGTGAATCTTTGAAAAACTATACGTCATGTTGTGTACGCGATAGAATTGCAATCTCTACGGCTTCGAAACTTCTGTTTTCATTATCCGATATCCTTAGATTTCTGTATTTCAGGAGTTGTTCCATTCTTGTACATATTTCCATTTCTGGCGCACAGCATGGCTGCATCATCGAAAAAGTCGGGTGAAGTCAAACCCACCATGAGCCGGCGACATCCGCTGCAGCGTTTCGATTCACCGTCTAAAGGATTTTCAGGCGCGTTGCATGTAAGTACTAGAGGAAACGATGTGAATGAAGGAGTAGCCAAGACCAAACATTGACACCAGTTTGCATTCTAGGTCGCTGGTCTAATCAGCTTCTACAGTTCCTTCAAGTTGTATGTGCCGCCTCTTCCGGTTTTGTATAGGACCCCAGCTAACATACATTCAGCCTAGTGGACAACCCCAACATCTTTGTATGTACTGATTGCTCGCATTTCCTACATCGTACTTGAAGTTATAATCTTGCATTTCCTATACATTTATTGCATACAACACAGGAGGCATCTCCATGATGCTGACACTAGTCCCAATCAGACCAACAGTCTAACACACACCAGAATTCATCCTTCGGCTGGCACCTCCAATTCCTGACCATAATCGGCCTCTCCCTCTCCACAATAACATTCGTCTTCGGTCTCACCGCAGACCTAACCTCAACCGCCCTCTCAAGATCTCCAATCCTACCTTCAGATCCACCAGCGGCGGCTCTTTCCGAGCACCTTTTCCGGCTGAAGAACTATCTAGCCCTGATAGCAGCGCCGATTGAAGTCACCATCAGCGTACTATACTGGACGTTGAAAGCCATTGATGGGAAACTCTTGGTACCCCCTGATCTACCATTGCCGCCAGCCATCTATGACATAGGCTTCCACCTCGTCCCCGCCGTTGTCCTAGCACTTGACTACATCCTCCTCTCTCCGCCATGGCCCACAACGCCTATGAATGAATCTGCACCTATCATTACCCTTTCTATCTCTACTGTAATTGCCTTCGGGTATTGGATTTGGATTGTAAGATACGATCTTCTCCTTCCCCAAGAACTACTTGGCTAACCTATGTTTAGGAGATATGCTTCTCCCAGAATGGCTTCTACCCTTATCCCATCTTTGCGATGCTCACGACAAACCAGCGTATAGGGTTGTTCGTTGTAAGCGGGGTGATCATGTGGGTGGTGGGCGGACTATTGAGGGTATTGTATGCGAGAATAAATGGATATGAAAGCGTAGAGCACTTGGAGAAGGTGAGAAGGAACAAAATTATGGGCGGTAGTGGGAAGTGGGAGTAAACAAGGGAAGGGTATCAGGAGTGGTTCATGACAAGACGAGTAGATGATGAGAGGATGTAGAGATACTAGGGAAAGCGTTGACGGGACTTACGAGTATGAGTTGGGTAGACAGTGGAGTACCCTGCGTGTACACAAGGGCGGAAGTAGTATAGACCTGGATCAAATGTAGGAGCCGTTCAGTTCATACAGCTGTGAAAGACAACACACTCGCTTCTATCACAGCTCCTATATTAATTATGCAGACGAGAAACCAGCGATACTGCACATGCCCGCCAGCTTCCCACCAGCAAACCCATGTTTGCGAAGACAGTGCACAGTAGAGTGAGGTATAGAAATGGAAAAGAACATGCCCGAGAATCTGTCCAGCGATCCCCATAGCCCGTCTCTCTGAGAAAATCATATTAGATTATGCCGTATGTCGTTAGTCGTCGAGGTGTAAACCATGTCGCATCATGTAGGAATCGAACACCAAAACGTAACGCAGGAAAGTAAGTCGCATGCATAAGTCGGTAGATAGAATGAGTGCGAACAGTTGGGTACCTGTTACGGCATGCTGACGCCGAGTCGTAAGTGTCGCATCAGGAAGTCCAAGGGTAGCTCGGCATAAAGCTTAAGTGCTCAGCTCGTTGATGGCGAGGGCGGCGCCGTAATTGTGCGTTGGTCATCATCGTCTTGATCCTGCTGCTGGTAGGCGCTTGTGGTGTTGTAGAGATGGCTGGTGTATTGAAAGGCCTGTTGATCAGGACCAATGCCATAGGAGTAGGCGGGGTACTGATAGCCATTGCTCTGGTGGCCATGAAAGTTACTGTAACCTGTCTGATGGAACGATGGTACAATATTCTCCTTGTTCTCGTACTGGAAAGGATCGTTGAAGGGTTTGTAGGAAGTGAATGCAGGTGCTGGGGAGGGAGATGCTTGGTGTGTAAATCCAGACGTAAGATAGTTCATGCTGCTGGGCTGTGAAAATGGGACATCATCGTCATCTTGGAAGACATCGAATCGTTTCCGCTTCGGAGCACGGTTTTTGTGACTGTTTTCATAGCCAGAGCGGCTGCAGTCTTCATCGTATTGATTGCGGCTGAGGAAGGGAAATACGGGCTGCTTGGACTGCCTAGTGGAGCGGCGAGTAGCGTTGGCATCTAGGTTGGCAAGTGCAGGCCGCCTGTGCACCGGCTGAGGACTCTCAGCCTTGATCTCGATCTCGTCCTCTTCGTCAGACTCCGAGCAAGAAATCCTGCGCTGGCGTTTGAAAGTGCCCAATGGGGTGAAGATGAGTTCAGTAGCCTCGACTTCTTGAGAGTTGAGCTCAAGCTGTTCCACAACGGAGCTGTCCTTCTTCTGATTCCTCTTACGCCGCATCTCTAGGGTAGCAGAGTCGAAGATGTCCATGCCAGGCCAGTATACTCCTTTGAGTTTGGTTGATTCACTGACAGCCATTGGATCTGCCACCTCGGCAGGCTCGTCCTCGATGGCACATGAAGCTGCAGCAGTGTATCGGTATGGCCGCCGCCTCTCGCTCGGGTCTGAGTATTCACTAGACGTATCGTAGTCTGGGTTGGTGTAGCTACGGGAGCTGGCGCGCGACTCTGTAGGCCAGTATTGCATATAGGGTGCAAAGGTATTGCGATTGCGAAGCACCGGCCCATTGGGCTGCGGCGTCGGAGAAGGTGACTGCTCCAGCTTGATCCTGGTATGCTGCTGGTCAGATAGGCGCGGATCAAGGAGGTTGCTTGCGGCGGCGCGGCGTACGGAGCGTGGCACCGGGGCCCCAATCTTGAGTGGAGGCGTGGGCCGAGCTGCATCGCGTGGAGTTAGTAACAGTCTGAAGTACCACGGGATGAAGGTGAGGGGCATACCAGTGGGCCTCGCACGGGTGCGGCGTTTGTCCTTTTGATTCATCCGCTCCGACATGAGCTCCTCGACAGCCCATTCGGCATACCACTGGTCATACGTCTCAATGAGCCGGCGAGATGCTTCCTCGTTGGTGGACCGGACCTTGACCTTGTAGTAGTTGGATAAGTGACCTTTGCTGGCAATGTGCGTGAGTAGATGCGAGACATCGCTGAAGGTTGGCTTCTTGGGGCAAATATTGCAGTGAAGCGGAATGTTGGCCATGCCGAAAGCCTAGAGAGACTGCAGTATATTCAAGTGAAGGCTGCAGTGTGAATGCGGGGTTTGTAAGGAGCGTAAGTGAAACAAGCACAAGAGCAGCACAGTGGTGAAAGCAAAGAGCGTTGCGAAAGGAGCGGGTTGGTGAGGTGAAGTGGCGGTGGAAGAGATGCTCATAAGAGACCTGGTACAGAGATGGCTGCCAGTCACTGCGGTAGCTCCTAGCCCATTTCTGGAGCAGATGAAAGGAAAGCAGGAGAGAGACGCCAGCACTTGGAATGGAGGAAAGAGGAAGGTGCACTATCGCGGTGAATGAATTGCAGCAAGAAGATATCTGTTGGTGGTGTTCTAGCAGGCAGAGCACGTGGGGAAGCTCGGCACTGACGAAAGAGGCAGCCACCCTCACTTTCGTCCCGCTTTGTGTCTCGACGCCTATGGGAGAGACGCGAGGTATTAGATAGCGGGAGCGCGACGAGACACGACTGAGGATTGTTACATGGATGTGCAAAAAGATGCTTGAGAGGAACACAGGTGAATGGTCACCCAACTCACCAGCCACGTGCGATAGAACTGGTATTTGTTTATGGTTTTGTCACTTACTTACCCAGGCATCTACGAGTGACAGATCGGGGCATGCAGCTGTTTGTAATCAGTATACAGTACGGCAGTCGATAGCAGTGGTTACATACTACACGGGGTCTACCTCTTCGAGACCCGGATACTTCAGCAGACTGAGACCAGCAATTCCAAAAACGGTGTGGAAGACGTCGACCATATCACCAGGTCGATCTGCGAGGCCACCCAGCTCCGGATCCTAGTATGGTCAGATTGCTGTGATGTTGAAGAGAAGATGCTACGCACCTGGCACTGCAGGATGAAGCTCGTCAACTTCTGCCCGTCTATCCAGTGCAGCTTGTCCAACATGGCCATGCTGCTCATGACCCACCAGCTGTAGCAGACGTCCTCCTTCTTCTCTGGGCGGCCGTTGAGGCCTCCGTTCTTGAGTTGTCGTTCGCTTAGCCAGGCGCCCAACTTTTCTTGGTTGACAAGGTCAAGTCTCCCCGCGATGGTCAATGCGCCGACACACGTAAACACCTGACCCGAGTGCGACTCGGCACCTGGGCTGGTACCGTATCCACCATCAAAGTTGGCGCACGAGTTGACGTATTGAGCGGCCTTTTCGACGTCGACTAGTTTGAGCAGTCCCATGAGAGACAGAGCATTGAGCGCGCCGTAGAGAAAGCGCGTGTCCTGCTCTCCCCACTCATCACCTGCAAATGTGCCAGTCTCGCGATCTTGCAAATCGGCGATGACTACTACTATAAGTACACTACCATGGTAGATGGATGTACATATGACTTACACTTTCCGATCTTCAGCCGACCACCGGGGATACGCTCTTCAAGGTCACCGAAAGCGTCAAGCGTCGCGAGTATCTGCACGCCACTAACGGTATACAGCAGATGGGCATCATGGCCCGGGGCAGCACCGAAACCGCCATCATCATGCAGACACGAGAAGACAAAATCGAGGATGTTGCTGCGCGGGAGAGCGTCTGGCTGTCCCAAGAGATGCAAGGCCGTCAGTCCCCAGTAGAGGCCGTTGAGACGCAGATGTTCGGTGAGCCAGTATTCGAGCTCATCTTTGCGCTGGAGCGGGTCAGCGCGGGATTGGATAGCTGGCTGCTTGCGCGGCCAGGCAGAGCAGAGACAGGCTACGCACGGTGTCGAGGCTCTGGATGTAGCGGACGTGCTTGTCGACGAAGAGATGCATCTCGTCGGGCATGCTGGCCATGCCCGCAGCACGCCCGGGCCCAGAAACAAGAGACATGTCAGACGGTTGTCAGATGTGGGTGGTGTTGGTGGGAGCTGGAGGCACGGGAGGGTCTAGTTGTTGTTGCAGCATGGCGTCGACAGGGGTGGAGCCTGACGCACATTGAGGGAGAGGGTCTGAATTTGAAACGAGACTTGGCACATGATCCACCGCTGTACGAAGCAGGCGCATGAAGCATTTGGAGCCGCCAGCCGCGACAGCCTTGCAGGTAGTAGTATTGCACAGTGGGCGTAGTCGTCCATAGTTCATCGTCCAGCTTCAACAGTCTGCCCTCACCGCCAGGCCTGCACAACGCCCGCTGTGGACACCCGTTTGCGCACGATAGCTGGCTGATAGCGCCTATGGGACGAATTTGGGGGGTAGGGGTTTTAGTAGCGTCGCCCCTCGTACCTGGGGCCGTGCGCGGTGCTGAAGTCGTTGCCGCCATCCTCTCGCAGGCCTTGGTGCCCTTTGCTCGCAGCATTGCAGAGCCTGTGCCTCTTGGGCCAGCCATCGTCCCCCCCGCCCACCACCACCATCACCAAGGAGACACGTGAATTGTGTCCTTTTGCTGACCAAGGCGCCGCTCACTGCACTCGCTCCTGCAACGGCCGGCCAAGCCCAGCTCCACTCGCTCCATTCATTCCAGGGCCGTCTCCAGTTCCCTCTGTCGCGCCCAGAAATAGTCGTCCGTGTCTTGTTTGTGAAGTGGGTAAGTAATGCCCGTCGACAGCACTGCGACACCTCTAGACTTGTTTCCACTCGTGCCCGCTCCAATGTTGTACCACCGTCAACAATCGCCATAGCGCCGCCCGGCCCCTTTCACGTTCCGCAGCGCTTGCTGACTATATCCCAGACGTTGCATGACCGCCTCATTGCCCGCGGCCCAGATACTCGACGTCCAAAAAGTGAGCACGTCTGGTGGACTGTGGTCACATATCCGCCTTCGACACCGGTAGCACGCGCCCGGCATTGTCCATCTTTCCGGGTTCCTGCACGCGAGCCACGTCCTGCCGTTGGTGATATAGACTCAACACCCGCAGCCGACACATCGAGGCACGCCTGCAGAGGGCGCTGACCAGGCTCTGACGGTTCGTCCTACCCCGCGCGCCGTCTGATACCTCCTTCACTTGTCATTCACTACTCTATGCCATGAATGAGCTTGCTGCTGACAGCCATGAAATGTAGACTCGTTGAATGCGCAACCACCCATGTGCTTCACTCACTAAACCTGCCCTCGTTACCCATACACCTATACCTACACGCGCCGCGTCGTCTGTTCCAACATCTGCTCGATTGCCTGCCCATTTGCGCGCTTGTTCCAAAACACTCATCGAGGTAGTGCGCTTCTCGACCTGCAAGCTTGGCAGCAGCCGTTGCTTTTTAAGGGAGTTGTGCTAAGGAGTCAGTAGCCCTGGGACTTTCCACGGAAAACAATACCAAAAATGCCAAAACCCTCAACACTGTCGTTGGCTATGCGGGGCAAGCCCAAGGATAATGCCAACACACCCATGAGCCCGAAAAGCCCGAGGTCGCCAGGCATGCCTGAGGATCTCGATTATGCGACACCAAATGCCGCGTTTCACAACATACCACAGTCACCGGCCTCCCCGAAACCTCGCAAAGACTCCAAGAGCATCTTCTCCAATTTCAGTGCCAACAAGTCGTCATCACGTCTCAACAGCCAGGGCAACTCGATACGGCAGCTTCCCGAAAACCAGCCTTCGCCCAGCTTGTACTCTAATGGGCGCGGCGGTGCGTCCACACCAGACCTCGGCCGTCCTGTGCGCACCCCGAATTCCGACGGTATGTTTACGGCAACTCAGACAAATCCCCTCTCGCTAATTACCACAGACAATCGCTCCGAAGTCGTACGCTTAGACCAACGAACAGGGTCAGGCAATTCCAACGACTCTTCCGACCCGTACGCCGACTCCTCGAAGCGCAACACCATCAAGCCGAAGAAGGGTATCCTATCGAGATCGAAATCCATTAAAGAAGGCGAGAGTTCTGGGTCCCGCGCAAAACTGAACAAGGCACCCCCGGGGCAACTGTCACCCGACATTGCGAGTTCGTGGACGACCAACGGCGATGGTATGCCATCAAAAACGGCGCCAATGGATAAAGGTCAATCATGGCGAGGGATAGGCAAGCCACGAACACACTCAGCCGATCGTCAGGATGGCTCCAAGCACATACAACGGGATGCCGATCACGGGCAAAGGAGAGACAAGTCAGAACAAATCTCACTAGCATCAAACTCATACAACGAAACCAAGGGGCATGGCTTCATCTCGAAACTAGGTTCTGGGGCTCGCAACATGGGAGAGAAGATGGACTCGGCACGAAAGGGCGTATTTGGCAAACTGGGGCGAAGCTCAAGCAACCACGAAAGTCAGACGCCCATATCGAACGAACCATATGTGTGCAAGATCATTCACAAGCCGTTGATCGAGCAGACGAGGCTGACACGAATATCGACCCGTCTGGAACAGTCCCGCGATAAAACTGAATTCTGGATGCCAGCTCTACCTTGGCGGTGCATAGAGTAGGTTGTGTCCCGAATAGTTCCGGATTCCCAGGCTAACAACAAGTGTAGCTACCTGAACATGAGGGGTTGTGAAGAGGAAGGCTTGTATCGTGTTCCAGGGTCAGCCCAACAGGTCCGGTATTACGAACGCAAATTCGATGAGGGTAAGACTATCTTGATCGCTACCCGTGACAGCTGCTCACCAAGCCCCAGATCGAGATATCGACCTGATCAGCGACCCCAACCTGAACGACCCAAACGTCATCGGCTCACTGTTCAAGAACTGGCTCCGACAGCTGCCAGATGAGATCTTCCCAAAAGCTATTCAGACCGCTATCCAGCAAGAATGTCAGGGCGCTAAGACGACACCGCAAATGCTTAAGGATGAGCTATCCAAGCTTCCGCCGTTCAACTACTACCTGTTATTTGCCATCACCTGTCACATCAGCCTGTTACACTCATGCTCGGAGTTCAACAAGATGAACTACAACAACTTGTGCATCTGCTTTCAGCCTGCAATCAAGATCGACGCCTTCTGCTTCCAGTTCCTCATCTTGGACTGGCGAAACTGCTGGCAGGGCTGTTGGACGGAGAAGGACTTTTTAACGGATGAAATCAACTTCCTAAACGCTGTAGAAGTTGAGTCCCAGCAGCAACAGCAGCAGCAGCATCATCAACAACTGCAACAACAACAAACCCCCTCTAGGAACGGACCACCTCAAAGCGCCGGTAAAAGCAAAGGCAACAACTCGCCCCAAGTTCAGCCTTCGAAGAAGCCTGTTACGACGCGGAGTCAGTCCACGGACCACGTTAAATCATCCTCAAGAGGACTCTCGTCGGAGAGGAGTGGACGCGCTACACCCCCGAACCCTTCGCTGGTGTTGTCGGAACCCTCGAGTAACCCCGTGTTACGCATGCGCGGCGGCGGCGGTTATGGTGAGCGCGAGACTTCACCCGAGCGAGTCATTTCATCTTCAGACAGTCGAGATGGGGGTCACCATGCGCGGAGCACACCGCGTGCACCTCCCTCGGTTAGCACTGAAGCGTCCTCAATCGACCTAGACGAGAATGCAACGCCGACTCAAGCACAACATAGTCGGGGACCATCTGAATCGACGCAATTCCGACTAGACCTACGGGATCCACCGGGCTCCCCATTCAACATCAAATTCTGATGAGATGGTTGAAAATACGGCGAATCATGTGTTTAGCGCATGTGTATGCGGCGACGATAGAAGAAGGGTTGGATTTGACCGCTTGATTTTCGCATGTTCGATTCGTCCTGTGTGGGCTGCCACGAGGTTGTGATACCCGTCCTTTGACCTCTCTGAACTCGTGGCAGCAATATTGCCCAATAATTGTTTAGTAGCCAGCGCTGGAGTTTGGGCCGCGTATTGCTTAGCTGCTTATTTATTCCTGCATTATGTTGCATACGGGCGTTGGAGAGCGGGCTGGTATGAAGTAGCATTTGAGCGGGTTCATTTGTATCATATGTGGATATCGTCGCATGGCAGAAAGCGTTTCCATGGCAGTTTCAACGTGTTCAACAATTTCCCTCGTACCAACTGCATCGAGTTGGGACGAGAGCCTAGCCCCCGCGCTATTGGAGAACTTGCACCCAGGAACGGGGCGCGGACTGGGGTTTGAGCTTGGGGCAATGACGTTTCTCCCGCGTGTTGCGCTTGCGGCTCATATGCTTCGCGACCGCCCACCGCCGATCTCACACGTCTCCAGGCGCTGCTTCTTTCTCTCCACACAGAGGGCAATTGACCCTCAGAAGCGACTGCGCACACGGCTACCGGACTGCTTATAACCTCAGTCGAGCCCGTTACTCCTACATCATACCCCCACCACTACCTCTGACTGCATCACCGCCATTACTACGTCAAAGACGTATATCCTAGAGTACTGTAAAACACCTACGGTCATTGTTTACCACCACACAATTTCTTCGCAACCATTCAGTCTCTTGACATCATCATGTCTGTAGCACTGCCACACCACTCCAAGTCTTCGGACCGCAAGGTTGTCTACTTGCTGCCATTGACCGACAATGGCTCTCCAGATGTCGCTGGCACCTATATCTACCTACCTCCTCCCACCGAGCCAGCATACTCGATTTGCTTCCAGATCCAAGGTACTAGCTCGATATGTCGCGAGGGCAGTCTCTGGGTGAACATCCCTGCTGAGGGTGAGAAGTTCAAGCGTAGCCAGTACCGCGAGTACAAGTAAGTGATCATCTATACCGCCTGGTCACATGTCACTGACTTTTTTTTTTTTTAAGATTACAGCCCGACTTCACAGGCATGTGTGAGATTGAGATCCCCATCTACGAGGCCAATGCCTTCTCCTTCTACACGACCTATAAACCGCTGCCGCAGTGGTCCTTCACAGATGTTGCGTCACCTGAATCTACGCGGACGGACACATACTACATCGACATATGTCCAAATCTCAAGTTGCACGGCGAGCACTTGCCGGTCGAGGCCGTCTGCATCTTTTCTGCATTGTCCAAGTTCATGGGCAACTACCCCACTGACTGGGACAACCACCTCCGGGGCATCAGCCAGCGTGGCTACAATATGGTGCACTTTACTCCGCTTATGATGCGTGGGTCTTCAAACTCGCCATACAGCATTGCTGACCAATTGGTCTTTGACAAGGCCTTCTTCAAGGAGGGTGAGAAGGACATTGCGAACATGATCCAAAGGATGCAGAATGAATTCAATCTGCTTGCTATGACCGATGTCGTCTGGAATCACACGGCCAACAACAGCCCATGGCTTGAGGAGCATCCAGAATCCGGCTACAACGTCGACACGGCTCCTCACTTGCGACCCGCTCTGGAGCTGGACACGGCGCTGTTGCAGTTCGGCAAAGAGCTCGCTCAACGCGGTCTGCCTACAACCTTTAACAGCGAAGGAGATCTTCTCAAGGTCATGGAGGGCGTCAAGGAGCACGTCCTTAGCAAGGTCAAGCTCTGGGAATACTACGTCGTTGACGTCAAGAGGGATACCAAAGCCATTATGGAGGCTTGGACCTCTGGCCAGGCCAAATTCATCGATGGCAGCTTTAGTGAGGCTGGTCTTCGTGGCCTCGATGCTGTCAGAGATTGGCCACTGAAGCAGAAGGCTGACTGGTTGGTCGAACATGCTCTGCGCGGTGGTGACCGCATGGGCGAGCGCTACCGTCGCACAATGGACCCGAACATCAGTGCCAGCCTCCTCTGCGCTTTGTTCGGCCGTTATGACACTCGTACTAGCAATACGCCCGACGACCGCGCAGCTCAAGGCACTATCACGGCTATTCTCAACGAGGCCAACCTTCCATTCTACCGCGAGTACGATGGAGACCAAGCAGAGATCTTGGAGCAACTCTTCAACCGGATCAAATATGTCCGAATAGATGCCCACGGTCCCAAGCTTGGCGAAGTGACTGAAGCGAACCCACTCATCGAGACTTACTTCACGCGATTACCACTCAACGAGAAGACAAAGAAGCATAACCCGGAAGCCCTCGCTCTAGTGAACAACGGTTGGGTATGGGCAGCAGATGCGATGCGGGACAACGCCGGGCCCAAGTCGAGAGCATATCTAAGGAGAGAAGTCATCGTCTGGGGCGACTGCGTCAAACTCCGATACGGAGACGGTCCAGAAGACAACCCATTCCTTTGGGACCACATGGCCAAGTACACGCGTCTCATGGCCAAATACTTCCAAGGCTTCCGCATCGACAATTGCCACTCTACGCCTCTACACCTTGCGGAGTACATGCTTGACGAAGCCCGCAGCGTGAACTCAAATGTCATGGTTTGCGCCGAACTTTTCACTGGCTCTGAAGAGATGGATTACAAGTTCTGCATGAGGCTCGGCATTTGTGCGCTGATTCGAGAGGCGATGCAGTCATGGAGTACTCAAGAGCTGAGTAGACTGGTTCACCGACATGGTGGTGTTCCCATTGGAAGCTTCGAGACCGACGAAGTGCTCAACGCTGCACAGGCGACTGATGGAGCAGACCAGACAAAGCCAATCATCAAGAGAATCAAGCGCAGTCCTGTCCACGCGCTGTTCATGGATTGCACGCATGACAACGAGACACCGGCTCAGAAGCGAGACGCACGCGACACGCTGCCCAACGCCGCGCTCGTTGCCATGTGCGACTGCGCAACCGGTAGCGTCTTCGGTTATGACGAGGTTTACCCCGAGCTGATCGAGCTTGTGCACGAAAAGAGGCTTTATTCCTCTGCTAATTCTACTGGGGGCCCAATCAAGCCCGAGGCTGGTGAAGGTGGTATTGGTGGCATCCGCAAGATTATCAACGAGATCCACGTCAAGATGGGTAGGGAGGAGTACAACGAGACTTACATCCACCACGACAAAGAGTACATCACCGTTCATCGCGTCAACCCCAACACCAGGAAAGGATACTTCCTTATTGCCCACACTGCGTTCCCTGGTTACGGCAATGGCAACGGAGGCTTCGGCGAGACCAAGCTACCGGGCACACAGGCGAAGCTCATTGGCGCCTGGAACCTCGAAGTTGACAACAGTCCTGAGACAAGAGCACGTATCATTGGCGACAAGACAACACTACGTGGCTTGCCCAGTAAGACAAACAACCTCCAGGGCGTCGACATCAAGTCAGCTGGCGATGACACCACGATCACCATTCCTGACAAATTTCCCCCTGGAAGTATCGCTCTCTTCGAGACCTGGGTGCCCAGCGCAGAGCACGCTGATGGTCTCGACAAGTTCATCACCAGCGGAGCGCGTGCGGCGTTTAGTGGTGTCAACCTTGTCGATCTGAACTACATTCTGTACAGATGTGAAGAAGAAGAGAGGGACGCCACGGATCATAAGGATGGAACATACAACATTCCTGGTCACGGTAACCTAGTATACGCTGGTCTGCAAGGCTGGTGGAGTGTACTACGCGACATTGTAAACGAAAACAATCTCGGCCACCCGCTCTGCAACCATTTACGTGAGGGTAAATGGGCGCTCGACTACTGCCTTGGTCGTCTCCAAAAGATCTCCCAAAAGGAGCAATACGTCAACATCAAGGGCCCCGCCGAGTGGCTGGAGGCAAAGTTCGATGCCATTCGCAAGATCCCTAGCTACATGCTTCCACGATACTTCGCTATGGTCATCCAGACTGCATACAACGCTGCAGTAGAACGAGCAATTGAGCTCATGGGCGAGAATGTCCGCGAGGGCAACCAGTTCCTGAAGAGTCTCGCACTTGTCAGCTGCCAGGTCACTGGCTACATGAACAGCGCCTCTTTGTGGCCAGAGAAGAGCGTGCCCAGCATGGCCGCTGGTCTCCCCCACTTCGCCAACGACTGGGCAAGATGCTGGGGACGTGACATTACCATTTCAGCTCGTGGTCTCTACATGGGAACCGGTCGGTATGCTGACGCCAAGGAGCACATCTTTGCCTTTGCTAGCGTTCTCAAGCATGGCATGGTACCTAATCTCCTTGGTGGTGGGAAGAACCCGCGTTACAACTCCCGCGACTCAGTCTGGTTCTTCCTTCAAAACTGCCAAGATTACACCAAGATTGTGCCAAACGGCATGGAGCTTCTTCATGAGAAGGTCAAGAGGCGATTCCTACCGTATGATGACACATGGTTCGCTCATACCGATGAGCGAGCGTACTCTCAATCTTCTACCATTGAAGATGTCATCCAGGAAGCTCTGCAGCGACACGCTTCCGGCATGGAGTTCCGCGAGTACGACGCGGGCCCGAACATCGACAGTCAGATGAAGTCTGAAGGTTTCAACATCAAGATCTGGACTGACTGGGAGACGGGTATGATCTTCGGTGGCAATCAATGGAATTGCGGTACATGGATGGACAAAATGGGCGAGAGCGAGAAGGCCGGCAGCAAGGGTCACCCGGGTACGCCACGAGACGGTGCTGCGGTCGAGATCATCGGCATGTTGTACAGCATAGTACGCTGGTGCGCCAACATGTACGATGCAGGCCAATTTAAGTACCAGGGTGTGACACTGGACGACGGTAATAAGACTGTTACATACAAGGAGTGGGCCGACCTGATCAAGGCCAACTTCGAGCGTTGCTTCTACGTTCCACGTTCTGCAGACGAGGATAGCAAGTACGATGTCAACCCCAGCATCATCAACCGTCGTGGTATTTACAAGGACTTGTACCGCTCCGGTAAGGAGTATGAGGACTACCAGCTGAGGCCAAACTTCGCCATCATGATGACGGTTGCACCAGATCTTTGCGACCCCGAGCACGCTTTGTACGCCCTCCAGACGGCCGACAGGGTCCTGCTCGGTCCACAGGGCATGAAGACGCTCGACCCTCCGACCTCAACTACCGGGGTTACTACATCAACAGCGAAGATTCGACTGATTTCCACACTTCCAAGGGCCGCAACTACCACCAAGGCCCCGAGTGGCTCTGGCCCACAGGGTTCTTCCTGCGAGCCATGCTCAAGTTCGATCTGCAGCGCCGCAAGACGCCCGACGAGCGTATCGAGAGCTACCAACAAGTCACACGCCGTCTCGCCGGTTGCATGAAGGCCATTCAGGAGTCGCCCTGGGCTGGTCTCACGGAGCTGACCAACAAGGATGGTGCCTTCTGCGGTGACTCGTGCCCCACGCAGAGTTGGAGTGCTAGCTGCATTATCGACTTGTTCCAGGACGCGCGCGAGTATGAGATGGCGGGGCAGGGTAAGGCTGGCCAACAGTCTTCGTCGTTGGCCGATATGGCTGGCAGTGTTAAGAAGTTTGTAGCCAAGATGACTTGAAGAGGTGTGGTTTGGTGGTATAGAGTAGTAAGAGACTGTTGTTGTAGATACCTAAAGTAGTGCTTTAATGACCTCCAATCTGTTCATTTTCATCATCGCTCGCATCTGACAATGACTTTGCTCCGGTTCGTGTGCTAGTATATAGGCTTGCCTCGAGCCCAATGCTCGCAAACCTCTTATAGGTATGATGAGCAGTGCGCCGTATGTGTCGCCCTGCTGGTGAGCAAGCAACCGTGAGTGTATCGTATACCGAGCGGGCTACAAGGAAACTGCAGTCGCACGACGGGTGAATATGGAAGTGACGGAAGCCTACAAAGCCTCTACCGAGAGGCTTCTGTTGATCGAGGTGTGCTTGAGTGATTGCGGGCGGCGTTGGACTGACTCTGTGAGGAGGGGGTATACTGTCACTGCGCTCAACGTTAGCACGTACGAAGAAGCTCCTTTTTTCTTAGCTGTACTTGGGTAAAGTGTACCCTTGAGGTACTCGCGGCGTTTTACAGTAGCATATACATAGCGTAACACATAGTGAATACCTCTAATGTGCTTTGTTGCTAGGGTATCGCTTGGAGTACGAGCTTCTGGTAGGATTGCGGTACATTCCACACAAGATCGTTGAGAGTACTTGGCCGGTAGGATTAAAGGTAGACTAAGACATCTATGGCGGGGGAACTGGAACTCCTACACGAGATCTCCACTGGGGTTGCGTTGGCAAGGTGGATGGAGCACGGGCGCATGGTAAGCGTTATTGAGTCATCACTAATGGAAGCATGAGTTGCGAAGCACGAGGTGAATGAATGTACGTGACAAAGCTATCCACTGCCGTGGCGACGCAAAAGACTATGGAATTCACACTATGTCTCCTATATCCTGTTTCATCAGTGTTAGTCTCTTTGCCACGTCGCTCTTCCTCCTCCTCACTACCTACCTCAACGACAACCTCTAAAATCAGACACGTCTGACAATCATCTCACCAATGGCGAATCAACACTCATCGTAGGATCCAAACAACTCACCGATGCGCTCTTGCCCAGTCGCTCTCCACGCCACCGCGCCTCAACAGACTCTCCACGCCAATACCCACAACAAGCGTTGTCGTATCATCGTCATCGTCATCATCATCATCATCAGCCACCAGCATGTCACAAGAGGACGCCTTCTCCGCGCGCTTCCTGATTGCAGCTGTTCGTAGCGACACTAGCGCTATGCAGCAAGAGTTGCACCAGATGCTGTCGGTTGCACAGAGCCGAAACCAAGACTGTCTATTTCTGAAACAGCAACGGAAACAGGAGGTTGAGGCGAATCACGGCGAGATGGATTGCATGCACAAGCGAATCCGGGACTTGGAGGCTGAGGTAAGGCGCATGGAAGGGAGGTCAGGTGGATGAAAGATAGGCCGTGAGTGTGTGTGTTCGAGACAGGGTCTTTCCCGGTGGAAGATAGTGTAGCCGTGTAATCCTTCTGCTGCGTAGGCGCGTAAATGCTCATCTTGAGCAGATTGAGTATAGACGGACGCGCCTTGGTGGTAGTCGCAGACTCCTATCGACAACGAGCATGCAGATTACAATTCTCGATAACATCGGTTACATATTATGCCTTGTGCCAATAGCTTACACCAGGAATTTGTTCCTTCTCCCGGGATGATCTGGCGTGATCAGCCTTCTTGTTCCTCGAAAGAAGAGGGTTCAAATTGCGCCATCGTCGACTGACAGGCGGCCGGATGCTTGCGAAGGAAACAGTCGCTTGCTTTTGTGTGTCTACCGATCAGAATGTCGTGCATAAAGAAGCACTGTAGCTACCCGTGTCTTTACTCAGTTCGGACACGCGGCTGTGCATGTCGGCTCAAGTCAGTGGAAAAACAAAATCTAGATACCGAAGATGTGTTAGTACTCTCTATCAGCGCGTTGATACCTATGAGAACTGCCTCATTCGGACGCTTATCATCCCTACGATCATCCTTACGATAACTTCGTGGTGTTGTGCTACTGCGCCGTTGGATGCATGCATTGACTATGCCGTCGGCTTCCTGCGGCAAAGGCTCGAGTCAGCACAACCAACCACGAATCATCTTCCTTTCACTTTTGCCACAAGCCCTGCTTGGTTTCAGGAACGATGCGTAACACCGCTTCTCGCATGAAGTTTAGATGTTGGTTTAAGGTACGGATGCGGCCCGTATGGCGCCCCACAGCTCAGAATAAATGCCTTGAAACGCTTGGTCAATGCTTAGGATGAAGCCAGACACCGTTGAGGAAGGGTTGAAGGGGCGGTCCTGATATCGAGTCTGTCGCCACAATATCGGTGTAGGTGATCAAAATGGCCTTGCGCACAGAGGCATGGCCTGGATCATCCTTGGAGGTAAGCACTCTTGCGTAAGCGGCACATGCGTGATATTGTCGTTAACTGTCCATCATCAGGCGACAAGGAACCGAGGCATAGTGGGTTGTCACTCGAAAAGGATGGGTGAGAGGGGCGCCCCCTACGAGAAGGGCCGAAAGTGTGCAGAGTGACAGTCTTTCAGCTCTCAAGTTCGCAGTCCAAGGCTGCAGCGACTAATTGGCCATCACTTGGTCAGGGTCTGTCTTCTGCAGTGTTACAGGCCAATCGCATTCGTGCCTGCTGGGCATGGCATTGTTCGCGTATATGCAGTGTTGGCAATTTACCATAGGTATGCTGACGGGCAAATGAGGTATAGATGTTCGCGTCAACGGGGCTAGCTGCACTGCCTGCCAGATAACGCATGCGAGCCATCGCCAGGCACGAACAGGCGAGATCTAAACATGATGTGAGGGTAGCAATTGTGCCGTCTCGCTCAAGACATGGTATCTAGTATTGAGCACCCTCGATGCGTGAGTCAGTCGCGTCGAGGCCAGTATAGGCTTGACCTATTATGAGATTAGTAGGCTTGAGCTTCCTGTGTTTTCTGACTATAGTTGCGCAGATTGCTTCAACCTAGCCAAGTCGGGAGTGTTGTGCATCTCAAAGCTTTCGATCCTTCGATGTCGTGCAGGCACGCATACATGCCTAAGCGAATAACTGATGGCGAAACTCGCCACAGGGACGTGAGAAAGCTTACAAGAGACAGGTGGGTCAAGGCTGCCGCTGTGAGCCAAACATTGCTGGTGCAGCATCTGAACTGATTGGTCCAACATTTCTTCAACGTCGATCTTTGTGAGGGGATTAGCGTTAATGAGGTGATGCACGCGAGGCGGGGGAGGACTCCCGTAGCAGGGATTAGCGTGAGTATGAGTCTAGGGCTTAGCACTCACTTGGCTCGACCGCATTTACGGACTCGCTAGGTACGATGTGCCCATGCGAGCAACGTACGTGTCCTATACAGATGTCCGTGATGAGCATGGCTACATGAGACGAGTGATGAGAGCCCACTAGGTAGGTCTGGTCGCGATAAGACATGCCGTTATGCAAGCAAAGGATGAATGCAAGCAAGGCATCGGTTCATTGGTCTGCAGACAGAGCAATCAGTCGATGGCGAAGCAACCGACTTGGGCTTCGGCCTAGGTTAGTGATGAGCACCTTGGCTTGCGGTGTAACTCCTCAGGATAATGACCTTGTACCACAGCAGGAAACACTCGTGAAACTTGCGGAAAAGTTGAGCAAGCCGATGACAGACTCATGTACTCGGGCCGTGGGTAAACCGCGGCGTCTCATAGTGGCGCTTGATTCTTTGAGAAGCGGACGACTCGTTTGCCAATAGTCGAATGTACGGGATGGTCATATTGGCTAGAGCCGTGAAGAACTTGCATTATCGCCCGCAGGTTTGGGGTTGCATGTCCTGTCGGTTGTCCAAACACGCGTTATAGTTAGTAGGTGTAGCGTAACGGATGAATGATCCCCACACAAAGAGCTATTTTGATACTGATAGAGGATCCTCCTTCGCGGCGTAGCAGGCTGACAGCATTGTAGGATCGCCATGCAACTACCCGAAGGTCACTACGGGCAAGTACTGATCTGGTCATTTCGGCGCACAATGTAACGGGGAAATAGTTTGACTCGATTGTTGCTCATGCACACCGCTTAGTGCCTCTGAAAAAATGTCCGGGTGGTAAAGTGTGTAGACGAGGAGGTCCTTCGAAAGCGTGGTTATCGGTCAAGTTTGGAAGCAGGGACTGGTTGTGGGCCAATCAGACTGCGGTCGGTATACCGAGGAAAGGCACTTTTGACTTGGTCGAAGGGCGCGAGCGCGGGACGGATCCCATTCGGTCCGGTAAATGAGGGTCGCCCATGTCCCATCGGTGAAGCAAATGGGGCGAGAGTCGGGTTGCAGGGCACTAGATGGCCGTTGAATGCGTCAGAAGGGTGCAGCTGAAGCTTACCGTTTGGCGCCACAAACACCGTTGAGTGCTAGCCGAAACAGCAAATGGCTAGATGAGGGCTAAATGCTAACGGCTTTGGGAGTCCGAGGAAGAAGTCCAGATATGGCGGGCAAGTTGGGGTGCTGCCACTCTTTCTGGTGAGGCGCTTGGCGGGTGTTGCCAGGAGTAATTGGGCCCATCGAACGCCTGAGGGCGGCACAGTCGTCAACAGGTGGTAAGCGGTGCCTTTGGCCATCGCTCTCGTTTTCGGAGTCGCGTTTCCCATCGTTGTGTTTCCAGTGTCGCATTT
This sequence comes from Alternaria atra, assembly GCF_907166805.1. Taxonomy (NCBI): domain Eukaryota; kingdom Fungi; phylum Ascomycota; class Dothideomycetes; order Pleosporales; family Pleosporaceae; genus Alternaria; species Alternaria atra. The sequence goes on along the minus strand of NW_025091326.1, from coordinate 3,675,670 downwards.
CCCGGTCCAGAGCCTCGTTCTCGCGGCGCGTTCGTCCCCGAGACGGGAAGCCCACAGTTGCGTTCATTCGGATGCAGCCGCAGTCGTCCAAAGAAGCAAAGGAACACCCTGGCAGAGAGGCACATTGGACAGTGGCACAGGCGGCGTCTAAGATTGGAGGGAGAGTACGGGAGGAGTCACGTGGGGCATGGCTAGGTAAGCAGCTAGCCGCAGTGGGCGCACAAGGCCGGACAGGTCGCTGCACAGCAAGACACCCACCTGTCGACTTTGGCGGGCCGATTGCTGGTCGAGGATCCTGTGCGCTGTGCACTGTACTCGTGCTTCTGGTGTCACTCGGATCCGGAGCATGGTGTTCAGTGTCGTCCATGTCCTGTCTTGTGCTCGTCGGGGGGCCGGCGGCAGGGCTCGAGTCTGGCAAGATTGGCATGCCACAAGCGGATCTTCAGCCGTCTGCCCCGAGCCCCTTAGCGCCTTCGCACGCTTCCGCGTCTGGCGTCCCGCCGTGCGAGGTCCATGCTGGCAACATGGGTGGCTATGGGTGCGACATGGGTGGCTGTGGGTGGGCGACATGGGTCGACATGGGTTCGTTGACGGCATCAGGTCCCCGCTGCATGCCATCTCAAGTGGGCCCCAAAGCTCTCTTTCACAGTGCAGCAGCGCCTTCCCCCGCAGCCTGCGCAAACCAGTGACATGCCCTTGTCCCAAGCCCCTCAACGGGGGCCTCCAGCCGCTTCTTCCTGAGCGGAGCTGCACAAGAGTTACTGGAAATACTAGACCCTTTCCACTCTTCCCGTGAGACCCTACTCCTTGTGCGACCCTGCTCTTCTTCCTCAACTCCCATCATCACCGCCGCCTGACCGCCAGATTCAAACTTAAGACGACCGAATGCCATGATGGGGAGCGACTGGCATCCACGCAGGCACCCGCAGCCCGATTCCAACCACTTTCCCCGAACCCTCCCCAGCTTTGCTGAGCTGACATCGTCGTCGTCCGACTCAGTCCTGCAACGTCCGCGTGACTCTGTGCCGCCGCCTACGCCAGCCGACCGGCCTGTCTCGCAACCCACGCCGCCGACGACGCTCGCTGCGCTGGACTTTGCGAATTCGAATTCGTCGGCCTCTTTCACAGCAATCAATCACTCGAGCCCGCATGTCAGGTAAGTAGCCGTGACAGAGCCTGCGGCAAGCGTGCTGACTTGTTGGGCAGCCCCACCAACACCAGAATTCCAGCACTTGCACCAGAACATCAAAGGTTTTCTCTTCATTACCACAGGCGACTGCCGCATCATACAGCCCGGCAGTCTCGTCATTTGGTTCATCTCGACCTTTGCAAGACGCTGCACCACCGCAGCCACCACCAACTGTCAACGTTCGCCAAGACTCTGCCATCTCCCAGCACCGCTTCGACAACTCCAAAGAAGCCGAGTCCTCTCTCCCTTCAGCTGTTCTTGCCTTTTCTTATTTCCACCCTGTTGTGGGTAATGGCCGTCAGTCCAACGCTTCTCCTCATTCCCCAGCGAGCGAATACCGCTCAAACCAGGCACCTGTAGAGACAGGAACCCGCAACCAAAACGGTGCAACCTCGCCCTCGTTATCTTCAGACGCCCACATTTTTGCAGAATCTTCCAGGTCACCAGAGCAAGCGCGAGACGCCAACACAGATTCCGGATCCAGGAGACCATTACCATCTCCTACATTGGATCAAACAAACAGCAGTGGACGACATCAACGCTACAACGTAAGATTTAACACCGTCTACACCTCGGAAAACATGCCGCCCAACCAAAGACCCCGGCCAGACCCTCATCCGACGGCCCCTGTGCCAGTGGAGACTCCCGAAGAACAGCCATCGCCTGAGCACACTATCAAGCCTTCTGTGGAGCAAGCTATCTTGGCCATCACCACTGCAGCTCCTCCCCCTATGGAGGATTCGGCGCAGCTTCAGCAAAATACGCCGCAAGTCGAGCGATGCAAGAACTGTGGTGTTCGCTGGAAGCGGCCTTTACCCGGAGAGAATCAATTTCGTAATAGTTCGCCCGCACAAAACATACGCGAACAGACGAGGTTGACGGAGGATTATATCAAACGACTAGAAAACCACACAAAGTACGCCGACGAAGCGTATGCACATTGGGTACGCCAACATCAGATGTGCGCTGCGACTGCAACTAGTCCGCCTGAGACGGAAGCCGCCCATAAGTCACGGAGCAGAAGCGTAGAAGACCCTTCACCTCCTAGTCCTCCAACCTATCCTGTTTCTGCCAAGCGAAAGTCCGAGATACCTCACGAAGCCTCCAAGTACCGAAAAGTAGTAACATTCGACCCCCCATCCAACCCGACACCACCCGTCCGCCCCACCGCTCCGGCTTAGGTCACTAATGTCTACATTACACCGTTCACGATTACGCTTCCGCACACGAAAGTTCTCATTCGATTCACGTCCGCATTTGCATTTGGGTTGGTGTTCATGACAGCAAAAGAAGATCCTCCGCTATACCCCCCATCCGGTCGTCTTCACGCTTTTGCCTTGGCTGCTATTTTTTGGCATTTGGTACTGTAAGGGTTTACTGCTCGGAAGAGATGGGATAAGAGAAAGATCGGCGTTATTATTCTTGGCAATGTCTTCCTCTTCCCGGCGTCATCCTTTTTACGCCACTATGGCTCTCTATGATGAGTAGCATTTATCATGTTGCTGCTCAGATCTGCACGTTTCATGGTGCTATGTATCACCTGATGTACATGGTACGCCTCCACATCTACGTTTCGCACCTCCTTCGCCCGCGTCCCATCTCCGGTGCCGGCAGCATGTACCTATCCCGCCAGCTATTACTCGACGATATTGCTACTATACCCAATCTGATCTCTTCTTCACAACTGTTGGACTGCTGCACCAGTCGAGTCTCCACTACTGACCCTGTTACCAAAGCGCGAAACTCACAAACCTTATCCAAACATTAGGGGCCCAGCATCCCGTGCTCAGACAAGGATGCACCAGCCCCGCACAAGCGACGAGCGTCAAAGCGGTTCGGTACGAAACCCAAAGTATCAATCAATATGGATCCGCTGAAACAGAGTTCTGGTATCCCGATCGATCTCTGGCTCACCCTTGCACCTGGATGCAGTCTTTATTGACGCAGTCTCGACTTTTACATGTACAACAGCCGGCAAATTCAATCGCAACCGCGCTCTAGCGTGTCGACATCATTCAACGCCTCACACTCGGCGGAGCAGCGAATCACACACTCAGGGCATGTTACAGCTTACGCTATCCGAATTACCTGCATGACTAGATACACCCTTACATGGCTACTCGCAAAAACGGGATAGGGTGACACGGCTGACGGCTGCCGAGCGGGGCTTCCCGAGTCGCCAACGCTGTTGAACTCGCTATCGCGGCTAATCATAATTCGTCGCTCAACTTCCCCATTCCGGTACAGCGGAGTCTTTCGGTGCCGCTTGAGTTTGGCCGACTCCGGTATGCTCTCGAATATCGATTTTGAGCTGGATCATCGCGGATTTGGGATGCAGCTTACATGCGGTCATACAGCGTAATGGCAACTTAGGCAAAGGATTTTACAAGAGCTGGTTTTGTGTATGTGGCTAGCAGATAGTAGGTTTTGTGTTGCCCAGCAGATTGTGCATGGTTTTCCTTGGTGCGGGGAGTACACGGAGGTCTAGGTATCAAACACATACAATCGAGCCACAATTGACAATGACCTCATCATCAGTGTCCACTTGGGCGGCGTCATCAGCCTCGCCAATCATCACCTTTTCGATACCGTTCTTACGGGCTTCGCCACGCCTCTCTCACGCGACTGCTTGCTGATCTTTTGATGTTCGCCTCACGAAATATCCATGTAAACCCAATCGGTCGCTTAGAATTCACCAAACTGAACAAAATGCACCCGCAACAATTCCGAGTTGCTGGGTTCAAAGACCTCGGAACGCCCTTGCAACGTTCTTGTATAAATAGTGAGCGTCGATCGCTCGGAGCACGCAGCGCCTTCGGGAAACGCTGGGTGCCGATTGCAGATCTAGGCTCTAGCGCAGGCAAAACTCTCTCGGCGCGTGCTAACGGCTTGTGTCGCTGGCTGGGAGCGCGAGGCTACGGGAACGCTCGTCGAGTCACAACACCTGGGCAGTTGTTTGAGAATGTGGGTATACAATCGGTCCGTAACGTGATTGCAAACCTGCTATACCCGGACTTGAATCTTGGCTGCGATGCCGAAAACAACGCCTAAGTGCCGCTTAATATCCTTCGGCAGCATACGGCGTCGAAATGGTTGCATGATATACGTCATACCACCTGCAATGTGCTAAGGGGGCTGAGGTGTTTGGGCTTCAAGACCTTGTCGCTCACGTCCTGTAAAGCTATCCGCCCACGACGCAAAAAGTCACAATTGAAGCCACGTAGCAGTTGGACCTGACCCAGAAATAAGGCTCCATTTGTTAGCAAGTTTTCTGCACAAGGCAATCTTCTATGCATGAACTTGGACGCTCTAGACGCACCACTGTACCCACGCGCCAATTCCTTCCTGATACAGCAGCAGTATACAAGTACAGTTCATATCCTTTTCCGCTTCCCCTACTTGGCGATGCATCATCGACCGCGGGAAGGCACAGACAGTACTCGCAACCGTCCTTCGTCAGACCCAGCGAAACGCTAGCCGCAAGAGCGTAGCCTTGGGGTGGAGTCGCCCCGACTGACGCCGTAGGCTAATACAACACAGGCCTTTCGAGTCGCGGGCTCTCCCTGAAGCTCGACCCATGCATTGTTTGATTGGCGCATCAGCCACTGAGGGCCAGAACCAAACACACCTGTTCCTTTCGCTTCCCGCGCAAATACACATTAATCTGACTCGCCAGCCGTTGTGGGATCACTGGGGTGTCTTGTGCGCATCTCACCTCACGTGAGAAGACTGCCGTTGGGCGTGCCGGCGGAATTTCCCCGTTGCCTCCTGGTTTGCGTACATCCTGACTCGTGGCGCAGTAAATCCGCCCCCTCACAGTTAGTAGCGGAGTGAATAGACGGACCTGAAATGAACCCCTACCGTGATCACAGGACAAGCCGCGTCTGCAAGACTACGCCTCTCATCACAACCGTGGCGATGACAGCTGTCAAAAGACAGGGCCCTTTATGCAGCCTGGTCGTAACAGGCAAGAGACGGGCTGCGGTTGCATTGGCCCGAACGACGGCCTTTCTTGCAGGTGGAGCATTCCGCGGCAGCAACCTTCCTCGCGATATATTGTCTATACCTGAGCTTCGGTATAGCCTTCTACGGTTTGCACACTCCGCCTACAAGCGCGATGCAGCGCATCGCTTGCAGCTGATAAAGGCAAATTCCACCGCAAGAAAGTGCAGCAGGGGTGGACAAGATATCTTGCGAACTGGGATATGCAGCGAATCGGAAGGGTCGGCAGCGAAGCATTTCTCTCAAGTTGGCACATTGAACACCATTGGCAAGAACGTCGGCGGTTGGGCTTGGAGTTCGCGAGTAATGCTATCAAGAACGTTACAGGTAGCATACCGATAACATCATTGCTGCATTAAATTACATTCCAACATTAGACGCAAGTGATTGGCTAGTTTGCACTTTGGTTCAGCAACGCACCAGATACAGCAGCCAGGCCGGAGACAAAACTTAGCTCCGTCCACGATACCGCATCAATACACTTTCGTCCCGTGCATACCAGCTCCGAAACCTCATCTTCAGCCGCCATTACCCCAACTGTGCCACAAAGGAGATGCGCTCACGGAATCCTGCATCCGCCCCTCAATCAACGGAAGACCGCGCAGCTACCAAGTGCACCGCAATCAAAGTGCGGTAGTACAATCCAGCCGAGTTTTCAATCTTGGTATAGAAGCTTCGCACGCGATTATAAGGGGTGAGACTCACGGCATGATGCAAGGGGCCTGCTTCATAGAGCACATTCTGCAATGTTAGGTTTACCGGTGTTATGCAGATGGTAGGCTGTAGCGCGCGCCGACTCTGCGGTTGCAACGCTTTCGTCCGATCCAAGAGCAAACTTGTTAAGGGCCTTGACTGCTGCGACTGGCTGGACTTCAACGCCGATGTGCGGATATGTATGCAGGTTTTTCTAGGGTTGTATCACGTTGCGCAAGACTGATGATGCCCCTGCGTTCTCTTTGTGGTGTCGACACCCTGTATTACTCTACCATACACACAGATCGCTGTACGATACTAGGTCGCGGTCTCCGATCTATGTTGTATCAGATACCCACACCGTCTCACTTGCATGGTCATTTTGCTCAACTATTAGAGGTGCGGGTCAGAATTGCGCGGTCGTAAGTACAGGGAATAGGGCATATTTGTATCGTATTCGGGGACCAAGAAGGTTTGGAGATCGATCGTCGAGATCTTGTTCGAATGCGCAATCCCCCTCTTTTTTAACCCACGCTAGATGCCCTGGCCCGCATGAACAACCAGCAAACGACAATGACAACTACCCACTACCGGCGCGTCGTCGTCGCGACCTAGATCAAAGGATTCCCCATCCTGACATATCAGCTTGACCGTAATCAGACAATGTGGAAATCCATATGCACGAAGTCCCCATCTGTACTTTCCTCCTTTCTCACTTCGTGTTCCTCCCGCAAGCCACCTCCGCACTTAGCACTAGATATCGTTGTCATCGGAAAAAGCAAGTACGTGATATAAGTTCTCGTGCCATCGGGAGATTACGCCGATATTGAACACCTGCGTAACATAGAAATGCTTCCATTGGCTAGGAATACATGTCCGCAGACCGAGACAGCTGGCGGGTGACAGATTTCGCTTATCGTAGCTCGATCTAATATTGCCTTTCGTGGAGAGATATTGGATGATTTTTCTCGGTATTTTGCCCGTATGTGTGGGTGTGTGGGTGTGTGGGGTGTGGCAAGAGGCAAGCTAATACTAGAGCAGCTTTCAGGTACAAAGCTGTATTTGCATTGGTGGCAATCATTTTAGCCTTCTTTTGCTGTTGTCAGTACCTTTTCCCGCTCTACACCAATCCAACCGTCTCCTGGTTTGTTTGCTATCGAGTTGTGTCCAGAGAACAGGCCAAAATCGATTTCCGATTGGGGAAGTAGGCGCGAGTATGATTGTCTCATACACAAGTTGCCGGTAGAATAACGGGTAAATGTGATAGTAGAGTAGAATAGTCGACAGCCACTGTTTTGGATTTGCTCTCATGCTCGCGTTCGTGTCCAACGTCTCGAAGTATCAGGCGGAATCGGAGACAACAAATAAGCCGGTAGCATGGAATTGGAAATGAATCCTGGTTACTTTGCCAAGATGGAAAACGTCATGGATTGCGTCAAAAAGATAGACCCGTGCACATATACTTGGGAAAGGAGCAGAGGGTTGGAAGTGAGGGAAATAGCTCATGTTAGTACGAGTGGTACGAATGGGATGAAGGGGCGATGGGGGGCGTGGTCGCGGCGTAGCGGGTAACGGCTTAGCCGCCTTACCGCGAATGTGCATTAGCATAAAAGGAAATGAACGTTTGAAAGATGCACATTATTTGTTGTTGTTTTCCTTCTTTCTTTTTTTACATTCCTAAGACTTGGGGTTGCGTGGCGTTTGTGTGGTACACATGATTTCTTTTTGCTCAAGAACTTTATTCGTAGTTACCGTGTCTCAGTCAATGAAAGTCTATTAGAGACGCCCACGTGCTATTGTACCAAGAGGATGGAAAGTATGGATTGCCATCTCTCTATTCCAGAAATTGTGCAAACTATGACTATCACCCCTTCCATCAACTTGCATTTCATCGTCTTGTTCCCTGCGTTCTCTTTTTACTACACTCCATAGCCGCTCTCGACACCATATTTAGCTACAAGTACGGTTGGTGTAATTGGAATGATGTAATAGTTAGAGCCTAACGATAAGTTTACCGTATTGGACGACTGGGACACCTTCATCTGTCATGTTGTTGCCGCTGGCGCCAAAGGCTCCGTTTGGAATATGACAAACACCATTCCGGCGCTTTCGATATAGCTCTACGAGTAGCTTGCTGTAAAGCGTAATCTTGAGGGTGGAGGAACCTGTTTCCCTCTCTAGGAAGGAGCTGATGAGTAAGTTTACGGGGTCGTTGAAAGTAGCTGAGGCACGGACAGGCAAATACAAAGCACTGTTGGGGTTTTTGACAACAAACATCATCCCGCCATTAAATCTACAGCTTATTACCCATATTGATATGCACCGCCTTCAACTGTGAGTAGGCCTCTAACCCTGCCTCACCAAGCTCCCGTCCGATCCCGCTTTGCTTGACACCACCAAAAGGTATCCTGTAGTCGCAATCCTGACTGCTGTTCACCCAAACCATGCCCGATTCAATCTCCGCAGCCACTCTGTGAGCTCTTTCAAGATCCTTTGTGAAGATGGCGCTGCCGAGACCAAAGATCGAGTCGTTGGCCATGTTTATCGCTTCCTCTTCGCTTGAGAAAGTTGCGATCACTACGAAAGGCCCAAAAATCTCCTCTCTATAGATGCGCATGTTGGGCGAGACCTTTGTAAAAATTGTGGGCTTGACGTAGTAGCCATTGCCTTCACAAGCCTCTCCACCCTCAATCAGCTTTGCACCCTCAGATTTACCAATGTCGACGTATGAGAGCACCCGTTCGTATTGTTGTTTAGTGACTTGAGGACCTTGGAAAGTATCATCGCTCCATTGATCACCGATAACAGAAACGACCTTGATCCGCTGGCGGAACTGGGTGATGAAGGAATCGAAAATCGACTCCTGAACAAGTATACGAGAAGTAGCCGTGCAAATCTGGCCTTGGTTCGACATGATACCTACGTGCGACCATCGTACCGCTTGTTCCATGTCGGCATCTTCAAAGACGATCAACGGAGACTTGCCTCCAGTCTCCAAAGTAATGTTCCTCAGTCCTGCAGCAGCCATCTTCATGATCTGGGTTGCAGTAGTGGTAGAGCCCGTGAAAGCGACTTTGTCGACGAGAGGATGTTGTACCAGCGCTGCACCTGCTTCCCGTCCAAGCCCGTTCAAGATATTTACAACGCCAGCCGGGAATCCAGCCTGCTTGATAAGCTTAGCTAAAATGAGAATCGATAATGGTGTCTGTTCCGCTGCTTTCAATACGACCGTGTTGCCGCATGCTAACGCAGGTCCAAGTTTCCAGCAAGCCATGGATAAGGGGTAGTTCCAAGGGATAATCTGAGCGATAACACCGATAGGCTGGCGTAGAGTGTATGCAAATTTCTGAGGGGTGGTACTAATTGTCTGCCCAGAAATCTTATCCGCCCAACCAGCGTAGTAGCGAATAGTAGAAAATGCTTCAGGAAGGTCTTCGTTGAGGGCTACGCTGTAAGGCTTACCTGATGACGTTTAGCATGTGTCTTCAATTATCTGTTCTACGAAGCTCACCGTTGTCCCAAGCATCGATAGTGGCAAGAAGTTCCTTGTTCTCTTCCATCAAGTCTGCAAGCTTTGCCATGAGTCGCCCACGTTGAGTAACGCATATTTGCTTCCATTCCGGATTCTTCAATGCCTTCTTTGCTGCTTGGACTGCACGATCAACATCCTGCTCGGACGCAGCCTGTACTACAGCGATCTCCTTTTCCGTGGCAGGGTCGATTGATGATATTGTGTTTGTTGGCGATGATGAGTCCACGAATTCATTATCGATGAAGAGGCCTGTGGGTTGCTCCTACTCTTGACCATTCGGAGCTTTCAGCTTGATGACTTGAGGCATGGTGGGTGATTATGATTTGTTAACGTAGTTCCGCAGTCTCATTTGTTTTCATGCGGATTTCAAGTAGTGATGGTGACTCTGTACAAGGTGCGAACATGGTTATGTATCAACGTTTGCTTCGATCCGGAGCTTGTGGGGTGGGGTCGATTGAACCCACACTAGGTTATCACAGCAGAATTAGTGGCTTTGACGACTGGAGCTAGGAGTCTCCTGCCGCATCTGGTAATCTACTCCCTCCATTTTCGTTCGCAAGCTCCACCAGAGGGACAATGTAGAAGCGGTTCGTCTCCTATCAAGGGACTGTGGTGGCTGAAGCCATGTTTCGATCTTATCGTGCGGATCCGCAACAGGCGCGAACACAATATTTGCAATGATCGTTTTGATTGTGGCGGAAGGCAGTGGATAGCTAGAGAATTATGGTGCTTCTGTTATCTAGTCTTTTTCGATGGGGATGGAATGGTGCGGCCGAATGCTGTCGCTGGGGGCGTGCTCGGCTGATGCCAGACGCTAATCGTTGACCTCACACCGACGTTCGTTCACGCTTTATGCCATCACTTATCACTAATCCCATGCCACATTACAACAACAAAGCTTTTAGTCAGGGCGTTCGAATCTATTTATGCTACTGCGAAACTTGACTACGCACTGTAGCTTTCTGCAGACAGCCCTCTGTGCTCAATGTCTTTTCGTCTACCACTTTGTAACTGCCTACTTACGTAGGTAGACTTCAACATTGGCAATGATTAAGCACTCAAATCCAGAGAGCTGTATATGGCCTGAAATTGTGCTTCCACTCTCAGTTCGAGGTTGTCAGAAAGGCAAAAGGAAAGAAGAGGTGCAGGATCGAACGTATAGACCTGGCGACAAAAATACTTACATTATCCCCGGCAGGCAATACTATGGCATAGCGCGATCAGTAACATTCCGAAATTCTACAACCAGGGGTTTCAGCTGATGTGAGAAGCTATTTCAGAGTAGAGAGGTACGGAACGTGTCGAAAATTGACAAGGACATATACACACCAAAAGACATCAGTCATAGACTTAGGCGCCCACTCACCGCAAACACACGGGAAATGAAACATTGAATCCACTCACATGTTCCACTAAGTTTCCACCCCCACAAAATGGGAGCCTACTCATATGAGAGCCTCACTCGTCGTGCTCTATTAGGGTCAGCTCCTATTCTTGTCACTCATCCCCTTCACTCCTACTATGTACGGCGTACTACGATCGACCATGATAGGACTGTCGTCATTCTTGTTAAAGCTGAACGTGACCGTTGGAGGCTTTCGATGAACCTGTATCACGTTCAGCAGGCACCATCGTATCTAGGCGCCGAGATGCGCACTCTCCGCGATGAAAATATTCTTCAATCGCATCTAGAAAGACCCATAGTGAGTGGCTTGTTCTAGATCTGAAGTGAATGTGCAACACTCCACCAAAGTAAGTGATCTCTGCCCATCGCTTTCGCCGCCGTTCCTTATCTTTCAGGGCCAAACCAATGGCGATACGGCGCTAGTCTGCCTAAAATTTACTGTGAGCGATTGCACCAGTTTCTTTATTTTGCAGCAGCTCCGACGTTTACCACGCCAACTGATCCCACCCTCATCAGATACACGTCAAGCAACGAGTCTTCTAAAATCGGAAGAACCGAACGTTCTACACGATACGATGTGAGATGTAAACAAGATGCGGTTTGTGACCGGTCTAGCTGATATGGCCTATTTGCAACACCGGTTCGGTGAACTGTCTGTCTTAAAGATGGATACAGACGATGCAAAGATCTACGAGAGGTATTTTAGTCCTCAGTTGGCACTCGTGGACACACCGTGGCTTACTCCCTCATAGATACCACGGTCAAATACGTTGTAAGATGGAGTGTGACTTATCTCTCCCTTCTTCTGATAGAGCGACAACTTTGCCGAGATTCCTATCAAATATTACAGCCCCATGATCGTTGAGATTGTTACTGGTTCCGTTATCGACCCGAAGTACAGCCTCCCAGACGGTATTTCCAATGGCACAATGGCGGCGGAGATTCACATGCAGGTGTATTGGTGTTGCTCTGCTCTTAGCGAAGCCGGTCCAGGCGTAGGCGTTCACGGGCAGTACTTCTAGCTACGATACCTTGGAGGACAGTGGGATAATTGCGTTCATGTAGTACTACACATCTAATGAAACCTCTTGGAGCCCATGGTGTATTCTTATGATAATTCTGACTATCATGTCAAACAATGTCTGTATGTTACTACTATGCTCATGTCGTTCTTCATCGTGTCTATCGAAAGCCTTGATTTACTCCAGACTTTCACATTGACCTCATCATTTGTGCCGCGTAGTACTATCGTATGCCTGGTTCCCTCTGCAAAGTCGAAACACAACTTTTAAGTAGTCCCATTAACCTTAGTTGTATGTTCCGTCCCGCAGGCGTATCCGCATGTTTGCCAGCACCCCAACCAAATGGTAGCACCAACCTTCTTCTACTTTGCTTATCTAGCACGACGAGTGCATCTAATGGAAATTTGCCTCCACCAAGAGGATGTAGTAGGCCTAGGCGGACGAAGTGATTGTTCGAAGGTGTCGCAGCTTGTATTATGGGCAGCGAGAAGGGCGCAGACGAAGAGAGTCTATGTGTCGAAGGATCGTGGCAGAGGACGAGGGCTTGGAGGGATGGCGAGAGAGCGTAAAGGTCTGGTAGTGCGGAGCTGTCGAATGTTAGTGGTGGTTCAGATGGGATCGGGATGATTTTACCATAGCAATTCGTAGTGTACTTGAACGTTTCCTTGCACGCACAAAACTATTATTGACCCCTGTCCCTTGTACCTTGGCCAGTTGTCATGCGCCTGTAACATACTGCCTGGTGGAGTCGCGAGCGTGTTGCTAGCAAGTATAGCGTCTAGATCCACGCTCCATGCTTCTTCCGGGCTTATAATGTCTAGCTCTTCCAGTTCGCACTGTGTCTTCGATCTCTTCAAGTTCTCGCCTAATACTGGCAGGGCAGGCGACGGCTCTCTGCGGTACGGTACCTCGTCGTCGTCATCGTCAATGGTCAGGCGCGAACGTTTGCGGCTAAGTGCCACGTTCATGGTCCAGCTGTTCTGCGTAAGTAGATCGCCCATCTACGGCATCACATGATACATGCGTTGTGGACAAAGAAGACGCGACCAGCGCACATGTTCCTACAAATAATTTAAAGTGCTCGTGGTTGTCGCAGAGACGCCCGAGCGAAAGGCTTGTGGTTCCTGCACGCCAGGCCCAAGCTCCCTGCATACCCCGCCACCGCGCCTTGCCTACCTACCCCACTATCGAGCAGCTGCGCCTAGGCTACCAGAACGGCGGCTGGCGACGTGCGTCTTGGATGCTTCGCTTCGATGGCCTCGAGAGACGTCACTAGTAGACTACGGCAGAGCACTTGGAATGGGAGTGTTCCGCTCGAGATACGGCTGCACAAGGGCGACTGTAGGACATACGATGAGTCGGACCCTTACTTAGTATGTGCAACCTCGATACTTGCATGATGACGGTACAGCTCGATGACTTGTGAGCTGACTAGAGGCAGATACAATTTCCACGAATATCCTATCTTGGGTTACTCATACACAAACTACATGCCTTCTTCTCACGCAGCCTCATCTACCCCGACGTCACACCGAAAGATGCATGGTTATCCTACGAAGATGTGCCGTTGAAATGGCACTATCCTGTAGGTCTCCTCTACGACCTCTACTCTGGTGCTGAGCCCGCATATCCCTCAGACACGGATACAGAAGCTGTGCAAGCTCAAAAGATTGATAATGCAGAGGAAGAGCGCCAACATCTACCGTGGCGCCTCACACTGCACTTCTCTGGCTTCCCTTTCGAACAGCTCGTTCAACTCGACAATGACGACAAGCATATGCATGATCTGTTTATTCATAGTGTCAAGGAGGCGGACTACCTCAGAACAGGAACAGGAAAGACAGTCATGTTTTTGAGCAAAGAGGACAGCACACAGCTTTGGAATGGAGTGAAGAACCACGACTTTGCGTTGTACAATCCCATCAACCAAAAGCTGCTGAATCCGCAAGGAGTCAACCTAAGACATCTGCCGGTCAGGCTGTATCTCCCACATGCGTCGTCCGAAGGGGTTCAAGAAGAAACGGCACCAGGGAGTTTGAGAATTGTGCAGAGGCTGGTGACGCCAAATCTGTCGTCTAGTAGGTGTAATTGCGGTGTAGGTCCGGATGGGGCTGACAAGAAACAGGGCAACCACAGACCATCGGGACAGCATTGAACCAGATATTGCCGACACTGTTTCCGAGCAGACGAAGTCCGCTACTGGCACAGGCAGTGCTGCACGGTGCCGTCTTACCGCTGGGGGCGAGTGTGGAGGAATTGGTTCGGGCGACAGCATATCTTGACGGGTGGCTGCACATAGCTGTTGTTATGATGGCCTGAATAAGTGTTTTATGCCCAGGCAACATCGGTCACACGGTGGCCGAGTCATGTGCGACGCTATAGCACCATCCTTGATAACAACAATATTGGCTGTACGGGCAACGTCACTATGGCGGGCATGGAAACACACCCTGGATGTTTGCCTCTCACTCGCGACACTTGCTACGGGTGATGATGTGTGCGTGACATAGCGATCCTTCTCAGCGTTTCAGAGCGCCTCGTGTGCCATGCCTCGCCAAGATGCGGGGGCACAGGCACAACAGAAGCTTAGTGATGATCCCGGCTGCTCGAACCAAGGCCACCCCACGCGCCTCCGGTCTGCTTGGGCGCTATCGGCGTAGCGCGTCGCCCTGTTGACGGCAGAGGGAGCGTCTGGAAATGAGGCATTATTAGCATGCGTTGTTTTTGTCTCCGGTGCGCTAGGCGTGCTTTTGCCTGCCAGCCCACGGTTCGACTTGTCAAACGGCCAGGGCGTTCTATCCGAGGGTGGGCTCGCTGCGTGTTCATCAGTCACTGCAGATAAGCAATGGGCGATGACATCGTTGCTGCTTCTGCGGCACAAGAACGGTTAATAAGTGGCAGGGGTCGTGGTCGAGTGGAGCCGATGAGTAGCGTCAGCGGCGGCTTGCAGCAACCAGACGCAACTGTGTGGAGGCGCGCGAGGAGCGTCCATGGGGAGTAGCTACAGTGGATATCACCAGGTAAAGGGACCGGTGAAGCTGCGCAGAGGGCCTTCTTTGTTATCGTACGAACTAGGTAAACAAGTTGGAAAACAGTGAATCAACACGTGCAAACTCCCTTGACGTCTGCCGAACATGAGGCTGGCGATCGTCGGCTCATCTACGACGAAATGATGGCATGTCGCGCCATTGGCCGCGCTGGGTAGCTCCATCCTAGCTTCCTCAACCCTCGCGTTGCCAGGTCCCAGCCATTCATCTACTCCTGCTGCTGCTCTTCGTCCCGAATCTCCCACATCCCCAAAGTCCACGATCGGCTACCCACCTCAACACGCTCTCGCGACTCACACACGTAAGTTCACTAATTCCATGACCGCTCCCATCCCCGGCCGAAGCTCGCGCTTCTACCCTTGCAAGCTTGGAGGCTCCCGGCCAACCCGCTAGGACCCGGGGCCAAACAAAATGCCTCATCAACTGCAGAAATTTTCGGCGAGCCGGCGCATTTAAAAGCGGACTATCAGCCTCTGGCTATTAAGGCTTTTGATTTCACTCTTTGATGCTGCATCGCTGTCGACCTGCGCCATTCAATTAACATCGCCGAGTCCCTCTGCCGTCGCGACCGTTCCGTGGGTTTGATCCGATCGCGCTGACAAGCTTCCGTTACCATCACCAGCTTCCAAACAAAGCTTCATCCAGCTCGATAATTCAAAAGAGGTCCGATTCAATTCGTAAATGTAAGCTCAATGCCGCCTTTTCTCTCGAGCTGCCTAGGAGGTTGCGCGCCGCGTTATCCCATCTACGCCATCGGGACCAGTCTTGCGACAAGCCTTGGCTGAAGATCTTTCTGCTCCATAGCTCTCTTGGACTGAATCGCATTCGCCCAATGTCGCTGGCCTGTGCTTCTCCAGCTCCAGGAATCTCTTCAGCTACCCCGTTCGAACATCCTGTCTAACACATTCACCTCAGAAACCCACAAACACAATGGCCGCCATCTCTATGCCTATCGCTGCTCGCGCCGAGTACGCTCTCCACCAGCTTGCCAGGCGTGACAAGAACTGGGCTCAGCGTGAGCCCGGTGTCATCGTCGTCTTCGTCATTGTTTTCCTCGTCGCCGTCCTGGTCATTGCCATGTTCATCAACAAGAAGGTACGTTACCCAGCCTCACCAGCCACCTATATTCGCACTCTTCTAACACACAGCACAGAGGCAAGCCGGCCGTGGCGTCGCATAAGATACCCCCCCTTGATTCGAGTTGGAGCGCAGCCGAGCAGTACGATATGAAGGAGGACAAGACATGACCCCCGATACGAAGTCATAGATCTGTATGTTGGACGGGCAAGAGCTTGTGTATAATGTGTTTGAGTATTCGCGTATAGGATAACACGAGTTTTCCCTAACGGGATTGCACCGTGGTGCGAATGCCTATATTCCTAGGCTTCGTGGTAATAATGAACAAATCAAATACCCATTGAGCAGTTGTCGCGTCCAACATTTGAGGAATGAATGAGTTTGCTAACGCGTAAATGATGGCTCCCGGAAGCTGCATAATCATAACAAGGTGGCGCGTCAACCGATTGATTCGACATTGGTCGACTCACACCTCAATCTCTTCGTTGCAGTAGAAAAAGGACTGGACTAGGTCCATGCACATGCCCTGTGCTGTCGTCCAGCACAGTCGCGAACAAATACATTCTCACCGCCGTCGTTACTTTTCCAGCTTAGCTCGCTAAATCGTCTGCAAACGCAGGTTCAGACTTCCTGCATGCTCTACGGCAAAATAGGCTAGCACCAGCTGGAGCGATCGCTTGCTTCTTTCTAGCTGTAGTCCCCAACATTCTTCTTTCTAGTTTTCCTCGCCCGACAAAACTCACCACATCCATACGGCCCGATGCCAATGTTGACGAAGATGAGAGTAATTGCACTGCTCAAACTTATCCCTCGATGGACTTCTTACCTGTCACACTAGTTCAACCTACCTGTGGCTTTGTGGACCTTTACCCTCGTTGTCGAGCGCTTCCCCGTTCATGTACCCGTCAAGATAGCACTCACCGACAAAATGCCATTGATTGTCACTGAGGGATCTCAATACATATGGTACATTTCCACCAAACAAAATCACGATCGAGTCTCCAGCCATCATGCCTGCTGGTCCGAGACCGAGATGACCCGATGAGGTGATAAACAGACGTCTCTTCATCAGTCGTTCAAGTGATGCGATGTAACGTTTTGGATAGCGATCCTCCCAAGGATTGGGTCTGAAATCCGTTTCTAGGTTGCATGCCTCACTCAGTTCTTGCGCTCGATCATTGATACACGGCTTGATTGAAACCAATCCTACTAAATGTCCTTGGTCTGGGGGCTGTTTGGGCTTTGTTCCAATCTTGCGAAAGATTAGGGATAGACTTGAAGGTACTGAGTGGTTCAAATCGAGCGTCTCGATGCTCAGGCGTCTCGCCTGCTATCGTCACAAGGAAGAACGTGTATGGGGAACTTGGTGGAACCTCACTCGGAAGTCCTTGTAGCAATGGGCTCTCCCTGAAAATACCCGAATTGACTGTTCGTTTGAGATCAGACATTCTGTTTCTTCACTGGAGTAGGTATGATGTTGAAGTAGACATGGAGCCGGTTGTGTCTGGGAGGTTGCCTTGTTCCGACGCCACATACTTGGCTGTGCAGGCCAAACTGCAGCCTGATATTGGCATGTTTTTGAACACATGGATGACAAAAGAAGTCCAAGACTGTGCAAGTGTTGTTGTTCTGTGAGCCGGGATCATTTATCATCGAAGGAGAAACCATGTACAGGAAGACACCGTTTGGCTGGTTTCTTCAAACGAGGCATCATGCTGTCGGTATCGGGAGCTATGATGGCAGATTCGCGGACGCGTTGCTCTTCCATGTGACAATTTCATCAAGTAAAGCTGTGCCTTTTCGTTGTGATGGCTGGTGCAAATTTTGGAAGAGCGAAAACGGAATTACCCCGCGAACCATTGGAAGGCACCCATCCACGACCGTAGGCTGATCTAGGCATAGGCAGCAACAGCGACAACCTTGTAACGGCCGCCTGAAACCCATGTCACATAGGTATAAGAGTTATTCGTATTCTCATGAGGAAAAGTACAATCTTAACATTTCAAAATAATTCGGATTTTCTCTACGCTGCAACCGATCTTCCAATACACACCAACAACCATGCCGGTCACACTCACAGTTGCGGACCACGAATCCAACAGCTACTACAGAAATCACAAACTGACCTCTAGCGAAGAACTACTAAGAGGGACGAGTCCACGAGACTCGCAAAAGTGCAAAAGGGTTATCCAAAGTTCCATCCCCGAGGACGAGTTCGGTAAATCTCACCTCATCGAATCGAACAACGGGTTCGTCCACGCAGCTTTCAATGCATATTGCAGCCATCATCACCTTACCATCCGCCCCGAAGATGTATGGTTCGCCATCTTATCGCAGCTGAACTTCTACATCAACGCCAACGCCGAAAAACTGCGCGACCACTTCGTCTCGCACCAAGGGCAGAAACAGCTCGAAGTCAAAGACGTTGGCAATATCCATAGCGTAGACGTCGGCGCGCTCGCACGGCGCATGACAGCGTTGATACGGGAGAATGTCAAGGACCCTAACTTGCGAGACTGGATCATGCCAGCCTTCAGCACGACCACAGTTACCGACCGTACGACGGCTGCGGTGCTCATGATGGGCAGTATGCAGGCTTATTTCTCATACAAGATGACCCTCATGTGTGGGATTCCCACTGTCACTCTATTAGGTGAGCGCGCAGATTACGAAGATATCCTCGCCAGACTCGATAAACTGCCAGAGTTGGGGCCTCAGACAAGCACATTTGCAGACCTCCTTCGCCCCGTTCTGCGCAACTTCATAGCTACTTTTGATTCAAAACAGGCTGCCACCTCACGCGACTTTTGGTCCAAGATTGCGCATCGTTTTGGCGGAGGTAGTGGGCCGTCGTACCTGGGAGGCTGGTTGACGGCATTCTGCTTCTGGGACGACAAGGGGAAATGTATGTATGATCTGCAGAGAGGAGTGAGTGGCTGGGGAATTAGCCCAACCGATCCAGAGCGGTTGGAGTTGGATGGCGCATCATACCATCGCGTTGATACTAATGATATTCCGAGTGGCTTTGCTTCCGTGCCAGTCTTGGTGGACGACAATGGTACGGAGTACAAGACAAAGATGATTGCAGGGTCGCTAGGTATTAAGATCACAAGCAAAGACGACCCATGGGCTGGAACAGCGGAGGAGAAGCTGGATTCACTCCAGTCACTCAGTGGGTGGATGATGTATGAGATCAGAGGGCCAGGCGAGAGGGGTCCCTGGTTTGGGTGAAGAAAACGACTTGAAAGGAAAGGTGAGGATTCACAGACTCGTATTAAGCAAAGGTTAGATAGAGATAAGAAACAATGAAATAATTGCCTGAATTTGTTTGCATATACATCTCAAAAAGTACAAATCCGACTCAAAAAATATCGACTTCAGCGCAAAATCGCAGGTACACACAGCGAATATGATGCAGTGACTCTCCCACTACTACTACAACAGTCTCGACCACTCTAGGTGAAGGCCATGCTCTTCTTGATCTCCGCAATGGCTAGCGCAGGGTTCAGTCCCTTGGGGCATGTCCTTGAGCAGTTGAGAATGGTGTGGCATCGGTACAAGCTCATGCTGTTATTGAGGGCGTCCTGGCGCTCGGCCTTCTTCTCGTCTCGTGAGTCGGCGATCCATCGGTAGGACTGGAGAAGGACAGCGGGGCCAAGGTACTCCTCTTGGTTCCACCAGTATGATGGGCACGATGTCGAGCAGCAGGCGCAGAGAATGCATTCGTAGAGTCCGTCGAGCTTCTTGCGGTCTTCCTTGGACTGGCGGTACTCACGACCCTGGTAAACTGTTAGTACTAACTTTTCGGCAAGCTTCAGAATATATACGTACATCTGGTGCGGCAGTGGTGCGCTGCAGGTATGGCTTCACCGATCGGTATTGCTTGTAGAAGAGAGTCATGTCCGGTACGAGGTCCTTGACAACGTACATGTGGGGAAGCGGGTAGATGCGAGATTCCTTGGTAGTGTCGGTAGGAATGCGGCCTGTTGTATCCTATTAGCCTCCCAACTCCCATGTGCGATGCTATTCCACATACAAAGACATGCCAGTGTGTTGACTCCGTCGATGTTCATGGCACAACTTCCGCAAATACCCTCACGACAACTCCGCCTGAAAGTCAGAGTAGGGTCCACCTCGTTCTTGATCCTGATGAGCGCATCCAACATCATGGGTCCAGTCTTGTTCAGGTCGAGCGTGTACGACTGCATCTTGGGCTTGGACGTGGGCTCATCTGGGTTCCATCGGTAGATGTGGAAGGTCTTGGTCTTCGCATCTTTGCTGGCCTCGGGATCCTTGATTGTCGACGTCTCGCTTTCGGGGATGGGTGATCGCGAAGCATCGGGTGCGATCTTTTCGGCGACCTTGGAGATGGGCTCCCGGGCGTGAACGTCGTTTACGGAGGCGAAGCCACGAGAGAAAACTGCCGGGCGTACGGCTGCCGTGGAGCGTTAGCAATGCTCAATTGAGGTTGTGATACTGGGCGATATACGTACCAGTTCGCTGGGCAGCCAGACGAGTAAAAGCGCGTATGGAGGCCATTGTGTCTAATGTGGAGTGGAGAGTGCGGGCTGAGGCTTAAAGGTCAAAGTGTTGCTATCATCGAAGTTGTAGCGCCAGAGCGCCACTCAAGCTTCCTCGGTTATGACAACTGCCAATCTGTGATTGGTGGTACCCGTTCATCGGACGATCCCGGCTTCTTCGGCCCTTCGACGCCACTACATCATTGTCGAAAACGTCAACACTTGCTATGAACATCTCACCATATATTCATCAACATGCAGAATGTTCGCGCAGTAATCTTCGTACGATTCGGTTGTTCTCGACTCCTCCCGTTCACGCCATTGGCCTTGTGGAAAGTGGCGCAAACGAGTCGGCTTCATAGGAACATTGTCGGCTTTATGCAATCTCTTCGAGCTCGTGTGACCATTTCGCAAGGTTGATATCCTGAAACTGCCAACGGTAGAAAATTCGGTACTGTCGTGGTGGCTTGATGTATGTTATGCCATGTGTTGACGATCGACATTTCTGTCCGCACCACCAGCCTCACGAAAAGTAGAATTCACTTCAAGATTCTACGTCTGTAGTAATAATCAACATGCAGAACTCTGCACTTTCGGTATATAACCTTATGCACCCTCTCGTTATCTGGGTCTCGTACACACTCTTCTCTATATTCCAGACACTTCCTTGCAGCTCGTTTTGCGCCTGTCATTCCATTGCAATCATTGCACACGTCTCATCCACGGCCTGGCCTTCACAGACTTGGAACTTCAGTAAATCAAATTTTGTGTCAACAATCTCAAGAGTACATGTGTTTGTCTTTCGCCCTGTTTTCCACTTGCATTTGCGTTACTGACCAGACCCATAGATCACTCTTACCTTGACCGTGTCACACTCTCAGGTATTATAAATACACGTCGTTTCGATACGCTTCTTAAGGACACTGTATCATGCCAATTTCGGGTCCGCTTTTCTATTTACTCGGTCCTATCTCACGCTCATGTTTTCGCTCTTTCCTCTTCCGGACGTCGACTCACCTTCACCACGCGTACCATGAAACAGAAGGCACGACGAAAGTCGCGTGTCTTGATCCCACTTCGAGCTCTTCCTAACGCCTTATAGAGAGTGAGATTCAAGACGGCCACTCTAGGATGCCTAATTGTGATAGCTGTTAGCTTGGCGGGAGCATCTGTTGCCAACCCACACTACGTCCGCCCTCTTCTCTCCACCATCGCACTTCGCTCGCACCTCGCCCACATTCGCATCCACTATTAACGCACCATTGTTGCCAAGATTCTGTAAGCAATGTCTTCATCACCTCAGGTCAGTCATCTGCTCTTGCATTTGCTTTTAAATCTTGTTGTTGACAGTCCTCGAGAGGCACACGCCCAGCAAGAGCAGAGTCATTGGAGGTAGCATGATCGGCAACTACGGCAGTCCACATCGCAGTGGTCAAACAGTGCGCTTCCAGACGGATGGTCAGTCTGATATCTCGCCGAGTGTGGTAGAGGCTGGATCTCATGCAAGCGCGTCAACTGATTCATCCACTCCCTCTGGAGGATCACTGTTGCAGCTGGGCTCCGACAATGCCGCTGGCCATTCCATGACTGTACCTCGAGGACAAGTCAACAACCAGATTTTACAAGCCAAGCAGCAGCTTGTGAGCCTTACTTGAGTCCAGAGACATGCCAGGGAACTGTTTCTAACATACACACAGCCGACAACCCCTCAGCGAGCTCATCATATGTCAGCCAACAGAAACGGCATGCCCTCCCTTATCTCCCAGACTCTCGCTTCTCCGCAGGCTATTCAGCAGTATGGTGGTTCTGCTCAAAAGACGCAGTCCAGCAGAGCCGACCACCTCAACAACCCCAATACACAACGTCGCAGCACCCATACTAGCCAGATGTCTGACAACTGGCGTACTTCTGGTCGTCTGTCATTCAACTCAAGCCGTCGCTCATCTCCCATAGTCAATTCTGCTGACACATCTCCACCATTGATGACCGATGTTCCCGAGTATCTAGCTGTACAAGAGATGGCTTTCCGTCAGGGTCAGTCTGACTCAGGTAACTCCCGCAACAAGGTTCCACCGAGCCCTTTCGCGAAGCACCTTGATCATGTCTGGGCTCAGTACTTCAAGGTGGGTGCGGCCTATGGAGGAACGCCTGCCACACCGCCCGTAGCATCGTCTCCCTCACACGACAACTTTGCCTGGTCAGTACTGATCAACCCCACTACACAAGATCTAGAGCACCTCAACGGCTCGATCGACATTGAGTGGGCTCGCAAAATGTGTGTCATGTCGTTGAACTGCATGAAGGAGCTCATTCACGTCGTGCGCGAGCGTCGCAACGACTGGCGCAAGATCGTCTGCGATGTCCCTTTCCCGGTTAAACAGGCGATAGTAGCCTTCCCCGATCTCTGCGAGTACTACGAGGCTCTTCAGCACGACGTTCGTCAGGCATTCGGTAACGGACTATGAAGCGTGTAATAAGCTTCACCTGCACCCCTCATGAAGTGGTAGTATTACTCAAAATACGGAGTCCAGGCCGCTTCTCATGACGATTATGACACGCATATGGTTTGCTGATGGCTTTCACTGGGCAATGTAATGTTTACGTGGAGATCCGGGTTTCACTTGTAAGATGTTTCCCCTAAGCAAGCATGATTTTTCCTTTTTGTTGTCATGGCGTTTCATGGTGGGCGTTGGTGGAGTTTCAGCGCGATCTTGTTGAAGGAGTATCCCGGCAGGATCGTCATGTTTCTATCTATGTTCACGCCCACCAATCCTGCGACGTCATATAACGACCCGTATACCGCATATAGAACTGGCGTATAAATCTCAGATATATCGCAGCACACCGACGCACCAGCATGCATAGCAAAAATAATTTTCGATACAATGGCTCAGAAGCAACGACACGTGCCTCAAGTGCTCGCGTCGTGATACTGCCACGCCATATCACGTGGAGACGTGAACACGGGAGGAAATGGCTCCGGGCCTTCTAAGATTCCACGATCTGCGAATATCCGCGTCATTCACATCATATCAGATTTTCATCTCCATCTAATATAGCCGCGTCAAGTCGTGCAAACAGCAACCCCGAAAATGACAGCAACAGTTCCAGCACGTTCACATAGCTTCGATCGTCAGCACCGCCTTTTGCAGCTCGACTGCAGCTCCGACCTGCGACACTATTCGCGCAACCTCGGTCCAGGCGTCCAGGAGCGCATCTTTCAAACAACGAGCGACGCACTGAGGAAACAACTGGACGAGCATCGCGATTTCCTACTTCAGCATCAACAGCAACAACCGCGTTTGGCCCCTGCCTCCGTCGTCAGCGGCTCTACGCCCGCAACTCCTCACGCATACCCGCAACCTCATCCCTATCCACAAGTTTCGCAGCCTCCGCTACAGGTGGCCACCGCACCCCAGCTGGTCCATCGCCGCCCCGAACCTACTATCGTCCCCGGCGACATCAGCACATATCCGCTCGCCCTACGCGATGCTCTGTATTCGCAGAAATTGATTCCACGAGCGCACGATGGCAGAACAGTATACCATGTTGTGGCCAGCAGCAAAAACCGTGATATGGGCGAGGACACAAAGGTTGTAGGGACTTGTGGAACCATGCTGGCAGCAAACGAGCTCGCGGCGCGGTACTTTGTTGAACATTGTATGGGCGATGTCGCTGAAGCGAAGTTTACACAGCTGGCGAGCGGCGCATTGCACTGCGGTGCTGGGCCTCACAATGTGTATGTGCAAGAGGGCAGGATGGAATGATGGGGGGGTATGCGATATACAGACCGCGGACCCGAGGAAATGGTCTGTCTCAGGTTTCACGGTACCCTTCACAATCTGCAGGGTCAGCTGCCGTCCTGCCGTCTGCCCCTTGCCCAATCCCGCCGGTATGTCTTGACTTCAGGACGTCAAACCACTGAATGTCGGAAGCGCATCGTCATGGCCTAATCAACGATTTGCGGACAGTGTCCAAATTTCAGCGCTACTCTATAGCCAGCGAGCAACGTGACAGCATGCCAAGCTGTGAGATGGGCATGGCCGGTACAAAGGTGATTGTCTTCAGGGTGTGCCGAGTGACAGGAGTCAGACGAGTGCACTGTTTCTTCGGCGCACGCTAGAGATACATGTGCATGAGGCAAGACCAGAAGGAGAAGTGACGGGGCTTTACAATTCTGGAGTTGATGTCAAATTTGGCGAGTATGTATTATTATAATCTATGCAGATGTTCTATGCACACTGTTGCTGGAACAACAGACCTGAATGGGTCAATAAGTTCTTAATCACCTTACCACCCGTTTTACCGCCTATACAACGCTTCCCGCGTCCAAGTTCCCAGTAAGTACGTGTACAACATCCCCTGCATACTGTGTTACATGCCGGCCATACCTCGCGCGCGTGACACAACTACTCAATTCCCTCCGTTCCCAACGCCAATCGCCTTGCTACGAGAAACAGGCCAACAGGATCAAGACGGAGAAAACTTGATCATCTGCATGTCTGCACCGGAAGTCCGTTCCCTGCTCGCACTTCCCAATAAGGCAGTTTGTAGAATTACTATCGATTGCGGTGTTGGTATGTTCCGCAAGTTCCGCCAATACCGGACTCGACTCTATTGTCCGCCCGCAACTTGCCGGCAGGGACAACTAACAACCTGGCATGCGCTTGTTCAGACTACGTCATACAGTGCTGTTCTCGTTGCTGTCGCATGAGTGCTTGCTTGAATAGGTTTCAACGACAAGGAACAGCGCTTACTTGCGATTTTGTCAATCGCTTGTATACCATCTGTCACATCGTGGAGATCACAGATCCAACTTAGCGCAACGGGACGAGCGATCTGATTCTACAACCGCACAAAGCCTTACATACGCCTTACCTCGCACCCACACCGCATACGCGCAGCCATGGCGCCCCCAAACACGCCCTTTATATACCGTCTCTGGCACCTTTATCTCGAACCCTTCTTCGCCCTCGGCGGCGTCTACCACCTCCACTGGGCACCAGCGCAGTACTTCACCTTCATGCCGTCGACGTCGGCCTACCACCCCGATTCACAAATCGCCTACGACCAACTCGCATCGGCATACCTCTTCTTTGCTTTCACAGAGGGCGTGTTGATGCGGGTTGTGGACGATAGGAGGACGTGGTGGTGGATCGTGTTGGGGTTGGTGCTGTGTGATTTGGGGCATTGCTATGCGGCATGGTGTGAGATGGGGACGAGAGGGATATTAGACTTTGGGAGCTGGAGCGACAAGGATGTAGTCACCAATACGTTGAATGTGTTGCCTGTGCTGGTGAGGACGGGGTATCTACTGGGGGTGGGGGTGCCCGGGGTGACAGTGTGAGCAAAAAGGGAAGAAGAGGGCTTAATTTTGGGATTTGAACAGGTTGTTGGCTTGTGAAGTCTTGACCGGTTGACTCTGGACTGTATAGTATCACATGACGTTTGAAGACAGCGTACGTATATTTTCAAGACAGCCAGAACCACATTCTTATGGCCGCATCGGCGACTATGCCGATTGAACTGTTCAGTTTGTCACTAGTATGATCAATGTATCTGACTTGTCAAGAAGATATCATGATCTTGCATATACTGCGGCCGGTTGCTTACGAGGACGGCCGGGTAAAGCGAGAAGTTTCTGTCACGTCTCGGTCTCAGTACAAGGTTGCATGATATCTCGGTATCCTCATGAAACGTCCTACCGAAATGTTGGGGGAGTTGAGGCCGAGGTTTGGAACGCAGTAGGTTTCTCCAACCTTCTCATCTGTTCTCACACGCCCAATTCTAGATGGTTGGTTTGCTGAGCGTCTGCAGTCCACATGCATGAAAAATATAGTAATAGGTGGGGTCAGTGAGCCGCGGGAGAATTTGATGTAGGCGAACATCGGATTGTTCGCGCAATATCGGATTCTGCGCAAATGCCATGACGGTGCAAGGTGCCGAAGCGCTACAAAAAGACTCAACACTTTCCCCGCCACTCCTCATCGAGATGGCACCTTATTCACATGGAAGCTGGAAGCTGCCCGAGCTGAACAGACGGGTGACTGGCTTCGGAGCATTCGGCGCGCACAGGACTGAAGCAGGCTATGGTTGATAGCCCCAACGGTTGCACGAGCCGTAGCCTCTCTAATTGGTGCGCGGGGCTGTGTGGTTTGCGACTAAATGGGAAGCTCCCGCAGCTGTCAGGCTTTGGCAAAGGATGCGCCGGCGCACATTCGTCTGACGACTTGTTTCCGTGGAACTTGCGTAAAGATGATTATCATCGAGTCATTCGCTGCACGAATTGCTGTGGAGAGGCCCACAAAGCTCTGCAACGCGCTGTGCTTGTCCGGTGTGGCTGTACGTCATACCGCGGGGCTGAAATCTTGCAATTTGCGGCCATGGACATGAAAGTAACCAGTACGTTGTCCCTGGCCGTATGTCGCACGCCTCATCAGGAACAACAGCCAGATATCCTGAATTTTCCTGTTCTCCCCCTAGGCCTCTGACAGCTCTTTCTTGCTTGGGCCGCCAACTCGACACGCCAAAGTTAACGTCTGGCTTCCCTTGGACGAGCTTCACGATCGATCGAACCTACCGGAAATTTCACTGCGCGCTCCTACCGCCTCTATAACTTCACCTCGTCTCCTCCGAGCCGTTGTACAGGACCCGCTCCCCCCACCTATATCTGTTTTCACAATCTCCACGCCATTTCTACAACCACAATTTCTGACCAGCGGGCGCCGACGCCAGACTGCTGCCCAACATGACCACCCACGTCGTCTCCCTGTAGGTAACCACTTTCTGCTTATCCAATCGATAGACAGCGCATCATGATTGTTACTTGCAGCTCTGCGCCTTCACCTCATCTAATGTAGTTAGTTTCCTACCGTATACTGTCGATTTCCACGAGTCCAAGTCCAACTCCAACTCCAACGCCCCAAGCCCACCACAACCAGCTCCCCCAAAGCTGAACGAGACCGCCCGCGAGCCCTCCTCCACTAGTGCAGGCAGTGCACGACCAGCTACCAAAAATGCAGATGATGAGCAGCCCCAGAGCCTCCTTAAGCGCGCGCCGCCGACGCATATCCAACTGCCCAAGACGCCTATGAGAATGACCGAGCATGAAGACTTCTTCACCCCTGGCCTGCCCAGTGCAGCCACGCACTTTCCCAAGCCAGCAGACCCCCGGGGCCTGGTACGTAGCGATGCCCATGTCCCTGAATGGGGTACCACCGGCCGGTTCTTCAACCAGCCCATGTCGAGGGCCGAGCCAGCACCACCCGACACGATTCTGGAATACGCCAAGGCACAGGAGCGGGCGCAAGCCCAGAAGGAGCGCATGAAGGGCTCTCATGCCGGCAAGCCTACAACAGACCCGCGATGGGCCACCGAGTACACCGTTGTGCCTGCTGTCCAGGGCAACGGCGGGCTTACCAACGCTCTACGCTGTGCAGTTGACAACAAGTGCATTAGCGACACTATAAGCGTGGGCTTGATTGGCTTCCCTACCGACAGCTTGAACGAGGAGAAGAAGACGGAGATTTACGAGAAACTTGAGGAAGAGCATGACGCTCTCACCGTCTTCGTCAGCGACAAGGACTTTGACGGCCACTACGCCCACTACTGCAAGACCATCCTATGGCCAGTCTTCCACTACATTATCCCCGATCACCCCAAGAGCAAGGCCTTCCTTGATCACTCATGGGTATTCTATGTCAAGGTCAACCAGGCCTTTGCGGATAAGGTTGTCAAAAACTACAAGCGCGGGGATGTCATCTGGATTCACGACTACCACCTGTGTCTTGTTCCTCAAATGATCCGCCAGAAGCTCCCAGATGCACAGATTGGCTTCTTCCTCCACACTGCCTTCCCATCGTCCGAGGTATTCCGCTGCTTAGCTGCGCGCAAGGAGCTGCTTGACGGCATGCTCGGAGCGAACCTAGTCGCATTTCAGACACCGGAGTATGCCCACCATTTCCTGCAGACATGCAGCAGGATTCTCTCAGTCGAGGCTACCGAAGACGGAGTCCAGCTAGAAAACCGTTTTGTCAACGTACACTCATCGCCCATTGGTATTGACCCTCGCGCTCTCGCCCTGGCACGTGAAGAACCCGAAGTTCTAGAGTGGATCACGACCATGCAGAAGCGATACGAGGGCAAAAAGGTTATTGTCGCTCGTGACAAGCTCGACAACATTCGTGGTGTCCGACAGAAGCTGTTGGCCTTCGAGCTGTTTTTGAACAAGAACCCAGAGTGGAGGGACAAGGTTGTCATGATCCAAGTCGCCACATCCACCACCGAGGACACCGAGCTCGCTGCAACCGTTTCCGAGATTGTCACTCGTATCGATGCAGTTCACTCGACCTTGACTCACAACCCTCTCATCTTCCTAAGGCAAGACATTGCTTTCTCGCAGTATCTCGCGCTTCTCTCCATCGCCGACGCACTCGCAATCACAAGTCTTCGCGAAGGCATGAACCTCACTTGCCACGAGTTTGTCATCTGCCAGGACGGCCGTGCGAGCGAAAAGAAGCACAGTCCTGTCATTCTCAGTGAGTTTACCGGAAGTGCCTCGGTCTTTGAAGGAGCCGATCTAGCCGTAAATCCATGGGACTACAACAGCATCGCAGAAGCATTCCGGGTCGCTTTGGAGATGACCGACTCTGAGAAGGAACGGAGATATACCAAGTTGCGCGACACGGTTATGCACCAAACCGGCGATTTCTGGGTCAAAAACCTGAGTACCTATCTAGCCAAGGTCCACGACGAACAGTTCAAGCGCGATACCATGTCCATTCCCCGTCTTTCTTCCAGCAACCTTGCCCGTACCTACCAGGAATCTCAACGACGACTCTTTGTACTTGATTACGAAGGTACACTCGCATCTTACGGATCTGTTAACAACACCATCTTGGCAAGCACTGAGCGTGTCATCGTCGTTCTCAACGACCTTGTTTCTGATGAGAAGAACGTTGTCTACGTTATGACTGGTCGGACTGTTCGAGAGACCGAGCTCATCTTTAACCGCGTACGAGGTCTCGGTCTCATCGCGGAGAATGGTTGCTTCTTACGCGAGCCCACCGCGAGTGAATGGATTCAATTCCCCGAAGAAGAGAAGACTGTGAAGTGGAAAGACTCAGTCAAGCCTATCTTGCAGTACTATCTCGAGCGTGTGGAAGGTAGTTGGGTTGAGGAGCGCCACTGCTCTATCATCTTCCACTACAACAAACCCAGCGACAAGGACGACTCTGCAAGCCGACATGCCGGTGACTGCGCGAACCACATTAACGATGCGTGTGAGCAGCAACGCATAAAGGCGGTTCCCACCAAGGACTCGGTTGTCATCGAGCCCATTGACTTTGACAAGGCCTCTGCTTCGCAGTATATCTTCAGCAAATACCCAGAGACGGCTCGACCCGACTTTGTGTTTGCAGCTGGCAACGACCGAAGTGATGAGGGTGTCTTCCGATGGGCGGAGAAGTTGAAGGAGGATTGGAAAGTTCCCAATGTCCAGACTGTTACCGTGGGTGATCGCAACTCGATTGCCATGTCGACATTGCCCAACGGCGCAACTGGTAAGTTTTGTTTTCTGAATGCCCAACAGGATTTTTGCTAACCAGCACCACAGGTCTGCTTGGTGCTCTGAGCAAGCTCTCCAAGAACCCCGCTCGCCTTGAGATGATTGAGTTGGAGCTTCAAAAAAAAAAGCAAGCGAACACAAAGTCATGAACGGCATGTCTCACACTTTCGATACCCCTCTTACGACATGATGATTGGTGAGGGCAACGGGTGCATAGAGGCATGGTATTGGGACGAAGAGCTGCGCATGGGATGTTACGCATGAATGAATGACAAGCACTGCATAGAGTGGAGTCCGGTTGGTCTTTTCCTATGATAGATCTTTTCTACACTCAACACGGAACCTAGAGTCTTCTTATCAGTCCCGCTCCAAGTGTACACAATTCTGCTGCCCAGATATCGTGAATTATAACAGTAAGCCCTCTACTGATTTATTGTAAGTCCACGTTCGTCGCTGATGGCGCTTGCAGCGAATGGGGACAACATCTAGACTCGGAGCATGCAAAATCATCATCCTGTATATGTAGTAATCTATTCTATGTAGTTTGTCTAAATACTGGGCTGGGTATATCAAAAACTCTCACGTCCATCGCTCACGCTATCTTCTCAACTGTCAAGGAGCCCTCAGCATTGCCTTCTAATGCAACCAGCCCGCTTGACTCAATTTGCTTCTTCCATTTAGTCGACTCATATCTCGCAGTAATGACCGTCAACCTTAGCGTGAAATCTTCCTCGCTGGAGCTCCCGGTGGCTGGTAATGGTACAGTTGTAAAGGTCCAGCGCCCGAACGACCAGTTCAGGATGTATCTTGCTCGTCCCTCTGGTATCTTTTGATGGGAATCCGCCTCAGTATCTGATGACTTTGGTGGAGTGGAGGTGTATAGGATGCCTTTTATCCGGTATACTTCGTCTTTCGTTGGATCCTCGAGGAGTTTTGCTAGTTTCACCGTGTCCACACTACCCTTCCCATCTTTGCTTTTCAGTGTAACAGTAAGAACCTCAACTTCGCTGGAATGGTCATGATCATGCTCATGTGCATGCGCGCTTCCATTCTCTTCGGTGACTCCGGCCAACCTCGCATCCAGCCCAAAGACAATATCCTTATCCACCCACCCTTTCCTACTCTTTGTTCTGGGTATTTGTGGCTCAACCTCCAGCGCTAGCACTGCATCTTCCACATCCTCCAACCGTCTTTCGCTGACCAGCTCGTGCTTGTTGAGTACGATCAAATCTGTGTATCTTGCCTGCATCTTGGCCGTGTAACTTGTATCCTCGTATCCCTTCCAGTTCTCTACATCAATCACGCTCATGACACCATCCAGGACATACTTTCCCGTCTCCCTGCTCAGCCGATTTACTTCCATGGCTAGTGTTGCTGGAAATGCAGAGCCCGAGGTCTCGATGACGATACGGTCGGGTTTTACATCATTGGCGAGCGTTTCGAGGGCGTCGGAGAGCTGCCCGACAAGATTGCAGCATATGCATCCATTGAGGAGTTCCTGTACACCCGATATCGCGGCCGAGGAGGCGAGTGCTGTGTCGACTTTGACGTCGCCGTATTCATTTTTTAGGAGTGCGAGCTTGTAGGTTTTAGGGAGTTGAGGTATCAAGTTCAGGATCAGCGCTGCAAGGCTGTTAGTATGAGGTTGTGATTTCTCTGTCCTTGCTCTCTTGTTAAAATTCAACAGAACGCGCTCATTTCGTGTTGTGGGGGGGCATTGCAAGACCTGTGACTGAAATTTACAACTTACTTGTTTTTCCTGAGCCCAAGAAACCTGTGATGATGGTGATTGGTATCATGGCGATGACAACAATGGTAGAGACGCGTCAATCCGGTCCAGAATTTCAAAGAAGAAGCAACAAAACCCGCAATGGCAAGATTTCTCGCACGTGCAAGTCATGATGGCGGAACGTCCCCCCTCGCGATAGCACTAGTTTCAATTTCCGCGTTGGCGGGGTCTCCGAGCTTCGGATGACGTAGGCGCGCAGCAAGCGGGGCAGCTACGCATCAGGTACACCACCCGTAGCTTCATAACCCCAGCCTGCAATACACGCCTATCAAGCCAGCTTAGCTTCAATACCAAGATTCTGTCACCAGGGACTAGATCTTGATTAACCCATCGCTGCTCCCGCTTCCAAGACCATCATCCTTGCCAGTAAATCAGCTGCATAAATAGCTCTCTCCTCCATTCCATTCAGCTTACAACTCACAACAATCTCATACAACGTCCTTCAATTCCTACTACTGTGATTGCCTATTTATCTTACCTATTCTCCAACAAACAACAACAAACATCATGGACTTCCTCAACAAGGTTACCGGCAGCGGCAACAGCCAAGGCCAATCCGTCAACGAGCAGGTCGTCCAAGGCCAAGGTTCTGAGCAGAAGTCCTCTGGCTCCGGTGGTTTCCTCGGCGGCATTGGCGACAAGCTGAACTCTGCTGCTGGCGGCGGCAAGGAGAGCGAGAAGAACGAGGACTACCTCGACAAGGGTACGTCAACCCTTGGGTTCCGACATGTTGTGATTGCGACAGATGCTAACATTTACTCTAGGTGTCGACTTCGTCCAAGAGAAGTTCATGGGCGCCGGTCCTCAAGATAACGAGTCGGCCGTCGAACAAGCCAAGGACGAACAGATTAGCGACTTCATCCGTGGCCAGTACAAGAGCACCACCGGCTCCGACATTCCCATCAAGGACAAGGAGACCCGCCTTGGTTAAGCTGTTGAGCTAAGGCTTCAGCATAATGAAGGGTATGCAATGAGCCGGCAGGACAGGAGATCCGCTGGCCATGGACTATGACCACGATGATGGTAACATGCATACGATTATGATAGTCATGAAATGAAACAATGACAATACTTCACAAGCAAGCAAGTGTCTTACTTTATGTGACTCTATCAAGATCCATGTGCTTCGTTTGCGCAACGTTGAAACACCATCAGAACCTAAACAGGCATCTTTGCTACACCCTATACAAGGAAGAAACTTAATGGGTGCTAAAATCTCCTCCACGACGTTACTTCCTTATATAGGGTGGCAACACCTTGCTAATACACACAGAACGGCTTTCCGTACGCACCGTCATCAGACGCGTGCTGATTCCATCCATCCCTTCCACCGAGAGCCCGTTCCTCAGCTATATAATACAAGTACATATCAACATTTTACAGTTGCTCAATACCCTCAACAAGCTTGTCGAGACTTGCTTCCGATTCATCAGTCAGCAAGCCCTTCACCATGCGCGAC
This sequence comes from Alternaria atra, assembly GCF_907166805.1. Lineage (NCBI taxonomy): Eukaryota > Fungi > Ascomycota > Dothideomycetes > Pleosporales > Pleosporaceae > Alternaria > Alternaria atra. The sequence goes on along the minus strand of NW_025091326.1, from coordinate 3,642,370 downwards.
CTACTCAATGTTAGCACAAGTCCTTGACTCCGTCCATCCTCTGTCTTGACGCGACTTACAAGTTCCCCAGTTTACACGCCCCCATACTCTCTTCCAACTCCGCACTTTTGACCCCGGCCACATCGATGACCTTCTCCGGTACCCTTGCCAACCGCGCTACATTCAAGCCGTATGATCGATGACTGATACCCTCTGTAGCTTCATATAGGAAGACGACTTCCTTTCCGCCATTCTGCTCTTCAAAGCGCATGTGTACGTTTTTCAGCTCACCATTGGAGAAGCGACTGGAGAGTTTGGCCAAATGCTGGTAATGCGTGATGAACAGCGTGAGCGACTGTAGGTCCCGGATAACGTAGTCAAGCACTGCTTCCGCAATGGCGACACCGTCAAAGGTTGATGTACCACGACCCAGCTCGTCGAGGATGATAAGGGAACGGGGTGTTGCGGATTTGAGGATATCAGAGGTTTCGTTGAGCTCGACCATGAAGGTTGATTCGCCTTTGAGCATGTTGTCAAAGGCACCCATACGGGTGAAGACGGCGTCTAACATGCCTAGTCGCGCTTCGACCGCTGGAACGTAGGAACCGATTTGGCCCATGATGGCGATTAGAGCTGCAGAGCGCACGTAAGAGGACTTGCCACCCATATTGGGACCTGTTATAAGGAGGGCGCGCGTAGAGTCATGTGAGAGGGAAAGGTCGTTGGGAACGTAGTTGTCGAGGAGTAGTTGCTCGACCATGGGATGCCGACCACCAGTGATGTTGAGCTCAATGTCGTCTGTGAAAGTAGGCTTCACATAACCAGGCTGGTTCGCCAAGGTAGCTAGAGAAAGGAGTGCGTCGAGTGTTGCTAGAGAAGCTACGCAATCTCGAAGCTGCTGATACTTGGACGATATCTCTTCTAACAGACCAATGTAGGCTTTCTGCATGCTGCCGCAAGTGACTCCTTGTACTGGTCTCGCTCTTGGAGCATGCGCTTGACTTCTGGGGTGTGGAAACGCAAGGTAGTCTTGGTGGCTGAGATCTGCTGCCACGAAGCAGGTACCTTCTTCTCCTCAGGTGCCTTCCTCTTGACCTCGATTAAGTACTCAATTCCAGCAACCGTGACGTAGACTACCTGGCTCTTCCCCAGCTTCGCAGCCGCATCCTTTCGGTGTGTGTTGAGGTCGTCTTCTACAGAGGCGATGCTCAACTTTAGGTCGTTGATGTCTTCCGCCTCATGCTCTTCGCGGAAGAACGAGTACTTGTCGTCATCTTTTGCGGCTCGAGCGTTGATACGCTCTAGAAAGTTGTTCAAATCATCGTATATCTTCGGTACGTTCGAGACTGCTTCGCTTAGGAGTGAGGAAGCGAAACCGCTCTGCTCGGGTGTCTTCGCTGACAGGTATTGGCTTGATATTTCCTGGAGACTTTGCAAAGCTGCCAGCAGTTCCGGCCTTGTACACTTCTTGTAATATATGCGAATGAGCACCTTTTCGAGATCAGTTCTGATCTTTCCAAGCACGAATTTCAGCTTGTCGACAGGTATGGTGTTGTCGCCTTCCTTGAGCTCCTCCACCGCTGCTATGCGCTCTTCTAATTTCTCCTTGTCTATCAGCGGCCGGCCGACCCACTTCCTCAGCAACCGCTGCCCAAAGCGAGTCTTTGTCCGGTTCATGGTCCAGAACAAGCTGCCTTTCGAAGTGTAGTCTGTTTGGTTCTGGTATATCTCCAGACTAGATAGAGTGTTGCCGTTCAGCAACATGTAAGATCTAGCGCTGAAAGGTTGAAAGTACTTTGTGAGATCGAAAACATGTTCCAGCCCGTACTCGCTAAGATATGTGATCATCGCTGAGAGACATATCGTGACATGCTCTGACAATTGATGTACCTTGTCTAGGATGGCACCTTGCTTGTCAGAGTCAACTTCCTGGCTAGACTTCATCTTGCCTGCATAAAAGTTCGAGATGTGACTGTACGCTTGTGCAGCCATCGTCTTCGGCTTTTCCACTCTCTCAACCCGCGACCTGTCTCCGAAAACGTTGGTCTTACTAGCTGATAGATGTTGTATTAGCTTCTCTGTAGCCTTGGATAGATGGCCGACTACAAGAAACTCGGCGGGTGCAATGTGGAGCAGTCGTGTCTCAATCTCGCTGCGCATAAAGCCGTCTTCGAAGTCATCGTAGATGATGTCGCCAGTCGCAGGCTGGACGGCCACCAGCCCGACCTGAACTTTCTCATCGGTACCCCAACCTTTCGCATTGCTCTCGGTAATGCAAAGCAGATATCCGGTCGACTGTACGCCAGCACCTGAGCCCTCAGTAGGTGCCTCCAAACCCTCGACATCGTCCACATAGGTGCCTTTAGTGTAGAGATTGGTGAGCTTCCGTACGAATGGAGCGTTTCTGTTGGTACCAGCCGCTTTCAGCGCTGCTGTCTCTAGCTGCCGCACTACACCAACCTTGTGGTTCGCTTGTATGAGACGTTTGACGTGGACTTGCAGACGATGTGTAGGAAAACTGGCAGATGCGAATCGGTCGAGGTGTGCTTCTGAGGGGTGCTCGTCATATCTGAACTTTCCTGAAATATTGGCGTATAAAGTTAGTGTATGCCTCATACAGTTCGCACACCGCAGGTCTTACCTGGTATACAGACGATACCCAGCGCTTTCGACGCAGTTCTTGCGTCCTCGCCAAAGAATTTGTACTTGTAACCGACCTCCATGACTATGATTGTGTCCAGATGCTTCCGCTTAATGTCCAAATATTGTATCTCCATGGGTGTCAGCTTGCTCGCCTTCTTCGTCGCAACGCTCTTCTTTCCCTTGGTGGGCTTCTGGGGAGGCTCATCCTCCTCCCCGTCCTCCTCACCGTCGCCTTCCTCGCCATTAGCATTGGGATTGTCCTCAGCTATAATCTTGTTGCGCCTCCTTAATTCGGCAAAGCTATCTGGTCGACCCAGCTTCTTGACAAACTTCTCGTGTAGCCTCTCCTTCTGCTTCTGCGAAAGCGCCGCATCCTCGTCGTCATTTTGATGGCTCTCATCCCGTGCGGGAGGTGACGAGGAAAACAGGAACTTGGAGGTCCTATCAGTGATCTTTGGAAGCTTTAATGCAGACGTCTGTCGCGGCGAGTCGCCTTTCTCGAATCTAACGCGCTTGGAGGGAGAGGAGCGATCGGTATCCTGAGCATCGTCTTCGTGTATTGCGCGTTTACGAACGGGAATAGACTGCGAGACCGGAAGGCCATCTTCGTCGTCGTTGTCGTCATCTTGGTTTGCGTCGTTGCTGATAGGTGGAGAAGGCGCCTTAGGAACGGGTTTCGGCGTGGACTTGGGCGTCTGCGACGGTTTTTTTGTGAAGAAGCTGGAGATGGTCGGCTGCGTGGCCTTCTGCGACGAGTTTGGCTGCGTAGATTGACTGCTTTTTGGCGCCATTGGGTGGTTCGCGGGGTTGCAACGGATGGTCGACGTGCTTGTGGAGAAAGCTGGAGACGCGTGAGGCAGGCGACGCGAGCTGCTCCAGATTACATCACGGTGTCACGTTTTCCCATTATCACCCACACCCAGTCTTACTGCCATGTCCCGCACGAGTCCAGCAGGAAAAACTTGCGCCTTTCCTTCAGCAAGACTAGTTTGAAAATTGAACGTAGCTACTATTATATCATTTGACGATCTACAGCCAGATTTGGCCCCGAGACCTAGCTGAACATATCGATAAACGCTCTCAACGAACCACGACTATTACTCAGTTCGTGCTGCATGCAGTTTGCATTCGAAGTTGGACAAGACATTATCCGTCCATGTTTCTCTTTGCTCATACAAACTTGCCGATACGACCGCCGTTATCGACCGCGGCTATCTCCGACCAACAACGGCCCGGCTTCGTTATCTCGAGTACTTCAATTGGCCAAACTTCCCCATTTCACAACTACAATATTACCTGACCACCATCACCGGGCCCGCTCACGATGATGCATTTCCTCCGCTTCGCACGCAATCCCAGCCTTCGGCTTTTGCAGCTTCCCAATTCGTCGCAGCACTTACCATTACAAGTTACTGCCGTGGCTATCATCAGGTACGGTCACAACACTAGATCCACCAAGCCCACTTCGGCTAGTATATAACCTGCACGATGACCCCATGGTTCACGTCTCGTAGCATTGGTGAGCTTGTTCTTCCTCCTTCTCTGCGTCGATACTGTGCTGCTGCGAATATGACGCGCGGATCGCTGGTCAAGTGCTTCACGGGTCTCTTGACGCTGCAAAGTGTCCTGGGTACTCCGGTCAAGAGCGGGGAATCATGGTCTTCCGATTACCCTTCGCAGCCCATTCTGAAAGAGGGAGAGTTGGGTGCTGTCGCATCAGAGAGTGACATCTGCAGCCATATCGGTATTGAGTTATTGAAGCTGGGTGGAAATGCTGCGGATGCCATGGTCGGTACTGTGGCATGTGTAGGCGTTGTCGGCATGTACCATTCTGGTGAGTATTACATATGCAATCCGACCTACCTAGGTACTAACAGCCACAGGTATTGGCGGAGGAGGTTTCATGCTTGTACGAGCACCAAACGGCACATACGAGTTCATTGACTTCCGTGAGACGGCCCCAGCCGCTGCATTTGAAGACATGTACAAGAACAACACAGATGCCAGTATCAATGGTGGCCTTGCCTCCGGAGTCCCTGGTGAATTGCGAGGTCTTCAACATCTTCACGAGAACTACGGTGTTTTGCCATGGGCCACCGTCCTCACCCCAGCTGTCAAGGTCGCAAGAAATGGCTGGAGAGTCAACGAAGATCTCGTCAAATATATGGCTTCCGCTACCTCATCTTCCAACTTCTTGGTCGATGATGTTGAGTTTGCCCTTGATTTTGCGCCGAGAGGACGTCTTCTCAAGCTCAATGAGACAATTACGCGGAAGCGCTATGCTGACACACTCGAGACCATTGCCAAGGACGGTCCAGATGCATTCTACAGTGGCCCCATAGCAGAAGCCACGATCCGGGCTCTCCAAGCCGCCAACGGAACCATGACCCTTGATGACCTTACCAACTACACCGTTGCCATTCGCAAGCCATCCACCATAAACTACCACGACTACAAGCTCACAGCCTGCAGCGCCCCTTCAGGCGGTGAAGTTGCCCTCGCAACGCTCAAGATCATGGAAGGCTACTCCGAGGTTGGCAACCCGGAAAACATCAACCTAACCACCCACCGCCTGGACGAAAGCATGAGATTTGCCTACGGCATGCGCGCCGAACTAGGTGATCCCCTCTTCCTCGACGGCATAGACGCGTATCAGGAGCAGATGATCTCCGAAGCCACAGCTAAAGAGATTCGCTCCAAGATCTCCGACACAAAGACCTTCGACGTGTCCTACTACAACCCTGCTGGTCTCGAATCCCTCGAAACCCCTGGAACAAGCCACATTGTAACGGCAGACAAGAGCGGCATGGCCGTCACACTAACGACAACCGTAAATCTGCTCTTCGGAAGCAAGCTCGTCGTGCCAGAAACCGGTGTCATCATGAACAATGAAATGAACGATTTCAGCATCCCGAACACGACGAATGCTTTTGGGTATATCCCGTCGCCTGCGAACTTTGTTCGTCCTGGGAAACGTCCTCTCTCATCCATCTCCCCTGTTATTGTCGAACACCTCAATTCGTCGTCTATTGCCAATGCTTTCTACGTTGCTATTGGCGCTGCGGGCGGCAGTCGCATCATCACAGCTACCATCCAGAACTTGATACATATTCTGGATGGGGAGAAGACGACGGCGGAGGCACTGGCTGAGCCAAGAATTCATGACCAGTTGGTGCCTGCGCAAGTGAGCTTCGAGTATGGGTTTAATAACGGAACCACGGCTTTCTTGAAGGAGCTGGGAAGCAATGTTACCTGGGTTGCGCCTGGTTCAAGTACGGCGCAGGGTTTGAGACGCTTGACAAACGGAACCTTTGAAGCTGCTGGTGAGCCTAGACAGAAGAACAGTGGTGGATTCGCCGTTTAGAAATGTGTGAGGAGTAAGTTCCTCGTGCTAACTGGGCGATGCCAATGGTTCACAAATAACCTCAAATACAGATGGTTCACATGAATAAGAACTTCACTGTGCATGAAATTCGTGAATGATCTTTAATGTCTCGTTGATAATCTTTTGTACATATGCAACTCGATATGAGCAGCCTGACAGCTTGACGTTACCCAAGCAAACTCGACGTCTCTTACGAGCATCTCCCTTTCATATCACCAATATCTTGTCAAAAGGAATACAACGCCAGAAGTTTTACAGTGCGAACAGAACTAACAAAGGAAAAGGTGCAATATGCATTACCTATGAGATAGCATGGACCACGCGGGCCTATCCAGAGTTGAAACATACCCTTGAGAAAGGTATTGGCTTCGATGTCGCATCGCATCAGGTCATTCTGTACCGATATCATTCATGGCGTAGCTGACCAGACATTATTTTGGAGCGCAATATTCGAACAAAGCGAAAAGCTCAAGCAATTTGGGGGTAAGCACACCTCGTCTGGGCATCACGGTCAGTAAATCAATGCGAAGGAGATTTGGAGAGATTCATACCAAGATACTGTCGCACTCCTAGAAGCGGGTTCGGTGACTAGGCTTTGAAGGCGTAACAAGAGGAGCTGCAGCAATGTCTTCGACCTGCTTTGCACTGCAACCAACACACACTGTCAGCAAGCACAACAAGATAACGAGAAGTGTGGTGTATTACGTTTTGCTAGTGGTCGTGTGGGTGCAGAAGAATGGTAAATACTAAAAAGTTCAAAAAGGGGTATGATGAACACTAGAGCGCTGTCATGATGCGACTAGCAACTCGCGTCGCAGCCTTGTGCTGAAGAGACCTAACGCACAACTATTTGCGCTGACGTTTGTTTGCTGCATTGTGAGGCTGGCCTTTTCGTTTCTTCTGGGGAGGGATTTGGGAGGAGTCGCTCTTAGCAGATGATACATACCCGTTGACATCCTTATCCAACTGCATATACTCCTCGGCTACGTCCTTGCCTCCACGATCCATCAGGTAAGCCATGTAGTAGTGCGAGAGTTCCTTTGCGACTTCTGGTGAGAAGTGTGCTTTGGTGCGCATCAGCTCGTGAACAGCCTTTATCCGAGTATGAGCCTCTTCCTGATCAGGCGAAGGTTGTGCGACTTCAAACTCAAGGTATTTGACCCAAAACTCGCGCGAGTCCGGGAATCGCTCGTGCTTGTCCTTGAACACTTGGCGAGCCTCATCGACGCTGCCCTTGCATTGCCAGAGTATGCGTGCCTGTTCAGCAGCTAGTATGCCGCCGATGTGGTTATTTGAACGGCCTATGTGCTCCTCTAAGAGGCGGACCGCAGCATCGTTGCCTTCGTGGCGTCGCTCTACACCCGCCAGAGCAACAAGGGTCTCGGTGTGCTCGGGGGCCTCGTCGAGCATGGCCAAGTATATATCGCGAGCAACGGAAATACGACCAAGCTTCTCTTCGAAGCGAGCCCAGTTCAGGCGTATCGCAGGAGCCGAGATGGGTACGAATATGCAACTGGCCCTCATATAAATGATCCTCGCGTTCTCCTCTTTGCCCTGCGAGAACATCCAGCGGGCGTATCGCAGCCAGAACTCGTCATAGAGCGCGCAAGCAACAAGGCAGCGCTCATACAGGAAGCAGGTACGCTCGAAGTCGCCCTGCTTCTCTTCGTACTCGAGATACTTGCGCCAGTTCTCGAGCTCTGCATCTTCGAGCTCTGTGACGTGGAAGTAAGCCCTCTTGATTGTTTGTTCAAAGGTCCAGCGGTTCGTCACGTCCTGCTGCGTCTTGGTGTATTCAGCGTAGTAGTACTCGTGAATTTTAGTACGCAGTTGTCGCTCCACCTCAAGCACTGGCTTCTCGGGCTGTCCCTGGTTCTCCAGCTGAACCGCGTTCTTCATCGTGCTGAGGGTATCGGAGTCGACCAACTCATCGACTGGTCTGTTGTTAAGTAGGACGGAGAACTTTTCGTAGTATCGTGCGAACTGATAGATGGGCAGGTGTAGAACACGGCTGTAAATCTTGGAAACATTGGTTGGCTCTCCGATGCGCTCTTCGAACTCGATGTACTTGTCCCAGAATGGGTGGCTCTGGAAGTCGAGACCAACGAAGTGGGCACCGCGCTCGAACAGACTATTAGGTCAGTATTTCGAAACAAAACAATGGGGAGGGATAGGAAGGGGTGATGCTGCAAAGTAACCTATCATGCCAACAACGGGGCGGCAAGGCCATCGACTCTAGACCTCTGGTGTACCATATCGCTCTTTCGTGGGGCATATTATAACGGGGCAATGAGGAGGTGCATCAAACGGTATGCAGCGAGACTGTATCACTCTGAAAACGCAGCGCCAGACTGCGCACGACTTCCCGCAGGCTACGGCGAGATTGAGCCTCCGAATCGGGAGGGGGTGGGGAAGGGGAGGAAAGGCAAGACTTACTCTCGGATGATGTCGTTGTCATGCGACGTGTCCATCTTGAAGGTACAATAATTGGCCCACAGGTCTACTGAGGGTGTAATGCAAGAGACGCCGCGCTCATAAACCATCTCCGCAGTCTCGGTGCCGCCAATAGAGAATTCGAGGTCGGCATACTTCTTCCAGTATCCGAAGAACAGCGGGAACTTGGTGAGGAAGCAGTCGTATACGTTGCGCACGAGTTCGATGGCGGATGGGCTGGAGTTGCGGGTGACGCCGCCCTCGAGGTCAGAGGCACGAGTGACGAGCGCCTCCCATCTCTCGAAATCGTCTTCATTCTCTACCTGTACATGGTCAGCACGAGTGTCGCGATCAGGTGGGGTAGTACTCACAACTGCGCCGAGGAGCTTGTTGATCTCACCCGCAGCTTCTTCTCCAGTGTAATGTATCTGGGCAATGCTGCCGCGTCCCGTGGCCAACATTGTGTCGCGCGTCAGGTTTGTATCAATGTAGCGTGTCTTGTGGTTGAGGGAAGGCGGGATGCGACGGAGGATGACACGCGGGTGGAGGTGTTGAGAGCTTTGCGACTCGTACCGTGGAAGTTGCGCCGGAGTTCGCGTCGGGAACTTTCGTCAGCGATGCACTCTAGCGCCTTGGTAACGCTTGCCTAGCACGTGCAGCCACCTTCACATCGTCTGCCGCCGACATGTACAATTACACCTGTAAATCACTGAAAACCACCAGCAAGCACAGTTGGTAACTGTATGCTTCGACAAGTTCGGACTTGTGGCCCCAAGCTAAAAGTTCTGTTGAGTGCGCGTGCATAGTGTTCAAACAATCGCAGCATACATCCAGCCCACTGCATTCATGTCGCATCAGTGCAATTGTGATGATGTAAATCTCGCTCATGTTGATTCCAACTACAATGAATTCTCGCAGAGGCAAGAAAGCCGCCTAGGTATCACGTTCATAACAGGGCCACATTGTCCCTTTGACTAACACAGTGCACCCATACCACACTCTGAAGCACCCGTGAATCCATCTACCACGTTATTAAACAGCACTCTCCTCCTTCAAGAAAGGAGCCGTCTCGTTTGCCGCGAATGAAAACGGACTCTTTCCCACTTCAGGACTTCTCGGACTTATAGGTAGAGCGAATAGCCCGTCGTCCTTGTCATCCTCGTCTGCAGGTCCAGATACACCCCGTGATTGAAAGATAGGCGCAGGGCCAGATAGGGCGTTCAGCGAACCCATCATACCAGCGCCTTGCTGTTCTGTGATGAACTGCGGGGGGGCCTGGGCAGCGACCTTGCGAGGCGGCGCTGCTGGCTGAGACTGTGGTTGCTGTGGAGGCTTTGCAGCAAGTGCGGAAGGATTTGCTCCTTTGAAGACGGAAAATGAACTAATAGCAATATCCGAGGATTCGGGCGATAGAGGATTGGAAAAGCCTGGCGTGCTGCTGCTGGGAGTAAGGTCTTTATCGCTCGTACCTAGTCGCAGGCCTGCCAGCTTGTCCATCAGCCGTCCACCGCCTGGTGATCGTGGGCTAGCTGGACCCTTCATCGGGGCTAACATGGGCTCTCCCAGCGAGATACTGAGACCCGCCGGTTTGGCATTTACACCAAAAGTTGATTCGATCCATTCCTTCTCCTGCACCACCATGAGCAGGCCAACGCCTTCGACGTTGTTACGCGATTCGGCTTCAATCTCTTTTTGCAGGACCTGTAGCCTCTTCTTCGCCCAGATAGTGTGCAAAACACCCTTCTTCCCCGCTGCACGCGCCGATGCTCCTAGTTCAGGGGGAAACAAAGCGGGCAGAGGGTTGGTATGCCAGACCACAGGCGATATACTAGCGTCCTGTGGTCGTAGCGTGAGTGTGACACTTGTAGGTACCGCGACTCCCGGGGGCAGCAGGAAGTACATGCGGTTCACGTCGTTGGCAGGTTGATCGTTGGCGGGCAGAACACGCGTGCTGCCGTCCCACGATATGTGCCAGTCTCCCCGCACTCCCCGCGTTGTGTCGTCGTCCTCCCACTCCACCATCAGGATCTTGGTACCGGTTGTGGCATTGCCATGGCCCGCCTCGTATTCGTAGCGGGCAAGCGCATTTGTGCTCGAGATGCTCGGCGACTCGACCTCATCCTTAGCTGGCTGCCGCGTTGTGGTGTCGACTGAGGTGAAGGGAATCGTGGCCGGAGACGCCATTGGGAAGGTGGAGTTCGGACGTTGAGAGCGCGATGCAGGCGGGACGGTACGTCTATACAAATGGGTGGGGGCGGAATACGAGTCTAGGTGTTAATAACGGCGACGGCAAAATGATAGTCGTGTACGGACCCGTATTCGACAGCGTGAGACGCGATGCAGTCGACACAAAGCCTAGATGCATGCACCCACCGCAAACTTCTTCCGACTTGGATGGTGATCTGGAAACGTCGTCGTGCTGGTCCTCTATTGCTGTACGCGTCGACTTGCAGCTTCGCAGTCCGCCCCATGTTCCTCGCTAAATTTAGAAAGGCATCTCTTCAGCAAACAGAAACGAGCGACTGTCGCGCCACACACCTGGGTATGCGGGATGCCCTTTCGAATTGTGGTAGCCAATCATCTTCACATATGCACAAAGGAGGCGTAGCAATGTTGAGCGATACGCTTGTTTCAGCTTCATTTCTCCTCCTCCATCTATGGGCGCTCACACTTGAACCCCATCCAACTCTACTATACATGTTAGGCGCCTGGGTGCTGCGCTAGCTTCCCTTGCACTCTCTGTGCCCCTTTCCACGTCTGAACTACCAGGGCAAGCAGGCCCCAAGTTCTACCGTGATATCGTCAGCCGTAAGGTCCCTTCCAACGCCATCCGGTTGATGCTACTACGCCCTATGAATGCTACCTTGCTCCCATCGAGCCAATGGTATCCGAATTACAAAAATGGGTATCGTGGTGAAGAAAATATATGCAAAGAAATAAGCAAAACGCTTTTCGTGTCATCGCAAGAAGAGGTATGGCGAGCATCAGACGCAGAGAGAATGTAAGTTCGCGAAGAGAGACAACAGACCAGGATGCATACCAGCAGAAGAGCCAGGCTTTTTAGATGAGCAAAAAGTCCCAGTTCTTCTGTCGCATCATGTCCCGCCAGTGGACACTCTGTGTGTTGCCCTTCGCGAGGTTGTCGTCGTTGACCCGCCATACCTCTTCAAGGAGGTTCTTGACCCTTCCGTAAGAGCCAAAGTCTGCAGCCTCACCCAAGAGGGCGGAGCGCTCCGCAAACATGCTGCGGAATCCTGATTGCTGCACTGAGATTGAGCCCGCGACCAAGAGTGGCCATACAAGAGATCGGTCGAATCCGTCAGGACCGGCAGGGATGTACTCCATAGCCTTGCAAAGAGCGCTAACCAGGTTGACAAAGGTGGGCGATGTGCGGTCGAAGTCCGGCACCAGGCTGCACAAGTAGATGCGGGCGGCTAAACGGTACACTGCGGTCATGTTGCGGCGAAGTTGCCTGGGAAGAATTTCACCGGTAGAGTTGTAGGCGCTGTTGAGCGATCCCTGGGGAGGCTCAGTCAAGCTGATTTGCTCACCGAGGAGCTTGATATGTGCGCAGAGCTGTACAACGTCCATGTTCTCGTTCTTCAGCGCCTCGAGACAAGCAATCTCCGAAATCAGATACATGATGCGGTCTTCACAGCCCATGAGTTCGGCGAGACCAGAAGATGCGTCAGCGATAAGCTTCTCACGGTAAGTGTCAGCGAAAGAAGGAGTCCTACCCAGCATGGTAGCGCCGAGAATGTCGATCCAAGAAGCCAGTGTCATGTTGAATGGAGGCTGAGCATGTGCTTGTCCGTTCATCGCAATCATCTGCGCAGGAAGCTCGAGCCTGTGGACGAGGTTCTGGACTGCTTCAAAATGACCATGCCATGGGATATCCATCAGGCCGTCGTTGAAGCGGCCAACTGAACATTGGAAAAAGATCATGCCAAGCGCGGCCTCAAGAGTCTGACCATGCTGGCTGTCGCTGTAGAGCGCCGCGGTAAGCTGCTGGACTGTTTCACCGCGATGCCGTTGGATGTCCTGGTCAATCTGCTCTCCCACAAGTCCCTGAGTAGTCTTCATGTGTAGCGCGGATATACTCATGCAGCAGTGCAGGTATGCTTTGTTGGATTCTAGTGCGGGTATGATGACATCACGCTGCGCTGCGCCTGGCTGATTGGTCTCGAGAACTGGGAAAGCTGTGGGCATGATGTTCTCGAGAAAATGGCTAAGAAGATGTCGATCGCAGTCTTCGACTTGAATTGACGGTTGGTGAGATGGGCTGAAATTACCGTAGGTGGTGTAATCAAAGATGGGGAATTCGAGGGGCTCCTCGATGTAGGACTCGCGGCGCTCGAAGTAGTCTTTCTGTATCCAGTCATCAGTTGGGTAGATGTTACCGGCAGCTGGTGGGGTTTGGTAGTGACTGTAGGATGATAATGTGGAATCGCGACGGGTTGGAATGTCGTTGATGAACATTTGGCTTTCCGTCTTGATGTCAATGTCGTAGGGCACATAATGTCCGGGGTGGGCAAAAGCGGGAGCAAACATTGGCGGAGGCATTGTCGAGTTGTAAAAGTCGGGTGTAACAGTAGGGTTGAAGTTGTAGTCCAGCGAGTTTTGTGAGTCGACAGAGGGCGCCCGGGTGCAGCTGACGCCGTCTGAGAACGTGTCGGCAGTTTGCATTGAATGGCATAGGCTTGGTGGTGTGTTGGTGCCCATCGCGCCGCTCTGTGCTGTCTTCTCATTGAGCTTGGTACGCTTGATGATGTTTTTGATGACTTCTTTTTGTGTTCGTCTTTGTTCATTGTTACTCCACCACATTGGCCTCTTGTATTCGCACTTGAGACCAAGGTGTTTGCATGCGCGGCAAGAGGGTTTTCCTTCATCACACTTCTTCCGTCGCAGGCGACATGTGAAGCACCCTGCAGAGCTCCCGTTAGTCGATTGTCCATGCGCGGGATCCCTGCATCCACATAGAAAGGGTGGTCCTTACCTGATCGTGAACGACGGTGCATTTTTGCGGCAGCTTGTTGTTTTGCTGCGTTAGCAGCATTTGTGGTCCCTACCATGGTTGAGGACTGTTTGGTAGCGGATGGGGGAGCGGACGAGGAGGACATGGACGCTTGATGTACCCAGAGCTGTGGTATATGAGGAAAGCCAGTAAACAATGCGGCAATAACGACTAACGCGCGACGGGACGATTCGTAAGGGACAGGATGGCAGGGCTCGACCGGGCTGCTCGTAATTAAAGATGGGTATTCAAAGCCTGACCAGCGGGCTTGATGTGAAGGAAGGAGCGGAACCAAATTATGCGGTCTACCTGTTGCGTGGAGATGTATTAATGAGAGACAAGTACCTTATATCTACCACGAACGGCAGATTGTTCACAAATATTGCTGAATCTATTCTTGGAGTCCCTGCTATCTGACCAGGTGGTCGTCCAACGGGAGGGAGATGCGAACGCCATGCAGCATGGCGACACAGCATATTGATTGGACGGCTAGTTTCTGGCGTGCAGCCTGATGTCGACATTTGGGGTCATTCTGTGCTCCTTGCTATTTTGGGGCACTCTTACCCGCCGCGCTAGAGCCAACAGCAGTGCTTAGCGCGTATATCTCCACGGCTATCGATCGGCTTACTGGTCCCCGCAACGACTTTAGCAAGTTAAATGACCCATTTAGTACTGGAAGCATATTACCATGTCGACTTGAGAGTTTTCGCTGACTGGGGCCGTGGGCCTTGATCCCCCTCTTGACCCAACCTCCTTGCGGGGCACTATCGAGTTGTGTCCAAGAGTGGCCTAGGAAGTACATGCAGCGGCTGCGATAAGTGGCCGGCCCGGACGTTACTGGTGGCCTTGTGCAGATGTGCAGATCCGGACTGCAGTGTGCCAAGTCCGTACGTAGATGATAGCATAACATCTGCAAGCCTCATGTACGTAGTGTATCGGTACCTGCCCTCGTGTCGACACCAAGAAATGTACAGTGACTCGTAGTACCAAGAGATGGGGCAGTTGCTCAAAATCTATTCGCTTGTGCCACGTTGAGCCAGAACGTTCGGGCATTGAGGACGGAATCACGTAAACTCGAGGCGGCCCAATTCGCGTCCACGCTGTCGTGATCATTTCCACAGCGGGACTTGACCAGCTCGTAGCTAGGCGAACGAAAACGTAGGCCGCATTGTCGACCAAACACGGCAGGTCGGTTGATGGTGTTTTCCCGAGCTATGCGGGAGGAGGTAAGTCGAGTGGGTGAGCCCTCGAGTAATGCGGCGAGTTGGCATAGCACGACAGGTTGTGGCATCCAGTCATCGTGCGCTCCCACGCAAAGCAAGTCGCTTGTGCATGTCGATGGGGTTGGAATTTGCAGGACAAGCTTTTGCTAGCAGAATTGTGTATCCAATAGCAGTTCCCATCGTCCTAGCTTACACTGCGGGGCAGGCAACCGGCTAGGAGAGCTCGGTGGGAGACAGGGAAGGGCCGGTGCTAAACATAGGCCCTTAATTATTCTTTCATCGTCCAGCAAATGCCCATAATTAGTGAGCCTACATCATGCCTGCAAGACAGGTGAAGCGAGACCCTTTCGGGATGTGATACCGCTTGCTAACCGTGCGATTGGTTACCGACAATTACAATCAATACTTGGTAGTCCACGAATTACCCTCGAGTGACTAGGTACCTCCTCGGACGGTTGGGCATACGCAGGATTGCTCACCTGACAATGCGGATTCATGCTCATGGCCATGTTTCCCGCTACAACCCGCTATTCTTCCCCGGTATTTGGGAAATGATGGTGCCTTCTATGCATCCTGTTGGATTCTTAAGGTGATGGATGAAGCGAGATAGATTGAGATGGAGGGTCCGGCCAATGAAGACGACTCAACAGCCTCTTCGCTCAGTTCCTCGGCACCACTTAGGATAGTAGTAAATGAGAAACTAGACAGGTGTTGAAGGCCATAAACAGAACTTTCAAAGCCAGAAGCTCACCAGAGCAGTGTGACTCTTCGTAATGCATGTAAATGTGGATCGTTAGCCGTCCCGCTGGATTTTCACGAACTATGCAGCGTATAGCATAAGAGACGGAAATTCTGTTCTGCATGGCGCGGTTCGTTGAAGTTGCTCGGAACCATGCTCGCACAACTTGCGGTCTGGTAGTCCGGTCGTTGGAAGCCGTCTTCGCAAGCTGATTCGCCCTCCACAACCACGCTTCAGCGAGACCATTGTGGTAGCGGAATATAAGAGACAAAATATGCGGCAGGTCGCAGGACTATTCAGTCACGGGCTCGTGGTGTGGAAGCTTTCTGGGCGACCGTTGGTCGACATGTTGATGAGGATCCCATGGCAAGCCGTCACGAGAACGAGCCGTCGGTGGGCTAGGTGATAGTATGCAACGGTCGGAGCAGCGGCCTGCCATGGCATCACAACGGTAGCAGGTAGCCGGTGGGACGCTTGTGAGATGAGTCAAGATTGTGACCGCTATCGGGTTTTGTGCCAGCCTGCCAGGTCGCACGACAAAGCAAAAGACATCGAGGTAAGTCCGGCAAGCAGGAAAGGTGCTCGGATCCGCGATTGCAGCGATGACGACAAGGTCCGGCGTGCTCGAGTCGTCGGTGGCTTGTACAGCTGCACGCAGCCGTCAAGCACGGAACGCATCCGCATGTGATATGTTTGTGCCAATATCGCTTACTGCATATCACTGACGAGGCTGCCGGCTAGCGACCTCAACCAGCCACAGCCCTGGAACGCTCCGAACCGAAGCTTCACCGACACAGCGCAGCAAGATCAACAAGTCATTAAAGGTCATTTGCAATGTCACTTGACCGTGGCCACAGTGGCGGTGGTGATGCGACTGGATGAAACTACTTCCGAGGTACGTACTTTGGGGCTGCGCAGGAACAACGAAGCGACCAACAGCAAGCGTGCACGGCATGGCCAACTCAGATCTTCGTCGCATCTGCCCTCGACAAGCGGCGACACGATCCGCTGCCGTCGACCCTGATCCTGAGTGGATCCCCGGCGACCCTGGCATTTTCATGCGTCTAGCCCGCGACGTGGGATATTAATGGCATTTAAGTGTCCTCATCGAGCAGAATTAGCCTGCGAGCCAATCTGCGCTGCAGCGAATGGGGGCCGTCTCTCGCCCTCTCAACGCTCGAGTCTAAGCGCCAGCCTAAACCTCGACCAGCATGCGGGCGGGAAAGGCCCGGATTCACATTGGCCGAAGAGCGGTGTCTCTCATCGAGTCGAATGCCTCAGTGGCCGGCTTAAGCAGGCATGCGCTGTCTCGTGCAGCAGCTCCAGTGTGATATTGTCGAACCACACACCCCACCGTCAACGGCGCCCAAGCAACCTCTACAAAAGACTTTCAAGCGCTCTCCACCCGAAGGGTCCCTTTCTCCGTTTTCGATCGTTGTGCTGTTACCGTGTGTGTGCCATGCTCGCGACATTCGCTCGGAATAGTTGTTAGCAGTCTCCCGAACAACCATATTCCCTACTACAGAGCGTGTACGCTGCAAACCCGTGATCATGGTAAGCTATGTTCTCTTCTCTCTCGATGCGCGATTCTAACGTCTCTATCAGCAGGCCATGACACCCATCACCCCGCTGGAGCCGGGCGTGGAGATGTTCGAACGAGGAAAGGCGCAGTCGTTCTTTTCCAGTGCTCTAACGGTCCGGTCATCGCTAGAGCGTCCGCTTTCTCATATCAGTGTCGCATATACAGATATCGAAGATGATTCTAGCGAATTTGAGGAATTCAGCGGCTCTTCTGTATGTATTCTTTGGCCTAACAGCATATGCGACACTGACCCTTCCAAAGAGCGACAACAGGCGAAGTCAAACAACCATATCAACCTTCGAGGAAGTACAGACCCCTGGGGAAGAAGTACGACCACAATTCACCTACTGGCAGGAGCGAAAGTCAGTAGAAGGTCCCAAAGGGCCACACCTCTTCCGTGCTTCAGTATCATCCGGCGACTTTCTTTACGACGAAGGCCAAGTAATGCAAATGTCGCCTTTACTGCCAAAAGAAACTCCACTCCGTCATCCGACCTCATTCCGAGAAGCCACTCCAGAAACGATCGTTCCTCAAAGAGAGTACAACAACATCGCTCTAGCCGTTGCCCACTTGGACAATGCCGAAGTGCGCGCCTGGACTTCCAAAGACGTTGCTACCTGGATGTATCAGAACGGATTTGAAGACGACGTAATCGACAAGTTTATTCAGCACGATATCTCGGGTGCCGTTTTGCTAGATCTACAGTTCGATGATTTGAAAGAATTGGAAATTCAGTCCTTCGGCAAGAGGCATCAATTGTGGAACCAGATCGACTCCCTGCGCACCGCGGACGGCCTGATGTCGCCAACTGCTCCAGCAGCTATCCCGACTCCATTCGAGGACATCGAACGGCCATGTACAGAGGCAAGGAACAGGTCTAAGAGCAAGGGCCGAAAAGCCAGTAAACGCGACAAGTCGCGAGGGCGTCACTTGACAGACGATGTCATTACTCCTGCGCATTCGGTCTCGATCGTAGCCATCGAACAACTGCTACCCAAGCCACACGTATGCGCAAAGGGCGAACGATGCGCCAAATGGAGGAAGCAACAACGGCAGCTTGCCAGACTTCAAATGGAACACGGCTTTCCGATTTCGCCCGAGAAGGGTGGTCATATCTTCATCGCTGGTGACCCAGGCAACCCCCAGACAGCATCTCATGTTGTCGAGAATGTTCACCGGCCGAACTCAGAAGCTACTCCCTCCGTCGTGGTACCATCCGTGGTAGCATCATCCGACGTGCTGGGGCCTGGCCAGCTACCCGACTTTACTCTCCAGGACCTACAAAAGTTTGAGCAACGCGACCCGCAAGACAACGTGCGACAGTTCCTTACCCTACAGGGTCAGCAGCAGCCCTTTGTCAGCGCTACTCCAATCGAAGCTCCCCCAACACCGCCTACAGAATCATACCCACCTCGCCCTTTCTTGGTGATACCACAGCAACCGCACTACCCGCAGGTTTCAGCCTTTTCCGCATCTACGTCAGCGCATACCACCAAGTCTTTCGATCCTTTCAGTCAGACACCCTCAACTCCAGCTCTGCATCCCCCGGAGTTTATGCCAGCTCCCCACTCGAACCTCAAGAGTCTCCCCAAATTGACAATTCCGCCAGCACGTTCAATGTCCGCCCAGCCTGCTGGTAACTCACACAGTGCAATCCCAGCACACCAGTACCTCGCACCCGATACCGCCTTCTCGCCATGTAGGACAGCGTCACCAGGTGGCGTCTACCGGTTTGGTACGCCGTTCTCCGAGATGGACGTCCCTGTGACTGCTGTGCAACAAGAACCACTTAGCCGCGACACGAGCCAGTCTGTGCCTCCGAACATGCAATACCAACCCCAAATCCAAAGGGTTGGATCGCGCCATGACTGGCGACGTCCCTCGTTGCCCATGCCAGCGCTTGCTGAAGACCGCGTGTTCAGCCCAACGGCCCACTCGGACGACGACACCCTACGTGAGACCATTTTCGACGACTCCGTCAGTACTAGTGACAGCGCTAGCTCGTCGCCGCTCAAAGCTACCAAGCCATTCGACAGCGAAGCTGGTGACACTATTGCGCCTTTGCCCAAGGGAGGCTTCGTGTACAAGGGTGTGAACCACCACGGCTGGATGAAGAAGCGACGTACCAAGCTCCTGCGTCACGAATGGCAAGACCACCATTTCCGCCTCCAGGGCACAATGCTAGCTATGCATCCCAATGAGCTACCCTCCTCCTCCGCCCTGCAGACAATCGACGTGGACGATTATGCCGTAGCATGCTCATCGCTCGCTTCCAACAAGCTCTCTGCCAAGTTCAAGGCCCTGAAACTCTCTTCAGGTCACCACAAGGAGAAGTCTTCCGCTTCCACCCCCGCTTTCGAGTTTCAGCTTGTGCCTGCCGCACCTGGTAAGGGCGATGTCAAGAAGGTCATGCCGAATGGCAAGGTGCAACACTTTGCTGTAACCACCAAAGACCAGAGGATCGACTGGATGCGCGAGCTCATGTTGGCCAAAGCCTTGAAGGCTAAGAGCGACGGCTACGAAGTCAACGTCAACGGTGCCAACATGTGATCGCTACACCAGCGTGCCCATCATCTTTTTTTCCTTGACCAGTAATTTTTCTTCTGTTTTTCTTGTCTAGCAAGCGAGCGTGTGTTTCTGTCCTTTTTGGTTTGTGCAATCTCCTCTTCCTCAGTCCGATCATGACCCGCTATTATACCCTTTCCGTTGTTGCTATCTTATTTCGCACCGCATGTTACTGTTCTTCATGCCTACTCTCAATCCTTGAAGGCAGCATATATTTACTTTTGCTACTACATACATCTAAAGACTTGAACGCTGAGCGGGACCGCAAGGTCATGGAACACTACTGGTTATTTTGGCTTGAACATGGTAATGTTTTGGGTTTGTATTGGTTATGTGCTCGAGCGTCGAGGTCTTGGAACAATCACTCATTGACTAGGGTGGTATTTTGTTTTTAATCAAAAGCTGTCGTTACGTTGAGATGGAGTGAGATGGATTCAGGAGTGGGACGGAAAGGTGGAGGAAAACATAGGTACTATCCATGAATACGATGAACGTCATAGAACAACGTCCTTCTCTGTCCACGATCCTGATGTGTCCACGTATAGCTACCAGCTCATCACCGCTCTCTGGAATATTCGTGCTCGTCACTCTGTTCGAAACACTCGGTCTCCGACATTGCTCTCGGGGCCGGCCGGCGGTGTGCGTTGTACACTCCCGGCCGACGCAGCCCCATCACGAAACAACATCGCCCCTAAACACGTCAACCACAAATGTTAACAACATACCCACAAAAGACCATTAATTATTCTCTATTATCGTAGTTTCTTAACCCAAATCATTTTGCTACTAAAACACATCTTAACACCCAAAACACACATCTCGCTTCGTCCGTTCGCATCATTTCCCGCATGAACAGCTATCACCTGCATTTGAAACGACACCTGATATGTAATATGCTAAGCGAGACCCGCGATAATGGAATCCAAGGGTATTCGCTCAGAAGGTGTCCTGTTGAATGCCTTCGATGGCTAGTTTACCGGAGGAATGGTTGGGCAGGAGAAAATGACAAATGTTTAACATTACGATATTCCTTGAGTGACAAATTGCTGTCGAAGGCATGGCAGACTGCTGGTATAGCGACCTGGAGGTATACTAATTTTGGGGCTCCTAGGATCTGTTCGTGTGACTTTCTGTGGTACCATTAAAAATTACTACTAAGCAATACCTAAGTAAGCTATACATCAACTTGTCGAAAGCCGTATGAAGCTATTGAAGACCACAACTGGAGTCATAGACTCATTTAAGCTGTTCTTCGGCATCTGCTTCTCATCCGAGATTACATCGCTTTCTAATCGTCTGTCAGCAAATTAGACGTCTAATTCGTGTCGCACAGTCTCCCATTCGTATCCTGATCTAGAGGTTTGATAGCACAAACCCGGTCTTATCCACTATCATCACACAAGTCCGTGGCCGCGGTCCAGTATCCTGATCTTGGATCCTCTCTCTCGGGGCGTTAACGTGAACACCAATATGTGAATGACATCGGCTACCTGCATGATAACACTTTTTCGAATAGGCGATGCGATGCTTGTTACAAGGCAAGGTCGCACTGACAGCTGTCAAAATCGCTCGTGCGTCGTGACATGAGTGCAAAGTGATGGACCATGGATATGGGTCAATGTCGTGATGATGATAGCGTTTACTGGCTATATCTGAGATGAGCACATGTGATGGGTAAATGAAGATGAGATCGTAAGGGCACAGGAGCCGGAACTGAACGCCGCAGCCATTTCATTGAGGGTAACATTCGAGATTGGACTGGAAAGTGCCAGTGTATGAGTTCATGACAAGTACGCTAGGTGCGATGAAGTGCATACGAAATACAATTTATGATAGCGGTAGCGGAAGGATTACGACAGCAAAATATGATATGGCCCAAGTAGAAACAGGATTAAATTGATAAAACTAACGAGACGTTCGAGCAAGGTTATGATGTCTGATCAATTACATGCATTAAGAATAAGAAAATAGACCAGCTGTCCTCCCACCGTGGGTACACATCCTTCAATACAGTGAATGTAGTCCACAAGATGAGAAACCGGTCACGCTCTGTCTGTATCCCAATACTGGGGCATTCCTGTATTAGAAACAACATTATGTAGAGCTTTTGAGATAAAATTGTACAAGGCTCGTCGCGTAATAGTTGATGACCAAATCGCAAGTGTAAGAAATGGCGTATATATGGCTTGCGATTAATCGACTGTGCGTCAAGTGTTCCGAATTGAAATAATGATAGATGAGATAGAACCGGTCGTCGTCGTAGTCCGGTATAGATGTCGAAGGGGACATTGATGCTGGAGAGGTTTACTCCTCGGTCGCGTCAGCGTCACGCTTGCCGATAGGTAGACCAAAAGGGCGTTTCGCGTGTTTCCACCCAGCTTCGGCGTCGGCTTCACGCTTGCCGATAGGTAGACCAAAAGGGCGTTTCGGGAGTTTCCACCCAGCTTCAGCGTCGGCCGCACGCTTGCCGATAGGTAAACCGTAAGGGCGTCCAGGGAGGTTCCATCCAGCCTCAGCCTCAGCCTCAGCCTCACGCTTGTCGATAGCGGCGGGAGCAGCTGCGGCAGCAGGTACTGGCAGGGCGGCACCGGAGACGGTGACAGCTAGGATGACGGAGGCGATGACGGCGTTGATTCTCATGATGTCGAATTAAACGGTTTTGGATAGTAATGAATAGTGTAGGTCGGGGGCGGATCGACTATTGACCAAGTAACTGATAGCGGTCGTTGAAGTTGTAGTCGGTGACGAGAGATATTGGGGCTGTGGAAGAGCTGTACTTAACCATGAAAGAGACAAGGACACATGAAGGTATCTATTGGAGGCGTTATGCTTCTCTAATGATTGTTAAGCGCATGAATAGACCACTTTGTTGCTCAATAGACTTGTGAAGTGAAGGAATAGCGGGTTATCATCCAATAGCGGAGTGCCTATCCAGATGAATGCGAGGCCTTCGAAGGGATCACTCTGCTTAGAAGTTAGTCAAGCCAAATACCAAGGTCTTTCGGCGCAAACGAGCTCTTCCAGACCATCAAAGGCTCCGTAGTTTACGGATATCTTGCTTCCAGGAGATTTGTAGCTTCCGGTACCGGACGGCGAAAGGCCTGGAATACAAAGCACATGCATTTCCCTTAGAAATTCGACAAGGGATTGCTATACTGCTGAAAGAGGGCGTCAGAGTGGAGAGCTGGTGTTGAGATTACCCCATCTGGGTCTGAATAGCTTCAATAGAAAACAGAGGCTTGGCGAAAATTGCGTTTGTTTAACCTCAGCATAATGATGCGCCACCTATTTACAGCGAACAGATCATTCGACTGAGTAACAACGCTCACGAGGAAAGCTAGCAGAGGACTCAAGACTGAGGCATCGGCAAACATTGCAGCGGCTCGCATGTAGGCGAGCCACCTATGGAGATATGAGCGAGCAGAGGATACCGGATCTAGGTTCTCGGCTCACAAATTGTGTTTGTTAGGCTGTGAACCTGACATGCATGTAGGATGAGGTCTCTTTTGCGGAAATTGTCAGCATCGCGTCACCTACACCGTAAATGTTAGCGTGGTATGGACTTAACGAAAGCTATTCGACGTGGTTGACCATTGGTCGCAACGTCTGTGCGGGGGTATCGGAGCAGCAGAATATAGTAAGATTTTGCCTAGCCAACTGGCTGATTAAGCTAGCGCCACACGTGGCTTCGCGCCAAAAGTTGCCGCGGGGAATTGCGCGAATCCATGTGAGACGCCCATGAAAGTATGCATGCTAGGATAGCCAATTCAACGGCGCCTGCACTCAGAAGAGTGCTTTCGAGCTTCTCGAGACGATCACCATGGATTTGCTCGTCTTGCCATAATCGTAGCGGTCGCGGTCGACGACAGATTACCACCCAGACCTCCGAGAAGCCCTACTACATCACCACACCAATATTCTATGTCAATGCTGCCCCTCATGTCGGCCACCTGTATACCATGGTCCTCACGGACGTCATCAAGCGGTGGCACGTGCTCAAAGGACAGACAGCACTGCTCTGTACTGGGACAGATGAACATGGCCTGAAGGTAGTTTTACCTAACAAGTGTGAGAGTGTTGCACTAAGACTATAACAGGTCCAACGAGCAGCCGCCAAAGCTGGCATTGACCCGAAACTGTTTTGCGACAAAGGCGCCGAGATCTTCCGAGTACGCAAATACGCATAACGAACCTGTACTGTTGTTACTTACCTGCACAAGGAACTTGCACGAAAAGCCGAGATCACGAATGATCATTTCGTACGGACGACGGATAGAGAGCATAAGGAAGCTGTCGAGTATGCATGGGTACGAGACCTCGAGATACTTCGTAGAATGCCACGGTAGCTGATGGCGGACAGTTCCTGTTGCAAGAGAAGGGCCTCATATACGAGCAGAAGCATGAGGGGTGGTACTCAATCACCGACGAATGCTTCTACCCACAGTCAGCTGTACAACCGTACCTCGACCCACCGACAGGAAAGAAGATGATGGTATGGCCTGGCTAGTGAACTGTAGTAGTCTGAACTGACCATCCTGCAGACATCGATCGAAACGGGCAGTGAAGTGGAATGGTCTTCGGAGACAAACTATCATTTCCGGCTCTCGGCATTCCAGGACAAATTGTTGGAGTTTTACAAGAACAATCCCGAGTGGATAGCACCAGAACATCGCATGAAGGAGGTTGTGCAGGCCGTTGAATCAGGATTGGAGGACTTGTCCATATCTCGACCATACGAACGACTCACATGGGGCATTCGAGTCCCCGGAGACGACTCGCAAACTATTTACGTATGGCTCGACGCGCTCATGAACTACGCAACCAAGGCAGGATACCCATGGACACCGGGCCGCGAACAAGCAGGCGGTTGGCCTGCCGACTGTCATGTCATCGGCAAAGATATTGTTCGATTCCACTGCATCTACTGGCCGGCTTTTCTCATGGCCCTTGGACTTCCTCTTCCAAAGAAGATTCTGACACACGCTCACTGGACTCTTGGAGGGTCCAAGATGTCCAAATCAACTGGCAGAGTTGTCGATCCGTTCCACGCCATTGATCGATTTGGACCGGATGTTATGCGCTTCTATATGGCTCGTGAAGGTGGTATACAGGACGATGCGAGCTACGATAACTTTCGCATTATTGGGTTGTACAACAAGTTCTTGAACCAGCAACTTGGCAACCTAGCTTCTCGTGTTACACGAGGCAAGAAATGGAGCGTCCGAGGCGCAGTCGAACGCATTGGTGGAAGTCCAACAGAGGAATGGGAAGAAGGACCAGGTTCTAAATTCCGGAATAACTCTCTCGCCACTATCGCCTCGCAAGTAGACGCATCCTTTGATGCCTATGATCCGCGTAAAGCTGCCTCTCAAATTGCTGATTTTGTCCGAGGAGTAAGTTTGTGACTTTTTACGTATTGCTACTCTACTGACCAAACCAAGTCAAACGCATTCTTTCAGATGTCACAACCCTGGGACAAGATATTGAGCTTCGGTCCGGGCGAGCCTGGCGAGGATGTCGACAAGATTATCTATCTTGCCGCTGAAGCACTTCGCATTACCGGCATTTTACTACAGCCGTACATGCCGAATAAGGCACGTATGCTACTAGACCAGTTGGGCGTACAGCACGATCGAAGAAGCTTCGAGTACTGCAAGCCTGGCGCTGATCTAGACTACGGAACTCCATTGGTGGAGCTGGGTGTAGCGCACAAGGGCGTGTTATTCCCACCATTGTCGAGTGACGAGTAGGACATGTATATTGATGTAGTATATGTAAAATTAAGTCACAAAGAATCAGTGCGACTACCCTAGAGGTGAGCCTGTATACATTTATTTATTTTCGCCTATTAGAAGTAATGAAACTATCGAGGCCAAGTTTACTTTGACATATTAGACGCTCGCACCTGATTACCAAAGGCTATTGCAATTATCTTCCCCATGAAGTATAGCCCCAAGCAGGAAAATTCTAAGTAGCAGTTTAAGACAAATACGATAAATCTTCTTTGAGGTGAAGTTGCTAATCACATGTTGCTGGGGCCCAATGCCAAGACGACATCATCGCGCGAACTTTAGATTTCCGAATGAACATTTCCCACGACAACGCAATCATAAACCCCCCTCTACCTTCTACGCCGTCGATCTCCGCTTTCCGCATCAAACCCGTCGAGATTCTATAAGCCTTCCTACAACGACTGCAAAAAACACGATAAAGCATCGCACACGCGCTTCCACACAAGATCAGCTCACCATGGCCGCCCCCAAACCGGGCGGCTTCAAGATGTCGCTAGGGGCACTGAAGACAAACCCAGGGCTGAAATCGTCTCCCGCGCAGAGAGATACTAAAAGACTAAGCTTCTGCTCGGCGACGACGAACCGGACGATTCGAACACGCAACAAGAGATTACAGGATGGGACGCAGCAGAGGGCGGCGCGCTCGATGCCAACGGGAAGAAGGAGAAGGAGGCACCGCGCATCATTCAAGCTCTGCCAAACCGCGATTGGCGCGCAGAGGCCCGACGGAAACAACTTGCGAAAGCGCCCCATCAACAAGCGCAGAATGTAACCGTCGACAAGAGCAAGATGGAAGAGCCAAAAGTGCAATATGGACTTACCATTATCAAGAAGGACGAGGCGCAGGAAAACGGAGCTGCAGAAACTGAAGTGCCAGAACCAATGGAGGTGGAGCAGGACAATCTTACGGAGGAGCAGCGACTTGAGAAGAAAGCTCTCGATGCGCTAGTCAGCGGCAAATCCACCGACAACGACCTCGTCATTCCCGTACAGACGGAAGAAGAAACGTTCCTAAATGATATCCACAATGCGCCCGACGCTCCCACCCTCGAAGCCTACGAAGCTACACCAATTGAAGGATTTGGCGCGGCTTTGCTTCGCGGCATGGGCTGGAAAGACGAGGAAGCAATTGGTAAGAACGGCGTTGCTGCGAAACCAAAAGAAACCAAACGGCGACCGGCGCTACTTGGCATAGGTGCAAAGGATGATGCTGCTATAGGCGTAGAGCTTGGAGAATGGGGTGGTGGAAAAGGCAAAGGGAAGAAAGTCGCGCAGAGCTACAACCCCGTTACGCTGCGGAATAAGAATACTGGCGAGATTATCACAGAAGAGGAGTTGAAGGCGAAACTTGAAAGCCAGAGCATGATCCCGGATGAGAAGCCGTCGAGAAGCAAGAGCAAATACGACGACGATAGCGAGGAAGATGAGCGAAGGCGTGAAAAGCGGAGAGAGAAGCGAGATGACCGCGACCGCGACCGCCGACGTGACGATGACTATGATAGCGAACGGAGGAAGGACAAGGACCGTCGAAGAGACAAGGATGACTACTACGACAGCGATCGCCGCCGAGACAAACGAAGAGATCGAGCTCGAGACGACGAATACGAAAGCGAGCGCAGGCGCGAGAAGCGAAGAGAACGTAGTCGTAGCCCCGACGACCGAAAGGATAAACGCCGTGATCGGTACCGCAGCAGAAGTCGGGACTCGAAGCGGAAAAGCGACCGGAAAGACCGTAGTCGGAGTCGCGATTCTGACGATCGCAGGAAACGGAGGAGAGATAGGGAGTATGAGGATGATGGGAGGTATGAGAAGAAGAGGCATAGGGATGATAAGTACTACAAGTAATTCTTACTAGGCTTGACCACAGCATTAGAGGGAGTATGGGCATGCATGTATCTGGCGTTCTTGACTGGAGCCACACTGGCATAGCATAGGCATGAATGAGCAATTGTATCATGGAAAACATACAATTCGAGATTTCACATCATGATAATTTATCAATTGACTTCTCTGGAAGTGATTTCAGATGAAGACCTGACGTATGCAGCATAATCGTACAGACCGACAGCTCTTGGGAACATATCTCACTCCAGGCAGATCGATAGCAAAGTGAAAACAGAAAAGTGATATTATCTCGTTCCATTATATGCCATATTATGTATCGTCTACTAATACATTCGTCCTTCATCAGGACGCTACTCATACATGCGTCATTACGAAATCGTCGTAACCATGCAACACAATCAAAAACAATCCAAAAACGCCAGTGGTATATTTGTATGCCAAAAGCTCAACACAAAAAGAATATGTACAAAACGGGGTATACATAGGGAATTTAAAAGTTCTGCGAAGGAAGTGGGGACGGGTCTACCGCAGGCTTGGGGTATCCGTTTGCTGTGTGCGACACGTAACCGTTGGTGTTACCATTGGTGTAGCCGTTGCCATTCGTGTATCCGTTGGTGTAGCCGTTGGTCTGGGGTACGGCCATCTGCGAGTTGCCACGGTAGTATTGCTGGTTGTCCGCAGCGCCATCACCCATGTGGCTCCGTTCTGTCTCGCTGCTTTCCTCAAACACTTGCATCTCGGTCTGCTTGGACTGGTGGTGCTTGGAGCGTGTGGCAGGTAAGAAATCGATGAAGAAACTGAACACGTAGAAGCAGTAGATGAAGGATACACACCATTCGAGAACGGCGGCGACGTTGTAGACGTGCTGCTTGGAGCAAACAGCAAAGGCGACAGCGAGGCAGACCTCGGTGATGATGAAGAAGAGCTTGATCCAGAAGGAAATCCGGAGGATGGAGTGCTCGCGGTAGTGAATGCCTAAGCGCTGGTACTCCCAACAAATGAAGATTGCCGAGATGATGTAACCAATGATGAACACACCGAGGAAGATGTTATGCAGCCTGTTATGGTTCTTGCAATCGAAGATGGTGAGCAGTATCAGACCGGCTGCACCAACAATGGCGGCAACGGTTGCGCACATGGAGTAAATCTTCTGCCAATGGGATGTGTTTGGTGCAAGTTTGTTCGTGTGTCGCAACCAGCGCTCGAAAATGAAGGCGAGATCGAAAGTGACGACGGTCACGGCGGACATGGCGATAAACATAGCTTTCAGGTAATCCGCACCGATATCTTGAGGCTGTTAGTATATGCGTATACTTGGGTGTCCATACTGCGTAACTTACCAGAGATGTAAGGAATGTGTTGCCCTTCGCTCATTGTAACATAACGAGGTTTACCGGTAGCAGCCCAATAGACCAACATGGTGATAAGCATGGCGGTCCATACTACTGCGGAGAAGATGGGAACGACCCAATACGAAAGTCCCAACATGGTGAGTGAGTTTCCTCAGGCGTTGCTCCAAGGTATGTGGGTGGTGTAACAACGAGTCTTCTATTGTGACTGCTAAGGGTGTCCAATGCGCCTGCGACAGGAGGCTGCGGGATCGGGTAACACGACACGCGACCAGATGGTGAAGTGAGAAGAATGGAGCAGGAAAGAGATGAAAGCGCGATCAGCAACAAGGAGCAGGGCTAAGATAATGAGGAGGGACCACGGCAGAGATGAATAGTAGGCAGTCCGCGGCGCGATGAAAGTCTCATACAAACTATGTTGTTGCTAGACGCGACTATGAT
The DNA here is from genome assembly GCF_907166805.1 of Alternaria atra. Classification (NCBI taxonomy): domain Eukaryota; kingdom Fungi; phylum Ascomycota; class Dothideomycetes; order Pleosporales; family Pleosporaceae; genus Alternaria; species Alternaria atra. The sequence goes on along the minus strand of NW_025091326.1, from coordinate 3,613,380 downwards.
GTCACGCCTCCAAGACTAAGCCGGCTTGCGTAAGATCCCGCCAGGTCCGATTCGTTCGCCCTATTCAACGTCACCAGGCAAGGCGCAGACTCTTCGATTACGTGGAATTGAAGATCGTGGGCGCTTCCGAACACTTTCGGACGAAAATTGACATCAAGGCAATGATGATGTTGGGATGATAAGCCTTTGCGGGTGTGGCTTCTGCAAAGTGTCGCGATGCGGACTAACGCCATGTTTTGTGCGGCTGGCGCACGTCACTCCTCCAGGGCCACCGTCGTATCGCTGATGGTAGATTCGAGGCAAAGCTTCGCAAAACTCGATTGCGCTCAAACACAACGCAGAGTTTCAGCGTCGGCGCTACAATGGAACCTCTGTGGACCAGGTTGTTGTCGCAATGAGACACCTGACATGGACTGGTCCATGTGATTTGCGATGTTCGGCAGTTTGCGCGGCCTGATTGCGGCTGTCACTCCATGGCCAGGTGGAGCGTTGCTAGCGATGTGCAACATCCAGGCCTTCAGTGCTTCGGCCTTGAAAAGCTCTATAAGACCATGCCGAACCCCAATGTGGCCTGTTGCTGGTGCAAGTGTATATCAGCGTCCAATATGGTTTCGAGGCCAGTCGATGAACCCGGCCTTTTATCCAGAACCTGGGGTAGGTGCGCTTCGCAACCGTATCGTGTCTGTTGCGCTGCGGACGTCCAACCCAATCGGCCATCATCGATCCAACAAAGACATGCTGCCAGTTATTCCTTAGCCGGTACAGGAGTAGCGGTGACTACATGTCCTGCGAGTACGTGGCGACGGTGATAACGTGCGTGGCCAGGATCCTGGGAAAATCACGACGCGACGCTGAAATGAAGGTGCGACTATTGATCGGAGATTACCTAGGTACCTACGGTTTGCTCAATCTGAGATCAACAGGTTCGGTTATCCGCTATGAGAGAGAGTCGCAACAAAAGAAAAAGCGAGAGTACCGGGTGAACTGGTCATGCACGGGCCAGGAAGCAACAGCAACGTAGCGACGACAGCATGGCCAGCCACCGTCGTCGAGGCGCACAGCCACGCTATATATTGCGAGACGCGTATATCGGCACGGCCACAGCAGGCCAGTTCGGTTAGGTCTTCCTGGTGTGGATCTCTCGTAGTTATGGCACGACTTGTGGATGCTGGATTTTTCACTTTGCCATGGCATGAGGCTTGTAGAGGTCCGATCAGCCGTTAGGTTTACCGATACGGTAAAAAGCAGCTGGGATCCAGCCTTCGCGCTGCGCATGGAGCACCATGCCCCGCCTTGATTGGCTTCGGTGCTCGTGCGTTGAGCAACCTTGATTGGCAGATTACTTCACTCGTCGATGCAGCCTGCATTGTCCGGTTTCATGTCGAGCTTCTTCCAAGTTTGTTGCTACTTGGACCAGCTCAATTCTCGCCTGCGACGTGCAGCACTCGTAATTCCATGCCTAGCATCCTTGATACCTGCAGCCAACTGCACTAGACGCCTGTTCGCGCGGGGACATATTACTTATCCCTCGATATCCCTCCATCTGGTCCGCCAGTGTTAGTGTACCACCAGACTTCACTCTCATATCCTCACACCAGCCTCCGTATTGAATAACGTTGCAGCTTCCTATAGCTTTATAAGGTACGCCGTGGACCCGGCATTTTGTCGAGCATGCACGAACTGCGATTGACTCGCTCTTTAGCTATCGCAACTCCGATGCATCCTTCGCAATAATCTTGAGGGCCGTCGCTCTTTAACCCCACTATCACCTGCCAATATGGGGAATCAATCCAGTACCACGAATCACAACAAGCTGTCCAAACCCAAGACCAACACCAATTCCGCAAGTGGGGCTGTGAAGGTCGATTCACCGCAGCCCACAACTTCGAGATCCGCAGACCTGAGCCCTGAAGGACGCCAGCATATCAAAGACGCCCTCCTCTCACCTATCGCTACCGAATTCGATCCTAATACGTGGAAGCATAAGGATGATGGCTTAGGGGAGGTTGCGAAGACGCGTGGTCGCGCATCAACAGTCGCGTCAAGATCGAATTCGCGAACCAACTCCAGGACCAACTCCCGAACAAACTCCTTGTCGTGTTTTGGAAGTAAGCAAGGCTCAGCAGCCCAGCTTGCTGGCCTGGCGGATTCCAAGCTGTCTTTGGCTTCTGTCTCACATGTTGATATTGCTGAGGCAATTCGGCTTCTACAACAAGTCAAGAAGAATGGCACACCAGAAGAGCTTGCGGCGTTGCAAGAAGTCTTGGAAGCACCTGAGGAGCCTGCACAGCCAGTGGCCGAGGCACCCGTTAGTAGAAGAACTTCGTTAGTCGACAGGTCTTCTTCCTCGCTCACACGCCGACAATCGCTAATTCAGACGCCTGGAGTAGGCACCCGACACTCGCCAGTCGAAGGACGTCGCAGGACATGGAATTCGTGGAAAGCCCCCAAGCTTGACCCTGAAGAAGAGGCAAAATGGCAATCCAAGCCAAAGGGAAACTCCCACTTGGCCCCTCAGACAGCTCTGCGTTTGTCTGACGAAGCTCATGACTCCACTACGGCTCGAGCCATCACCCCTTCAGAGCTCGACTATGCGCATCTAGGGAGTTTAAAGCTAGGAACTCTCGTAGTCACAAATGGAGCAGCGTCGCCCGCTCCCAGCACAAAGACCCTAGAGGTGCAAAGGGCTGTAGATGACGACTACTTCTCAGCAACAGAGGCCAACTCCAGTCCACTGATGATGAAGTCGACACGTCGGCGGGCTCACACCAGGAGCAAGTCAGCTGTGGCCCCAACGCCTTCTCCACTCTATGAATTAGAAGCGAACCAAATGCCTATACCTTACGATCCAAGAACTACGGCAAGTGTCATTACGAATGAGTCTGTCTCTTCTTCAAGGGCGCCAAAACCGATTACCGAAGAAGAGTCTCCAAAGTTCTTCCAAACATCGCACGAGCGCAAGCACAGCGCATCTCAAATTGCCGAGAGCTATCAAGCCGGCATACCATTCAGCCCGTTCTTCGCATCCGAGGAGACTGCCATGTTTTACCGGCCCGAAAACTGCGTTTCGTCTACGGCGGGAACACCTCGCAGCGTCCGGGAGTCTTTCCTTGAAGAACCCAAGTCTCAGCCTGAAATCAAAGTTTCGATGCCTTCCACACCATCAGATGTGCTTGTTTCGCAGAAGCCACAGAGCAAGGCTATTCAACGACCAACACCACGAACGACTGATTCTGGTTACTCATCTGGAGCCAGTCTCCGGATAGCCGATCGAGAACAGTCGGAAAACTCTACCTCAATACTCTGTCACCGATGTAGCGATTCTCCACAAATGGTTGATGTGAGCCAGGAACAAGGCACTCGACCTTCAATCCTTGCAAAGAAGGGTCATCAGGATGCCGACTTAGCGCCTCCAAAGGGCGATGTGGAACATCATGCACAAATGGCCCGACACCTACCAGCGCTGAACAGCCCGGTTCCGTCTACGAGCTCTTCTACAAGATCCTCGGCGTCGGAGTCTCTGCACTCACCCAACACGCCTAGATCTATCGGTTCAAAAGCATCATTCGACAGTGCATCTTCGAAATCCCAGAAGCGTTTCCACAAGAGACGGCAGTCGCAGCCGGAGCATGTAATCGTTCAGTCATGCCAGCCGATTCCAGAAGGAACAATTCCTGAGGTCCCAACCAAGGTGCGTGCCAAGTTCGAACGACGCGTATCAAATACTCCGGGAATCGAATGCCTGACGCACACCTATCCAACAAAAGAACACGTTGTTACAGAAGAGCCTGCCAACCAGGCCCTTGCTGCCGACCAAATCGAGTTCAAGCAATTGGCTGAGTTGGAGCCTGAGCGACCACCTACGCCCCCCGTTCATGGTCGTCGAAAGAGTCTATCGTTCTTTCGGAGGAAGTCTTCATCCGGGAAGAGTCAGGTTGAGAAAGAACCCGAGCATGCCGCACTTGATGTGGTTCATCTGGGCACTATCACTTCGTCCCTAGGCAACTCTCCGTATGATATTGCTATGCCCGACACTCAAAGACAGAGCATTACCTCTCCCACCCACCCGCACCAACTGGGCAGTTCCTTGCCTCGCGCGAAGTCCATGGTGAGCATGGACAGCAAGGCTGCTGCGGAATTTGCGCGTCTACATAGCAAGGATCTACCAGTTGCTGGACGGGGATCGCCTCCTCAGCAGCGACGGAAAAGCTGCCATAACCTGAAGAAGGAAGCCGGCGAGGCCACTGCTTCGAAACTTCGCCGGCAGAGTATCGACGTGCCACCTGTGCCCTCCATCGATATGTCCAAACTCACAGTTCCGAAACCTGCTAAGCCTCAAGGACCCAGGGCCGCTCCCAGCTCTAGTCCTCGCAGTCAAAGAGCGTCTCAGCCGATGGGCAAATATGACTCACCCCGCAGAAGCCTTCTCAGCAACCTGTGAGCTGGGAGGTGCACTCCCAGATTTGGAAGCAGCGCCGTAGGACTTTGGGGGACCGGCTGTATTCAGATGTCGACTTGGATATAGAATCAGAATCGGAGCTCACAGTGGTCAATACAACTCCAGTGGAGACCACTCCTCAGACGACACCTCCAAAAGAAGTCAAGGTTTCCAACAATATGTCTAGATGGGATCGCTTCAGTGGGGGTTTGGAGTACAACTACGAACACGGGGCAGGCATTGGAGGCAGCGCAGGTACGCGATCCCTCCACAGCCACGCATCGGTGAAGTCGTTGCAGTTCCAGCACCAGTACGGCGTGGACCTCTCCGATGTACCAATCATGGTTCGGTACCAAACATGATTCAGCGCATCTAGAAGCGGCTGTTTACTGCTACATTCCCTTTGTTACGATCTACCCAAGCAGCAACTGCATGTCATGATTGTCTTGCATTTCATATATATTCACGCGTACAGAGCGGCATTTTGGGCATGGGGTGATAAGGCGTTCTTGTTTTGAGTACATACTGCATGGGCCCGCATTATAGTCACGTCCCCACAAATTCAGCAATAAGATAACATGAACACACAGCATCCAACGATAGCTGCTCGTATAATTACCATGCACCATGCGCCATTTACTATTCGCTCGTCGATTAACTTTGGGGCGTTGAGCGAGAAAGTTGGCCCAAGACGCTGACGAGTCGCATTGGGCATACCTCACATGCGCGGTTTTTATGCTCAGCCTCGTCTGCGTGCCATCGAGCCGATCAGGCACCACTGGCTTACATGCACGAGCCTCGGTGATGTCAGAATGAAATGCTAGTGGCTGCAGGTCCTGGACGGCGCAGGGATGTTAAGTAATGTTCGGTCCAAGACTCCAGGACCACAACCGAATGCGCGAAAATTGTCACTCCAGCTCCCCGCCATCACCTCCCTTTCTCCTACACTTCACCCATTCCCCATATTCACCGCTCGCCAGACGTCGCCCCTTATAAAGCGACTGTCTGCCCTTTCGTTACTGCTCAGCTCCCTCCTCCGACAGCCTTTGGTCGCGTCAAAGGCTCAAATCTCACCACGGCTTCGGCCCTGATCCTGCTCAACCTTCAAGTTGTCTCTGCTCGACCAGCGCCACACGTTTTCAACAACATCCCCCCTCCGCGTCTTGTCGCCATCTAAGAAAGAACTTGAGCGCCTTTTCTTTCTGTCTCCTACCCAGACACTCGAGCAGCCCGAACTTCAGCTGCCGCATAGGACGCCATCAGCGGTTCTTCCTCTCGCAGAGGAAGCGGCCAGACCTCGCCCAACACCAAGCCTCGGCTTCGCACCCTTCAAGCCACCTTAACACGGCCTAACGACCCGGCAAAATAACCTACTCAACCAATCTACTGTCAGCACCCACCATCAAGGGCATGGCACCTTCTGCTATCACGACTACCGAAGAATACCAATTCCCGTTGAAAGACATACCGTCGTTCAACAACTATTCAGCTGGTAGTGTTGACAATCATGGCGCCTGGCAATCCAAGCAGTTGATTGCCGACGCTCTCAAGAGCCGTGTCGAGACTATTGATCCTGATACCTGCAGCGTTGGCGAGGAAGATGCTTTCTTCGTCGCCGACCTGGGCGAGGTCTACCGCCAGCATTTGCGCTGGAAGAAGAACCTAAGCCGCGTCAAGCCGCACTATGGTAAGTCCACTGCATATTGTTCATGTCGAAACGCCACTAACATCTCGCAGCCGTCAAGTGCAACCCTGACCCCCAAGTGCTGCGTCTTATGACTGCACTAGGTCTCGGTTTTGACTGTGCTTCCAAGAACGAGATTGAGACTGTGCTCAAGCTGGGCGTCGATCCTTCTCGCATCATCTACGCGCAGCCCTGCAAGACCAAGTCTTACGTGCGCTACGCCGCTCAGTCTGGCGTCAAGCAGATGACGTTCGACAATGCCGATGAGCTCTACAAGACCAAGCAGCTCTTCCCTAACGCCGAGTTGTACCTGCGCATCTTGACCGATGACTCGGCCAGCTTGTGCCGCCTCAGCCAGAAGTTCGGCGCTGCCTTGGACACGACTGCAGAGCTCTTGGAGCTGGCGAAGAAGCTGGAGCTCAACGTTGTTGGAGTCGCGTTCCACGTCGGCTCTGGCGCGTCCGACCCCAAGGCTTTTATCAAGGCTGTCCAAGACGCCCGTTTCGTCTTCGACCAGGCGTCTGCACTCGGCTTCAACATGCATACCCTAGACGTGGGCGGCGGTTTCACCGGCGATGTCACTTTCGAGCCCATGGCCGCCGTCTTGTCTACTGCCTTGGACGAGTACTTCCCGCCCCACATCCGCGTTATTGGGGAACCCGGACGCTACTATGTCTCCACAGCGTTCACCATCGCGTGTCACGTCATTGCTCGTCGCACCGTTACCGATGCTACCCTAGGCACCACCTCTTACATGCTGTACCTTAACGACGGTGTCTACGGCAACTTCTCGAGCATCATCTTCGATCACCAGCACCCTGTGCCGCGTGTGTTGAAGAATGGCAACGACGTCCTATACGATGTGCGTCGTTCTGGATATGACACGCCGTCTCAGGTCGAGTACTCCATCTGGGGTCCTACGTGCGACGGCATTGATGTCATCTCATCCTCGTGCACCTTCCCCGAGTTACTCGATGTCGGTGACTGGCTTTACTTTGAGGAGATGGGTGCGTACACCAAGTGCTCTGCTACTCGCTTTAACGGCTTCAGCGACAGCCACGAGGTTGTGTATGTGTGCAGCGAGCCTGGTGCTGCCGCCCTCATGGGCATGTAAATATTCTGGTGGAATATTGTTGGCGCGAAAGTATTTAGCAGGCGTGTAATAGCGAGTATACAGAGAGGGGAGGTAAACCAGTGATCAAAAGTTTGATAGATTCTATAGATGTCCCGTATTTTCATAATCCTGAAGCGTGCATATTGCTAAACCTCATGCTGTTGTCTACCATCGAAGTCGTCATTTCCGTTGTGGGTACTGTTGATCATGTTTCTTACATGCACTACTACTAACCCCTATTCACTTTTCATATCCTCACCTCATGACCTTTCTGGATCTATCTCTTGCAACAACGACGACGCACATTTGTCCGATGCCAAAGCGTCATTAACAATGTTCTCCTCCACACCGGGTCGGCACAGATGACTGGGATACTTGGAGGGATGAAACTGCCGAGTACTGAAAACTCGTGCCTCGCGGATGCTCACAAAGTTGTCAGCCCGCTGTACTGCGCGGCCCGCCCTGCGTCGATGATCGTGGTGCTCACCAGCCACAGGCAGCTCGAGGGGATACAGGGTTTGATTCGCCGGAACAAGTTTGTAGCGTGTGCCACATGAGGTACTGGATGCTGCTCGTATGCGCCGCCAAGTGTGATCAGGAGTGGTCTTGAATTCGGCCGCAGCGCGTAAAGTCGACATGGCCAATCATATGGCAGAGCGCCTTGGAGGCCCAGGGTGGTCGCTATGGAGAGACCCGCCGCAGCCCAACTCTTGGAGGGCCATGGGAGATGGGCTACGTAAGTCAGCAGTATCGCGTAGAAACAAGCAGGCCACAGGCGCATTTGCCGTGGTCCGTCTTTCCTCGCATATAAACCTGAGGGGTCCGGATCGTCGAGTTGATGCACCTCCTCGCCCGGCAGCGTCATCTGTATTGAGCCACGAGCCACGAGCCACTACCCCACCCATAGCAGCAGCCATCCACACCCACGCCCTGCGCACGTCGAGCTATCCGCACCCGTAGCCAAAAATAAGTTTGCGCCTGTCATCGCCCGGCGATCAGGTACTGTCGCTGCAAACTCACAAAATCGCACGTTCCACCATCATGGACGGGAGGAAGCAGGGCCGCCCGGACGAGGAGCTCTTCCTGCGATACGACAACAACCCTGACACGCCCACTATTCCCACAGTCGGTCCCCTGAGGATACAAAAGGGTCGCGATGGGAAGAGCCCGCCTCCGCGAACAGACTCGGCCGGCAGCTCGAGCCAGCCCGCCTTCTCGCGCCCTCCACCGATGCCCTCGTTTCCCGCGCCGCCTACCAGTCCGCCGAACGCGCCTCTTCCCTACCCCGACACGGACCGGCCGCCAAATGTGCAACCCACCCTAGGCACAGGCAGATATACTCCACTCGGCGAGAGGGAACGGCGGGCAAAGAATGCCACCCCCCCTGAGAGCGCAGACGGAAGGAGGCGGGGTTCAAGTGCGACAGGACCGAGTCCCACCTCGCCCAGCCAGCGCGCTCGCTTCGACGCCAACGACCCAAACCGACCGACGATAAGTGGCTATGGCGCAAGGAATCCAGATGGTTCAATCCAGCCTTCAAGGCTGGCGGAGCGAAGGGGAACAGCTCCAAAGCCACTCCCAGACTCGCCCGGCCCAGACACTCCTGATAAAGAGGGCCTGTTCCAGAAGGCGCCGCAGAGGAAGGATAGTGAAGATGTGGGCGTGAACAACCCATACCCCGACTATCACCAGCAGTACTTCCCTCCGCCCGCTGCAGGTCCCAGCGCGGCCCCAGCTGCTCCCGTCGTCCCAGTCGTATATACAGGTCCCAACCAGAATGAGCCGGTACTCAAGGTGCCTACGCCCATGGACGTCAATCGCATGAGCTCCACCGCTTCAACGTCAACAGTGAGAGCACAAAGAGGCTCCCCGCCGCCTCCTGAGACGCCCATCATTCCTCCTTCTGGTGGTGGCATAGAAGCGCGCTTTGCCGCAGCTGGCATTGCAGGAACCTCTACACTCACCAATCTACAAGCGCAAAGTGCTCAAAATGCGGCAGCTGCTCAGCGCAACCAGATCTATGCCAACCAGCCGCCTAGACCGGGTCTCTCAACACCACAACCGAGCCAGCAACAACCAGCCAGGAGACCATGGACACCAACCGAGCAACCCGGAGGCAATCCACATGGCCCACCAGCGGTATACCAAGGTATGGATCAAGTGCCTCCTTCGAGTACCCCTCCACAAGGTCCTCTTCCACAGGCACCAAACACTCGGTTTTCGCCTCCGCCTACAAATGTTCCGCATACGAACGTACCTCCGGAGCACCCTCTCAACCATGAGATGGGACGGATGAACCTGAACGAGGAGCCACCACCAGCATACTCGAGTATAACAACTCCACCAACAGGACAGGCCGGTAGCTATCCCAACGAAAAGGGACAGCAGCCGGCTGCTCAAGGCGTCAGTTTCTCTGACCCGAATCAGGGTCATCCTGCATTTGCGAATGATGTGCGCCCGCAAGCTGGTCCCTCGCAGCCTGCTACGGTGGTCGCACCAACGCCTACGCAAAACCAGTTTCCTCCTCAAATTCAAACCGCCCAACCTGCTCACACACCAAGTCCGGCTCCGGGACCAGGCCCCGGGCCTGCCTCACCTCCACCGCTTCCTGAGGGCTGGATAGCACATCTAGACCCTAGCTCTGGCCAGTATTACTACATCCATTTGCCCACACAGTCTACACAATGGGAATTCCCCAAGGGCCCGACGCCCCTAAATTTGAACGAGCCCATGTCTCCAACAGGTACATTCGTGGGCGGTCCTCTGGCATCCCCGTCTTTTGGCAAGGCTCCTATCGCATCGCCTGGCTTTGCTCCACAGACTGCTACTTTCCCTGGAGACTTTGGCATGGCTCCGCTTGCGACTCCAACTACTACCGGCTTCACTGGGCCACCCCCAGTCGCTGGCGTGGATCAATACAAGGTCGCTCCTACTAATGGCGTTTACTTTGGACCGTACCTCAGATACACCAACATGGACATTGAACGGGGTCTGTGGCTGGGTTCAATCCTGCTTATCACAAATACACCTCATCCGCCTACAATTCACATTCATCAGAGCGCGGATTTGTCGCCGAATCCGCGACAGCTCAAGGCCAATCCCATCTACACGCACCAGACATGGATCTTTTACCGATACGACATCGATCTGAGGATGGAAGAGGAACACGCCGCGAAATGGACTTACGCCATTACCTCGCACCTGGGCTGCACTCGCTTTGAGTTCTTGGTAGCAGGACGACATGAGACAAGCTGGCGGTTTATCGCTCACTCCGGCAACGATTTTGCATTGAACGTCAACGCTAACGAGCGAGCCAAGCTTGGCGGCGTGGGTCTGATGTGGAAGGATATTCTGCAGAAGAACGCCGAGTGTGGTGGCTTTCACGTACAGCTAGGACTGGGTGGTCAGATTTATGCTGACCGGCTATGGAAAGAGCTTCCTTTGTTGAAGCAATGGACAGCAACAAGTGGCAAAGAGATCCGAAAGAACGCGCCATGGACTGCAAAGCATGAAGAGGACGTCTGCCACGCATACTTCCACTACTACACAAGTCATTTTGATCAGCCGCACCTGCGAGAGGCATTTGCACAAATACCTCACATCCTTGCTCTGGATGATCATGACATGTAAGTCTATCTTAATCTGAAAGTAGCAAGAAGTTCTAACTCTGTTTAGTTTCGACGGCTTTGGATCGTATCCTGAATACATGCAGTTCTCGAACATGTTCAAGAACATCGGAAGATTGGGTATCGAGATGTATCTGCTCTTCCAGCACCATACGACACTGGAAATCCTGCGGAATGTCAACAACGACATGGACCTTTTCACCATTACGGGTACAGGCTGGCACTTTATCAAGTACTTGGGTCCCTGCGTTACAGTTGTTGGTCCGGATTGTCGCTCTGAGCGCAACCCGCATCAAGTGATGGCAGGGCCGACATATCAAGGTATTTTCCCTAAAGTTGCGACACTGCCGCCGAGTGTACAACATTGCATTTGGATGGTCCCTGTTCCTATCGTGTACCCTCGCCTGGAGTCTGTTGAGCATCTCGCTCACTCAATGGCTACTGGCAAGAAAGCCGTCACTGGTACCTTCAATATGCTTGGAAAGGTGACAGCTGGCGTCGCTGGTGTCGTCGGTGCTAAGAGTGTCGTTGGCGATGGCTTTAATTCCGTCAAGAAAGCTATCGGCAAGTCCGGCTTGATGAGCGGAGTCTTGAGTCCTTTCGGAGAGATTGACCTGCTTGACGAGCTAAGAGATCAGTGGACGCACGATTCAAAGGTTAGTGACTCCTATATGGTGTTGATCAACTTACTAACGCCTTGTAGGACCTTGAGCGAACGTACTTGATCCGAACACTCCAAGGCATCGCACACAACAAGTCGTTACGGATGACATTCTTCTCCGGTGCGGTCGACTGTTGCGGTGCAGGCCTTGTCCATGACCCGTCGAGACCTCAAGATCACAAGACAATGTACCAAATTATTTCATCGTCAGTGGTGAACGGGCCGCCCGGTAACTATGTACTGCGACTTCTCCATAACAATCGAGCCCTATACGTACCGCAGAACGGACACCGCAGCAACAACCAACCTAGCGACACGAAAGAAGACATGATGGAGATTTTCACACAAGACGTCAATGGCCAGCCACGAGAGTACAAGAGACTGATGGGTCGAAGAAATTACGTTGCATGTGTCATTTACGATCCCGAGATTGTTAACGGCACGTTTGGTCAGGCGGTTCCTGGACATGGAAGTGGCAAGCTGAGTCTGGCGGTCGACTTCATGGTGCAGAACGACGGTGGATATAATGCGCCCATGAAGTATGGACCAGTCATTGTCCCAAGCTTAGATTATGGTAGATAGACGGATTGTTGGCCTTTTTGCTTTCTTGTATTTCAGCGGTGGTGTGCATAGCAAGCGTTGTTTATGCTTTCAGGGTGGAATGTTGAGGCGAACTCGTTCAATATGATATCAAGAGCAATTATGAACAATCTTTCCACGCACGTTTTCATGACACATATCAAACTCCTGTGATGACCTTCTTAACGGTGTTTTCTTAAGCTAGAGGACTGGCAGAGTCCTGGCGGCGTGGAATGGTTTTCCGAATTCGGCAATGACATCTGCAGGCTTGGCTATGGCTATCCGCGGCCTTTGAATTCTCGATAGCGAGACAGGACCGAAACCACAACACCCACACTATGGCAGTTCCTGCAATGCAAGCGACAGCGATACCGCGATTTCTTCTGCCGCAGATATCATGGCCTGCTAGGGCGTCACGGCCAGTAGCGCTGGGCGCATTGGAACAAGTTCGGCATAGATCCTGTGTAGCTTCCGAGCGTCGCGTTGCCATTCCGAAGCCATTGTCACTCCAAGCACGAACAACGATACAGTGGCCAAGAACATCACCACAATACGCAAGCGGTTATGCATCTGCTCTGGATTTTCGGCGCAACTTCAGCGCAACTGCACGGCAGTCCAAGGACCATCATTTCGACACGCTCAAGTTTGTACAGCGATTGAAAGAGGAGGGCTTCACAGAAGAGCAAGCCGAGGGCATGATGAGGGTTCTTAGCGATGTGATTGAGGAGAGGTCAGTTACGGCACAGACTGTTCAAGAAGTTTGAATTAACCTGTGCAGCATACAAAATCTCACGCGCACCATGGTCCTTCGTGAAGACCAAGAGAAGGCCACCTACACGCAGAAAGTCGACTTTGCCAAACTCCGCTCCGAACTTATGACAGCAGACTCGACCGAATCTAGCCTGACGCGTGCATCGCATGAGCGCCTAACGAACGAGCTCGCAAAGCTGAACTCGCGCTTACGGGACGAGATACAACGGACACAGGCATCAGTGAGGCTAGATTTGAACTTGGAGAAGGGGCGCATTAGGGAGGAGGCGAACGTCCAGGAACTCAAGCTCAAGGAGACGGATACGAGGATTGAGCAGGAGACAGCGCAGCTAAGGGAGAGACTAGAGGCTGTCAAGTTCTCAACGCTGCAGTGGCTCATGGGAGTCTGCACCGGTACTGCGGCGTTGATGTTGGGAGTGTGGCGGTTGTTAATGTGAGGCACGATGCGATGGCATGTATGAAGATATCTTGGATCAGACGTGAACAGCCTCAGAGAGCTACAAAGCTCAGAGTGCACATGACCATGTCCCTGAGTTGCACGATTTATGTGCTACAGTATTCGTCAATGCAGTTCGTTGCTTGCAACGGAAGAACGGCTCCATAGCAGCCGTGCACGATGGGATGATGCCGAGACCGCAACGGTTGGTTTTAGATAAGACATTGTGGCGTGCATATGCAGCGCGCGGGAACAAGGTTGTCCGTGTAGAGCGTTGAATACGAACGGCTGCCTTGGTATTCAGGCAAATTCACAACATGCGCGCTGATATTGAGAAGAGGGCTGCTCGCCTATTGGAACATGATGTCTACGCTGTTGGGCTGCTGTGGATACATGTGCCAGGCCGCCTAGCAGGCCTGGCGCCTCAGATCAGCCACATGTGACACGGAAAGCTAACGGCTCTGGGTCTCTGGCATTTGGCCGTGGTACTTCACCGCAACGTGACACGAATCATGGCGCAGAAAGCTCGCAACGCAACGGCTTCTGTCCAGGTTTTCTAGCTGTTTCCAAGGTGCACTGATTGGCCCCCACTTGGACATGGGACGGCAGTCTAGGAGTCAGCCTCTCGTTGGCGGCCGCGCTTCAGAGCTCGACTGGTGTGACTGCTGGTTGTAGACGTTACAGGCAAACTGGAGTAAGATGAGTGCAGGACGATGCAATTGCACATGTCGCGAATAGAACCTAGGGGGGTGATGTAGCTGAAGGGGCCGGTGAAAGGGCAGACCCTGAAGCTGCTCACGTGCCCAAGTGCCCCTCATTGCCAGCTCCTGCGAAGATAGAGAGGCTGGACATGGCGACGCAACTGTAGGGGCGATAGGGGAATAGAGGTATGTGGTATGTAGTGAAGAGTCTGAAGGGTGTGAAGGAAGGCGTGCCAGCGTGTAAACGGGGCAGGAGATCATGTGAATGGCAGCTCAGGCGCCAATTGAGGGAAGGCGCAGTCGATGGGGTGGTGTTGTTCGCTCTACGCACGGCCCCGGGGGCTCTCTTAGGGCAGACGCTCGCTTCCTCAAAACAACTTCGATCCTCTTCTGTTCGTTGATCCACACAAACACCTCAACAACTCCGCCCACCGTCTATCCTTCCATACGCATCTGCACCCACCCCCACAGTCTCCCGACCACCAAAACACACATCAACTCAACCATCACAATGGCGACTGAGGTACGTGGTGCTGATTCTGCCCCCATTCCCCGCTGTTGTCCCCCGGCGGGATGCCCTCTGAGCCCCGATAAACTACAAGCAAGCAACACGGGCTAACGTCAAACAGCGTGAGAGGTACGATCTAGCTGCTGCATACAGCGCCAGCCCGTAATTGACATGGCAATAGCAAGACTTTCCTCGCCCGGCTGTGCGAACAGGCTGAGCGTTACGATGGTAAGTCTCCGCGCGCTCCCAGCTATGGCCGCGCAAGCTAACAGTAGTCTGCAGAGATGGTTACATACATGAAGGTCAGTTGTTCTGCTATCGCTGCTCATCTGGACTCACATACTGATTGTTTCGCAGGAAGTCGCCAAGGTATGCCCGACCGCATCCGCTCTCAGACGAGCAGGCGCCCGCCACAGCAGGCTCCTATCTGGCCTCAACTAACACACGACAGGTCGCCGGTGAGCTCACCGTTGACGAGCGCAACCTTCTGTCCGTCGCCTACAAGAACGTTGTCGGTACCCGACGCGCGTCGTGGCGCATCATCTCCTCGATCGAGCAGAAGGAGGAGTCCAAGGGCTCTGAGAAGCACGTCGGCACCATCCGCGACTACCGCCAGAAGATCGAGACCGAGCTTGAGCAGGTCTGCCAGGATGTCCTCAACGTCCTCGACGACTCTCTCATCCCGAAGGCCGAGTCCGGCGAGTCCAAGGTCTTCTACCACAAGATGTGCGTGCACACCGCTACATCCGCTGCAAACAAGGCTAACACGGGCACAGGAAGGGAGACTACCACCGTTATCTTGCCGAATTCGCTTCCGGTGAGAAGCGCAAGGTTGCTGCGACTGCTGCACACGAGGCCTACAAGGTATGACGCAATGACTACTCTGTGAATCAACAGCCGCCTAACCCCGCAACACAGACGGCCACCGACGTTGCTCAGACTGAGCTCACACCCACCCACCCCATCCGTCTTGGCCTCGCGCTAAACTTCTCGGTCTTCTACTACGAGATCCTGAACTCGCCCGACCGTGCTTGCCACCTTGCCAAGCAGGCTTTCGACGACGCCATCGCTGAGCTCGACTCTCTGTCCGAGGAGTCCTACCGCGACAGCACCCTCATCATGCAGCTCCTCCGTGACAACCTCACTCTCTGGACGTCATCAGACGGTAACGAGGGCGAGGCCGCTGGTGCCACCGACGCACCCAAGGACGAGGCCAAGACCACTGAGGACGCACCGGCTGCATCCGAGCCCAAGGCCGACGAGCAGCCAGCTGCTCCCGCCCCTGCTCCTGCTGCTTAAGCACACTCTCCCTATTTCGACCTTGTGTATCCTAAGCCATCATCATCTGTTCTCGAATAGACGAAGAGGGCCGGCAGCGAGTGTCCTACGGAGTTGTACGTGTTCTGTGTGATTTCAAAAATTGGCTTTGGCAGCAAGCGGTTCGGTACGGTCGAATTCCCCATGACTGAATGTATTTCCCTTTACTCTCCTATCGCCGGCGCTGTCCCATCGAGCACGCAGCGTGCTGGGGTTGCGTTTCACACACAACCGCAGTACTTCTGAGCTCTTCCTCGTGAGAGTCTCGAGCTGCTACCGGCGAGATACGGCTGCGTTTGGTACGTCGGATGCTACCCTCAATTCCCCCATGTTTTCGTTTTGGCAGCACATAAACACCTCGATCCTATGCCGACAGAGATGTTTGACATCCTCTTGGTGATTCTGGGAGTCAGGACATCTGTTTCGATGGCCGGTAGAGCAGTACGAAAGGCTCTGATGGGCTTAATGTCATCATACTGCACTCTTAGCTAGCCAAAGGAATCGCTACTTCAATCTTGCCCTCTTATGCCGTGACTCTCGAACCTTGATTCGCATTGATCTCTGACTCACTGCAAGGAGCATGTATATCGTCGATCTTGGAACTTTGATCGGTCCTTTTCCATGTGCCAGACCCTGTGGAACGGGCAGCCGCTGCCCCACCACTTGGAACCGAACAGCCCTCCCCGCCTAACTTTTCTGTCTCCCATGTCGCCTCGCGTATGGCAAAAGTTCCAAACAAGCCCTCCAAGGGCGAGCATCGCTCATAATTCTATATAACAGTTTCTATTTCCTTAGGTCCCATCTCTTACCTCCGTACCATCACATCAACTCGCGACTGTCGCGCAAATACGAAAACCATGGCATACACCAAAGACTACTACCACATCTTACAACTACCTGCGCCAGGCTGGTCCTCGAAACAAGAAACCCCGCCAGCGGAATTACGTCGAGCGTACAAAGTCGCCTTGCTAGCAGCACACCCAGACAAAGCGAGCGCCATCACCGCGACCGCAAAGACGAAACCCGCATACACAGTCGACGACGTAAAAGAAGCCTACACGGCGCTCGCAAACGGAACGACAAAGACAGAATACGAGAATTGGTTCTTGCATCATCGCGATAGCATTGCGTCGGCGCAGACTGCGGACACGCATACGCATACGCATACAAATACGAGTACACAGCCGTCGAGCGATTTCATACTTGGGCTTGAGTTGCTTGATCTTGGGGACTTTGACGTTTGGGAACCGGAGGCTGGGGACGCGTCTGAAAACACAGATGTTTCGGGGCAGGAAAAAGGACAGGAACAAATGACGTGGACGAGGGCATGTCGATGTGGTGCGGACAAGGGGTTTAGTATACTGGAAGAAGAGCTCGAAGAGGCAGAGGCAAGGGGCGAGAAGGAGGTACTGGTTGGGTGTGTGGGGTGCAGTTTATGGGTCAGGGTTGCATTTGATGTTGAGGTGGGTTGAGGAATGGGAGAGGACATACCGACGTGGTGTCCCCGCCATAGCGGCGGCTGGTGGTCACGGACTGCTTGTTAGCCTGACTTTTCGACTGGTAAACAGACTGTGGGGTCGTGGAGCCTTTTCTCCGCCTCATACTACTTGTCTGAGTGAAAGAGGGCTTGTCACGACCGGTCATACTGTTCGCCATGCCCATAAGCTACCGTCTCACGCCTCGGACTGGCTCACATTCTACCTTTCCGGGATGTCTGTCGTGTACGTAGCAAGCAGGATATATTGGGTATGATAGGTATATACATAGCCGCAAGAGATCCACTACTTGGGTCTATTCTGGGACTCAGCGGGAAACGAGGTCGCAAGGCATTTGGAAAGGATATTGGGGGGGAATATCAGGAAGAGTTTGGGAGAAGAGCTTTGCTGTACTATGGCATATGACAATTATAAAATAGGTATGGAAGGTAGGAAGTGTAGATGTATGTATATATATGCGAATCGCAAGGCGGCGATACATGTACATTATTGACTATGGTGCTTTGACGAGCATTTACATCCTAACTTCCAGCGCTATCTCGGTTGCACAATGTGTCTTCCCAGAATGATCAGTAGAGAAGCGGCCACATCGGTGAAGCGCACCGCTCGCTTGTATGGTGTAAAGTTTGACGATATGACAGAAGAGAGGAGTCGGAGGGGTATCGATTTCGTTATCTATTCTTCACCGGGTCTTCATAATAGCCAAGGAGAAGGGGTGTGAAACCCTCATCAGCAAGGAACTTCTGACATGGAGACGTATAATCATGGAATAGACATATGACAAAGACATAAACAACACCAGACCAGAAATCAAGATATCCACCCACGCTTGTTGGTATCAAACATGCACAGATAGCCGCCAACGCCAACAACAGTCGCACCGTAAGCACCAGAAACCACTCGGGACATATCTTGATCACATGTTCGACTGTACCGCCAGCTTGGCTAGCAGATCATCGACTTGTCTCTGCAAGTCTGCCTTCTCTGCCTCAAGCTGCGACTTCTTCTTTGGCTTCTCTTTTTGCACGTGTATGTTCTCCCCGATCAAGTCGCCATTGTCGTCAAGTTTCATGCCCTTCGCCGTGAGCATCTTCTCGACCTCGGGCACCAATTCTGCGAATGTCTCGACACATTTGACACCATACCGGTCACATGTGAGATGGACATTTCCCGATTTCCAGTATGCTTCTCCGCAGCAAACAACAACCTTATCGGATGCAGTCCAGAGACCCAGCTCGAGGAGAGACACGGGGCTCTTAGTCTCGGTATCGAAAAAGAAACAGATGACATCTGCTTGTTCTAGTGCATCTAGCTCCCAGACGACCTGTTGTTTGAAGAATTCATCCTTGGCCTGTTGCGTAATGCTTTGATCCCAAAAGCCTTTCCGGGGATTGCATACAGTGATCGGCAAGTGATTAAGCATGGTTGCCATTAGCGGCTGCCAGTTGACTGCGCCACCCATCTCTATGCTGCCAGCGGTAAAGACAGTAAATTTGCGGTATGTAGGTGGTTCCGGGGGATTAGAGTGCACAAAGTCCTTGTGCGGTGTTGGTTCTGGTGATGGCCAGGGTGGAAGTTGATGCTTTTTGTCTTCAACCACCTTATCAATACTCGTCACACCGGGAGATTTGCTCATATCGGTAGCTTGCTCCTTTGTCGCTTCCTCGGGAATGTCCACCTTGGGAGGTTCGCTATCGGTTGTCTCGTTCTTGCCTACGAACTTCTCAACGATCTTAGACCAGGTTGTATGGCTCCTCATTAAGTGACCCGTCAGCTGCTGAAGTCGCTCTTTAGTAACAAAAACCTCGGATTTTATCGGAAGAGTAGCTGCTCGGGCCAGAGTGGTGTAGGACAAAGGCTGATGAAGAGAGTGGAAGCTGTGAAGGGAAGTTAGTTGCGTGCCTTGTTTGTCTCATGGTCGTTTGGTGGGGCTAGTCATACTCGACCAGTGACATAGCCGAACCCTTGACTGCGGATGTCTTGGATCGTCGGGCCCTTGTGGAACGATGCAAACAGACGGACACAGACAATGTTGGTACGCGTTTTAGATGAGTGTTTGTGATTTGAAACTGTGAATGAACCGATAGGGCAGATGCTTCACAATGCGCATGGCTTTGCGCATCTTATTTGCGATTTCTTGAGCTGCCTGCAACTTGACGTTTGGCGCCAGGCTGCAACATCGGGATCCACAACGAGGCTGTGCCTCCAAGGCGCCTGATAGTTCGCGCCGGCTATACAGATTCTACATAACACACGTGCAGATTTTTCTACACCGACTCCATTGTTGGGGATCTTGCTTGTACGCTAGACTGGTTCACATGAGGCGAAGTGTGGCTAGTATCTTTCTCGTCTCTTTGTACCCCTGGCGCTTGTGGCGAGGCTGTCTATAAGGCTGTTATCGAAGGCAGTACCTAGATGGCTATCCGCCATCGTGTTGATCACTGAACTGCGTGATACTTGACGAGGTAATTGATAGGGCGGGTTCAACACTGGTGTTGGAGGTTTCGGAGTTGGCCGAAAGAGCTATCGCGATAGAATACGGCGGCTAAGGCTGGAGCTGAAGTACATGTGAGCGCTGAGAGGCTGAGTCATATTGGTCACACCAACTAATATCAGTCACATTCACAAAGACTTACTTAAACCTGGAAACCGTCGTTAAGATCCGTCATGTTTATACAATGAACCTGGTGTCACGAACGATGGCATACTGTGGCGATGCTGTCACAGGTGCAACACTAGGATCAATTAGAGGACTAAGGAACGGCCTAACTATTGCCTGGCCCATGGTAATATGACCAGATACGACCGACAGGCTCAAAGACCTGATCAACAGTCAGATCACGTCTGCCTACAAGTCCAAACGACATGTTACCGACAATCGCAGTGTGGATCTCTCAAGTAAGAAATGGAAAGGTCAGTCCCGCTGCGCCTATATAATTCATCCAGGATCCCTGACTGTAATATCCGAGGAACGGAACTGGAGAATGGACGGCCTTAGGTGATCCTAACTCTTGGCGGCCTCAATTTCGGCTCAATACATGCGAACCATAGACGCTACCTTCCAACCTCACCCTTCCTTCAACCGAATCTTTACTCCTAGATCTGTAGCAGGAGACGACTACTGCTTGATCTCCTGTCACTTTACTCCACAGGGTTGCTCCTGAGGGGATTCGGGTGGCGGCTTCCCTTCAACGTCAAGGTAGGTGTACCATGTCCCCTCGCTCTATCTTCCGGTGTACTGCCAAACCTAGCGACGTTGCGCGCAACCACTTGCTTTGCAAACTGTACCTTGCGGAAGTCTTTTGGCGGATCTACGGTCTGGAAACAGAGCGAAGAAGTTTCAGTAGTCATGCCGCAAGTACACTTGATGCCCGTGAACTTGACAGAAACAGACTCGGCCTGCTCTCCATGCCCTCTCTTCATATCGCTCGACAGGGACCGGAGGCTGAGGACGGACCTGGAAGAGGCTATTGATACAGCAGAAGGTTGCCTCTCTGTATCATCGTGCAGGTTGTTCATCGACCGACTAAGTCGGAGGCGCTCCAGAGGGTGTACGCCACCGCGCATCGTTAGTCGCCTAGGAACTGCAGAAACACGTAGTAGGGCTGACTTGTACGCCGGCTTTTTCTTGACCTCGTCTTGGACCTTCTCTGCGCGCCAGGATAAACCACAGCCTTCGCAGAATACACCGAACCGTATAACCTTGTCCTTATCTTCAGACAAAGGGATCAACTCCGGCTCGCTCATCGGTACGAAGTGCTTAACCAGACCCTCTAATGTGCACTTGGAACAAGATCGATGTGTGCATTCGCAGCTCAGGACACTGACTGGATGCTGGCCTTTTGCGAAGCTGTAGATCTCGTAACCGCGGTGACACTTGCAACAGCGCCATTTGCCGTCAGGTTTTGGTGCCTCTTTGTTGTCGTTGGATGAGGCGATTGCATTCGGGACTGCTGCTTTGCCACTACTGGGGTACGCGGAAGTGATGGACTCGTTGTCAAGCGCGGAGGTAACAGGCCCGTTGTAGCGATCTCGAAGAGTCTTCTCCATTGTGACCAGCGACCTGCCGGTATATTTCGGCGTGAAATTTGTAGGCGGAGTAGTATAGACCTGCTGTTTCTTGCTCTCTTGTAGTCGACGCTCTGCTTGAGCTCGTGCGCGTGCAACACTACCAGGGAATTTTTCCGTCAGCCCTAATCCTGCATACTCGTAACTTCCTCCTGTCATGTCGATCAAATACCTTAGGCCCTCATACCGAGCTCTCTGAGCAGCTTCTCCAGGTTCTGTTAATTGGTTTATCTTATCGCCGTCTGTATTACTGATTGAGATGTTTGGTAGATTCATCACAGTGTGCTGTGGGTCTTTTGGTATTGCGAGAGAGTACATCCGCTCTGAGCGAGAGACTTTGAAGTGCTCGTCTGGTTTGTCGCCAGAGCCAGGGCTGTGGGTTGACGATGATGAAGACATTGCGTCCATGGAGACAATCGCAAAAGGCTTGCGCGGTATTGACAGTAAACTGTTCCCAAGTGCAAAAGATGAAGCTGCGACAAAGCTGAGCGAAACAGCAAGTCAAGCTGACAGTGATAGTTTGGCTTTGAAAAATTCTCAGTGAACGACGAAATAGTAATAATGGCGGAGCTAAGAATGAGGTGAACGTGAGTTGGGTTGTGGGGATACAGCGTTTGCGTCTTCACTATGAAGTCAGAAGATTCGACAAAGTAACCCGCATCTAGGCAATCACCGCCACCACGTCCAGGTAGTACAAGATGGAAATCGGGATGTGGGTGACAGCTGCAGCTAAGAATTCATTGTGAAAGTGCGAGGATGTGCAGTCCTTACTTCCTCGTCAAGCCGCTCCTATCTGGAATGAAACAACGTCTAGTCAATATAGCGAATACTTGCAGTATTTGGGTGCCAGACAAAGTAAGAACACGGTAACACGATCTTTCTCATAAGAGAATGCCACCTCCAGCCATATCATTCATCAAGGCAAAATCTATCTTTCGACATAGCCGTCCAACATCCCGTCCACAGGCCACTTCATTAGCATTTCCGATATTTGTCTTCTTGAAGACTAGCGCTTAACAACGGTCGCATATTGATCTCAAGCTCACTGGCCATGCGAATCATGATGGCATGTGCAGCAACAGACGACGACAGGCTTATAGTACTTGTGGCGAAAGCGGATAAATCTCAGTGTCTTATCGATGATAGTTACCAGTAGCGTGGGGTTATTGCAGTCACAGCAGTGCTGGCGTGTAGGGGGCGGCCAAGTCTCTTCGGTGGATCCTTTTTTGTTCATTATTCGTATGGAGCCCACGTAGATAGAGATAGTGTTGTATCGAATGTAATAGTATGGGAAGGTGTAGATCATAGGTCTGATACCCGTAAAGAAATCGGATAATAATGCGTGTATATATACTGATGGTTTGGTCATCAAGCTGATGTTCAAAGGCAGAGTACTTGTATGCTCCATCGTCAAACTCACGATGGAAGCTAGAGATCATCGTAGACGCAAACCTGGTAATCGATAGCCTGATTCTCGAGTTGGGTTATCTTCGCAGAACTTCGCATAGGAAAACAAGCATGCGAAAGACCAGACTGGATGTATTTGCGGTATGTCAGTCTACTTAAGCTTAACCTGCAGCACACCCTTCCAAGCCTGAAGTGCGCTATCAACATATTCAGTTGCGTAGAAGTCGACGTCATCGTCACTCAGCACCTCTTTCAGTAGCTCGCCCGTCTTACCCCACCGTATTTGCGCCTTGATTGCAGCTTGACCTTTTGTTTCGACGAGCTTGATATAGCTATGCGCCACGTCACGTATTGCCTCAAAACAGATCTTGGTCTCGCTTTCTATATCATTGACCCAGTTCTTCGGCAACTTGGCCTTCAGGTAGTGAGTCTTCGCATTGACGACCTTCTCGCGTAGGTGCTCGACCAGCTTAATGAGCGCGCGGAGGACCTCGAACTTGGTGTAGCAGGATATAAGCATGTTCTCATGGAACATAGTGGGTTCATCTTCGAGTTTCAAGTTGGTAGCGCCCGGCATGCGTAACTTTTCCATTGCCAACCGCATCGCGTGAAGCTCTTCCGGCAGCGCTTTGATCAGAACAGAAAGCATTCCTATGGGATCTTCTCCCAACACCATCATCTTAGCGATAGAGTTGATGCACTCCCACAAATCCTGAGCTTTGAATTCCGCAGGCGTCATGTTAAGGTCGGTTTCCCTGATATGCCCCGGAGGCGTGGCATTTGAGCGTATCCATGAACCCTGTGGGTTCAACACTTGTGTCTCTCTATAAAGCACTCTGCTGCTCGTATCCCAGGTATCAAGGCTTTCGGCCAGCCAGTTGACATTAGGTATCGGGTTAGGCATGATGTGTCGAAGTGGTCCAGGGGATTGAGAGTGCTCATAATTGGGGAACACGGATCTGTCCACGTTGTCCGAGATGTGTCGATAGCCTACATGAATTAGCCGATGATCAGCTACAACGTAGAAAATACTTACTATTCGGGTCGATGACTGGTAGGTTATCAATTGGTTCGCTCTTTAGTCGTGATATACGGCGGCGCTCGATATTGCATATATGCTTTGTCAAGCTCGATTTGAATTTCCGCTTCATAGCCAGAAGTTCCATAGCCTGGTCCCACGGAAGCGATTGCAAATCAGCATATATGGTGTCGTCAATCTTGCGTTCCATTCTCTCCATGGTGCCAACGGCTTTGCCGAGTTCCTCTTCCGCCGAGAAACCTTGATAGCCTTTTGCACCAAATGGATGCGTCAGTGAGATCCGGGACAGAACATATGGCGACAACGTATGTACCAACATCTCTTTACACTTGGTATGGCTGTACAGTTGGAAAGCACATTTCCCTAGACCGAGGTTCAGGTGTAGTCGCGCAGCCAGTAGTGCTAGTGGCCTGTCTTGCTTTTCTTTATCACAAGCGACCAAATGGCGCGCGAGCATTGCAGCTTGAAGAAGGACTCGCGAATTCGGCGTTGTTTCGAAAGGATGGACGGTCTCTTCGTTACGCATGGCGTCATGATGTATCCGAAGGAGGATGTAGATCCCAATGATACCTTCAGGAGACTTGGGAACGCGTAACCAGGGGGCTTGCAATGCAATGGCCAAAGGCGCCTCCATATAATCTTGCCATTTCAGACTTGGCTGCGTCGTCAGTGATATCCACAGAAGATAAGACAGCTTCAGGAGATTCCCGCTATAGGTAACCAAGTCTTGGTAAGGGTAGTTATTTTCTGCCGATAGCCTGGATTTGTCCATAAAGTCGGCGTCCACAAAACTAGAGAATGCCTTACGATCCTCTCTGCTTAATGCTTCCACGAACGGACGGATATCCGCATAACATGTGATGAGGTTCGCGTGGTTTGACCAGTAAGCCTTACAGTCGGTCAGCATCGGGGTTCCTGGAACGACGGTCTGACGAAGTGTCATGTATGCCAGTCTTAGGCTACGGTCCTGGCTTTGGAACTCATCCGGCTTGAAAGTGCGGCGTATGACATCGGAGATAAGGCTAACGGCATCGTCCATGCCACGTGTTGCTCGCGCGGCTTGTAGCAAACTTGTCCAAACATCCTGCTTCCACGCGCAAGTTTCTCGAAGGCTGAAAATGTCAGCAATCAGTTTTGAGGTATGATGAAAGGAGGAGCTGAGATTTCTTCTCTAATTCAGCTTACCTCTCTTGTTGCGATATTACGCGCTCGATATACGCAAGACACTGACTCTCGAGCAGAGGCCAGTCCCTACTGTCCCGCGGAAGTCTGATCTTCATATCCCACAGGTCACCCTGATGTCTGTTCATAAGGTCCTGGAGAGCTGTGGGCGGGCGACTCCAGTGCTCGAACAGCTCGTTGCATTTGGCTTGCCGCGCAAAAATCTCACCCATGAAGCGTAGATCGCGTATATCTTTGAATGCGATCGGGTCATCTGGGGCCGCCTCATATGCTTGCTTCAGGAGTCTACGAGCCAGGTCAAATTGAAGTTTACATTTCATCTCGCCTGCAGGAAGTCCACGCTGCTGTTCGGCTGCAAGTTGGATGGCGAGTATTTGCGTGATATGAGCATGCTTCTTCGCTGACGCTGGCCCAGTGCCGTCCTTGGTCTCCTTACTGTAGTGGAAGACAGCCTGTTGATAGTCAGCAAGGGACACCAAGAATCAGTCTACTAGAATCCACTGCTGTGTGAAGAAGGCATGAAAATATCTGTCTACTAGGGGCTCGAGTTATTCGCATAGTGAGACCAAGATTCGACTTTTTACCTACCAGGCGGAAGTCTTCCCAGCACTCCTCGGCTAATGCTACTTGCCCTAAGGCGGACCAGAGTTCTTGACGGTCTTCTTTGCGGCCCAACGCTTTCGCAGCACGTTGCCAAACTTTGAGGTTCCCGTCGCCTACTCCGCTGATGTTAAGGTTATGACCCTGGTCTCTCCGCGTTGCTTCCGCAAGAATTTGGTATAAGTAGGAAAGCAGGCGGATGTCATTTACTCCTGGCTGCTCCCATGCTTGTTGGACTAGGTTCACCACATCGTTGTGTCCATGGTTGAGTGTAAGACCTAAACGAGCTTTCCATGCCTGCTCGAAATTAGCATAGCAATGCACTTTCCAGCTCAGACCAACGTACCAAGAGAAATGGGTTTTGGGTGTCTTCTTGAGCGACTTCTGCACAAAAGAATCTGCGAACTTCGGTTTTGGGTAGTCGCGTTGAGCCTTGCACAACTTCTCCCAACTGTTGCACGCCATAATGGCAGGCACTGAAGCGCGACCGAGTATCGCAGTCGCAGAAAAGATCGACCAGAGGCTAGCGATGCTCGAATAATGGTAAAAATCTGGTGATTGGCTGGGGAAATATACGTCGCAGGCGGGGATGTGTAGAGACGGAAAATGATGTTGAGGGCTTTCGGGCGGAAGTCGGAGGCGAGTCCCGGCTGCAGTTTCACCTACACACAGCAAACAAAGCAGCCTCTCACTTCCCATTTGCCTGAACAGCGGCCATTATACCGATAACTAATCTTTCTATACCTTGGAGGTGCTCACGAGCTTCTCTTAATCAGTCTACGATTGTAAAATGTAGTGAATGCCTCGAGGGCAGTCTTGTGCGTATTATGACATAGAAACTACGAGCTCCTCGTCAAGCATACAAAGATAATATCAAAGTTCACTCAATGTGGCGGAAACCTGTATGTCACTGCTCGCACAAGATCAGCACGATCGAACAGCGTACGAACAAAGCGGCACGAATCTGTGTAGCCTAGCCACGAATCCCATGTATGCACAAATGGTTTATTTCAACTCCAAATATGACTTCGGCTTTATTGGTGAGTTGTTATCGTAGATACGTGATCGCAAAAGCATATTTCAAAGTTGAAGCATATTCGAGACGACCAAACGCCAGATCAAATAGCGAAAGCAATTGGCTCTGCTAAGGATCCAAGCCTGCTGCAATCCCACCTCTTGAAGTCTGTTGAAAACGACCAGACGCAAAAAAGTATGCGACCACTCCATGCAAGGAAGAAATTAAGTAGGTGTAGAAAGCCTTTCTACTACGTTGCCTACAACAACACTAACACAGACATCATATATAGATGTAGATAGCTTAGACGTCTGCATTAGCATAAGATATTCATTATTTTTTTATGATATGCTGTTATAGAATGCAATGTAGTAGAAAAGTTTTTAGCACTTATTTAGTTCTTGTATAAGATGCGACGATGATGTATACAAACTCGGGTTGCCGCGAAATTTAGACACCCTAATCAACCTCCATGGCCATGTCTTCGTCTCCATCAGCCTTTGCAACCGCACCAACGCCACGCCTCCCTTCATGTCTCCGCTTGAACTTGTCCTTCTGAGATGTGGGACGTGCACCTAATGTTCCTATAGGCGAGCCATCAGCCCTAAAGATTTTGTTCTTATCCTCGTTGCTGTGTTTGGAATTGGCTGCCTTCCTACGGTCCCGATGCTTCTTGCGCTCCGCCACCGACTGCTTCGTAATATCACCTTGTTTGATGAGCTCCTCAGTCTGTCCCTTGACAACAGTATAAACCTTACGGAAGTCGTCGTATTCTGAACCCTGGATGCTTTCGGAGAACTTTGTGAGCTGTGCTTCCGTCCAATGTCTAGCCTCTTGTGCAAGAACAGCTGCGACGACAAATTGCTGTAATGCACCATCCTCGTCTTTGCAGCTGATCGCAGCGTCTCGTACTCCAACTCTTCCGTCAGGGCGTAGATGTGGAGATGATACGCATATTCGATGATGTCGACGAGGGCAACCGTAGCAGGCGAGGGTGGATTCTCGTTTGGGATGAGGGTTGCGTGGTAGAATTTGAAGGTGCTCTGTGTGAGTTGACCGTCTTCTTAGCCAGGAAGGAACTTGTAGTCCGATGTATAGACTATGGTATTGAATCAGTATATGTTCTTGATTAAACAGTATGCGTAATACTTACTGAAATTGACAATTCGGTCTACGAGGATAGGGTGGAAGTGAGGCGGCAGATTCACGAAACTTGGCGGGTTGGGAATCGTCGCCTGACCATGTCAATTTCGAATCCACAACACGTAAAAGTAATAACAGCAGTTCATCAGCTCGAGGGTACGATCCAAACTGGAGTGAAGGCGATGAAAGGAGGTAGTCTTACACCGCCAGGGAATAGCCCCTTCTGCAACGCCTTCGAGCCACCGATCAACATGATGGAGTGTACTTGAAAGTCTACACCAGCGGCGGTGATCAGATTGAAGTCGCGACCAATCGGCGTGTCAAGCAACAACTCAGCGTGTCTGGGTACTATCACCAGTCACTGCAGCCACGTTCCTACAGCAGTGTCACTTACTCGGCCTGCAAATTCTGTGCCGTAGGTAGATGGTTCCAGCTTTTTTTTTGAAGACTTTGCGTAAGAGATTGCGAGCATTACGCGGGTCAAGCTGTTGCTGTCCGAAAGACGCAGTCTCGCGCTGCAGCCGTGGCGGCTTGACCTGGGGCGTTGGAGCGGCCATGCGTGTGGGTAGGGAGAGCAGGCTATCCATGGAGAATGTTGGTTGAGGAATGACAGTTTCGAGCAATCCAGGATTGCCTAGGTATGTTGTGGTGCGAAGGCAGCAGAGGTGGAATGTGGGGTGGGCAAAGTTGCGACCTGCGTGTTTGTTTGAGGGTCGCGTGTGCGATAATGTCTGTCGCTTTTCACGATAAGGCGAATTCCGAAAAATGAACAGACGTAAGTGCAAACAAACGTATGAACTTGACCGACTCGCAAAAAGCTGTTGCATCAGGCATCTGCATTACTCGTACAATCATATTCCCTAAAGACCCAACTCTTAAAATGTCGGCCTCGTCCTCTCACCTTTCCACAGTCCCATAACTTCTCCTGTCTCTCCGACCCACTCTCTGACACCAGTGACAACGGCCTTTGCCATGCCCGCGTTTGTTCCACTTCTCGCCCTCCTCTTTCCCTCCATTCCGCTGCTCACTCCGCCAACTCCAATACCTGTCCCACTTCCAAACGACTCTGGTGCTTTTCCTGGCATGATGTAGCTGCTGCCGTCTCCAGTCGCGTACTCGGAGCCCATTGAGGGAAGGACGTTCTCGCCAGCAGACAAGGAGACGAACAAGGCGAATGGTACTAGCCAGACACACAGGCCAAAGTAGGATGCGATCTCGGTGAATGAGGGAATATTGACGTCGCGGGAGTAAGGGTACGAGGAGTATGTGTTCGCCGGCGGAGCGCTGAAGTGGCGGAACCAAAGGTAGTGGTTTGCAATCACGAGGGCTAGGAAGACGCTTAGTACAGGACTGGTACGGACTTAGGACCAGGGAACGCATACCACAAGAGACCAAGAATAGCGGATCCGTGAGCTTGACAATGGGAAACTTCCTCAGGTTCTGCGCATAGATGACATGCGACACGACGCTCAACGCGCTTAGTCCAATTGGGAACCTATCGACCACAAGAAGCAGGATCTGTATGCCAACGACGCCGTAGATGAGCCGATAGAGTAGTTTCTTCGCGAACACAGTATGCTCTTCCACGAGTTCAGATAGATAGTATAGGCCGGAAGCTACGTTGCGTCAGCTCCATGAACCAAAGACTATATATCACTGCAAAGTACCTATCGCAAGCGTCAGGAACGCGAACCCCAGGATGACACCCACATATCCAAGCAACGGTAGTATCCACATGTTGACTTTGACACTTCAGGGGGATGTGAAGAAGGATGGAGTCTGGAAGTTTGGCAGGCGCACGATGAGGTCAGTCCAAAGGTGGCATCAAGGCTAGCGGAGAAACCCGTGGACCCGCGGCAAAGTGTGGGGTGCAACACCAAAAAGTCGTCGAACTCTTGGCTCCAGTGAATCGACCTACCGACAGATTACGCTCGCTTCACACAACCTCAGCGCAGGCAATTCGCATATTTCGAGCCTATAAAAAGAACACTGCAGTCTATTGTAGACGAATTCAGAGTCCATAACCGCAATCATGTCGCGCCCCGAAGACATCCTGTACGCACGCCTCTTCGCGATATCGCAAATCGCGCAGCAAAAGAACATAGCGCTTACAGTTCTATAGACCCCCCGACCTCTTCTACAATGACTCCGAATCGCGGAAATATACAACCTCGTCGCGAATCCAAAAGATCCAATCTACCATGACCCACCGCGCCCTCTCTCTCCTCGCGCTTTCCTCGCCCTCCATGATCCTCGACATTGGCTGTGGCTCCGGTCTCAGCGGTGAAATCCTCTCGCAAACCGCTGAGCAAGGTACGCCAGGTGGTCCACACGTATGGATTGGTTTTGACATCAGCGCATCCATGCTGGGTGTTGCGCTAGAAAAAGAGGTAGAGGGAGATCTGCTGCTGGCGGATGCAGGGCAAGGAGTACCGTTCAGACCAGGAACCTTCGATGCGGCGATTAGTATTAGTGCTGTACAATGGCTTTGCAACGCCGAGACGAGCGAGGACAGTCCTGCGGGCAGATTATCGAGGTTCTTCAACCAGCTTTACGCGAGTCTGAAGAGAGGAGGGAGGGCAGTTTGTCAGTTCTACCCAAAGAACGATGGGCAGAAGAAGATGGTAGCGCAGGCAGCGATCAAGGCCGGTTTCGGTGCGGGTCTTCTGGAGGATGACATGGGAACCAAGAGCGCAAAGACGTATCTTGTCCTGACTGTGGGCGGAGGAGCGCTGGATGGCGATATCACGGGTGTTGTGAGGGGTATGGAGGGCGTGGACGTCGACGATGCACGAAGGAAGGGAAAGGGTATGAAGAGGGGCGAGGAGCGCAAGGGCAGCAAGGCGTACATCATGAAGAAGAAAGAGCAGATGGAGAGGCAAGGCAAGGTTGTCAAGGCGTCGTCCAAGTACACTGGCAGGAAGAGGAGGATCCAATTCTAGATATACCCACGACATCATGATCACGATGTTACGCATAGCACGGAGTTCTGGTTCTGGCATTTTCAGGAGGGTATAAGAATGGTCAATTCAATCATGCAGCATGCTATATACCGCCTACAAGTACAGCTCTATTCACATTCCAGCTGGTAGTTGTACAAGTGCCATTGCGTCCAATCGTAAAGAAAATGTGTTGTTGCTCCCTATCATAGGTTAACCGATGTGAGCCGAGGCCTAGATTTGACGGTATCATCGCGTTACATCAAAGCTCAGCAAACACGAAGATCATGATGGTCAGATCATGCCTTCTCCATCTGGTTCAGGACTGCGCGGGTGAACTCGTGGGTGGTGGTGTTGCCTCCCATGTCCCGTGTGCGAGCGGTACTAGAGAATATTAGTTAAGGTTTACTCTTTGGTTTAACATCAAACTCACCCGTCAGCGATAACCTTGTAGACGGACTGCGAGATGCGGTTGGCATGGTCATCGAGACCGATGTGACGGAGCATCATGGCAGCGGACAGGATCAGAGCAGTGGGGTTGGCCTGGTCCTTGCCCTTGATGTCGAGACCGACGTGACGGCATCCAGGCTCGAAAAGGGCGACGTTGCGGCCCATGTTGCAACCGGGGACGATACCAGGGCCACCAACAAGACCGGCACCGATGTTGGACAGGATACCTCCGTACAAGTTGGGCATGACCATGACATCGAATTGCTGTGGCCTTGAGACACACTGCATGGAAGCGTTGTCGACGATCATGTCGTTGGTCTCGAGAGTGGGGTAGTCCTCACCAACCCTCTTGACGGTGTTGCGGAAAAGACCATCGGCAAGCTTCATGATGTTGGCCTTGTGGATGCAGGTAACCTTCTTGCGGTTGTTGGCGAGCGCAAAGGCGAAAGCAAACTTGGCGATGCGCTCCGATTTCTCACGGGTGATGATCTTGAGCGACTCAACGACGCCGTTGACCGACTGGTGCTCGAGACCAGAGTATTCACCCTCGGTGTTCTCACGGATGATGCAGAAGTCGATGTCCTTGTGGCGTGTCTCGTAACCAGGGATGTTCTTGAGGAGGACGATGGAAGCGTAGATGTCGAGCTCTTGACGGAGGGCAACGTTGAAGGAACGGTGGCCGGATCGCTCGACGGGAGTATGAAGGATACCCTTGAGACCGAGCTTGTTGCGCTTGAGCGAAGCAATAGATTCGCGGAGGAGCTCCTCGGAGTGGACGTTGCCGGAGTCGACACCAGATACGTCGACCTGCTCCCACTCAATGGGAACGTTGTCCGCCTTGAAGATCTCCTTGACCGACTCGGAGACCTCAGCACCGATACCATCACCTGCGCATGTTCAGAATCTATATCGGTTTTATGGGCGGTTATCGCGCATACCAGGAATCAAGGTAACGGTGTATTTGCCGCCGAACTTGGTGGGCTTAAAGATGTCCTGAGTGACCGTGGCCATTGCTGTCGCCCAGTTAGACTCTCCATTACTCGGGATATTTTACGCAGTGTTCGTACATCGTGTAGCCATGGCGGGTGCCCATCGAGAGGCAGGCTTCGCGCCCCGCAGGAGCGTCTGTACAGGCGCATTAGCACTTCAATTTCCGCCATAACCGCCAATTGCAAGCGCATAGACATGTCCGTACCTGCGCTGTTCTTTGAGAGGTCCTCGACAACATGGTGGAGTTGCGGCGTTGGGCTGGTGGTGAGGGATTTGAGGTAGAGAGAAACCAGCTGGAGCTGCCGTCCCCCGAAAATGCATCCGAACCGAAGGAAGAAACCGCGCTTGGCAAATGACCGCATCCGTCCTTCCGCCGCGGCTCGCTTTCTCTATTACCTCCGGCGCAGCGCTATTCATCCCTTTCACTCGTCCTGGTACTTGTTTTTTTCGTTCTCGCCCTTATTCTATTCCGGCCTGTTCTTCGATTCTCTGCAACCCCCGAACCCTTTCTCTGCAGTCCACTACGGCTGCATTTGCATGTGATAATATGGGCTACGGATCGCATAGCATATGAGTGTTTCATCCCGTGACAGATTTCAGTTGATAAGCAGTTACTACGACGAACTGCTCTTAGGATCTGGAGCCCTCTTCCAAACATATTGAATTTGTTGTTCGGGCTGAGAGATGTACCAAGCGCTCTGTTCCCCATAGCGCACAATGGCCTCGTCAAGTTACTTTCCCTCATAGATTCTGCCAGACATTCTTGTTATGTCATGCTATGTGATGAGATGATCAGAAAAAATCGATCGTTTACAGGCAGCCAGTAGGGGCTGCGTTTCTGGTACCTCAAAACACCAACAATGGTGAACGTCGAAAGAGCAAGAAGAATTGGTCATGTCGAGCTACAGCAACCACTGTGATCTTGAAGCTTGTTAAAGCATGCTGCCCCATTGAGCCGCACATTTTTGAAGCATTCCGGGGCATTTCCCACTACGATGGAAGGATGGTACTGCATACAACAACTAACATATACAGCTGAACTCTGAGTAACGTTCAAGTGACTCTTACTTGAGCCTTTGCGGGTCTGGCGATCGCTGGCATCACGGCGTTCCACCAGCACATGTCGCGCATCAGGCTAGCTTCACCTTCACCTCACTGCTCATCTGTTTTTGTTAGGCCTTCTAGCCTATGAGGCCGTCTCTCCTCCATTTGGACCTTTTCTCCTGGCCACCACACCCACTCTTCTGTCGCTCGACACTACGTCAAGCCCCCTTCGCTACAACTGTCTGTCCATGGTAGCCCTACCCGGACATATACCAAGACCAAAGATTTGAAGCCTAATCAGTCAGTGTCAGAAGCGCCCTCACGCCGGCATCGTCTCACCTTTGGTCCTGGCCCCAGTGCACTCGAGAAGCTTCTTTGGTCCTCGGCAGCCTAGTCTTTAGCCTATACAACTTCTTCTATTCATTCCGTAACTCTACTACTGTCACAGCTTCCCCGTTACCCGCTCCCGTTGTTTTTGAACCTCAAACCTCGGCTTGGTATTAGGCCTCGTAAGGAGAGAGCTGTGCAATCGCCCCCGAACACGCCTTAGTCACTTTCAATCTTCGCATCACAACAAAGCTTCTCGATATGAAGGTCATTGAGAAGGACAGCGATAGGAAGGCCCGGGTCAACATTTACACCGAGGGCGAAGTTTCGGCGCTGAAAGAGTATGGTGAATATATCGATCGAACAGACAAAGCGATATGTTGCTATATACCACTTGATGAGGGCCATAAGCCTCGCATCGGAGGCCGGTTCTGGGGCACGGTAAATTCTACTTATACAAACTCGACAAAATCATCTAACTAATTCTCAGACTCTCGCTGTGGCCTACGATACTATTGTGGATGGAGTACTCCGCAAGGCCAGTTCGTATGCGGCCAAGGCGGTAAGCCATCAGCACAACAAGAAGATCGACACAGAGAGGTTTCTATACAAGACTACAAAAGGAATCATCGATACCGACATCACGGTGGCTCCAATTGTGGGTGTTACCACGATACAAGGCGATGCGCCTGAGACTATCGGGACCATTGAACTACGTCTTTACGTTACCCGACAACTGGGAGTTTCGCATGATATTGGTGAAGTAAAGAAGTACTACAGCGTTGGAGGCAACACCGAGGATGGAGAAGTCCATGATACCGAGCAGAGAGTAAGCTATAAGCTCATACCTCCGGCTTTCAGAATGTCGTTCGAGAAGAACAGTGCTCTTCTGGGGGAGAGGCAGCCGAGCCTTCACCGGCGCAGGGCAGATGCGAAGCGTCCAGGAACAGAGCCCTGGGCGATCTTTCGTTTCCATTATCGAACTGAAGGTGAGCTGGTCAAGCACCATTTTAAGTATGGTGCTGACACTGTTCTTCAGAAGACATTATGAAGCGAAACCTGGTTATGACGTATGATCCTGACAGCAAAGAGAAGACGGAACCGCGTATTCTATTGCTAGATCCCGCAACCCCTCTGCGATTAGGTGAAAAGCCGCTTAAGAACGACGGAGATGCTTCGTCTCGATCATCATCCCCAATGCCTCCTGGTACACCTTCTACTCCAGTAAAAGGCGTACAGCCAGTTTCTGAAGTAAGAGAAAGACTCGCTGGAACTTACCTCTCCTCACTACCTCATATCTACTTCACCTTGACTTCTGACTCGGCCCAATCTCTACCTACTTCTAACACATACTTTTAGATCTCCATCCCCACCAATAAGAAGCCTGGACTCAAATCAAAGTCAATCGAAACTACGAAGATGGTTTCTCCTACAGACCAAGCAACTGCTACTCTCTTAGCGAAGTCTACCACCACAGAAGAAAGGAAGATACCCACCAGCGGGGATATTGATAGCGTCATCTCTACCTCCACTGCCAATAGCGGTAGTGATGGTTTTGCCGACAATGTCGTTGATACATCTTCTGAGCCGGTAGCTGACAATACCACCAAAGTACCCAGCCTCCCAGATCTCAAGACCAAACCCACAGGTGTACACTCAGAGACATCCGCAATCGCAGCCAGAGCGACGGTCACAAAGCTTCCGCAGTCGCCTGTTACTCCAGCCAAGAAACCAATCGCAAAGCCAGCGCTTATCAGCACCGCCACTGTCAATGATCAGAAGAAACAAGATAGACCTCCCAGCGTAGCTGTACCGGTCAAGCGTCATTCCCCCACTACAAACGGCGCAACACCCGAGCCGAAGCGTACGAAGGTCACCTCAACGTCACTTTCGCCTCCTGCCCAGCCTACAGTCCCACGAATTCTCCCACGATCATCTACACCGAAGACCATTTCGATCGAGCACCAGCTTGCGGACCAGCGTAAGAAGCTCCAGGAAATGCGCAAGAAGCGTGTAGAAATCGCCAAGAAGCAGGCTGGAATCGACGAGCAAATGAGTCCGTATAAGCAACGTATGGCCGAGGAGCTGGACCGTCTCAGCCGAGAGATGATGGAGGAGGAGAGCGCATATACTGAGGAGGCAGAACACTACAGTGTTAGTGTCGAAATTCTCCGGGAGTTCAAGAGGACGGATGGTGGCCGGTAGGTTGTTAGTGGGGCTTGTGAGAAAAGCGTCAAAAGTGTGTTGGAAGGAGTATGGCGTTGACGTGGGATAATGAGGCCTGGAGTGATTTGGAGTTTTTGAGGTTTTAGAGGAGTCGATCAAATTTTGGCTGGGCAAATACCAGGGTATTGAGTTCCCGGATGGAAGGATAATTGCTCAGTCGGGCAACTACCGAGAGGCCACGAGATGGAAAAACTGCTTATGGATTCCCATTATTTACGTAACTAGTAACCAATATGAGGTACTGATGAGGATAGTTTGATACAAGATTATCAAACTATGCAACGGCTAGTTTTCTTTATTGACCTGGCGTTCGCTCTCTGGCTACCCTCATGTTTGCCTTAATCCGTTCCAGTAGCTCAGCGGTTGTTGCAAGTGGAGAGGGGTGTAAATTTCTCTGCTGTAGTATTAGCATAAAGTTGCTCAACCGACAGCACCTATCATCAGCGAAATGCCATGGTATGTTGACAGTAGCCAGGGCTAAAATACGTCTTGTTGTATCTTTTTGCGATAAGAAAACTTACGTGCTTGAGCCAGGTAATGCATTGATCGTGAGTCCATGTTTCTGGGTCTAAGATGGCGTCAGTAAGGTTTGACCGACAGAAATTCTAGGGAGCATAGATTAGCATACCGCCAGTGGGGTCTTGACTAGGAAAGATGTCTTGTCCCCAGATACTCCATGCTGCAACGCCAGCAACGACTGCAGCGAAAGCGAAGAAAGGGCCCTATCTTGTATTAACTTATGATGACAGCGATATGTAGAAGGCCCACTATGTAGAGCAGATGCCATGATAGCCATGAGTAACCTACACGTTGTTGCACTGCGCGATCGATGGGAGTCGGCATGCTGAAGAATGGAGCTGGTTGGACAAGCAGTGTGAAAGACGGATGTAGAACTTAGAGATCTTGTCGGAGTACGCAAGGAGACGAGGAAACTATTCAATGATTCGACAAGAATTGCAGCAGTTATAGGATGGCAGGCAGCACTGTTTTCACATGCGACGCTTCCTCATTGCACTCCTTCCTGGTTTACGCCACGCACGTCGTCACCCCACCAAGCCCGAAGCAGCAACGCTTGCGGGCAGCCCCATTGCAGCCCGTGCGTTTCAAGCGAGTTCCAGTCCACACCCAACGCCTGGGCACTGGCCAAATTGTTTCCGAACTTCACGATCCGAACCAAAACGACCCGTCAACACACAAATCGTCAAGATGCCTTCCGAAGTTTCCGACATCAAGCAGTTCATCGAGATCTGCAGGCGCAAGGATGCCAGCTGTACGTCTACCACTTTTGCTAGGAGGAGGTTGCGGTCGTAGTAGGAGGAGGAATTGTGCACGATAAAAGGGAGATGCAGAAGGCTGCGACGATCGAGGCAGTTAAATGTGATGAGAAATCTAAGCTGACAGCATTGCAGCCGCCCGCATAAAGAAGAACAAGAAGGTCAACAACATCAAGTTCAAGGTCCGATGCTCCACCAACGTCTACACCCTCGTCCTTAAGGACACCGACAAGGCCGAGAAGCTCAAGCAGAGTCTGCCCCCGGGTACGCATGCAATACCAATACTCTAGCGCCTATGACACGAATCTAATAACTTCAGGTCTTACCATCACCGACGTCGGCAAGAAGAACCCCAAGGGCAAGCGCACCGCATAAACGGATCGAACGCATGAGGAACTGAGGACGGAAGTGTGCAAGGACATCGACGCACAATGCGCACGAAGCACGAAGGCATGGGCGGACGGCGTCTCAACGGATAAATTTTGTTCAATGGCATCACGGAACCCTTCAGATTGGGTTACCACCAGGAATGAAAAAAGTTCAAACTTCATTCCGAACATCACGGCCTGTTTCCGACGTGCACCGAGACTTGTCATGTATCATGGTCAACATTGCTGAATAGCTAGCTAGAGAGTCGCTACGGATATGGCTACTAATACAGCGATTGCTTCGGCTTTTGTCCTTGCTTCACATTGAATTTGTACTGATCTTTGCGGTCCAGATACACGACCTTGCTATCCAACCCAGCCGCATGTACCGCCTTTTTGAAATCATCCAGAGGACTCATGAATACATCGTAATCATCGTAGTGGATCGGAATCGTTAGGTCGGGGTTGATGAGCTGCATCAGCTGTACACCCTGTTCGGCATCCATAGTGACCATCAGCAATGGCATCTTGGGACCAGGAATGGTGGTGCCTCCCAGGTGGATCAGCATCAGGTCGATGTTCTGGTCCTTGTACCGCTCAGGGATCTCCTTGAGCTCATCAACCATCAGAGTGTCGCCGGAGATGTAGATTCTGTATCCATTTTCGAAATCGCTTCCATCGCTAGAAGAAGCGTTCGAGTACCCGAGTTCGACCATCCAGCCATTTGTCGGCGGCACAGCGCCAAGAATGTCGTTCGCAACGTTCAGAGGACCGGGAGGCACATGCTTTCCTGGCATGCCTGTGACTTTGATGCTGGGCTTTGGACCGCTACCATTTGTTTGGTCTGATTGCGATACATCCAAAAGCAAACTGTTCCAGAAGTCGAGTGCATGCACGTTCTTGAATGACTCTTCGCCTTTGCCTGTCAAGCATTCCTTGGCATGTGGTGTGGTGATGATTGGGAGGCCCTTTGACAGTTTCTCCTCCACTTCCCGGTCGAAGTGATCCTCGTGGTAATGCGACAGCAAAATCACGTCGATCCTCGGTAGTTCTTCCAAATCGATTGCGGGGTTTGTCCGTCTTGTCGCACTGACGCCTGGTCCTAGATGAACATGGTCGCCAGCATGAAGGAAGTTGGGATCTGTGAGAATGCGAATGCCTTCCCACTCCAGGATTGTGGTGGCAGTCCCAACGAAGAAGAGAGAAGCATTTGTTGAGGCGTCTGGTGCGTTTTGAGGATGAATCTTGGTCTCTTTGGCGTCAGGTAAAGAGGTAGGGACGTCGGTGTTGAGTTTTGTAGGTGGGCCTGAGCCATCTGGTGTGATCTGGATGCGCTTCATACTTGCACCTGACATTGTGGTTTGTTGGGTGAGATGATTGCTGTAGAGGGAGTTTCGTTTCGTTTCGTCTTCCTTTTCGACTGAGATTCTTTGAATTGTGATTTTGCTATCTTAGGAGTATCCGGCTTCTTTACCGCAGGTGATGAGGTGCGAGCAAGCCGGAAACAATGATATAATGGCAGACAGGAAAAGAGGGCAAAGAATAGGAAGCGCGCTTCATCCTTGGTGTAGAAAGCCATCACGTAACTCGCAAACAACAATGACGACAAGACGCGGTAATCATAGAAATACGGCAGGGTATGCGATGATCGTGGGAACAACCTGTCCAAATGCTTCTTGACTGTTAATAAGCATAGGGATGCGGAAGGCGGCTGTGACTGTGCCCGTGTCCGTGCCTAAATACGCGTATTTCACCCATACTACAGGGAGAGCGATGCTTGCGAGTCGCAGAGGCTGAGGTGTGAAGGTGGAGCTTCCCCGTTGAACTCCGCTGTGGCTGATGTTCCCTAAGATGCGGAACCCCTGTCACGCCAAGCCATATGCATCGGGGTGAGCAATGAACACCTGGCGAGTCAGAAGGCGCTTTGAGCATTGCTTCCCGAGTCCATTGGGAATTTGGAGCAAAATGTCAAGTTACCAGACTTTGCAAGGGTGAACTTACACTCGCTCCGCTTGGTCTATTATTCAACTAGCACTACGCGTCGCGCCGCCTCATGAACTCGACACGCGATCCATTCAACCTCCGCAGCAAAGCAACGTTCAAGACACCCTCCGCATTCGCCGTCCTCCAGAACGCCGCCAACAAGAAAGCTTTACAGGCCGTCGAATCGACCAAGCAGGCGGTCGAGGCCACGAAGCAGGCGATCCAGGACTCAGATATGTCCTTCGCCATCCCGCGCAACGTACCCAACTTCGAGAGCGCGCAACGCAAGTTTGAAGATAATGTTTGGAACAAGTTACCAGGAAACGAGAAGGGCTTGCCAATGTATAAGGATAAGCCTTCGGGAAAGGTATACGGATATGGCGGTGGTGCGAGGGGAAGGAGAGGCTTCCTGAGGAGTAAGAGGGGGATGTCATTGATAGCATTAGTAGTGCTAGGGCTCTTCTACTGGTTTGGGTGGTCAAGTGGAGGGACAAATGTGGGCATAATACAAGATGAAAAGGACAAGGGGAAGAGCTTACTTTCAAACATGGGCGGAAGCGCTGCCGGAAAGAAGAGCAAAGTTGACTGGGAGAAGCGGAGACAAGCAGTAAAGGACGCCTTCTTATTGAGCTGGAACGCATACGAGGAGCACGGTTGGGGTTACGACGAGTACCACCCTGTTTCGAAGAAGGGTCGATACATGGCGGAGCCTAATGGCTTGGGCTGGATCATCGTTGACGCCCTCGATACGCTTATGATCATGAACCTTACAAAGGAAGTCAACCATGCGCGGCAATGGATTGCGACGAGTCTCGATTACGACAAGAAGCAGGATGTCAATACCTTCGAAACAACTATACGCATGCTTGGTGGTCTACTGTCCGCACACTACTTGCAAGAGACACTTCCGGGTCTGAAGCCAGAGAATCAAAATGAGGAGGACCTCTTCTTGGAGAAAGCAACCGACTTGGCAGACCGTCTCATGGGCGCGTACGAGTCCCCTTCGGGTGTTCCGTGGGCCAGTGTCATTCTCAGAGATGCCAAAGGCGAAGCCTCGCACGCCGACGGTGGTGCGTCCTCCACAGCCGAAGCGACAACCCTTCAACTTGAGATGAAATACCTAGCCTTCATCACCGGTGAAAAACACTACTGGGATGTGGCAGAGAAAGTCATGCAAGTCGTTGACAACAACGGCGCGAAAGACGGTCTTCTACCCATCTTCATCTATGCAGATAGGGGTACCTTCCGCGGTAACGAGATCCGATGGGGTAGTCGTGGAGACAGTTACTACGAATATCTCATCAAACAGTACCTCCAGACCCAGAAGCAGGAACCAATTTACCAAGAGATGTGGAACGAGTCACTTAATGGCGCGAAGAAGCATCTTCTCACTTATACGAAAGATAGCCACTTCACTGTCTTAGGAGAGCGACCAAACGGAATCGAAGGGAAGTTGCACCCCAAGATGGACCACCTTGTCTGTTTTCTGCCTGGCACCATTGCCCTGGCAGCAACTGGTGGTGCCTCTCTCGCCGATGCACGCAAACTGCCCACCTGGGGCAAAGCACAAGAGGAAGATATTACTCTTGCCCGCGAACTCACAAAGACCTGCATGGGCATGTACAAAGTAACTGCTACAGGTCTCGCCCCTGAGATCGCCTACTTTGAGCTAGACGACCCGCCAAAGATGTACCGCACTGAGATTCTAGCATCCAAGTCTGAGCTCGACACTAGTGTTCCCGATGGTGAAGGCTGGAAGAGCGATTTCGACCTCAAGCCAGCAGATACACATAACCTCCAG
Organism: Alternaria atra; assembly: GCF_907166805.1. NCBI lineage: Eukaryota > Fungi > Ascomycota > Dothideomycetes > Pleosporales > Pleosporaceae > Alternaria > Alternaria atra. Next base: position 3,572,193 of record NW_025091326.1, on the reverse strand, counting down.
CGACCTGAGACTGTAGAGTCTCTGCTATACATGTGGCGCATAACAGGCGACGAAATCTACCGCGAATGGGGTTGGGACATGTTCGAAGCTTTTGTCAAGCACACTATCGTTGAGGACAATGGCGGTTTCTCTAGCATAGGCGATGTCACAAAGATACCTCCTCCATCACGGGACAACATGGAGAGTTTCTGGCTTGTAAGTTCTTCTCCTTTCCATTTCTCTAACCTTACATGTTAGAATTACTGGACTGTTTACTGACATACAACGTAGGCCGAAACACTAAAGTACATGTACCTCCTCTTCTCTCCCAACGACCTCCTTCCTCTCGATCAGATCGTCCTAAACACCGAGGCCCATCCTTTCCCTCGCTTCGACGCAAGCCACAAGCGGTTCAAGACGGGTTGGGAACGTATACCACGGGACGAGAAGGGCAATCTTGTGCCTAAGGAGGCAGATAAGCCTGTGGACACCAAGGCTGATGGGAAGACGACTTGAACGTCTTATCCATACGACTAGAACACTTTGGGGAGCCTTTTTGAACTGGCTCTCTAGCTCCGCGATATTAGAGACTACATTGCAGGCGTCTGGAAGCATTCATATATGCATGGATGGCGGTTTCACTGATATATCCTTCGAAGTAGGATAGACATACATATAGTCTCGAGTGGGGCAACACTTGTAGTCCAATTCGTTATGCATATTTGGTCGTGATATATATTATGTGCGCCCCCATTAAACACTCCGATGTCGTATATTCGCATAAACATGAAGCACGTAAATCGTAAATCATGACCCGTTCGATCTGTTTCCTTGCTTGAGCAATATCCCACGCTCGCTCGTGTATTAGAAGGACCACCGATGTAACAAAGCGTAGCGCTACGTTCACGTAGGGAAAGGTGCGTTGTGCTCATAGGGTCTTCATGGGATAGGGCCAAGCCAGGAAGCTTCCTCCGACGTAAAGCACAGCGGATACTAACGTTCCTGTGATTGTTCATCGCCTATGCGTGGCGGGCTCTTGGAGTGGGCAGACTGATTCCTAAAGGGCGAATGGCTTCCTCTGAGCATGTGTTAGCCTCCTCTCCTTTGCATCATCTGTACACCAAAGACTTACGAGCGCCTCCGCTTGCCCTCGTCTCTCCTCTCCTCGATGACCTTGAGCATGGTCCTCCGTCCGTCTTTTGCATTTATGTGTGCATCCCGCATGCTCATGCTAACCTTCTTGCTCGCATCGGCCCGAAGCAGCCTCTTAAGCAGCAGATGCCGCATAAGCACACAAACGAAAACGCCGCAGTCGCTTCCATTCTCTTGCTGCGGACTATCATTCATAGGGATAAAGCGCAGTCGCTTGCCTAATAATTGTTCCAGCTTCATGGTTGTGCTCCGTGCTTCCCGCTCGTTGGACTGGGTCATGGAGTCGTAGTGGAAGGAAACGCCATCGATGATGGAAACGAGAAGGAGAGACCAGTGTGAGCCGCCTTCAGCTTGTGTGACGTCGGTGTTGTCATTTATGGGAAGAAAGACGTGTGTTGTTTGGCTGAAGTTTGGGAGAACTTCTTTTAGGGAGAGAGGGTCGGCGGATTGCATGAGCATGTAGGACATGGAGGGGCGGAGGAGGACGATAGAGGCTTTGGGGAAGGCATTGAGCTCTTCGCGTTCGAGGTATTCCTGCCAAAAGGCGATGGCCTAGGGTGTATGTTAGCCCTAGTTGTGGTATGCAGAGGGGTAACGGTATGCGCACATTGTCGGTAAGCCAGTCGTTAGATTTGATACTGTCCAAATCGGCTCGCGTTACTATTGGTAGTCGTCAGTATCACCGTCGTTGTTGTCAGAAGCGCGTGGAAGCGCAAGTCAAAGAACAGGCGACGCATACACACCCCTCACATCATGATCTATTCTTAGTCAGTCTTCAGCTCTCGCAATTTCTTGATCTCGACTCACAAGAAAGATAGGCCTCATCCGGACTAGGATCACCCAAGTGGCGCCTCGCCTTGTCCCTGATCCTCGAAAATGATCCAGGCATGCTGTACCCGTTTGCGCTGTGACTCGGGGAAGGATTGTGTGGCACGGGCGTGCTATTAATCCTGTGCGAGGCTGCAACCACCAGTGGGGTATATTAATGTTTCGGGCCTTGTGGTTATGCGAGAAGGTAGGGATGTCGGATGACTGTCTGCCTCGTTGCACCGCTGGATAGAAGCGCGCTCGAATGATGCAGGTGAGTTATGCGGGTGGAAAGCAGGGATGACGTATGTATGTCTTTTGGCTAGACTGTGTGGGGGTGTCAAGGGAAATGGTTCTGGCCACCTCGGCACTTGCAGTCTCGGGGCGCGAACAGCTTTAAGGTGTCGCAAAAGTGTACCACAGTTGCGAGCTCCGCGTTCTGAGTATTCTGATGGTCTTGTTTGTTTCAACCATGGTTGAGTGTTTGGGTTGTAACAGCCAAGTCTAAGTATAGAACAAAGCAAATGCGGGGATATACTTGGAGCATTGGGTTTCTTTTCTTTTCTTTTTTGCGTTGCATTATTCATCAGTCTTTTGAGTATTTATCTAGGTATACAACCTTCACGGGGGTTTCCCGTGCTGGTAATCGATAGTCGTTTTTGGATACGTGAACGCCTAAAACCGCACTCAACACGTCTTAAGGCAGTTGTCCTACTATCTTGGCACCATTTGCCTGAGCTTGCTTGCCAAACTGTTCCGGCTTCTCTACCTTGAAAAGCCAGCTCTGCTTGTCTTCGATCTTTCCTTGCTGAATACCTTTCAGGGTCGAAAGAAGCTTCTTGCACGCTGGGCCTGGTTCTTGCTGTGCCTCTGCGTATGTAAACTTGTCGTTCTTCGATGGCAGGGTGATGGACTTGATGGGAACAAGAGCTGCCGCTGTTCCTGCAGCGAGGACTTCGTCGAAAGACTTGAGTTCGTCATAGGCGATCTACAATCGTTAGCTCGATGTACGCATTCATGGAACGCACACAGTACCTCTCGAGACTCTGCCTCCCAGCCAAAAGATTCCGCAATCCTGAGAATGCTGTCTCCAGTCACACTCTGAATGACGTTCTTGCTGTTGGATGCAACAAGCTTGACTTTGTCGCCATCCCTCTTCACCCCAATGAATGCGGACGTTGAGAATTCATCAACGACGCTCCTAGTCTTGCTGTCAAGGTGCAGGGTGATGCCGTAGCCTGCCTTGTACGCCTTCTCGCTGTGCCGTAATACTGGAGCATAGTTGCCGCCAACCTTTGCTGATCCAGTGCCCTCCGGCGCGGCGCGGTCGAAATCCTCAAGGATGACAGCATCTACCGGGTTCGATCCATGGTAGACGCCTGTTGGGATACAGTATACTACGAATGTGTATTCCTGTGGTGGGTTCAAGCCAAGCTGTGCTGAGCTACCGAAGAGCAGTGGTCGGATGTACATAGCTGCACCAGTTTCATGGGGCGGCACATACGCCGCGTTCATTCCTACAGCCATACTACAGCAGGCAAGGAAGTGGTCTGTCGGCACCTCTGGGATAGAGATGAAAGACGCCGAGTGCTGCATCCGCTCGGCATTCTTGTTTGGCCTGAAGATGTTTATGGTGTTGTTTGGCGCTCGGAAAGCCTTCATGCCCTCGTAGCACTGCATTCCATAGTTCAATCCTGGTGCCATACCGTGGATACGTAGGAACGGATCCTCGACGAAGACTGGAGGAGTCCATTTGCCGGTCTCAACCGAGTAGTGTGATTCAACATGACCAGCGACTTTGGAAAGTTAGGAGATATTCGAAATCGTACTTGTGGATGACTGTAGAGTGGAGATGGAAATACGCGGTAGAGGTACACTCTAGGCGCACCCTCTATCCCTTCTTGTGCATTGTCCAGTACATAGACTCGCCAAGGTCTTTCATAACAGGATTTGGTCTTACCTTCTCGGATTTTAAAGCCCACATTGCTCCAGTCTGCTGTTGAATTAGCGTGGGTCTTTGCGCCGTGTGGAACGTGCCGGCAACCCGGTGAGTAATTGACGTACCAATGGTGTCGACGGGTGGAGGAGGAAAGTCTGACATGGTTGTTTTATTTGCAATGAGTTATGGTGTCGTGTGCTGAGGTGCGAGTCAATATGCAGGTTGGTGAATTGGCGATCCCAAAGTTTTGAACACTTTCGGAGGCTCAGTAAGCTTAGCACTACTGCGATATCGGATGACGTAGACCGGTACTATCCCCCAGCAGCCGTCGCAATATACCAAAAGCTCACCGACTGCACCTTATATCTCATCGCGGAAAATGCTAATGTCGTTGTCGAATACGAACTAGCTTCGATTGTACAGATGTACCTGCAGATTTACCCGCATGGTGGGACCACTCGGGCGTGATGCTTCGAAGCCCCAATGCTTGGCGTTATCTGAGGCATCGAGTGCGTGGCCATGGATGACAGCCATTCACATTCTACAGTGGACTATGGAACGCCTCGCACCACCTTGAAACCTCGTTTTCTCGTCTCAAGGACCTAACATAATTACTTCATCATGATTCGCACCACTGGCCTCAGAGCCCGGTTCGCTCTCTTTGCTCTAGTCGTCTTCGCCCTGTGCTCGTTCATTCTTGTAGGACCCTACAAAGTGACGCCATCACATCTAGCACCAACATCGACTGAGAAGAAGCTGGGCCGTACCAGCGAGGCTGTGCTCACGGGACATGCGATCGCGCCAAAACTGGAGAATGCGACGGCAAAGTACGTGCACCACCGCCTCTGCGCAGACATGATATATAGGACAGGAGGCAGACTGACAAGCAAACGCAGGGCAGAACTCGGTCGCGCCGCGTGGAAAGTCCTACACACAACCTTCGCTCGTTTCCCCGAAAGCCCTACCGAAGAGGAGCAAGAGGCACTGCGGTCATATGTACACTTGTTCCAACGCCTGTACCCTTGGTATGTCTTACACCATGTGGCGCACACAAAGGTCATGCGCAAACTAACCGGGATTGCAGCGGGGAATGCGCAGAGCACTTCGGACAAGTACTCGCAAAGTACCCTCCCCAGGTATCGTCACGGACAGCGGCCGCCATGTGGGGTTGCTACGTACACAACATTGTCAACAAGAGGCTGAAGAAGCCCGAGTTCAATTGCGCAGACATAGGTGATGCATATGATTGTGGTGTAAGTAATACTCCTGTACGAACTACATGTGAGACATGGACTGACTGCGTACACCAACATCTAGTGTGGAGACGAGGAGCCGACCGCATCGAGCAAAGGCACAGCTGCATGAGACCCGGACCACAAAGCGCCAGAGAAGGAGAGAGATCACCAGGCAAGCGCATACCCTGAGAGGATACATTCGCCAATGTATCCTTTACGATAGCCCTAACCCCACCTTGAAACATCCAAGATGGATTCGCATGCAAGGCGGGGTTGGACGGCGCAGCGGACTTCAGATGCGTAATGTCCGAGACACTGTACTGCGCATAGGGGGTCGCGTCTTGGTCACGATATCTTTATTTGCGGGCACTTGCTACGCCGCAAATGGCTGCTGAAGACTTGGAAGGGGAGCCAATAAGCCAATAGTCAAGACGATAGCTGAAGGGTATCGACGGAGCTCCTCCGGCATCCCCGGCAGATCTCAGAGTTCGCCAGCCAGGTTTCACACGGCATGTCTTGAAGTGGCTTTGATGGTGGTGGGATGTAAACCGGACTCGAGATTGCCCTAAGCATACCCTAGCGAATGACTACTCAATGATCAGCCTTCGGACATGTGAAGCCCCGTCGTGTGGAGAGCCACGCAAGCATGGTGCGCGCCAGACAGGATGTCCTTATCGAGCATGATAGAAGGATGATAGAACGAGGCATAGTACTCTACCTGCGACACCGTGCCCCTCTCCAGCCTTCCAACCGTATGTGATACTCGTGCGTCATGGCATGGCAATGCTAGAGGTCGGCGAGCCATTAGGAGATGACCATGAGCAGCCCACCAGTTCGGTGGGCGCGTGGCTTGCAATGGCAGCTATTCGCAGGCGCTAACAGGCTGCATGCAAGATGCGCGGTCGCATGATGTATTTCGGGATGGTCGCGAGGCGCGCATTGTCAGGGGCCAGTTCCCAAAGTAACCTAGCGCCATAACGACTTTTGTTGTATCCCAAACAACTGAAACCTTACCTGGGCCAGCGAGGGGTGATAACGACGCGGCACCCCCTCCATACACCGACTCTTCATCCTCTCCTCCATTGACCGTCTGCCAGCTGTTCACCGCTACTTGTACATCGAAACTCATCTTCCCATCATGGTGTCGTTCTCTTGCGAGGTACTTGAGCCCCATGTCCATACTCTCCCCACCATTGGCCTCTTCCCTGGAGATGCATTGGAAGCTTACTGTGACGGTCTAGGGCTGTGGAGACGTTCTCACAAAGAAGAAGCTTGACGGCCATCGTAACCAATGCTATGGCGCTTCCTTTACATGCCTCGACTGCATGGTTCATTTCCCAGGAACCTCATACAAGTCTCATACGGTACGCATCATGCTTCTCCTACCCTATATGACGATCCGTTGCTATACAAACAACATCGAGTGATTGTTGCAAGTTTTGCGCCCGTGTTGCGCATTGCGCTATCTTCAATTTTCCACCGTTTGCAGTGGCTAACTGACGTATCGTAGGCCTGCATAACCGAAGACCAGAAGTACCAGGGTAAACTCTACAAAGAGAAGAAGAAGGGCCCGCAACAGAAGAGAGATAGCGCCTACCACGACAACTCGCAAGCGCTCGCTCCTCACAATGCATACGTCGAAGAAGCTCGCGATCATGACAACGCCGTCGCAGTCGTGGATGCTCCGCCCCGCGCGCCCACTCCTCCCCCAGCAGCGCATTCTCTAGGCTATCATGAGCAACAGGCTCTTGAGGCACCCAATGTCTTCGATTTCCTCGACCCTTCCTCGACGCCCAATATCCCGAGAACGAGCGCGCCCATCAATGAAGCGCGCATGCTTGAAGACAGCCAGCCACCTGCATACAAGGAGCAGTACATGCCTACGATCGCGGACGTTATGAAGTTCCAGGTACCTGACGACGACGAGTCTTTCGCACAGAACGGCTTCTCATACGGGAACGACCAAGTTCGCCCTTCCAATGAGCGCTACGACTCATACACTACGCCTGCTCCTAAGCCAAAGCACTCGAGAAACAAGTCGCGCGATACCGATGTTGAGACCACGTCGAAGAAGACGGATCGCAAGCGCAAGCGCAATTCGCCCAGCGAACTCGACATGTCGCTGGTCCGCGCCCAAGAGGAAAGGGATACCATGATGGCTGATGCGCCCGCGACGCTCCACTCTGGTCTCACTGGGGGACTGAACAGACTGCTTGCCCGACCTGAGTTCCCACCGTCGCCAGATGACTCCGGTGACTATGTCAACTCGCCTCTGAGCCCCATGAAACGCGCCAAGCAGGGCAACTCCAAAGCTCTTATGCGCGCGCAGCGAGAATACGAGGCCGAACAGGCTAAGCAGCGCAAGGCTGATATCAAGGCACGCGAGCAAGCAGAGAAGAAGGAGAAGGACAGGGGCCGCGAAAAGGAGCGCAAGGAGCGCAAGGCTAGCACCGCTCTCGTGAAGATCAGGCCCAAGAAGAAGCGCGAGGATTCTACAACAGAGGTTCGTCGGATCCGCCGCCGGCAATACTCGTCTTCCGTGTCACCAGCACCGCGCGAGCGCAAGAGTGTCAAGGCCATTGAGTACCATCGTTCTGCAACCAACTCTCCGGAACCAGATGGACAAGGCCAGCTCATTGTGCGTCCCAATGGACACGTCGCACCTGTCTCGCCGGATTACGATGCCCGCGCGGGACTGTTCATGTCCTTCATCACTAAGGGCCCAGACTCTGAGCGCGGCATGAGTGTCAACAAGGCTCTAAAACGGTACCATCGCGAGCGTCACGAGCACCACGATCGCGCGCCCTCCAAGGCTGACGAGGAGAAAGAGCTCTGGAAGGATCTACGTCTCCGAAGAAACGACAGGGGCGAGATCGTTCTGTTCTTCGCTCCCACCGAGGCTTCGTGACTAGACGGGGATCCGGATCTCGACATCATCATCCGCATGCGCGCGTGGTCTTGTTCTGATCCGACACCAAGTCAGGGATCTGACGACATGATCGATGTCTGACAACATTGGGGGAAGGAGCCTCATCGAGGTTCGAGGTAGTTTGGTGGTCGACTCTTGTACGATACCATTCTGCTTCATATGTTTCTTCCTTTTAGATGATACCCGACATCAAGTCAAAGGTTATTTCGGGTGGGCTCGGTGTATGTGTTCCTGTACATGTCTTGTTTGGACTCGGTTCTTTCTGTTGTATCTCATATTTGCATGTCTTACTGTCCGCATATACGTACGATCACGGCCATACTTTGTCTGCGTTGCTTGCTTTGGTATCTTTTGGCCAAATCACCTGCCCTAATACTCCTTTGGGCTGGACCCGCTCCGTCCTTTCGGCGTTGGGTCTTCAAGTATGAATTATGTTATAATTCGCAATATTGCCGGATCAGCTCTCGCGTGATGACTTGATGCAATAGCTGTTGAAGGAATCCTAACGGATCGTATTCGAGGAGCTGGGCATTGAGTTGTCTCTGCTCAATTGGCAACTTCAAAGCAGAGTACGCCAGTGTCGTGCTTGTGCGGAAAGGGGAGTGAATGCGCAGAGCCGCAGACACATGTAAAGGAATAGTGAGGCTAGCTAGCTACCTATGTGTATGGGTGGAATGCATGCATACCAGTACATACTACTGCAGCACCTAGTGCAGGGACAGAGCGATGGGCTTATGGCGCAGCTGCTTTGCCGGTGTAAGGCACTTTGCCAGGCTGCATCTCGCTTGGCGATGGGTAGGGCATTGGTCTGAAAGGGGGGTCATTTACTCAACAGAGTTAGGTGGTCGCTTGACCTGACCATTCCCATCTACGTGTTCACGGCACTCTGGGGAAGGGCGTCGAGGACAAGCTACCTTGCAACCAGGGCCATGAATCCCGCGCGCCAGTCTTTCCATTACGTGCAGAAGGAGTAAGATAACGTCCCCGAAAGGGTCGAGGAGCTGCTCGAGTTCGGCAAACGTAGGCTTTATCCTCGGCCTGCCCAGGTGCCTCCGCACACTGGCTACAGGCAGTCGTCTTTTCTGAAACCCCCACAACGATGTCTGACAGACGTGATAGCACTCACCACGTCGAATTGCGAAGAAGAAGAAGAATATTCGATAATCCCTCAGAGACGAACATGTGCACAGCCGGAGATTATCCAACTAGCGGCATCGCTCACAGCCACGATGAGGCGAAGTCCTTCCAGAAGCCTGCCTTATTAGACATGGTCGCCAAAATCGCGCAATTGCGTCGAACCGGCCCACTGGCTCTAGGTTGCACGTCGCTCACATCTCTGATGCTGATTCGTTGTCAGTTTGTTGGTATACAGTGGGGAGAACTACCCGGTAAAGCACGGTGACAAGGCTACCACAGATTGAGTTGACCGGCCGCCATGCTGCAGGCCCGCGCATGGTCAGATGGCACTGCCGACCAGCCCTAAGACATCATACCTTCGACGCAAAGTTCCCCAGTGCCAACAGCCTGCGGCCATTTACATGTAAGTTCTGGTCATTGACTAATAAGCAGCTACAACGTGATAAGGCCGTTAACGACTACTCGTCAATTGTCCTGACGGCCTTTGATGCAAGGCAGTCAAGTTCGTGCGATCAGCCGCACTCTGAAATCGCCCCAGTCTGCGTGTGGAATATAACTTTGGCCTCCTTGCAGCCTGGAAACACCGATTAATGTTACACAGACAATCATTGTCTTCCAACACAAAAATCAACTTCCGGCCTCTACACGCTTCCATCACTCATCGCATGAGACCCTCAGTGAAGGGGTGAACCTTACGGCCTTCATCCACTCTTGGTGGTTCCTTGCCCTTCAGCCTAACACACAACACTGTCAGTCTTAGGAATGTCTCAATTCTCGTACATTAGCTCCCCAAACGAAAGCTGGCAGGACCTCGTTGACTGGGACGATGAATTGTACGACCCTTTCTTTCAAGGCGAGACCAGCTATACTGGAGCTCAGGGAGGCAGCTACGTCGCAGATCACCAGCTATCGGAAAGCTACACGTCTGAGCCTACATACCTGGTATCAGCACCTCCTTCGGTTGCTGATGGACCACCATCACTCGAGTATACCGTCTCCGCCCCACCATCAATCCTAGACGGGCAGTCCTCATATGGACAAGTGAATGTTACCTCGCTGTCCTTTGACACCATATCCACTTCTCCGCTAGCTGTCCAAGCAGATAGTCAGTACTTTGGATCGTTCGGCGCGTGTGACAATAGCCTCCTATCGCCACTAGGTACTATCAGCGATTCTCCTATCCTGGATACACGGTATGAGCGCATTCCGGAAACCTTCACCTCGGGTTCTCTCGAGAGCACGACCGAAACCGTCTTCAACCCCCATGTCACGGACTCTTCCCACTCCTTCAGTGGTTTGGACGTTAGAGCCTCTCGTTTGTTCTCGAATCTGGGTACATGGGCGGAGCAGCCACGAATCATCGAACCCATTGCAGAAGATGACAGTGGCAGAGCAGAAGTCGAGCCGATCGCCATCCCTCATACCTTCTCGCAGAGCTATAACCCGGCGCTGCCGTCCTATCGGCGATCAGATGGCGAGTATGATCTACACAGCCGCAGCAGAGCCATCGCCATTCCTGATGCCACTTATGGACCCACCAGCTACAACAATCGACCTACAGTCTCTACATCAGCACGAAGAGCTCCTCCTATACTCTCAGTATCACCAGTGGCTTCACGTTACCCTCGCAGTGCTACGTTGTCTAGAAGCGCTTCGCTTTCTCGACGCAAAACTTCTACTCCGTCCCCCTCGCCTGACTCCTATGGGTGGGTATCCTATCACCCGAACCCGTTGACGCACCGGCTAGCACCTACGAGTACCGAGGGTATGACAGGACGGGCGCCCAAAGGACGAAAGAGAGCCTTGACTGCTGAGCAGCGCCGCCATGCAGCGTTGATGCGGATTGTTGGCGCTTGCTCGAATTGCCAGCGACGGAAGGAAAAGTGCGACCCTGGCACTCCGTGCAGGGCCTGTCTTGAACACTACAAAGGGGACTTAGTCAACCATCCTTGTCGTGACCACACTCTTGTTGACCTTTCTGCGGCATTCCTCGCCGACAGCCTAGGTTGGCATCCAACCACTCGACCCTGGGAGTCGTTCGTCCCGGCAGGTAATTTCGAAGTCTCCAAAGACGTTACCTACACAGTCCCATTGAATTTCGGCTTTGGTCCGACATTTCCTGTCTCAGTACATGCTGTACAGCTCAACGACAACGCTCCCCTGGTACACGAACACATCATCTACTCGTGGCCACCCCAGTCTTACACCGGTCCTCCACACAGGCACGCCGTTCTCCCAGCTGTGCTAACAGCTGACGCACAGTACCATCTACTGCATACCTTGGATTCTCATTTATCACTACTTGTAGCGCATCACTTCCGCGCTTTCCCGCTCTACTGTTCGCCACTTAGAATTCTCCGCGATATCTACGTCTTCTCACGATCCCTTCCAACAAGCTCCTCTCACCACCGCATACTCCATCAAGCGCTCAAGCTTCTTGTACTAGTCCACATTGGCGGCGACATAACGCTGCCATCACGCTCGGAAAGCCCCATGTTGGAGCAAACCATCCGAAGTACGATGGATATACCCGAGGACCTCACTCCTACACCTTGCTTTATCCGCTCGCAGTTCGGTGCGATCATGCCCGGTCTTGCTCTCAGCTTAATGAAAGACGTGCTCGCATCATTGGAGCAACTTCTTCTGAACAAGGACTGCGACGACTGGCCCATCGCTCTGGCTGTTCTTACTACAGTCTTGATGACAGTAGAGTCTATACACTACCATGCCGCGAAGCTGCCGTACCACAACCTTTATGACGCCACACGCTCATCTACCACCGTCGAAAACATAGAAATCGATGATCATGGTGTCAAATCACTTCTCGAACTCTATAGCGCGTGCTTCTCCGGTTGCCACGCTAGACTTAGACCAGACTGGGAGGGCGAGTCTATGCAGTCTCACAAGACGGGCACACCCGAAGATGCGTTCATCCAGAGCTTGCGGGAGGCGATTAGAAAGGCGGATACATCTGACTACCTGGTCAAGAAAGCCAAAGAGAAGAGACATGATGATGATATGGGTTACTTCTTCGACCGACTCGTCGCGCGCCTCTTTACCATGAGACCTCAATAGGCAGATTTCCGTTTTCTAATTTTCTCTTCTCACAAGTTCTCTACGTTTCTTCTTCGAAATCATGGCCAGATGGCTACCGGCGTTGAAAAGGCTGCGATACCCTTCTTTGTAGACCAACTGTATTTGTTCTTGGGTTATTTGTTGGCGTTGGTTTTACGACTGACGCGCTTATGATTGTATACTAACGACGAAACGGTCTCTTGATGACTCCACCTGGCGTTTCCTCTTTCTGGTAGTCACATGGTTATTCTGGAACGAGTCTCCGAATCTTAGATAGTTCATGAAATCAATCAATACTTCATTGCGTTGCGTGCATCGTACTTATCGTGATTCGGAAGGCGCCCATTTCGCTCCAGTGTTCAGGCTTTCACGCCATAGATCAGCTGCGATGCTGAGACAATAACCCACTTGGCCCCCATCCACAACATGCCACAAGCCAATCCCAATACTATAAACATGACAACAATCATGCGCCCTCGCATCTCAAGCGCATCGCCTATCTCCAACTTGGCTATTTTTCTAATCTTCCTATTCAGATGCCATGACTTTCTCTTCTTCTTCTTCTTCTTCTTCCTCTTGTTTGGTTTCTCCTCCCCTTGCTCGTCTGGCCGAGGACCTATAGCGTCATGGGGCTCGAAATGTCCAGTGGTTCCCCTTCGATCCCATGTTGAATCATCAGGATCTTGGTAGGGTTCTGGATCTAGCCAGCTGGATGGAGCGAGATAGGTGAGGAGGGAGAGGCCGGGCAAGTGTGCTTCTGTTCGGCGGGCGCGGTTGCGGTAGTTGACGAGGAAGAGGGAGAGAAGGAAGGATATGAATAGTACAGGAGTAAGGATAATCTTGAATATTTGTTAGAATTGCTAGCAATAATCTGCTATCTCAATATGGCTTACCCGTTTTAGAAGGGGTTCTTGATCGTCGTCCAGCTCGTTTGCTGGAGAAGAGGGCAACGATGGTATTGGTGCAGTGGCGAGTTCTTCAAAAGGATCTGGTTTCTTCTTTTGTCTTCGTCGTGTAGACGAAGGCGACGGTGGTGGGCTCGGTGGAAGATGCTGGTTATGACGATAGTTGTGTGCTGCAGACATGTTGTTCAAAGAAACGTGTAGACTGCAGCAAACTGATGTGGATGCCAGGAATATTCATCCAGTGGTTTCAATCAAAACACCATGCCGAGAATCTGTATAGCAAGGTTGGTAGATCTTCTTGGCTAGGACCTTGGATTTGGAAAGATGGACATTGGGATTGCGGTATTCTTAGGTATGATGCGGCTGAGCGCGGAATGACGATGCGTGCCCACTATCCATTCATAGGGCTGCTAGCTTGCATCGACCCGCGTTCCACGCAAGCACTCTGAAAACGATGTCATAACGGGTCCAGACTATGATTCTGGTAGCGCACCCATCTCCCCTCGAACGAAGGAGCGCATCATGAACGAGGGTCGCGGGGCCTCCCGCGGGGTAGAATACGCGTATACGGCGCACCAGGCATGGAAGTCTCGGGCACCGCCAAGTCGTATCATGGCGGTATTGACCGCCAACGCCATGTTTCGAGGTCGACTCAAGCATTAGCACAGCCTCAGGCTAACCACCAATGTGTTCATGAAGACCATTCGCATCGTTTCTCGCATATTTCGCCGAATGGGGAACGGGGATTAGAGGAGCTCCGGCTCGACCGAGTCCCCGAACACCCGCCTCAAACGCAGGATAAACTGCTGCCTGGAAATTCTGGCTTTCTATAAGATTCTGTAGTCAACAGTAGCCCTTTCACGGGCGTTGTGCGGCGTTATTCAGCTTCCTTCGCTGACCTAATACACGGACCTAACGGACGAAATCCCCGTCCGGCCCTCCTCGTTCTGCTTTGAAACGCTGTCACCACCAGAAGCTGACGGCTGTCCCTTTGCTACTACTGATCTCTTTTATTTCTTTCCCGTCAGCCTGATCCGTTTATTCCGCAGGAGAAACGAGTTGCAGACGCGATTATATATCAACAAACTTCCGTGATCCGGTTTGCGCGACGCAGAGCCGAGTCCGGACGAATAAGTCGCAAGAGCTAGGTTCGCACGATCTGGGTGGTTGGAACACAACGAATCGAGATGCCCAAGGAGGAGACGTTGCCGACACGCAAGAAGATGCGTAAGGGTACGCACAGCTGCTTCGAATGTATGTGGAACCAGTTGTTGCCTCATGTTGAATGATTACTTCACACCATACTGCTATCCTTCACTGTTACTCTTGTCTCACCTGTGCATCACTACGCCAACCTCAATCTCTACTCTGCCTTTCATCATCACCATACCGTGAGCCTTTCTGATGTAATACAGGTCGTCGCCGCAAGATCCGATGCATCTTCCAGCCCGACAACCCGGATGTTTGCTCAGAATGCTTCGCACGCGGCAGCAGGTGCATCGACCAAGAACATGCCAACCCTGAAGTCATTGTCGATCATAGGAAGAACCTCCGAGAGCGAGTATCAAGACTGGAGGCCTTGATTGACACTTTGCTTGAAGACAAGACTGTCAAGTCAGAAAGCCGGAGTCAGAGCCAAAGCTTAGCCGACACATCATCACCAAAAGCGCCCACCATCTATCACAAGGATACATTTCCACCCACTCCTCTTTCCTCAGAAGCCTCGTCCAACATCTTTCGAGTACCGGAAAATCAGCGTGCTGCCTCGGATCGAGGCCATCATGTACCAATCCTCTCTGTGTTCGAAGACGCAGTATGTATTCCTACTCCCTGAATCCGATCTTTAAGCTTATTGTCTATAGCTCAACGATGCTGAAGCGCAAGCGAAAGCCCGCAATGCTGATCAACAGAGCTCAACACCAAGGCCCGGCCAAGTGGCTGAAGATCGATATACTGTAGAAAACAAAAATGATGATGACATCGCGGCTGGAAGCACCATCGCGCACTCTGCGAAACGAGAGAGGTCCAAGCAAGCACTCATTGCCATGTTGCCGCCTTACGACCAACTCACCAAACTCCTGAACTCCAACAGTGACTGGTGGCAGACGTGGCGGAGAAAATGCAGTGGCACTTCCGGTCCTGAGCAAACATTGCCTCAGTTCGCTGCCCAGGCTCTGACGACCGGGAATATCGGCGCTATTGCTACTGTTGTTTTGTCGGTTGGTATTTGCTCATCGGAGAACGATGACGATGTCGAACGCTATATCGAGGCTGTGGACCGATGGTTCCTGTCTGACGATGAGTATGCGGCAAGCTTGGAAGGTCTAGAATGTCTGATCTTGAAGTCTAAGTGGTACGCGGATGTAGGTCAACCACGAAGAGCCTGGATCGCGTACCGCAAGGGCTTGATGTATGCCCAGCTAATGGTAAGTTTACACGCTCCCACATTATCACATCATGACTTACTTGAAGAAGGGGCTACACCGCAAGCGCACTTCCTCCGCTCCACACGAGAGCATTTGGTGGGCTATGTACCATGGGGACCGTTTCTTGTCTCTCTTGCTGGGTCTTCCATACGGTATTAGCGACGCGCATTGCGACTTAACGATGCCCGATATTGGCGACGGCACATACCTTCATCCATTGGTTGGCATCACGAAGCTCTCGCAGCTCGCAGGGAGGGTCATTGATCGAAACCAGGGAGTTGCCGAGCAGTCCTTCGCCTGGGCACTGCAGCTCGACCAGGAGCTTGAGGATCTGTGGAAGAAGTTCGATCCAGCGTGGCTTGACTACACCGAGTTACTCGCCGACGCAGAATCAAATGCGGCGGAATTGCGAGAGCGAATCATGGGTCAGATGGTCTTCCATCAGATCCGTGTGTACTTGCACTTGCCGTTCATGCTCAAGGCAGCATCAAACTCGCGCTTCTCATACTCAAAACGGCATGTTTGAACGGCTCGCGAGAAGTCCTAAGGTTGTACCAGTCTCTACGAACAGGACATGTCCAGCCGCTCTACGAGTGCAAAGCTATCGACTTCATCGGTTTCACAGCCGCAGTCCTGATCTTGATCGGTCTTCTCAATTCCGGTATGGGTTCACAATCTTCAATTAGCGGTCCTACCCCCAAGGACATTGAGGAAGATGTGCGTCTCATCGAGGTCAGCATCGACATCTTCCGTCGCGCATCGAGCGAAAAGGGAGGCAAAGTAGCCGCCCAATCCGCACAGGTTCTCGAGCAGATGTTGAGCAAATTCAAAGGCACAAGTCTCGACCATGAGGAGGGACCCTGCAGCGGAAAATCGGACTTTGTTATCCCGTACTTTGGTACCATTTCTATCAAGAGAGGGGGCCAGTTGGTCAAGAAGGGCCCGGAACTTCCCTCTCGCTCGCCCAGCATGATGAGCTCAAGGTCCCCAGGTACATCAGCACAACTCTACACACCCACGTCTGAGAAGCCGTCACAGTCTTCTGCGTCGGACATATTCTCGCAACCCACACAGTCCCTTAATGTCACGCCAAAGACATCCGTCTCCGCTGGTACCGGTACCTCGGCCTTCGGCTTCACTGATCCTTCACCCTTTGTATCGTATGACGGCTTTTACAACTGGAACAACCTCAACGTAGATGATGCGTCGACAACGGGCGCCGCTGCGGGAGGCACGTTCAACTCCCAGATCAACGACGACAGCATGAACAACTTCCCACTACCTACGAATAACTTCTCGTGGCAGCATATGCCCATGGATATCGATCAGGATTGGTCTTGGTTCTTGAACGATGCGCAGACGACACAAGGTATGGGTACGGCAGGGGGCGCTCCAGCACCCACTGCAGCGCTTGATTTCAATGCGCAAGGTTTCCCTGGCTTTGGTTAAGCGGGTTACGTAGGGCTGGCGTTTACGGGGTTATGCGTACGTTTGCTATAAGAGACTAGCTATGTGCGGGAAAAGTAAGGAGCAATGTACGATAATAGAAGCATCTGGATGGGCGCGTCCATGCATTCAGCTGGGATCAAGTGGTATGGTTATTGGAGGTGTTTGTGATATCCGGGCTACTCCACTCTCGCTAGTAGTGTGCGAGAGAATTGATTTTTTGTTTCTGTGTACAAAATGACTTCAAGTCTGTGAATCTGTGCTTACAAAGTCCAGATGACCACCCTGCCGTCCACACCAGTAGAACTGATCTTGGTGACACCGCTTCCACTCTCCTCAAAGCTGCGGATGGTGTTGATGGTATTCTGATGCACAGTCTTGAGCTTGGTATCATCCGTGCCCGACTTGCCCTTGAGATCCATCTGCCTGAACATGTTCAACGCGCTCTCCTCACGCTGATCCGAAAGACCAGGTCGGCTCTTCGCTTCCAGACTTCCTGCAAGCTTCCAGCCAGACTCATCACCCTGCAAGCGATAGGCTTCGCAGTTGTATCCCGCAGCAATGATTTCAGCCTCGGAGCTCCAGACTAGTGACATGAAGGGCAGTACTTGAGTGCTGACGCTAAGGATGGCGCGGGGAGCTTCTTCGGGACCGCTGGGGTAGACGACGGTGAGAGTGCTGTCGTGAGATGCGAAGGCGAGGGCGTTGCCCGAGGGAGAGAAGGCAACGCTGTGGACCCAACCTGCAGTGTTGTTCAGGTACTCGCCGCACACGGTGTTGAAGGGTAGACGCTCTCCCCACGCCGAGGGCTCAGGGCGCTCGTCCACGCCCTTGACAAAAGAAGAGAGCACGCGAGCGTGTCCGTCGGTAGAGCCTGCGGCGAGCAACACGGAGTTCGGGTGCCAGGAGACGCAGGTGACGGTGGAGCGAATGGGCTTCTTGATGTGCTTGGAGACCCACCAGTTGTCCTCCTCTTCGAAGTAGCAGACGGGGATCAGGCGAGCACCAGATCCCACTGCGAACTTGGTCTCAGAAGGTGCCCAACGAACGCATGTAGCAGCTCGGTTGATACGCAGAAGCACTAATGTAGGCTTCCATCCTTGCGGTGAAGGCTCCCAAACGTAGGCATTGCGATCTGTCCAATTCGTCAGCTGCCTGCTCCAGCCCACCAGATAGCTCCGAGCTTACCCTGCGAGCAAGTCACAATCTTGCCAGAGTTGGGTGCAATATCTACGCCCGTGACTGTCTTGTCATGGCCTGTCAGCTCGTCTTTGAGCTTGTATCCACTGCCCGTCTTTGAGAAGAGGTCAACGTTGTTCTCGCGGGCTACAGCGAGCGTCTGGCGGTCGGCGGAGAAGGAATGGTCCGCAATGGGATGGTGGAAGAGGTGGTGGACTTCGGGGCCGGACATGATGAATATGGTGGTAGGCGTGCAATAGGAGACTCTCTACTACTGCCAATTGGTGTTTTGGGCTGTAAGCTTGTGGAGCTCTGGGTGACTTGGTGACGTGGGGCTGCTGGCCGCGATGCTGCGGGTGTTAGCGTCGTCTTGGCTTTCCCGAAAATCACGGCGACTGCAACTTCGACATCAACGCGAATTGGGGGGATTTGCTACGCGACACGCAATTCTTCGTACAGTATGCTATGCGCAACAACTCCATGTATGTACTGATGCTAACTATGTCGCAGCAACCGCCATCATGATCCTCAGACGCCCACTTCTCAATGCGACCTCCGCAGTGTCAGCATCAAAGACATGCATACGAAATCTCCAACACTCAATCCCTATGCGCCCTGTTCCTAAGCCGATACCGTTCATCCCCGACCATACTGCCTTCCTCAGCGCAATTGGCCGCGGCCTCTCCGCACATGCAACCAAGATACCGTCCTGGGAGGCCCTTTTCACACTCTCAGGGCCGCAACTGAAGGAACTCGGTGTTGAGCCAGCACGCTCAAGACGTTACCTTTTACAGTGGCGAGAGAAGTACAGGAATGGGGAATATGGCATTGGAGGAGACTGCAAGCACGTCACAGATGGAGTAGCAGAACTCAAGGTTGTAGAAGCACCAGTACCGCCAAACCCCCAACTCGGCAACACGATAAGTCCTCGCTCTGCGGCTGCGACAGCCACACATGATCCGGGAACGAGGAAGCTGGTCGTCAATGTACCTGTCGGCGCCGAAGCACCAGTTGAACCTGTTGAGACATTACCAAAGGTGCAAGGCGTTATCGTTAAGGGCGCGAAGACGATCAAAGGCAGCTATGTGGAGCCAGTCAAGGGAAGTGGAGGTTTGCGAGCGCGGATACGGCTGCAAGAGGGTATCTGGGAAGTAAGGAGAGGACACAAGGTCGATGGTGGAGAGAGGAGAAAGGCAGAAGTGCGGGCGAAGAGAAGGGCGGCCGAGAACAAGGAGAAGCGGGGTTGATTTGGTATGAGTACATGGAGAAGTCGATACCGAATCCTGTACAATGAGTATTATTAAATGTGACACTACATGTTCGACGTCAGAAGACCAATAATGGCAGTACAGATGAGCCAGGTAGAGGTCAAGCAATGATGGAACTGTCCGCCAAATCGTCCCAATCTCAAAGGGCAAAGATGCTGATGCTGGGAGCAGCCAATGTAAAGTCACAAATATTCTGAGCCTAGTACAATGCTCAGTGACACGCACAACCACTACCCTGGAGGTTTCAGCTCGTCGTTATATGGTTAAAATCCCTATCCCAATCCTCTCAAAACCGAAGTAGACCAAGTGCCTGCTTCTCACTCAGAGACGTACATGCGCCGCAGTGGGGGTCGTGACTAAGAACAGAGGAGTTGTTGAACAATCGAGAACGAGTCGAGGGGAAGGTCACGTGCCAGGATAATGTTTCTCAGGACGACATGATCTCTTCGCAAAATACTCATGGTAATCAAGACCGAAACGGCAAAGTTTACAACAAAGGCCCTACTGTCAGGTTAGCATACTGATCCTGCGAGGTGTAAATGATTATTGATGAAGATGTATAGTAGCTCAGAGAGTAAGCTTTCGCACATCAAAACCACGCATTCGGGTTATCTGCTGCGAAGTATCTGGAGAGGCGCACTCGTGGGAGATTAAGCCATGAGGCACGTCGTGTCATCTTTGCTAGTGGAAGAGACTAGGGAACTTGTATGAGCATACTTACTACCTTTCAGACAGAACAACAGTAATATCTAGTCAATACTGCCTACAAATACGTGATGTGATGTGAGTGGTGCTTCCCATGTATCTGGTTTGTGAGATGCAAGCTTAAACTAGCGGACGTAAACGTAGCTACGTCAATGTGTAATGGAAGAAACAAGCTAAGTGTTGCTTTCCGATAGTATGTATTGTGAGAAGGTGTTTGTGTATACACGAAAGAAACAAAAGTCGTAGCTTGTCGGTGAGTGTTTGTGTTGTGGTTGCCTGTCCAGATCTATGACTTCAGGCGGATACGACGCTAGTCCCGATCGCTAGCGTACAACATCATTCCTGCTCTTACTCCAACGCACAATAAGGAGCAAAACTGAAGTGGACCAGGACTGTACAAGAACCTGAACTGTTTAGCATCTCATCGGAGATTGCAACGTACTATTGGAAGCGCCCCTCCCGCACCGTTGTATACGAAGGCCGAAAAAACTAGCTCCCGTACTCCCTTTTCCACCTCAGCTACGCCACGACAAACGATAACGCCTCCCGTACGTTGCCGTTACCCTTGTCACTAACACAAACTAACCCCGCCATTACGTCGATATGTAGGTGAGGGGTAAAGCGAGTAAGCACGGAGTCACGTAGTTCACCCAAGAGCACTAAAGGGAAGCCGTCTAAGGCTATGTTTGGTAGGAATATGTTTGATTCTAACTTAGCTACTTACCACCAGGCTTTCGCATCCCCCATGGTCTAAGAGGTACGTTGTATATACAAGATAGCTAGGAAACTGATTGTATGGCGATATAAGCCTCTGTTACCGACAGCAAAAAAAACTCCATGTATGCAGAACGCAAGGAAATCGACGACGCCATTGTATGCGGGAAAAATGAAAAATGACAAGTAGATGTGTTCAGCTCTCAAAATCGCGCTGCATGAGTCTTCGTATATCGTCCATCTTTTTCTGTGTTCTGTCTCTCTTCCGTTCTGTTGATTATCTAATTATTCTTTCAACTGTACAATATGGTATTAATACTTTCTGATTGCCACTAGTAACCATTACGGCCACCAACACCAGCGGTAATATACTACGAGCTCTTGCCCGCCTCAAAAACCTTGGTCATGAAGTCGTCGACGTCAAGGTCAATCTTCTTCTCCCGTAGTGTTTTTGCAACCTGCGCCGCGTCGCCCTCCATGCAGCTGCCCTCTAGTATGCTGAGTATGGCGACTGCGGCCCGTGGAAGATTCTTGTCGCCTTCGATCGTGTATATGTCCATTATGCGCGCGGCATGCTCGACGCCCAGACGGCCACAGAATAAGGAGCCCAGTGTGTGGAACAGATAATCTCTGGGCTCAACACGTAACGTCTCTAGTCGTTGAGCCAGACTAGGCGCTTTCTTCGCCAAGACGTGAAGTGTTGTGGAGTAGGCGGCATGTATGGCGTTTTGATCGTGGATGAGGAAGGACAGGGGTAGCGGACGGTTGAGGAGGTTGCACAGGGCGACAAAAGCTTGTGGCGCGGCTTGATTCAACAGGAGCAATGCGGCGATGTGATGTATGTCGAACTTTGAGTGTGGAATGTCCGGGCGGTACATCGAGTAGGCTAGACATATGTCGACGAGGTCCTGGTGTAGCGGTTGCTCGTCCTCTGCCTCCTGTGACGTTCGTGCGGCGAACATCTTGAGATCAGGGAACACTGCTTGGGTGCTTTCGACAATGTAGACATAGCGGCCTCCGAGCGCTTCGTGGCCATGCGTCTTGACTTCTTTGCGTGCTTTCTCCAAGGCAATGTTGTAGGTCGCTTCCGTAACCTCAAGATCATTTCCAATCGCCATCTGCCAGACCTGACCTCGCAACCGTGGAGGAATGCCGTTCCACCACATCTTCCTGTGCGAGGCACGGAGCTCGGAATTTGTCATCTCGGTGGCCCAGTTTGGTAAAAGTAGGCTCGACCAGTATTCTGCCTTGACGCGGGAGGCCTTTTCACGAGCTATCGCTTCTTCTTGAGCACGTTGAGCCTCGAGACGTTCTGCGACTGTTAGTCATGTGATTTTTTTTTCGGATTGCAGTCTGAAGGCATAGATGACTTACCAGCTTCCTCAATGCGAGCCAACATGCGCTGGTACTCCTTAAGGTGCTTCTTCTCTTCCTTGGGATTTTTGGGTGGAAGCCACGAAGGTCGGGTCCGCGAGAGGTACTTCTGCTTCTCAACCGACGGCTGGAACGGATCGATTAGAGGATCGCTCTTACGGACAGGTGGGAGAGCCGGCTTTTTTGCTCTTCGGTTCAGGCTGGCTCAAGGATGCTGATCGTGTAAGACCGGGCTGTTGTCTCGAAATTTCTTGCTTTCGCTCATTCTCAGATTGAAACTCCTCCAGTTTTCCAGTAAGGAATTTGGCATCCGTATCTAATGCGGTGTACGTCTCTGCCCACGTGTTCGGCTGTGTCGCTGACTGTGGAGATACGCCTCTGCTAGAAACGTTGGGAGAAGGAGTTCTCTGGGAGACACGCGATACGGAAGGTGCGGGAGAAGTCCTCGAAGACCTCGAAGACGACGATATTAACGCGTCGGGATTGGGCGACGCCAAAGGCGGGCTCTCGCCAACCCAGGACTCTGATGATCGATCCATCGTGGGGCGTGGCGAGATGGGGATATTCCAGATAACAGCATCCTCGGGAAGCTCGTCATCTTCATCATCGCACTCGGCCTCCCTTTCCTTTACAGTTTTTCTTTTGGAGTCCTGCCATGACGGCCTCCTTGAGCCCAACCCTGGCGACGGCAAAACATCACTCCGAGAGCTCTTGCGAGATAGTGTGCGCGGCCCCGAGGCGGATTTGTGTGTGCTTGATGGGGATGGTGATCGGGAAGAGCGTTGGGGTGCAGCGAGGCTCAGGCTGGAGAGCGATGGGACAGACGGCGAAGTGAAGCCTCTCCTAGCTTGCTGCTTCCCTGGGGCGGACAGCTGGGCCTGCTGTCGCACAGCATGGTTGACCGGGCCCTTCAAGCTCGGGTACTTTGGCTTGGTTGCGCCGGTCAGGTCGCGGAAGGAGTGGGCCGAATGTGAATGCGGGAGGCTCCTGGTGGAAAGAGAGGCTCGTGGGGCTTCAAAGAGGATGCGATTAGACGGGCTCGCTGGCATGGGGAAGGAAGAGGGCCCACCTGATGCTTCGTCTAGGTTAATATCCTCAAAGTGGGAGAGGTTCTCCGTTGTGCCCATGAAGTCTAGGAGAGTTGACGAATGGATGCTTGACGACTTGGACGACTTGGAGTTTGTGAGGTCAGGCGGGCTGCCAGGCGGTGCGCCAAAAGTTTGCTGGGCATCTTGGGCGTAGGTGAGGGTGGCCATGAGCGGTCGGGGTGGTCTTCGTTGTGTTGAGAGGCGTAGTGATGTGCCAATGCGGTGTGGTTGTTGGTTCGCGCAGCTATTGTCGCGCTCGCAAGGGGCTCTGATCAATGAAGGCACATAGCTATGTTCGGAAATGATATACAATGACGTTTCCTGTGAGATGTAGTGAAGGTCGGCGTCTGAAAACTCGTGATCTCCAGCTTCGTAGACAGGAGGCAGTCGCTGTTGATGCTGCACCGCCGGCATCTTTGTCGATTTGGCGACGCAATTTGCGGAACTTGCGCTAACCCCTGATGTCGGGGGACAGGGATAGACTCCAATGGTGGGCCTCGCAGTGCTCTGGACCCGTCAGCGGCGCAGAGTGCCTTGGACGAGTTTAATTGCAAGCAGCGGACGATTCTACGTTGGGAATGGGAACTGGCATGGGGGCAAAGGGTGAGGATGCAGCGATATGCCAAAGGGTTGCTTGAAACCGCAAAACGAATACGATGGACTGAGGCAAGTATGCTTCCCCAGCTGGCCCTGGGCCCTTGTTCAATGCGCCTAGCAACGCGTTTTACGAGGCTGTCCGTCAGTTGGAAGCCTGCATAGTCGACCCCGGCGTAATTGGGATGGGGGTTGGCGTCCCAGCCGTCGCATCTACGCTTGACATCACGATACCAGAAGTTGAGGGCCAATCACATCTTCTTACTTGCTTAACCTGATGCTTATCAGGCGCAAGTACTGGGCCGTCTCTACACTACTGTGCTTTGCCTCAATAGCATAGCGCTCCAACATGCATGAAAAGACGAATAACGACATCATCCTCTCTACAGTCCATCCGTCACTCCCGAAGCTGCTGCAGCCAAGGCCCAAGGCTTGCAGTTGCGCCCACATGCCGCCGCTAAACGTGGGCCCCTGGCACAGATCCTTAGGTTGCTTCTTCCCGAGTTCCTGACCCGTCACCACTCCCAACATCAGCTTGAAAGCCTGTCCTGCAACTTATCTTTTCAGTCCGCTTTGTTAGCGCATCAAGCTTTCAACGCCAAGTAATTGCCGCCTCCAGCATGCGTCTCTCTGTCACGTCAGAAATGCAAGCTGCCGCGAGAGACACTTTCAGCCAGGCTAGTAGCGCGCGGTGCTGTGTCTGCTTGCGCTGAAACACTCTCTGAAAAGCTTTACAAGCCAGCCTATCCCTCCAAATTAGCCTTCGTTGGAAACAGGTAATACGAGCCCCGCCATGTCATCTTCCGAACCGTGGAGTCGATCTAGCCAAATCGCAGATCGTGCATCCACCCACATAAGTTATATGACATGGAAGCTTAGCCATAACTTACCATTGAAGTTGCCGACGCGAAATGACGCCCTGCACAATCTTCGCCTCCCTGCTACCACGCGATCGTGAACGGCGCTGTAGCATCACATAGGCTAGCGCAATGATATTGTCTACCGTCTCTGCAGTTCCACGGTCAGCAATTTCCTTGGCTAGCGTAGCTGGCCGCAATCACGATCGTCCATGGCGCAGACTGTGCTCGCTTTTGTGTTATCTGACCATCATTCATTCCACGTGCAGCCTCTTACTGGGCAGCCCTGCATACACACCTCGATGGATTTGGACTCCAACGCTTCAGAACAGGAAAGTTTAGACGTACTGATAAGCAGATTCGAACACGTCGTCCGCACTTTGGATAGCGCGCGTGCGTACTCGAGGCACCTCACCGCCGCTTCAACAAAGCTTTGATGCAAATTCGCTAGTACAGTTGCCACGCTGTTCAACGATTGATCGATCAACATAGCTTTGAGCTGGATTTTGAACGCGCTACCATCGAATATCAGTGAAATGTCGCATTTTTTCCATCCTCTCCATGACCCGATTGGTCGGACCTGTGTACCGAGTATGGAGACTTACTTGAGAGCTTTGCGATGGAACGTTTGGCCGGGCATTTTGGTCAGATCTACTGTCAAAGAGTCCTCGACACCTGGAGTAGTTAGCCTCTAAAGCCATCAATAGAGAACATGCTCCCAATGCAACCTACTGATTTTTGTAGGGCATTCTGTTTTCTTGCTGACTTCCAGCGTCGTCGTATCGATACAGATGCCGCAATACGGGAATTTGCCATCTGAGTCGCTGATAGCGATTCGGGTCCCCTCTTCTGTCATCACGTCAAAGTTGGCCAATGACTTTGAAGGCTTTATCACTACGCCATATTCCGGATGGCCCTTGTGCATAACACAGACGAAGCGCCGCGCGTACTCTTCGTTGATACTGATCAGAAGAAAGTCGTCAAGTAGACGAAGCAGCAAAGAGTCATCATCGAGCAGAAATCCGAGGACATCGCGTTCTAGTTGCGCGTAGAAGAAGTTGCATAAGATGCTCGACAAGACGGAACCTTGGGGTATGCCAGTCTTCTGGCGATAGAAGCGCTTTCCAATTTTGACAACATTTCTTTCTATGTGCTCCTGTAAGAGCTGCATCAAGTCGTCTTTAGTCTCACACCGTTGTAGGTTAGTGTTGACAAAAATGGTGTTGGCCTTGTGCCAACCAGTCTATTTTGCACGAGTTTGTTGAAAGGCGTCATGTCCGTTGCTGCGTGAGTGTGCGGAATGTACTTCTTTAGAGGCATCGGATCTACGTGTTTGCCATCGAGGCGTTGTAGAGATGGCAGGGGAGATATCTCCACATGTTTGCCCGTGTTGTAAGCTTGGATCGACATGAGACTGTCGATCATACGCAATAAGCGTGACTGTGGTATGGTATCGAAGCAGGCCTGCACATCGACTTTGGCAAAGTAAAGCCGAGTGTCGCCGAGTCCCCGTTGTCGCAATGAAGCCTTGAAAGACGCAAGCTTGGGAAACATGTCTCCGACAGAGAATAGGGAGCAGCCGAACTTGTCTGGTCGTAGTGACTGCTTCTGGTTAGCGCTGATGACTCGGTCAGCTCTAGCAATATACTGACCTTCTCATAGGTGATCGCATTGAATGCTGGTGTCATTACCGCGTTGATGCTTCGCCCGAGAGTCATAGTCCCATACCGCATCACCTGCTGTCTTCTCTTGAGGTTCGTTATAGTCCGAAAACCTTGCTTCTTGGGCAGGAGACGAATGTTACTGAAACCAAGTTGGCGTGCGGACAGTAACCTTTCTGTGCTTTCCGTGGGCATTTCTTCAAACATATTCATACGTAATTCCGTCAAAGCAGGTTCTGTTAGCATTCGCCAGACATCGTGGCGGAAGTAGAATAGCCTATTCCGGTGTGCGCTGGACTCAGTTACATGGAAATTTGTGCGGACCAGGGGGACGAGGAAGGAGTCAAAGAGCCAGTAGACGAATTCAAGAAATATCTCCCCACGTTTGTCTATATCCGATTTGGACAGCTTCATGTCATTTTCTTGACTGGGTGGGCGCAACCAAGTTATGTTTGTAATCTGGGGTCCGTTAGCACAGATTCATACTCAAGTAGGAAAATGCATACCTGTATGTTCTGTGTGACCTGATGCAAATTAAGGGACTCGAATCTTCGAAGATCTATGAATTGGTCTACCCAATACATGAGAGTGCGTTTGTTCTGTTCATTACCCCAGAAGCCTTCGGGTACAACCTTAGATATGACTGCGCGACAAAAGGCCGAGACGTGTGCTGCTGGACAGGCAAGATCTGTGAAACAGGTTTGCTGAACGGTGCGAGCTCCGGCCGTAGGTTGACACTTTTTGTCACATTTAGTTGGCTCTGCGACTGGCCGTACATCTGCTTTCGGCTGAAGTGCGCTCTTCCTCCATCCCGGCCTCGTTGATAAAGGTACTCCCTAGTCTGAATTAGTAAAGTTCCTTCAATACATAGAAGATTCGATAGGTACCTCGATTGGGCAGTAATGCCGAAGCATTTCCATGTATGAACATCGCTGGTTGCGAATCCGAAGTCTTTCAACCAACTTAATAATGTCACCTCGGAGCCTTTTGGGTGTTCGTTGCTTCCATTTGGCTACTTCTTGAGCGTCTGTTGCTTTTTTACCCAGCTCTCGGCACATGCTACTGTGTATATCCTTCTCTCGCAGCGTATAGTCCTTGAAAGGCATAGCGGTGTCACGCGGATCCACCTTGGATGTGAAGACATTGTGTAAGCCGAATTGACGGGGGAAGATATATCTCATGACATGTATCGTCTGCTGCTTGTCATCGCGATCAGGGAAACGATTTAGGATATCTACGAGTCAAGTTAGGTAACCAAAGCATTCGAAGGATAGTGGAAATGTACGAATATGGCGTAGCCCAAACCTCACACCACCTTTGGCATTTAAGGCCGCTTTCGCGTATAGCATACGACTTCGGACGAACGTAATTGCACCAGGCGTCTTGCATTCGCTCTTGATACGTGAGAGCTTGTCGACCGCTTCCTGGTCCGCACTGACTTTTGCGGTGTTGCTCTTCTGAGGTTCATCCAACCTCACCTCCGACACAGGTACACCAGACAATTGGTAGTAGTTGCCCATATCCGCGTTAACTGGTATGAAGATGGAGCATCCTAGGAGCATGTCCATTACGATGCGGTCGCCACCCTGGCCGAGCAATGCGTGCAATCGACACCATGCTGGCTCTTTCAAAGTTCGCCTGTAATTATTGGGTTGGTGTTCTTGCAGATTAGGAATTGAAGAACTCAGGTCCTCATTGTTGCCCTGTTTACGGCGGGTGTTTCCTGCTCTTTGGAATCCGTGACAGAGCAGGTGCGTTGGCTTGTGAGATGTTGAACGTTTGAATAAGCGCCATATCACGAAATCGACAATCTATGTACACTCAGTAGTCATTCGATAAGCGTAACCCTGGAAGTGTGTGATACGTGTCACGACCTACCTCAGATTGCATATAGTACCCAGGATTGAACGTGCCGCCCGGAGTACTTTGTGATCGCTGTTGGGTAAACGCCTGGATATCCTTTTCGCGTTCTTCGGTGAAACGCGTATGAGCATCCGTGTCTGCATGTACACTTGGTCCGCACACTAATGCTGAATCGAGCAACTGCACAACGGCCATGTCAAGACGATCCAAACTTGTGCCTTGAGTGGGTGTTGCACGTCCAAGTTGCGAAATCTTTCGATGTCTATTTTTGGATGTATTTGGTAGTCGCGACAGCAAGTACTGGCGCAGAGTAAGAACTTCTGGATAGAGACGTCGCAGGACTGGATGAGTAGCGTTGATAGCGGATTGGTCCACGGCGCGCCTCGTTTTCTTGCGAACGCCTCCAGCGCCGTGGGGCTGCGCTTCCTCTTCATGCTAAACTAGACGCATGTGTTGCATGCGCGGTCGCGTTGTTGATGCTCATGGCCTGTGGATGGTGTTTGTTAGGTGTGCTATCGGGGTTAGCCCTGACGCGACTGCACGCGCCATCCCGTGACTTGGGTTCGAGTCACAAAACTTCCACCTGCATACCATGATAATGCAGTCTGTTGTGTCGGGTTGGTCGTGAACAACGGAAATTTGTAGTGGTATTTAGCTAAACAACAAGGCATGACTTTAAAATAGCATGAACCTATCATGTTAGAGCTATAGTTCTATCTACGCGCAGGCCTAAGCACTTCCCAATCACCACCCATGTTGCGCATGTCCTCTGGCTCATCATCCATCAAACTCCGCCCTCCCCGACCACCACTCCTACTACTCCCACCAGTCCCTGTGCGTGGCGGCAAAGCCGGTTTCTCAAAATCATCATCGATGAGATTCTGCACTGGTTTCCTTGTCAGATTCGGAGGCGGTGCCATTGACCGCCTAGCTTGCGTTGGGGGATATCCTCTTGATTCTTCTTCTGGAGGATCATCCCGGTATCTTTGGGGAGGAGGGGCGTAGGATGGGCCTGGTGAGGAATCTTTACAGAGGAGAGAGGGTTTCTTGTTAGGGATTGGTGGTGGGGCTAGTTTGCGGAGTACCTGTGGTTTGTTGGAGGATTGAGTTGAGGGGAGCGTGTTTGATGCGCGGTACGGTAAGCTGGGCATGGAGTGCGTGGAAGCGCTTGAGCCGCTGCGTCGGAGGTCGTTGAGCGAGTCCCGCGCACCATCTGAACTGAGAATTTGATTGGCATGTCCCGGATATAATGGAGCAATCATCTTGCGGGCCGCTGGTTTCTGCGTTAGTGGCAAGCTTGTGGAGGGGCCGTCGATGTCGACTGTGCGTGATCTTTGTGAGCCGCGCGCTGGCGGAGGCTCTGGTCTGCGACTGCTCGGCAGGTGCTTGACGTCTACCCATTCTGGTTCTGGACTGGGCGTGAATGGGTTGCTGGGTCGGTTCGGGTTCGGAGAGTGGTTGTTAGATGGCGGTTCTACGCGTGCTTTCGCCGGTAAACCTATGGAATATGAGCATCCAAGCTATAGCAGGAATTATGATGAAGGTACCGTTGTCAAGCCACCATTTCCTCCGATCTGAGCTCGCAGGTGGCAGCCCTGGCTCAATGCTATCGTATCCAAGCAAGTCTTCATCATCTGTTTCATCTTCGCCCAAACGCCCTGCTGCATGAGTATCACCCACAACTTCTCTTCTTTGTCTGTACAAAGCCGCCTTCACAGCATCTCTCTTCTTTTCATCGACCCGCTGCACCAATAACTGAAAGGTTGCATAAACTGGTCGGTGGTCGGAGAAGCGAAGTGGTGCATCGTTGTAGTGTATTTGTCGGATGTTGTCACCCTTGCGAAGTACACGGTCGCACCAAGCGGGAATACGTGCTTTCTCCGACGTATCGTATTGATTACTATTAAGATCATACTTGTACGTCGGAGGGAAAGTTATACGAGCCTCGGAATAGTATGGGAAGGTCAAACCGGCAACCATCTGGAGATTGAGCTATTACATGTTAGCTTTGATTCCCATTAGCAAAGGACGAGTACCTACCTGATCGTTGTCGTACAAGGTCTCCAGATCACCGACATGGCATAGCCGTTGAACCTTTTCATTGTTCAGACCTATTCGGTAGTTGAAGTCGCCGAGCCATATTACTGTGTCATGGTCTTCGATTGATCGGTTTCTCTGGAAGCGTAGACCATGGCTGATGGTTTTGTAATCACGATTACGTTCTTCGTAGTTGGCAAATCCAGCTGCAAGATGTGCTGTGACCAGGCAGATCGAAGTGTTGGCGTACTCGAATCGAATAGCTACAGCTCCTTTGTTGCCGGCCATACCTGACATGCCAGTCTAAGATATAAATTAGCTCTATATGTGAAAGCGTAGATCGCGTTGACATACCTTCTTTAAAGCGCCTTCAACATTCTTGATGTGCTTGAGGCAGTCTGACCTGACGAAGACCGACAAACTCGCTCCCACCAACTGACCACCTCTAAGGATGACGTACTCATCCTTCCTGTGTTTCTCAGCGTTGTTGTTTAAACACGCTCTGACGGCTTCTTCCCAAGCTTCGCGTCTGTCCGGGTCTGTCGACATGATTTGTTGAGGGCTTAATTCGACAATCTCTTGAAACCCTACAGCCACTATCTCGGGGCATTGTTGTGACGGGTCGACGTCCGGACATAGCCATGGTGAAAGATCGCTCTTGATGCCACTTGTCTTTCCGTTCAAATTGAAGGTACCGACCAGAATATTGATCATCTCGGTCTCTGAGTACTCTGCAGATCTTCGCGTAAGCTCCGCGACCACATAGTCGTTAAGTGGATCGTATAGATGCACTGGAACCTGGCCAATCAATCTTCCTAGGAGCATATCGATCGTGTTCTGTCGCCCTTTATCCGCAAAGTTGTTTATGTACATTCGAGTGGCGCTCTTACGAGCGTCTGCCAGAGCGCCAGCAAGCGACATCTTCCCAGATCGCGTAAATGAGGACTTCAGCGCTCCAGTACCCGCGTAGATCTTCGAAAGAGCATCGCCGCAGTCTGCCCACATACTTGAATGTCTGACCCAGAAGTCCTGACTGGCTCGAAGGCCCTTGTGACTCAGGAAGATCTCCAGGGCCATCTTGCTGATAATGGTTTGGACAAGATTCGTTCGATCAAGGCAATCCAGGCAGTTTGTTCTGAAGACACCCTCCTGTTGTAATATGCTCATTGTCCGGCGTACAGCGTAGTTTTCTCCATTGTGCCTAGCAACCTCATCCACCTCCTTAGAAAGATAGTACCCAAATCCTTCGGCAGAATCTTGGATCCACTGAGCAATCATGCTAGCCATCTCATAGCCACCTGGCCCCCGCGTTTCGGCATGGAAGTCATATTCCGTCAGCTTGATGAGATCGTGCTGGCGATCATTGAGGTCGCTCCCTTGATTTAGCGGGCTGTTTCTGACATGACCGCGATATCTATGCGTCAACTCTAGCTCGTTCTGTTTCTCGTTGCTTAGGAGATTGACGACATGAACTGTGCCGTAGCTCAGCTCCAGGTTGTCAAAGTGCTTATCGAAGGCGGGTTGCGTGGCTTCTGGTGACCGAGTGATGGTGATCTTTTGCTGTCCTGGAAGCAGACCAGCCTGCTGTTCCCAAAAGATGGGTACACTTCCTCGCACCTGCACGTATGAGAAACAGGCTCCGGAGGGCGCCCAATAGATTGTCTCGCTTTCGACAAAGTTTGCGACGTTCCCATCATCGTCGATACCTCGCGAGTTGAACCTTGTCCCTGCCCTCTTGCACGATAATCTTGAGATCAGCGTCATGGAAGATGGCATTCCCGAGTCTTGAACTCTGATAGGGGCGGAAGATTTGGGGATAGTGATGGTAAGGGCGAAACCCCGAATTGCAGATGTCAGAATCCCCGAAGCATCCAGAGCCTCCTTCTCTCTAAGCGCAAGGCGACTTCTGAAGTCTACCAGTGGCTGGATCATGTATGAGTTCCATAGAAAGCCAGCATCTAGGCTATCGATCGAAACGGTCGCGGCATCGGTCGTACGGTCTTGTAGTCGTCGGGTGAGGTCGAAGTCTGAGCTGTAGTAAAAGGTTCCACTACTGAGGATCTTCTTGAGCGCCAGGCACGGGTGTTCCATGGGCGATTGCTCTTTCCTACCACCAAAGCCCATTTCATATCCTTCATCGTCGATGGTGTCGGTAGGGTAGGGGTTGACTTCGTCGTTGAGCAGGGTGTCGTAGCTCGTGCTGGTTAAGCAGTAGAAGCCGACTGAGTGTATCCTCTGCACCGTCTCGCCAGGCCGTACCGTGGCCACCTTGCTCGCGCCATTGACGACGACTAGGAAGACATCACTATTCACAGTAATCAAGCCCAATGTGCCGTGTACTTGGACTGAGTGTAGCGCCCGGTAATCATCTAGCTCGATTTCCTCCAGCCTGGTGAACTCGACCATACAGCGCGCGACACCGGCGCCATTGCTCCCCAGCGACGTCGATGAGGCATTGGGATTGCCATTCTGCTCGGTGGTCGATGAGCTATGTCGGAGGACGAGTGCGTGCGTCGATGTGGCAAGGGCGATTGCGCGGTGTGGGTAATCTTTGATCAGGACGCGGATAGACATGGTCGGCGGTAGAGAGCGGCGGAAGAGGACTGCACGGGTGTTCCAATCATGTCCCGGATTTTGCCATGGGCCACAAGCAGTCGAAGCGTTTGCGCGAAGTAGGACGGTCGCGGTAAGTAAGCACGTGTGCTTTGACGGTTGTTCTCAGCTCACAGAATATTGTTGGCCTGGATCAATGCTGATCGCAACCCAGCATGTAAACCACTCGACTGGTGCCCGACCCTTTACAAGGCTTCCCTGATCATCGCTTACACCGGCAGCCGGAACTTGTCAATTGGGCTGATCAACATGTGGACCTGATTCTCTCCAGCTCGGAAAGTGCGGCGCGGACCTCTTCGCTGGTTCGTGCATGCTACTCAACATCACGGATGACCTCATAGCCACCGAGCATTCGGCCAGTTGAACGCGAAATGCTAGATTAAACACGGGAAAGAGCTATAGATAACCTCACCACAGCTACAAACAAATGCTACACATCCTTCAAGATTAGAGTAAAGGCACGAGACCGATCCTACGCCATCAGAACAATGATACCCCCCAAACATGACACATTTCTCTACTCGCATGCAGGCGGTCACCGCCTGCTGTACGAAACCCTAGTATTAGTTTCTCTGTCATCATAACCGCCACGGCTGCGACTGCGTTGCCTACTCCTATCCTGCCTTTGGTATCTCTCATATTGATCGCTCTCACTCGATGCAGGCTCTACATATCTGTAGTGCTCATAGCGAGGGTTCTCCGGACTATAGTTGCGCTCGCGCTCGCGCCTGACCTCGCGCTCTCTATACACATATTCGCTGCGCCCAGGGCTGGATGAGCGAGAGCTCATACTAGACCGTGGCGAGACTTCGACATAGTGTGCGCCGCCGTGGTGAGACTGGGCGTGGGTATGGTGCGATGAGATGTGGCTAGGCGGTGGAGGTGGAGCCGGCATAGGCGCCGGGGGTGGAGGCTGAACGAACATAGGCACAGGCTGTGGTGCGGGGATCTGAAGTGGCTTTGGCGAGGGCACTGAAATGTAGGATGCTGAAGGCCGTGGAGGAGAGTCGTGCACTATCTCAGTGCGCGAGTAGCGGCGTTCAATGTCGCGCGACTGGCGTGATGTGCGGCGATGCGACGAATGGCGGTTCTGCTGGACGACACGGTACGGGACTACATGGTCCTCTTCCTGCTTAACTTTGACCAGACACATGGCGCCGTCACTCTTGGTATGAGATGCGGTGATAGCGAACGCCCAAAAGTGGGAAGCTTCGATCGCGATCGCAATGTGATTCGTGCGGCGATCAACGTGGGGTTTGATCGAAGACGGGTCGGGGCGCACCACGAGTGAGTGTGAGAGGCCCTGCAACCGCAAGAGGAGCAAGAAGAGAGTGTAGACGAGCGCAAAGTGAGCGGCATCTCAAAAGTCGACCGAGACCATGTATATATCCTGGAGATTGGGCAGCCGATGCCCAGCCACACAGCTGACCCCCATGTCCATTCCATGCTGCTCCGCCTTGGAACTCAACATGCGAGTGTGACGACGAGGTCTGGGCTTTTCCCGACAGCTGAGTACTAGCGTGCCGGTCACCCTGGTTAGCCTCAGGTACGAGCCGCCATTGTCAACAAGCAGGGTCGAGTGAACAAACATCATATTTCAATTGCCATCTGCTCTCGTAATTATCATGCTGCATTCCACATACAACCATCAGACATGCCATCAAATCTCTTGTCCCAGACTATGCATACAGCGTTCAAATACGCTATTCACTCCTCCACACGTGCTCTACGACTGCCCGTCATGTTACTCGCTCTTAGGGTCAGTCCCTAGCGAGTTCCCCAGTATATTATTTTCTAGTATACATAGGACTCTCTGGGCGGGCCGGGCGGTGTAGGCTGTCTTCTCTCACTTCCCAAAGGAAAATGCTTGCCGAAGTCTGAACCATGTTTACCACTAATCGTCCATGGGCTTGTCTTCCAGCGTAACACCTCGTGGCGCAGTGTCTTCTAGCGTGACGCCTCTCGGCGCGATGTCTTCACCCCTCAGGCTACCAGTAGAGTCCCTGTTACCCCTCGTCAGGCTGCCTGCATGTTTTCGTGGGAAAGGCACCCGAGTGCTCGAGGGCGCTGGGTGCTCAGCAGGTGCAGGCGCGGCAGCAGGAGCAGGAGCAGTGGCAGCCTCTGTTGTGCCGTTCGTGGTTACAGGAGTTGTCTCGTGAGTAGGACTGTCGTCGCTTCCGGGCACCTCAAGCGAACCACGGTTTGTTCCGTTACTCCTCCGCGTTTCGGTGGGTGATGATGTGTTCACTGGGAATCGAGTTTGACTTCGGTCACGGCGATGTGAGCCAGAGACGCGCGAGCCAGGTGCTGGCGAAGTCGCCCGAGGAGAACGCTGAGCCGCGATGGCACGCTGGCGCTCCTCCATGTTTGCCCGTCGGTTACTCTCATCAGTTGAAATCGCCCGTGGACGCTGGGCGCCCGAAGCCGAGTGAGTGAGTGTGCTCGCGCGCTTCAACTCTCCGAAGATTGCATCCTTGTGTGCGAAAGGTCGCGGACGAGACGGTAGCTATAGCGCTCGTTCATCGTCAGACTTGATTCTTGTCTTGGCCTCAGAATGCATGGCGCAAGCGCATTGGCCAGTGCTGTAACATAAGTCTCGTCGGCCGAAGTCAGCTCAATGAGACGAGTGAAGTGGGTACAGATAGCGTCCAGCGTTGCGATGTTAGCGAGACGTAGTTGGCCAAGAGTAGATTGAAGAACAGAGACCCGAGTCTCTTCAGAAACATCCGTAGCGGTGGTGCTGTAGATAGTCTTGACAATTTCGTAGACGTGAGAAGAAACCAGTGAGTCTGGTATGGTTAGCTAAGGACTCGACATGCAGAGTTGTTACCTACCAGGTAGTTCCAAAAGGTAAAGCTTAAGGACACTAGCAACGATGGGTACGTCGTACTTCTCGAGTAGTTCATCAGGGAACCTCTTGCCAGTGTTGATCTCAGACCTAAGGGTGTGGGTTTGCGCCAGAGGGACGTCAACGAGCCAGATACCACGGCGAGCTTCGTCGCCCTCCAAGTCGGGATAGTGGTTGTCCAAGAATGTAAGGACAGTGGTAATGAGCACTGGAACACGCTTTTTGTCTGAGCGAGCCCGAGCCTCCAAGTCTACACCGAATGTTTGCTCTATGCGTTTGTCAGTATATTGTTGTAACTGGGCATGCAGTGCATCATACCGTCTACTGAGTTGTAGTAGTTCTCATAGGTCGTAACTCTAGGCACGAATGGCCCAGTCCTGTAGTTCTCGAGCATGTATCGGAGATCACCTAGAGGCTGAACGGTCTCTTGGAACAGCATCATCTTGTCGACGGTGCTCTGTAGACTAGGAATGACGTTGCTGACAGCACCAGAGAAATCCAGGATGACCGCCTTGATGGCCTTCAGCCTATCCAGTTCGCAACGCTCCATAAATTTGAGGTGATCCACCATAGCCTCTTCCAGATTGCAGCGTAGGGAGTCAAGCTTCTTGACAGAGGCCTTGTAGCGCTCATCTGACTCGTGAGCCTCCCTCCTAAGTCTCTCTGCTGGTGTCTCGTTCGGGTACTGGTTGTTAAGTGGGTTCCATCCCTGGAGGTATTCCTGCACGGTTGAGACGGGTGAATCAACAGCAATGCTGTCAGCTGACGAGGCCGACATGGCGGTGGAAGATCGAGCCAGGGGCTGCTTCTTCTCAGGCAGTCCAGTAACCTGGAACGTCTTGGGCTTCCATTGGTAGTTCATTCGAGAGCTGTTCGCGAAAGTGTTGCCGACATTGCCGACTAAGCGCAGGAAGCCATGTGCTACGAGGTCCTGACCAATGCGCTCCGCATAGCTCACTGTGGTGGCTGCCATGTGCTTCTGGATGTATTCGGTGATGTCGGCACCGCTTGAGCAGTTTTGGTAGGTACCGAGGATGGGAACCTTGACCTCCGCGATCTTGATGTTGTCCAGCATGTGCGTGAGTATCTTCTTGACCTGGTCGGGCTGGTAGGTTTCGTCACCAAGATCGATGGGCTCTTCTTCTTCGTTCTCTGGCTCAGACATCTTTATGGTGGGCACCTTCATCTTGGGGCTCTGTGCGGCCTCGCTTTGGGGGTCCTGGAACGCAAGCTTATCCTCCTCCTCCAGATCCTCGACGAGGCGGCACTTGTTGTAGTATTGTGATCGGTACTTGCGGACAGCATCGGCTTGTCGGTCATGTATCTTGATGCGCGATTGAAGATCATCCTGGGAGTTTTGCACGCGGGCAGCATGCGCATCGCACCAGCGACCGAAGGGGTTTACAACGAGTTCTCGGATGTTGGATGCGATCTTCTTGTGGTTGGCGGCCGCTGCCTCCATCTCGGTGCGCACGCCCTCGTAGGCCTAGTACTCGTTAGCCTGGAGTTGTCGCCATGTCTCCTGCTGACGCACCTTGCGCACGCTTGCGCCCTCATCTCTGCTGAAGCCCCCGCCTATGCGATCTGTGGCTGGTGTGATGGCGGACAAGCTGCTTCCATAGGCCTCCTCGGCATCGGCTCGCATGCGGGCAACAGTCAGAATCTGTTGGTTTTCCTGGACCCCCTGCTGCAGCTTTCCAAAGAGAACGCCGAGGCCTGGGAGAGTCAGCCAAAGTGGGGTGGTGTTGTGTGCGGTTGCAGCTCTTACCTCCGGCATAGTCGCTCGACCAGAAGGACGCCGCGAAACCAGTCGTCATGGCGGCGTGTGTTGGTAGAGTCGCCCAAGTGATGGCTAATGTGGGGTATCAAAAGAAACGACTAAGTTAGGTACGGGTGTGGTCGTTCAACGGCCGTAGTAGTGAGCGCGCGGAGAAGATAAGTCTGGGGAACACGCAAGCGCAGGCCCAGTGACAGACAGAGCGGCGGCGTATGTGACGTCGCACCAACGAAGAAAGGACTCGGGTGACAGGACGGTGCAGGTGGCGTCTGGGGAATTGAAAGCAAGTCGAGCAAGTCGAGACTGAGGCACGTCAGGAGGAGGGTTTTGCAGGCCGCAGCTGGGGCAGAACTGGCAGAGCTGAATGATGTCTCATGTACCCCTGCGTGTGGCCGTTTGTCGTGACAGCCCTGGCACCGTTAGGCAAGCCTACCAATCTTGTGAGCTCCCGACATTTCGCCTTTAGCGGACGATATAAATATCAACACAATTCACCGACCCCGAAGCGCGGCCCCTGCATACGAAGTAGACTAAAGCTAGAGCCACGCGCCTACTACCGTCTACTGTATGCATCATTGCCGTGCTAATGCTGTCGCGCCCAAAAGTCGACACATCCATCACTTGCACCCTCGATTACATACACAGGCAGTAATCTGCGGAGCGCCGTCATCACTGCCCGACCGCCCCTGCACGTGCTCGTGGTCGTAACCTTGATTACCCAGGTTTCGGAAGCAGGTGCATCCAAGAGACACACCAAAGCCTGTTCGGCGTGGACCCTACCTCTGTTAACCATTCATCCGTCTTACTGTACGCATACATCGCCTTGGCCCTTCCAGGTCAGCCCCGCCATCAAAACCCAAGCTTCGCAGGGGAACCGAGATCTCGCTCGGCAAACGCTCCCGGTCCGCGCAGCACGCTTCCTTTTCCATCATGGCTCCAGCTGCCTTTGATGCCAACACACAGCTCAACTATGCTCGCCACATCAAGTACTGGCGGCGAAATTTGAAGACTCTGCTGCCGCACTTCTACACCAGCAATGACTCCAACCGCATGCTCTTGGCCCTCTTCACTGTGTCTGCCCTCGACATTTTGGGAGATTTAGACGCCGCTTTGTCAGCCGAGGAGCGGCAAGGCCACATTGATTGGGTCTACAGTTGCCAACTGCCTGAAGGAGGTTTTCGTCCATGGCCAGGGTCCAACTATGGCGAGCTCAGAAGTGAAGAAAACAAAAACTGGGACCCTGCCCACATTCCTGGAACTTTCTTTGCGCTCCTTACGCTGGTCGTGCTGGGAGATGATTTAGAGAAGGTGAAGAGGAAAGAGATTCTGATATGGCTGGCTAAGATGCAGCGACCAGAGGGCAGCTTCGGAGAGACCTTGGGCGATGGTGACTATGTTCATGGCGGCAACGACTCAAGGTTCGGCTACATGGCTACAGCTATTAGATGGATACTTCGAGGCGACCTAGAGGGACCTTGTGAAGGCGTACCCGACGTAGATGTTGACAAGTTTGTCACTTGTGTTCGACAAGCAGAGTGCTACGATGGAGGTATCTCCGAGGCGCCCTATCATGAGGCACACGCTGGCTTCACCTGCTGTGCCATCGCTGCTCTGCATTTCGTCGGTCGTCTGCCCTTACCACCGTCGCAAAAACCGGACGGTCTCATCCGTGGAGTGACCGACGTTCCAAAGACCCTGCACTGGCTTGTCTCAAGGCAGACTCTGACGCTGGACGAGGATGATGGTCTTGACACCTTGAACGACGAGACAGATACATCAGAAACGTGCCATGACGCGCATACGTTTGTCAAGTTGGGCTCCCGTCCATCCGCACAAGCGAAGTCAAACATCAAAGGACGACCCCATATCCACTTTGAACTGGAGTGGGTGGGAGTGAATGGTAGATGCAACAAGGTAGCGGATACATGTTACGCCTATTGGACTTCTACACCTTTACAACTCCTTGGTCATCTGGATATCATCGATCGGCAACCCATCAGGAAATGGTTGCTAGACAAGACGCAGCATCTCGTAGGAGGGTTCGGCAAGGTCACTGGAGACCCACCGGACATGTACCATTCTTTCCTAGGCCTCATGGTCCTTGCCATGTTTGGAGAGACTGGTCTCCAGGACGTTGACTCGGCGCTGTGTATCACACACAAGGCGAAGAAACACCTAGAATCGCTTTCGTGGAGGAGGAAGATCCTCGGGATGGACAACTCGCATAACAGCACGCAAGTCCCGTTGCAAGAAAGCATAGGCCTGACTGGCGACAAGACGCAGATAGACGCATAGATTGCTGGAAATTGTGGCAAATAACGTGCATCGCCGTCGAATATTGCATCAAACCTTATCGGTCTCTATGCTCCTTGAAACTATGACATCCACCTCTCAGTTTCTTGGGAAGGCAATCAGGCTGTAAAATCATGTCTTGATGTATCACAATCTTGCGTCCATGGTAGACCCTAGTCGGTGTAGCGCCAAAATACCTCGGCCCCACCTAAATTCCTAAGATCCCTGTCCACCCAGGTAATTTTCCCAAACTCCGACACCTGCTTTGCGAACACCAGCGCCAGCGACAGCGACAGCACCAGCCAAATCACTCTCAGCCCCGCACTCGACACCACACTTGGCACAAGCTGCAACCATGAGGAACATGCCGCCGCCATCGAAGAAACGCAAAATCGCCGTGACAGTCCCCGAAAAGATCGAGTTTGACTTTTCCGCGCGCGAAGAGTACCTCACAGGCTTCCATAAGCGCAAACTTGCGCGGATAAAGCATGCACAAGAGGAGAATGCTAAGAGGGAGAAGGAGGAGAAGCTGAGGTTTAGGCGCGAGGTAGGCTATGACTCCAGTTCCAGCCTTTCTCAATGTTGCGTGACAGGCACTTTCACGTCTTGTCGCATAAATACACTTTTTGGGTTGCACCATAGACAAAGATGCTAACAACACGTCAAACTATAGCTCCGAGAACAGCGCAAAGTCGACCTAGAGAAGCACGTCGAAGAAGTAAACCGACTCGTCAAGCAAGCAAATGGCGATCTGGACGACATCGTTACGGGCGAGACATCCGCCGACGATGACGACGACGACGAAGAAGAATTCACAGGCTTCCAAGAACCAGAGCCCATCAATCAGGAAGACGAGTACGTCGACGAAGACAAATATACAACCGTCACCATAGAAAGTGTTGGCATATCTAAAGCGGGCTTCTCGAGACCAGGCGAGGAGGACGAGGATGCTGCTGCGAAGAGAAAGGCCGAGGAGGAGAGGAAAAGGCAGAGGAAGAGGCAGAGGGCAAGAAGAGGGTGTGGACAAAGGCTTGGCGAAGAATAGTGAGAGGCCTAAAAAGAAGAAGAAGAAGTTTAGGTATGAGACCAAGACGGAGAGAAAGGCTGAGCGCATGAAGCAAGGTTTGAAGAAGAGGAAGCAGAAGGAGGCCAGAACGAGCAAGTAGACGCAGTCGATGCAAAGTGCACAGAAGTTGAGAAGCTGTACACATCGATATAATGATACCCTTTCATGAGACTTGGAGTACAAAATCCGCATATCGGCGCGTTGGTTATGTCGTGATTCTGCTACGATCATCTCAGACAGCCCGGTTCATGATAGCGTGGTGGGTCATACACCGCTCCTTTGTTTAACTTTGTCAATCCCAATAATGACATGTGAGTACCAAAGTGAATGGTTTGTTGTCAGGAACCGCCAATGTATTCGCTCAGGGATTATCTAAAGCGAACAAGCCCGCCCAGCAAGCAGCCGCAGGAAAGAAAACAGATATATAGGGGTAGTGTAGGGGTACGGGGGGGAATGTGATGTGAAATCTGCCTCTTCTCCAAGCTCCACCGCATGCCGTAGTATCATCCTCCACCGCTACCGTCGCCGTTCATGTTGTCGCACGCGCTCGAAATCAGGATCCGCAGAGGGACGACATCGAAGCTCGACTCAGAACTCGACTAAATACAGTCAACAACCGCAAAAGAGAGACGACAACGAGATCAGATGTTACCGATCTCCTTGACAAAGTCGTCGAGCTCCTTCTTGGTGTCGGCGTATTTCTTGGCCATCTCCTCGTACTTGGTTTCCCACTGGTCGCGGGACTGCTCGAGGGCTTGGACTTTGCGTTCGTAGTGGCCGGACTTGACGTCGGTTTGGCGGAGCCTGGCGGGTGACGTGTCAGTGGATGCAGATCAGGGGTAGTAGATAGTGGATAGGGACAGCGGTAAACGCGGTGAAAGCAAGAAAGGAGTGAACGTACTTCTCGTTGAGCTCGCGGATCGTCCTGTCCGATTCCTCAGCTTCTTCCTCGAGAACTTGGATCTTGCGCTGGAGGCTCTCGGCTTGGGTGCCAGCCTGAGCACCTGCACCAGCTTCGTCCTTGTGGATCTTGACTTGCCCCTCAAGCTTCTCAACCTCGCTCTCAAGCACAGAGTTCTTGTGCGTCAGCGAAGTAATCTCCTGCTCCTTCTGTGTTGTCTCGGCTTCAAGGCGCTTGACAGTTGCCTTGAGCTCCTCGGCGCGGGCGCTGCTCTCATCCGCCTCAACGCGGAGAGCTTCCATGCGCTGTAAAAAGTGGCATGTCAGCGTCTACTTTTGTACAACTGATGTGCATTGTGGCGTCGGGTACAACTGGTACCAAAGAAAGGGGATTTGGCGGGGTATGCGTGGACTCACCTTCTTGATCTGATCCATAGCTGCTGGAGGTGTGTAGTGTGGGGTAGAGAAGGGTGTCTGTAGTGTGTTTACAAGTGAAGAAAGGCCGACAGCTGCAGGCTATGTAGGGATGTGGTGCAGCGCAGTGTTGGAGAGTGGTTGTTGTATGAGAATTGCCCGGGTGTGCAAGCTGATAATGCGGGCAGGCGCTGCCGAAAGGGACTACCTCCGCCCGGACCCTTTCCAAAGCCCAGACCCTCTTTCCTGCCGCCCTAGCAACCATTGGTAAACATAGGCGAGCATCGCATACCATCGTCGCCATTACGAGATAGGAATAAACCACACCGCACACGACTCGCTCAATGTAACGCCCATAATGGCTACTCTCGCAGCAAACGATCAGGAGAACGCCGTCCGCCATCTGCACGCCGGCGCTGCGGGAAAGTCGCTCAATGCCGGCCTCAAGAGCTTCAACGCCAAAACACCCGGAAACAAAGCCCCGAAGACGCCTTTCAAGATCCCCCTCAACGACGAGAATGCCGTGGGCAGAGCTGGAAACGCCAAAGGCAAGGGAAATGATCTCTTCACCACCAACAAGGGCGGAAAGATAGACGCGAATGCCTTTGTTACACCAGCCGGTAAGCATAGCGACGACAGACTGCCCAAGACGACAACTGACGTGTTAAGGTCCGCGAACTCGCGCGCCGCTGGGTATGAAGACGACCAATGCCAAGTCTAGGGCCTTTGCAACTCCAGCGCCTCTTTCCTCCGTTGGAAAGACGCAGAAACTGAGCCCTCGCATGCGCCGACCCAAAGTGAAGATCCACCAACCCGAAGTCGCCCAAGAGGATGAAGATGACGTGCCTGAGATTGAGTACATGCCACCCAAGGAGATCCCGCTCGAAGATGACATGGACGAATACCTCCCCAAGAACTGGACCATTCCCAAACTCAGTAATCAGGATATGGTCCGCGGCATCTGGCAAGCCTACCACAACCCAATCGAGGACGACGGAAGGACCCGTGAGCAGCGCAAGTTTGAGGAGGAGATACAGCAGGGTCGCAAAAAGCGCGACGAGCACATGGAGAAGGTCCTTGCCGCACAGATGGCTAGGAATGATGCTGAGACTAAGGAATACTACGGTATCAAGGAAGCGAAGAAGGAGGCACCCAAGGCACCCGTTGCACTTAGGACGAGGATGACTGGGCCATCGACTATGCGAGCCAGGTCTGCAGCTGCCGCTCTCTCTCCACCATCCAAGCCTAGCTACGCCGCTCCCGCTGCAGCTGTAAAGTCGCGCGTGCCCACTGGACTAGTCGCAAGCAGGAAGGGAGCAAAGACACCCACGGAGCTCTCAGCATCTCGTCAAGCGTCTGCTGCAGCAGCTTCGAAAAGCACCATCGGCTACGCTCAAGGCCGCGCCGGACGCGCTGCTCCAGCTGCTCGCAAGCCTCTCTCCAACGTCACCAAGCCTGCTCCTTTCTCCGCTGCTTCTCGGCCCGCCTCCTCCACTCACATCCGCAGTGCGAGTACCAACACTGGTACTATACGGTCTCGCGGTCCCATGTCTCGTTGCAGCTCCACCGCCACCGACGCTACACTCGTCGCACCTTCAGAGGAAGAGCAGCCCCGCCGCACAGCTGAGGACCTCGAGCGTGAGATGGAACTATTACTTCTCTCCCGCTCAGACGACGAGGACGATGATGCATGGATGAATAGCTTCAACAACCAGCTACATGGTGCAGATCCTCTCGAGGAA
The DNA here is from genome assembly GCF_907166805.1 of Alternaria atra. Lineage (NCBI taxonomy): Eukaryota > Fungi > Ascomycota > Dothideomycetes > Pleosporales > Pleosporaceae > Alternaria > Alternaria atra. The sequence continues at coordinate 3,528,171 of NW_025091326.1, read as the reverse complement.
GATCATGAGAACTTCCAGCTTCAGCTCCCTGAAGGTCTCTAGATCTTAAACGCTGGATGAGCTGAAGGATTCGGCATGAGCTCTTGAGTCATGTTTGCGGATGTATTGTAAATGGGTCTTGGAGTACCGGTATTGGATACCTCTTGTTTTTATTCGTGAATGATTATCTGTGTCTGCATGGCTAGCACGATGCATTAACGTGCGTAACACATAGTATAACTGTACTTTTGTAACACTAGACGCCTCACTGTCACTACTGCATATTATTTACTTCTCAAGTCACGTCTAGTACCACATCATCATGGTGAACTGACTGTTTGTTTAACAATAGCATTTGGTTAGAGTATAGCAAACGACGACCAAGGAAGCACCAACCCCGCTAGTCTCACCAACCGTTTGCCATGCCTTTATCCATGCACGTGTTCTTCTCTCCACTCCATTCCCCATGCATCCAGATTTTATGTGACGAGAAACTGTGGAAGAAAAAAGATAATGGAAGGACAAGCTCCCATGTCCATACAAACGGGACTAGGATGCGCGCTTCTGGAAAATCCCCATGAAGAAACACCGTCGATGCGCCATGCTGCTAAAATCAAAAGAGACGAAAATGTGACGTAGTGAACCTGGTCGTCGAGAATCGCCGCGTGTACGAATGCTCGTGATATAGTCGTGAGAGTGGACTGAGTTTGTGGATGCAGTATGTGGTTGTGTGGATTAGATTTACTTTCTTCTTCGCTGCGGTTATGGCGCGCGAGGTAGCGTGTAGTGAAGGCCTGGTGGACTGCAGTACGTTTCCGTATTAACACTATGTAGAGATGACCTCATCCACAGCATAGAGATTCTGGTTAAGGATCTTGTTCATGGTGAACATGTGAACGCGGTCCTGTTTGAAGACTGCGCGCATAGCATCGTCGCAGCGGATTTGACGCTTGTCTGCAGGGTCTTGCAGGTCACGCTCTTTAACGTACTCCCATATCTTCTTAACCGTCTGTGGACGCGACAACTGGGTTTCGCCAAGGAGCTCGGAGAGGGCTGGAGAAAGAGCCATCGGTTTCTGAAAGAGCAGTTAGCTTTGACTCGGGTAGCGGTGTAGATTGAGGGGAATTAACTGACATGGAAACCTCCTTTCCGACTTGGGCTCTTCTTTCTCCTCCACTACCTGACGCAATGTCGCTGTCATCTTCATCCTTGATCCGGGTTGAGCTCTTCTTCTTAGTCTTGGGCTTCTTCGGCGCGGGTGCTTTCCGCTTTGTGTTCCCACCACGTGTCGCCCTGCCCATGCGCGCGTTCTCCTCGGCCTGTAACCTCGCCGCGAAAGCCGCATCATCGTCCTCGTCCTTGACTTTGGTCTTCTTGACCTTCTTCTTAGGAGGTGCAACATCTTCGACCTCAGACAGCGCTGACTCGTCACCGGGCGGCGATCGCTTGTTGTGGGAGACGTCCGAGGTATCATCATTCGAAGTCTTTGCGCCGTTTTCAACTGTAGGTATGGGTTCAGAAACTTCGGATCCGCCATTCTGCTCGTTGTTGAACTTGTCGAACCGCTGCATAATGAGCGTAGTGATTTGCTCCTGTTTGTTCGTCTCAGTTTATGCCATGGTATGCCATGTCGAGCTTCAAACCTTCTGCTTGGAAAGGTCATCCTCGACTCTTTCTTGTAGACCCTTCCGTATGCGCTTTGCAGAGATGGTATTGATGTCGCTGGCGCGTAGGATCTCGTCGATGATGACCGAGTAGGAAGCTTCCACTTCGGCGGGGAGGGGCTCTGATGCGACACGTTAGAATATAAAGATACGCGTAGCAGGCTTCGAGTGGGTACTTACCTGTCATGGCTGCGATGTTTCCTTCCTTCACAGCAAGAGCTCCTAGAATTAGTGGTCGCAAGCTTGAGTGGTGATCGCTGTAAGGACCAGTCCCAAGTCCACCAAGTATTGTGGAGCTCAGGTACAGCTCCGACCTTCGTGATGGCTATGTCGTGCAAACAACCGCGGCTGGTACCAGCGTCTTGGAACCGGAAATGGGAGGTGTGGTATAGGCCTAGAAGATTTGTATCGAGTGTCGCGTACGGCGGGCGTGTCGCCGGTCTCTCACTTAGCGATCAGCAATCGTTGTCGCGTTGTAAACTCCAAAAGGTGAGAGACAGCCAGCGAATGTGCAGCCGAGTTAGGTCGGGCGCCTCAAAGCGGTAGTTCCGACGTAGTGGGGTCCAGTCAATAGAAAGCGACACTAAACTGCAGTCGGAAGAGACTCAAATGTAGAAGATGATTGCAGGGTAACTTGGGTGCTGTCGCGGAGATGAACAGGGCAAGAGAATAGGCACTAAGGTTCATCGATCGTTGCAGTATGCGCGATGAGGTGTGAAGTTGAATGCACGGGCGCGGTCTAGCTCCAGGTACGGCGCCGACCGTGGAGGCTGGGGAACCACGACCATCTAAGTAGTTCAATCCGACAAAGAAAGCCAACCCAGACGGTCTTGTTCGTCTCCTCCAGGTCGCATAAGCAACGTACAGTTGTCAAAGAAATGCTTTTTGGTTTATGCATCGCATTTACTGCACCGTCAGCGGACTGCGCATTCGTCGAAAGCGGTAATCTATGTATGCCACTAGTCGGGGCCGAACAAGCCTCGTTTTCCAATCATGCCAGTCGACGTCACTGGACGATCCTAAACAAGTTCACATGACCAAACACCCCACCCCGTACATCTGCTTCTCCACAGCACCCTTGATTTGATACCAATCCGCTCTCCTTTCAGCAAACTCGTATACTTCCTCTGCCCGGAATATTCCATGATAGCGATCCGTGTCTGCAATAATCGTAGCAATCTCCTTCGCTTCCTTTGCGTCGATGAGATATATCTGGGAGAGTTCGCGGAGTGCGGCGAAGTACTGCATAAGAGGCTTGTTGCGCAGCGAGACAATGTAGGCGTTGTAAGCATTCATGTCACTGTTGGAGTCAGTTACTGCTCGTATGCCTTATGGAATATATGCCATACCTGATGAGTTTGATGGCACCGTCCACACTGATTCTCTGGCGTTTCAAGTGCTTGCAGAGAGCAGTGAACAAGCGCACACCCACTTCTTGGTTGAAGACATCTAGGACGTTCTTGTCTGTGCTACCGATGAGCATGTTTGTATGTGACGAAACAACTTCCACAATCTTTGTAGCTGTCTGGCTGGGTCCAATGTCGGACATCTGCACTTGGCCGTTGGGCCCTACAGGAGGGTTGAAATCAGATGGATGCTGGGTAGTGCCGCACAAATACTCTACTTCGTCCATCAGCACATCGATACCTTTGTTGAGACCGGCAGCGACCCGTTCATCCAACATGGCTTCGAAGCGCTTTTTTTCCTTGGCTGCAAGACTGAGGAAATCGTCGCGGTCTGTGAGGTTGGCGGCTACAAGCTCCTGGAGGTAGAATACCTCGACCATTTGCTGTATCAAGTCGCCAACGTTGACAAGCTCCAAGAAGGCAACCAGCGGTGCGACACCCTCTTTGCTATGATCGGCAACTTCTCTTGGCTTATAATCAGCCAAATGACTGACAGCCTTGTCGAATCCCAACTTCATGTGACGATTGCCGAGAATTTGAACCAAATTGATGAAGATTTGTTCGGATTGCTCTTTTGCCTCTTCACCAGACTGTCCACCAAGTCTAACGAATCGCGCAGCCCGTTCCAACCCAGACTTGGCCATGTGTGTGAGGTTCAGCGCCACCTCGATGCTAAACAGCGACCTGATACCTTCCAAACGAGAGTTCATGATGGCTGCTTTAGCGGCAAGCTCGGTCGTCGGGGCTTCGATTCGTGGTGTAGGCGATCGATCGCCAGGGCCTGGAGTACCAATCCTTGAAGAAGGCTCCAATGTAGCACTGCCATTCATTCCAGGTGCACTTTCGGTTGGCTTACTAGTACTAGACCCGCCGATAGTGGGGAGTACGCTGACGGGCATCATAACCACCTTCTTGAACGATGACAGAAAGTCTTGTTTAACAGCTTTCCTGTTGACGTTCGCCATGTATAGAGTTTCGGTGCTTTGCTCTTCTTCCATTAGTCGCTTCTCCCAAAGATCGACCTCTGCTGCCGACTTTCGCTTAAAGTAATCTAGTTCCTCCTGTAGATAAAGGTCGATGTGTTGCTCGAAGCAACGAGACACGATGCGCATCGCCTCTTCTCTAAAATCGGGCTTGGATGCCTTGGTAGGATGCAAGGAGACTGCGAGTTGAAGCGCTTGCTCGTAGACACCTGCAACCGCTTTGAGGTACGCTTCAATGCTTATATCGTGAGCCTCGTCAAACAGAGTTGTGAGGTATTCGGCAATGACATCGTCCGCAACGCGCTCGAAGAAGGTTTGTAGCACGTCAACAGTGGGTGGGAAGACGCGGTCGATGATGCCTGCTTCTTCGTTGAGTGCACTCGCCAATCCTCTGAAAAACTCGTGGGATGGTTCCAATGTCAAGACTTCGTTGCGCAGGCAATCTGCAGGGTCACCGAGCTTCTCTTTTTCCAACATCAAAGGGTGGTTGTGAATAAAAGAGTCTAAACATGCCGCGCCTCCGTTCAGGGCCACCAAGACTGTAGCAAATCTCTTCATACGACCATCAAAGTCTTTTTCCGCGTAGCCTTGCTCGAACTCTCTGAGTACAGCGTTCTCAAAGATGCCAGTCATTGTATCCAGCTTCTCCTCCCGCTGGCCCCAACCTTGCGCATAATCGCTCTTTGCAAATATCTTGAGCTGCGCCAGCATTTGTGCCTGTTGCTCGGGATCACGGTAGGTCCGAAATAGTATGGGATCTGTGTGACTTCTTGATCTCTCCAAGTCGTAATAGAATGGGGCCAGCGCTCCATAGACCTTCCCATACTCTTGTCGTGCCATGCCTCTAATAGAACGCACATTCGACAGAACCTTTACAGCCGCCTGCGGATCCACGGTGTACGAGCTTGGGGCCAGCGTTCCAGATGATGATAGGGTCATATCATTGAAGCCCTTGTCCAACGTAGTAGACCGTGGTCTATTTCTGTGTTCCTGTGACTTCCGCAGCATATCCTCCTCTATTGTGGCATCAAAAAGCGTCATGCTGGTCTTTCCAGGTATGTCGTCCCCTGGGGGCATCCCGTTGGTGCTGCCATTGAGTGCAACACCAGATCTACGGGCCTCCTCCGCTCTCTGTGCCTCTAACTTTTTCCGCCTTGATTCGTCAAATCTACGCTTTGCTTCCGCTTCGTTCCAGCAGCCCATGGTTCTAAGTCTTTGTATCCACCTCGTGTCATCGTATACCATCTCCCGCATACGTCTCGAGGTGCGTGCGAAGCTGAACATGTCGGCAATGGGTAGGTAATCGAGGATCGCATTGATGAGCTCTGTGGCTTGTAGTCAGATACATGATTTCGAATACAACTGAGTTCATACCGGCAGGTAACACAGCTTTGGAATCATCATTCACCAACTGCGTCGTTCTTAGCGACGCGAGGACGGACTGCTGTGTCTGGGGCACAGCCCGCTTGAAGTTGGATTTGGTCGCCATTATTTTGTACTGAGGTAGAGACTGTGTTCGTTAAGTTTGAGTGAGCGTGTTTCCCATTATTGGAGTTCAGTGATGCTCCGCGTGGTTGCTGCGGGGCGAGGGCTGTTCGAAGCGTGGAGCAATGACCGCTGGCGTTTGGCGGCAGGGTCCCGTAGATCCAACATGGCGCAACGATTGATCGCCCGGCAGCTAGAATCTGTCTACGACAACACGACGCAAAACAAAAAAAGTCGAGATTGAATTCATTCACTGGGCAAGTTTTCAACTCGGCATATTGTAAGAACCTGGGTGAGAGAGGTTGTTACACTTCATGGTCCAAAGCATGATGTCGAGCGTGCACGCGATCTCGAAGCGGAGCGCAAAACAACACGTAGAAGGTAAGCAGGTCATTACGTGCGGCTGCAGCGTCCGCTATAGTAAAACATAAGGACGCATAATTCTACCGAGATGGGCTTGTACACATAAAGCCGTCGAGATGAGACTTTCCATAAGGCGAAACCCAATGCCCACACATATGCAATCAGTCGCGGTGTCAACCTGAACTGTGTACCTAGTATGCATCGTAGCCGTGCGCAGAGAGGATAAGTTGCCCTGTTCGCGAGATGAGTGTCTCTGAGAACAGAGTCTAGGCTCTTTGATGTTCAACACATGCATATACTACGTAGTACAAGCACAACGCAAATCATGAGTTACAGCCAAGCTGCTTGCCTCATGGTCTGGCATTACTCAAACTGGCCCAAAGTCTCCCCCAGCCAAGACTTTTCGTAGTTGAGATCGTCGCGGATCTTGTTGCTATTGTAGGATGAGGCGCGCGTGGTACCCGAAAGGTTATAGCCCCTGGGCTTAGAGGACTACCACCGTCTTTCATGCTCGACTCAGACTTTGTGTGCTCTGGCTGTGCAGCCGAAGCTGAGTGGCAATCTGGGAGGACCTCGGAGGCTCTGTTTGTGTTGGTTGCAAGCAGAGGCTCAGAGGTCCTTCAGTAGGCAAAAGAGGTCCTCCTGTCAGGGGCACTGCAGGGCGACCTGTAGGGCTTTCCCAGACATATTGTTACAATGACCGAGTGGTTGAGTATTATGTGCTGATGATTGGTGAAGGGCGCTGGGGCGCAGCCGGGCACATTGAGAGGGCGCGACCACTGGCGACGCGACGACGCGTAAAGTTCCCGGTCTCGTCCACAACCACTTGTGCAGCCTGTCATCGGCAAAAGGGATGAAACGGAGAGACCCTGGCTGGCTGTCTCTCTGGCTGACGAAGGCTCTTGAGACGTCAGTGTGAGCACACTCCAGGCCTGTACCTGCGTCTCCGAATGCGGGCCGACGGATCCAGACCTAGCGCGCACTGGCGGCGTGGCTCGATTGAACGTGACAGCGTGTCTGGGAGCCGCATCCGAGAAGCCTCGTGATTTTGTGTGGCCAGCGCATGTGGCTCTGGTGGACCGCCCATGGTCTGAGACGCGGTGACGCGCTGTCCCTATGACGGCATAACGGGTGTTCGGCGAAGCACAAAGAAGGCGTCTAGAAACCGCTTATGAAAGGTTGTGAAAGGGTGGTGCTGGGTTCCGGGCCTCGATGCGCAGGGATGTGGAGAGTGAAGCAGCGAATGGGTTCGGCTTCCGCAGCTTCTAGTCCCCCAGGACCTTCCTCACACACGCGCGACAGCTTATGTTATCAGGCACGGATGCCAGGCTTGTCGACGACTCTTTGAGACACTGGGTCGGCGAGGCGGATGCACGATTGGCTGTTTCACGCTGAATTGTGGGCTTGACAGCTCTGTCCTGTTCCATCCCCTTTCAGACGCCGTCCAAGAGTCATCCCAGAGAAGCAATGTGCAATTGCTTCACTTCCAGTTGGCTGTGCTTGCTATACGTACCGAAGGGCCACGTACTGGGACTGGGTGCCCTTCTGGCCCGTCCGTTGCCCCGTGGATCATGGAGGACACGGCCAAGGTAGACGTCAGTATCATGAGTTACTGGAGGACCATGACTTCAGAAGTTAAATATATATGTCCCAGCTATCGGTCCACTGTCACAAGTACCGACACTTCTGTTGCACCGCTACCATACAAAGCCGCGTTTGTGAATCTTAAAGTCTCACACATAGTCTCACTTCTACCCACTCTTAAGCACACCTGCACCGATCCGAACACCGTCCCATAACACAATCAACACTATCACATCCACATCGACATCCAAATCCAGCAATATGTTGTTCGCCATCTCCAGACCCAAAGTCTCTGGTGAGGGTCAGCCCGGTGATGGTGGTCGTAAGTCATTCCCAAAAGTATGGTTGTGAAGTTCCGTTGCTGACTGCCACAACAGGCAAGCCGCTACTCTCCTCCGACAAATGAAAGAAAGGCTGCGCCTTCTCAACCAATCAACCATCACCACCACCAATCTCCAGCATCTCGGGCACGCCATGCGTTTTGTTTCGAAAACCGATTTCGCATTCATCACCACGATCGAGAAAAAAAAGCAACTCAGCATGTTACAGTGCAACAGCGTCGCTTTTGTCGCGCAACCCGGCAGTCGTTCCCCTGGCCCCCAGCTACCCTGTTAGCCGGTCCAAGATGCACCATCGTCAAGATGCGACTGCGAGGCGCAGCACCGCTGCGTCGACCGATTGGGAGAATGCTGCCACGGGCTGTGTTTTTACTCCGGTGAACAATACTGGCACAAGAGTCATCGAAAACACGACCAAGGCGACTTGGAGGTCCCGGGGCTGCTACTTATCGATGCGGCCAAATCGCGAAGATGCCTGGAGTTTGCCTTGAGTGCGCCGTGTCCGCAGTGTGGCTTTGGGGTGCGGCTGTGCAGCACATGTGCTCACCTCTTCACCAGCCTAACTAGGCACCAAACATCGGTTCACCATTTACGGGCCCCCAATGGCCACTTTTCTGCCTGGAAATACTGCCCTGGCCCGTAAATCGAGTCCCTCACCGTGGCTCTGCTGGTGAAGGGCGGTGACTAAAGGAGTCACCTTCGGGGTAGACAGGGCTTTTAGCCTTCTAGAAGGACGCTAGAACGAGTTGCAGCCTGGTTGTCGCCTTGTTCGTCAGGATACACCCAATGAGCATTTCCATTTCACTTTTAGTGGCGCAGTCATGCTTCTTTTGACAGTCAATTCAATCACCGGAGCGGATTAATCTCGACGGTTTCTGCGTCATAGCCTGAAAGAAGGCAGTCATTGCCTGTTCCTGGACGGGATCTGAGGCTACGACAGGCCTCAGGATGTAGATACTTATACAATGAAAGCGCCTCTGAGGTGTGAGACATCACAAACCACAATCCAACCTTGAAATCTGCCTGCATATCACATACGAACCACAGCCCGCAACCTCCAGCAACATCTGTCTATTAAGACACACCACCCAAAACACATACGCTACCATCACACCCACCACTACCACCACCACCATGAGACTGCTTGAACTGAACAACGACCTCACCTACTCCGAGCCCCAACCCCGCGACGGTGGAGCCCCGAACCCAAGCGCAAGATCATCACCCTCAATGTCTCTTTTCAAGGCACCAAAGGATGGCTCGCAACCTCGTGACGGAGGTTAAGGACCTTGGAGTCGACTTCAGTATGTATAATACTTCGTACTCTGCACCATGCTCAACCTACTAACAAGACTCAGATCATATCTCCAAACCTTCACTCAGCTGAATGATGCGACCCCATCCTACCATCTCCTCCAAACGGAGTCGGATCGGTTTAAAGGACTCCTACACCCACAGCTCCTACACAAGCTCCTCTCGACTTTAGCCGCAAACGACTACCACTACCGCATCTTCTTTTCGGTACCTCAATTTATCCCCCTGAGGACGACCTGCTACATTATTCTGTACTTTCAGCTGCATCTTAGGCGCTTGGGACTTTTCGTTTTGTGTATAACAAGAGACTGTATGATGGACATGATAGCGATATGTTTTCTGGGATTTTAGAAGGCGTTCTGATAGAATAGGAGCAATCCCATAGCAATGGTCATCGCTTAGGCGCCTTTTGGGCAGGGCGGATGAGCATTGCATTGAAGCTTTATCGGACTTGATCCTATAAGGCATGTATCATAGTAGATAATGGGAGGCACAGTAGCATAGCCATAACAATTGTAGATCATAAAGTTTGGCAAAACTATACATCATTGAATATGACGTGTCGCGGATGTGATTGAGGTATTAGAAAATGAGTTAAAGTTGATGGGATCGTTGAAGAAGAAGATGGATGGGGCGTTCGCATTCGCGTATCTGTAACTTACCCCACGCTGCCGCCTATCCTAAGCCTTGGCATAGATAATGAGATTACATGTGTTGATGCGTCTGCATGCTTGCTTGTTCTCCCCGTGGGTGCGAGGATGATATATGTGAGCGCGTGCGTCGCAAGCAAGCCTCAAGGCAACTCTCAAATCTTTCTTCGCGACGCCTGACCATCCCCTCACAGTCTGTCAGATTTCGTCGTTGGACTCGAAGATGACGTTCTCCCGCCCATAGTGCTTCGATTTGCGGACCCCGCAGCAGGAACTAGACGTTAGTCACAGAAACCCAAAAACAGAGTCACGCACGCGCAAACATGGAGATTTTCACGGCTCAGAAAGCAACGTGCCGCCTAGTCGACCAGAAAGAGCACCATCGGCGCGTTGTGCCCAGGCGCGAGTAGACTACTGGTGCTTAATCACGATGGTGTTCAGGGAAACACGATTCCTTCTGGCGCGCAAGACGGAGCACAGTCCTTGAAAGTCTTGTCCTTGCGCCTGGCTTGCTGCTCGCGGAGGAGCCAAGAGCACGGTCAATATAAGAAGGGTTGTGACTGCCATCGCGTCATCACTTCGGCTTTTGTTGAATCTCCCTTACTTTGACGATTCGCTTCCAAGTAAACGCCGCGACTTCATCCTCGTTTGCGCCGACGCACACGCTTCTACAGAAGTAGCCTACTACCAATCGTACTCTCAAAGCTCTAATCAACACCAATTCGCGCAAGATGACCACTCGACCGAACGAATACCAGCGCGTTGCCTCGCACGGGCGCGGAGGTGCTGGTAGGTTCCTATTTTCCTTTAGATCTTGAATCGCAAGTCCATAATGCTTGGGTGATGATTAGCTGGGCCTGGATATCTTTGCAGCGCACGCAGGCGCGCAAAGACTACAACATGCAGTCAAGCAGTCGACAACCCTCGTGAAGCGCTTTACAATCCTTCACCAGTTTCTGCTTCTGAGCCATCACTAACGTTCCAAGGCAACATCGCAAAGGATGACCCTACCAACTACCCAAAGCCCGAGGACCTTGTCACTCCAACACTCAAGTCGAACACATACACCACCGGCCGAGGTGGCACTGGAAACATGGCGAAGAACGACCCCGAACGCCCTGAGCTTGCGCGCGCTGCTCAAGATGTCGACAGTAAACCGCACCCAGAGCCTCAAGGCCCCAAACACTACGGTCGTGGAGGTGCCGCCAATATCATCGGCGACGGACAGCCTGCGCAACGAAAGAGCGCCGAGGCTAAGCGCAAGAGCGAGGAATCTAAGCGCGAGGACAACGGAAAGGGCCTGCTTGGCAAAGGCAAGGACTTGTTGAACAAGTTGGGCAAGAAATAAGCCTGATTAAGCTAATGGTCGGCAATATGATGCTACATTGAAGGCACCTGGCTTAACGATCTGCCCTGTAACATATGATGGGTCTCTTGGTTTCTTTATACGGTTCATGATATCCCAGGAAGCGCAAGGCTTTTAATTGGCGGGCGGGAGGAGTTGGTGGCATATCTTCTTATAATCCGGACGATTGTCTAACCTGGCATAGTGTTATTCAATTGCTTGATTACCTCGTCGATCGTTATGCTTGATTTGCTAAATCTTCTGTGCGGATGGCTGCTATGCCATTCTTTCGAGAAGGCACTTTGGCTCGTGACATTACATCCTACTGCCTGGACTTTCGTTGATGCTACGCAGGATGTTGGAAAGGGTCTGAGAGCAGCGCACCATCACCTGAGTTGATTACATCACTCTTACATGACTTTTACCGTTGACATTCCAAAGTGGCGTACTACTGTTTGCTTTTCTCACAATCGTTAGCCCTTTCGGCATTCTGTCATCTCGCAACCCGTGCAATGCTTTGATAGGACAGCGCCGCTTATTACTACCGGAAGGTCCATAAAGGGTCTTCGGCAACAAGCAAGCGTCATGCGCGGGGATTTACGACATCCACCCGCAGCGGGGCCCTCATCCTCGCACGGTTACATCAAAACATCGCCATCCGCGTGTAGTACGCATTTGATCTCAAGTTTTCTTCAGTATTATCGCCACGCAAGCCCAAACGAAACGTTTCCCGAATATATGACATCCAATTGCCGAGATCAGCACACGCACATACGAGCCGTCGCTGCAAACGTGAAACAAGAACAACCCATTCCAGTCGCGCTCAACTCCGGTTCCCGATGGCTTGGTAAGCTATCAACGCAGTCCGTCGCTTATACATCACCTGGTAGGGTCCTGCCGTTATGGAGAGTCGTCCGATCGCCATGCTGTGGCTGCAGCTAATGCCTCACGGCTCACATGAGTTGCACGCTTTGGTGGGGTGTAAGAAAGTGACGTAGAAAGGTCAACATAATCCAACCATTGGGAAAGATAGTCGAGAAAGATACTGATCATGGAGTTTCCGGGATTATTATATCATACATGGAAGAGATCGAAAAAAGCGCAGTACGCGAGACAGTTCGCATAGAGCACCTTTACTCTCACACACCCTCCCGAGGTCCTCTGTATGCATAGCATCGGTCCTATACCAGCTCCAGGAACACTCCCGCTCCACACCGTCCATACGTAGATAAGTGACCCGGTGAGCGGCGATAGACCCGCCCGGCATGCGCTCTTTTCCGAGAGCATGAGCCTTGGAATCTTGGGGATGATGACACCCACTCCACCACACCGTATATGCATAGGCAATATGGTTCGTTCAGCCTGCAACAAGTACGCCTTGCTCCACGACGTGGTCTGTCACTATTGGTCTGGAAGAATCGTTATGCAGCCTTCAACTTTCACACCGTTTTCTTTTTGTTAGCCGAATATGTCATTCGGCTTATGGTTGGCTGAGTATCGGCTTGTGTGTTAAAGTTGCGGCGCGTCCCGCTGTTGTAGCCTTACTGGCTCTATATACCTTCCGGTTTTTCGCAATTCCTTGCTGTTGCGTATACTTGTCCTTCACTACTAGTATAACAGCAGATCAGTTATCATTCATTGTAATATGTCAAGTACTACCACGACGGAGACGGAAACTTACGTGGATACCTGGGTTCACTACCACGATGGTGGTGTACCCGGTCGGAGGCCAGTCCTCAAAGGCACCGCTGCCAAAGAAACGTTCAATGAACTACCCAAGATCGACTTCCAACGTATATACTCAGACAACCTGGATGATAGAAAGGAACTAGCGAGAGAGGTGGGCGCCGCGTGTCGAGACATTGGTTTCTTCTACGCAGTGAACCATGGAGTGGATAATGACATATTGGAAGGCACTTTCGAAGCGTTGAAGGAGTACTTTGCGCTACCAAAAGACATCAAGATGGAGACTCATAACCAAAAGACGGAGAAGTTCAGAGGTTACGAAGCGTTTCTAGAAGGAAAACTCGACCCAAGTACACGAGGAGGTAGCGTCTTCACTGACTCCATACACCGAACCGTGCATATCTCTAATAACAATATCTAGATCTCAAAGAAGGTTTCCTGATGGGCGAAGACTTCACCGACGAAGAGCAACTCTCTCTCGTCTCCTCTCTACCCCCTTCCCCACAAACCCCACGCAATCAATGGCCCACCCACCCCTCAGTCTGCTTCTGGCGCCCCGCAATCTACCGCTACTACAAAGCCATGTTCGAATTCAGCAAACGAATGCTCCACATCTTTGCCCTCGCTCTTGACCTCCCCGAAGATTACTTCGACACCATCACAACGCATCCCATGACCAACGTGCGCGCCGTCCACTACCCACCACAAGAGCGACAGAGCGACGTTGGAATTGGCGCCCACACAGACTTTTGTTGGTTCACGCTCGTCTGCCAATCCAAAACCGCCTACCCGGCCCTCGAAGTGCTAAACGGAAACGGCATCTGGGTCCCCGTACACCCACAACCCAACACTTTTGTTGTCAACATTGCCGATTTCCTCAAATTGGTTACGGGCGGTTCGTGGCAGAGTACTGTGCATAGAGTGAGGAATATCGGGGGTGAGGAGAGGTATAGCATGCCTTTTTCTTTAGCCCCAATGAAGATGCAAAGGTTAGCGTTGTGCCACATTTGAGAGAGGAGGGGGTGCGGTATGATGAGTTTGGTGTTGGGGAGTATTTCCAGAAGAGGTTGGATATTGATCGGAGGACGCATTTGGATAGAGACGAGAAGGAGGAGACGGAGAAGAAAGAGGACAAAAGGCCGACGGTGGAAAGGAAGGATAGTGGGCTTTGAGAATGCGGGCATATTTTTTGGCGGGGGGATAATGCGTCAATTTGTAAAGTGAATTTCGGCCTCAAGATATCCATAAACTAGTTTTTGCTTGAGAGATACTATGCTTCGTGAATCCATATAGATAGCCACGCTATCAAGCATGGCCATTTCGCCTCTTCGCTTCCTCCAACGCCATACGTAGTCGTTCTTCCTTTGCCGTGTCCTCACTACCTTGCCCCGTCTTCCTCTGCACCAACTCCATAATCTCAGTCTCATCACTATCAAGCACACTCACTCTCCTTTCATACTCCTCTACCAATCCTTTCTCAGCTTCTTCCTTCTCAACCTCCAACTCTCGTATACGTTCTGCATCTGCATCATCAGCCTTCACCTGCGCAATCTCAGCATCGATGTCGGCATTGTTGGATTCAACCTCCAGCGCATTGAAGAGGGAGAGAAGAGCCTTGGATGAAGTTTTCAGGGCTCTGAGTGTCGATTGTGCTTGTATGAGAACATCCGGGTCACCGGTGCCATCCTCAAGATCCTTGATGACTGCAATGACGTAGTCGATTTCTTTTTGCTCATCGCTCACCGCATCAACGACGACTCCCTCAGTAATCTGAAGAAGTTCGCTAATACGTTCAGCCTTCTCACGCTTAGCTTCGAAAATAGCTTGTTTCTCCGCATTCTCGAATTGCTTCTCAACGGCCTTCATCTGACTGATGTTGCCGGCGGCGTAAAGAGGTTGCGTCTCGGTTTTCTTGTAGCGTCTATCGCGCTCTGCAACAAGCTGTACGACACTGTCGTGTCTCTTCTCGATCCGCTCGTGGATATCTCTTAGAAGCTCGAAGCAGTCTTTCGTACTTGGATCATCCGTCTCCTTGAAGCTCTTGAGTCCTCTCACAGAGGATTGCAGAAGATGCTTAGCTTCCACGTACAGATCCATGAGGGATTTGATCTCGGCATGTAGGCCATTGAAAATTGGATCGAATACGGTGTCCACGTAACTCTCGTATTCGTCCTTGTCTTCTTGTGCTTTGAGCTCGCCCTCTTTCTGCTTGAATTCTTCCTCGAGCTGATTCATCTCCGCGTACGAGATCTCATTGTTGTTAAACAGGTCGTCGTTATGCTCCTCGTTCTCTTCTTGACGCTTGCGGCGGGCGTCGTCCTTCTTACGCCGGTTCAGCGATGTTGACTTTTCCCATGTCTTCGTAAGGTCTTCGGTGTTGCTGGATTTTGATCCAATATCCGCGAGCTTAGTTCTGAGATCTTGTATCCGGCGATTCGAAGAGTCAGAATTGATCTGCTTCGGCAACAGACCCTTGAGCACCTGGTTCGGATCTCCCTTTGACGGTGTAGCGGCAGACGCTGGGCGGCGTGGAGTTAGAGTCAATGGCGCGGGCAAGGGAATATCTGCTTCGCTACTGGAAGGCCGAGGAGCAGGCGACTGTGCAGTCGGTTGATGAGCTCCAAAGAAGATCTCATCATGGCCCTTGCTGTTGCTACGTCCCGATGGTGAAGCCACACCTGGAGTATTGGAGAAAGGCATCGTTTGTCTGTGCCTCAATTGAGGAGGGTCAATGGATATGCTAGCAGGTGGAACGTATGCCTTGTATTGAGGTTGCATCGGCTCCTCAGGCAGAGATTGAACTGGCGTTTTGTTTGTATCGTCGTCAATAGAGCTTGTCGGAGTCAGAATTGTCGTTGATACTACCGAGGGAGGTGGCTTCGGAGGGCCCTGATAGTTTTCAATAGGCGGCATCGTACTTTGACGTGCCAAGATAGGTCTGCCACCAGGACTATATTCATAATCGTCCTCATATGCAGACCCCTGCGGTACTTGTATGTTCAGATCCTGTCTCTTGGTGGATATGTTTGAAGTTGCAACTTGCTCTGTTTGGTGTGACGTCTCTGGCTCTACTGGAAGCGTTTGCGTTGAGGCGTCGAAAAAGTTGATTGTCCTCATGCTAGACTCCACCTTCATGAATGCCTTGAAAATCTTGATTTTCTCTTCAACTTGCGGTGCTGCTGCCTCACTACGAAGCATGGTTACGTATCGCTCTAATGAGCCGACATACCACGGGTCGATATCCGAGATAAGATCGGCAGGGGTGGCTTTTGGCAATTCTCTCGACTTTTCAGCTTCAAGTTGACGCTTCAACTCAGCGACGAGATTGTCACGCTCTTCAATATTGTGTTCCTTCCCTTCCACATCTTCTTTCAGTCTTTCAATCGTCATGTTCTTCTCCTTTACTAAAGCCTCGGAGTTGACAGTGGCTTGGTCTGCGGCGGTTCTCACAGTCTCAATCTGTGCACGTAAAACGATCATCTGGCTCGCACTATGCGTTTTGTTGGCTTGATACTCAGATAAAAGTTTTTGATTGTCAGCCTCCAGCGCTTCAATCTTCGCGTGTAGTTCAGCCCTTTCCCGTTCTGCATCTGCGCGTAGCTGGTGGATAATGTCATCCTTCTCTTTTAACTCCACAGTATAGTCATAGCTAAAGGATCCAGCGTCGTTAGACTCATTGGTAGTTCGTGACTCGAAATGATGCTTGGGCTGTGTCGGTGTGTGTTGTGATGTATTATACCCGCTCTCGGCTGAGACAAACCCTGTCGTCAATGCAGCAAGTTGATAGGGAGGCTTCGCACCCTGTATGGGTCTTGGCGTAGTTCTCAGGGGTGCGACGATGGCATCTTCTACAACGAACCCTTGGTCAGACGACTGCGAGTCTTGACGTAGGGCAAGACTTGTCGTCACAGACGGCGGTGTGGGTGTATAGCCTTCATCCCACTCACTTGAACTCACATGTGCGGGACGTACTGCAGGACTGGGAAAACTATGTGTCGAGGGAGGAGATGGGACGTGAGCAGGCAACTCAACGCTTTCTGGCTGGGTAGTGTCGCTTTTCTTTTCCTCTTTCTTTACCCCAAATAATTCTTCGTCGTCGATTTCCTCACTGCCACCTAAATGTTCCCAATCAGAAGGTGCACCCGCGGCCAGAACACTGAACCTTGACTTGTCATCGCGAGGTGGAGGCGATACGGGTAGTTTGGGTGCGGGGGGTTTTGGTGAGGACGTCTTGTTCTCTGCGCGTTGTGCGTAGAGATTGGCCAGGGCTATGGAACTCACGGAGTCGGTGCGTCCAGATACAGGTTGATAACCAGATGCAGAACTCACACTCGGACGATTAGATATGGGAGACACAGGTTGACTCGGCGGGCTTGGCTGATGGTAGAAGTTCGGCGTAGCGGTTTCAATTCGATTGGATGGCTTTGGTTCTTGAATCCCTTGGTTCGGCATTTGAGCGTACTGCCGTCCTAAGAACGAGTCTTGTGCTTGGTATCCTGATTGCGGGGGCTGCTGCTGAGGCTCATAGGTCTGTGGTACGCTATGTTGATAAGTAGACTCGGGTGCTGGAGATGCGGACTGCCACGGTCTCTGCAGGTGCGGATCTGATGGAGATGGTTGACCATGATGTTCATACACTGAATGTCCATACTGTTGCTGTACTAGTTGTTGCTGCGATTGCGCCTGTGGGTATATCGGTTGTCCGACCGGCTGTTGCGAAGCTGGTATTGCACCCCAAAATGACCTTGATACTGATGCTGCTGCTGCTGCGGCGGCGGCGGGTATTGGCCTGACGGTTGCTGTGACTGATGAGGTGTCTGCGATTGTGGCGGGTATTGATCAGAGTTGGGGTGTCCATATTGAGGTTGGTGGTGCTCTGGATGTTGCACACTCTGTTGGCCATGTCGAGGAGGCAGAGGCGGCGCTTGCTGCTGGGCATTATGATATCCCTGTGCGTACTGTGGTTGCTGCCACGTAGGAGCTACTGGCGGAGGAGGAACGTATGCACTGGGTGCTGGGAGAGGTGGCTGTGTGTATGCCGGCTGCTGCTCATTCGGGCTGACAGCAGTGGAGGGTTGATGTGGTCCAGCTGATGGCGCATTCGTGTATGAGCTGACCTGGCCTGCACCATAGATGGAGCTGGGCCTTCCTCCTTGTGAAGATGGGAAGTATGAACCTCCCGGTGTGGCTGAAGGCGGCGGAGGGGCTGCATTATGATATGGCTGTTGTGGTGTCCCTTGTACTGGGTATCCTCCCTGTTGCGCATGAGGCGCGTACCCGGTATTCGGTTGCGATTGTTGCGACCAATTCTGCGTGCTTTGCTGCTGCTGCTGCTGCTGCTGTTGTTGTTGTTCTTGCCGTTGGACTGCCGCTGCGAAGCCATAGGGTTTGGGTGGAGGTGGAGGAGGCTGGTCCTGATGTGGTGGAGGGAGATGATACGATTGATGCTGCGCACCTGGCATAGTACCATACGTGCCCGGATTGTACCCTCTTGTCCCTTGTTGTTGCGATTGATTCCATGGGTTCGACGTATGCGTCGGCGTTGGCGCAGCCCATTGGCCGTGGGCTTGAGGAGCAGGTGCTTGATATCCCTGAGAAGCTTCGCCATCAAGTCAGCGCCTCGCTCTGGATCTATAATAAATGTTGCATCACATACCTCCATATCCGGGGGGCGGTGGTGGCACTGGTGGAGGAGCGGTCTGCTGGCCCGTGAAGCTCGTCGTGCTTCCTGGCCGCTGGTAGCCTGGTGTTTGCCCGTAGTTCTGCATCGCGAATACGCGCTTCTCAAACAACCCGCTCAATATCTACGTGTAGCGATGGATAGCGGATCGTGTTCGCTGGGAGCGCGGGCTCGGGTTTCCAACTGAAGTGCCTGTGTGTATTAATAGGCTCTCCAGAAGTGTGACATGCACATGTACAGCAAGCGCTGGGTTTAGATCACGAAGGCAATTGTGATGAATCGTATGACATTGATGCAAGTAGTAAGTACAAGAAGTTGATACCGAAATACATCAAGCAGTGCCTCGTCCATGCGGCACAAGGCTGAATGCTCGAGTCCAGGTGCGCAGAAAGTGGAATGGTGCCACAGCCACGCGGTGATCTGCATGCGGTTCGTCCCCGCTTCGCCTTGCCCCATGTGACTTGGGCCTTCTCTTTGCCAAAACAACTCGCATTCGTGTCCAAACATCAGTATACATTAACAAATGAAACCGAGTATATTCTCGACTTCGGATCGGGCTTGTTACAGGCCTCATGCGTAAATGAAACAGTCAATCTTATTCAAGTTGTACGCTTCCGTCTCTGATCCGCGATATGCGTAAGGACATACTCCACGTCCATCGCAATCGCTTCCAGTGTTTCCTTTTGCTGGACACCCTTCGGAGCCTTACGTGTCATGCCTCCCGCCGTACTCAAAGTCATCTGCAGCACGTCAGCATACATCGACTAGTGTCAGACATGTAAAGCCTACCATATCCCAACGATGACGGTCGCTGTGGGCAGACTTTGCCTGTTGCGCAACATCTTCACCGATGCCTGCTCCTCTCGGAGCGCCAATGAGCCTCTCCAACGAGACGTAGGTGCCTTCTGTCAGCTTCTTCCCCTGGTGCTGCTTCGGATTTGCATTAGGTGTTGATCCAGACCCTGCGATGGAGGGGAAATGGTAGCATTGTGAGGATCCTTTCGTCTTCATCCGACTCCTCTCTTGCACAATCTTGACATCGCCAAATGATGCATAATCAAGCGGTAGCTGAACAGTAAAGGATTTAGAGAGCTCAGAGGGACTATGCGACCGGTAGGTGTTTGCAGTGACGATTAACACATGGAACACGCGGTCTTGTAGTAAGCTGAGTCCAGCGACCTTGGGCATTGTATGAAACATTTGAGATACTACAGTACTTTAGCAACAGCTCAGACAGACATATGACTTTCCGAATGGGGAACCTACTAAACATCTCCACGTTATGAATCTCCTCACGGTGACCTGACTGTTGTACAGCTTTCAATAGCTCTTCATGATCCCACTTCAACAGCTCAACGGCGTCGAAAACGCTCGGCGTATAGATAGCTTCATTGCGACCGTGGTCTTTCGCCAGCAAGTCACCCAACTCGGAAAAGTTGACATGGGTGTCGCTATGGGTAGAAGTTCTGACTGCCCATTTGGCTTGATTCAGATCTTTGACGCGCTTCTCAACCGAGACTGGAACAGGAATTGCATCGTTACTCTCTGTAGCGTTCAATGGGGGCATCATCACATGTCCACTCTCCGGGCTCCAGGTCCCGCGATTCTCAAAACCTTCATCGAAGTCGATTCCCCGTACTTCGCTAAAGAGGTTGTCGAGGAATTGAACGAAGCTTACATTGTGATCTGAGGCAGCATTATCGTATGTCGGATGATAAGGCAAATCGAGTTTCTTCAAAGGCTTCAAGTTGAGGTATTGGCTTTTTAACGCTGCTGTAGTAGTGGAATTAGTATTACTTGGTTTAGCATTAGTATCAGCATCCTGTCCCAAGTTATACTGAGGTTGCAATGGCTTGGATTGCACAGGATCCCTAGCATTGGCAGGTTCTGCCATGCTTGTAGCGGAGCGGAAGTCTTGGAAACCTGCAGCGGACTACAATAGGCGACCGAAGCGGGTCCGTTGCAGTCGTTTGGCGAATGACAGGAGAAGTGCGTCAAATGCCTAGACCGCTGAGATGCAAAGAATCGTGTGGTACAGGGAATAAGTGCCGCGGCTACCAGCACACAGATCAGTATCAGCTCACCCCACTCGAGGCAATTTCTTACGTACTTGACCAGGTAAGCCACAGGCTTGCACAAGGAACACTTATGCGGTTGGCACGAACTGTGTGTGGTGCGAACGTAGTGACTAATCGGTCATACACCACATGGACATGTACGGGCGATGGTCTGGAACAGACTAGATTATATGGGCCGTGTACACAGGAATTGTTGTTTGTAATGTAGATGCAATTTGGTAGATGCCAAGCAGAGATTTGATGGAAGACGTAACAATAGAAGATGAAGTTGTGACACTGAAACGGGGATCGACGAGGGTATGTGTGGCCTTGATTGGCTCGTGCCTAGTTGTGCGATATGCAAGCTAGGAAGCAGCAAGTGTTCGCTTTGAACTGCATGCCACCTAGACGGAATACGAGGACTTTATTGTAAGCAATTCGGAACGATGGTATGTATTCGGTCTCACGTTCTGGGACATACGAGCCTACAGTGTGCAAGTTTCTGGTACAGTACCCGGATAGCAGGCAAGCTATCAAGTATGGCAGAATACAACGTGGACAATGCCATCTTATGTGCTCATGATTCAGAATTGGAGTTACATTGAACAACAGGCAGTTAGTGCTGCACTCAACATACGTTCAAGTGGAATTATCCGGTGGTGCCGAATGCTCAAAGGTATGCGTGGGATTGGCACAGGAGTCTAAACATCCTCAGAGGGAACAGATCTGCCCTCCTCTGACTTAAGTGTGCCATCACCATTGGAAGATCAAGAGAGCATACCAATGCGAGCGGATATTCTGTTTTGCATGTCGATCCAGAAAAGCCGGTTGCCGACTCCGCGGTTGTCCTGCTGTCAGTAGGTATTTACGCTCCGCGGACGTCAAGCTGATAACACAGTTGCTCCTCGGAGCTCACAGCCAACGCCTGCAGGGCCCTCGTTCGCCGTTCCCGTTCGGCAATGGCAGGATTCTGTACCGGAGGTCTGGTTCAGCTGTGGCCTCAACTAACTCTCACCGGCACTTCGTTACGAAGAGGCAAAAGCAAGGGTACATGCGTCATGCAGGTGCTGTGGAGTAATCAGGTCGCAGCTGCCTGCTGATGCTAGAAATCACGCAACAATAGGAAATCAACTGTTTCATCATGATGGTTTCGTGCAAAAATCTCTCTCGTGTTCCTTTGGGGTGTGAGTGGACCCGCTGGCATATAAGCCGCTGTCCGTGGTGTATAGACAGGGGCCCTTGTGATCTATACCGAATCCGAGCACGGTGTCGAACCACCTGCACGTGATTTATTTTCTATCGAATTGAATCCCTGTCATGTGGTGCCGGATCAGCATGCCAGATCTTCGATGTTGACGGACATGGATAAACCTCTCAAGATCCACATAACACGCCACGCCAAGCGCACAATCTCGATGTCGCTCGGGCCAAACAACCGAAGGAGGGTCCACCCTAGTATGACTTTTGCTGCAGTGACAAGCTAGTTGCTGCCTCTCCGTTGGGCGCCATTGAACCCGCCTTGCGCAGACATTATGACCGCCTCATACAGCGTGCGGACTTGTTCATCAAGCAAGGCTGCCTAGCTGTCACACTACATGATGTAGTCGATGAAATGGTCCAGATCATCGTCGCAGCTGACTTTCCAGCCCCCATGTGTACAAGAGAAATTGTCAAGCACGCAGTGTTGTTCAAGCGAAAAGATCTAGATTTCCTATATACAAACTCCGCGTACTCCTGGAACCGCCCATATACCCGCCATGCAGCAGTTCCGTGTATTCTCACGGCATATACCATGGGAGCTAAACTTCCAACCCTTCTACTCTAACATGGCGGGTCCTCCGCATGCAGGCAACATCCGTCCGAACGGCGTAGGCATTGCGCATCTAGAAGGGCCCATCATCCAGCTGCCAACTCCTCAATCAGTCAGGCAGGGATCATCCTCCGTATAATCACTCGGTAATCGAAAGGTCGACTGGTTGCGTTTGGGTATCATCTCGAAATGGCAAAGAACATATGAAAACGTAAAGCGTCTCCGCGTATGCTTACTGGGCTGATGTGCGATACACGCATGCCAATCGTGGCTTTACTGGGGTTGCGCAGCGATACAGCTGTTGGCCGCATGCTGACCACTGGAACGAGCCGTGTGTAATGCTCATACCATATCGTTTACTGTAACGTTGGTATAAATTCAAAAAATCAAGGCGAAGCTTCGGTCTCCATCACGTCGTCATCCACTGCTCTCGACGCCAGCTCTCCTGCTCTCACGAGGACGGCGAGTGACCCCTGCGTTCGATAATCATGGGGGTTATGTGAGAGGTGGGGTGAAGGCATCTGTGGCATCGGTCGATCCAATGGAGAGGCTAGTGGACCCATTGTAGGCACTGGTTGGGAAGCATGCGCATCGTCTTGCTTGGGTCTACAGGTAATGTCTGCGCCGAATAAACTGTGAAAGGATATCCCGTAGACCCTTGGGTGCTGTGACCGCTCTCGGATGATAGTGTCGTGTCCTCGTGGCTGAGAGGAGGAAGACGCGCAGGTTCTCGCGGAGTCCTGCGAGAAAGCATATCGATAGGCGCTTGATAGTGGGTTGAATGGGGATAAGAAGGCGGTGCTGTAGATGTGATTTTCTGGTGAAGATCCAGGTTGTACGCAGAAGGTTGATGATATGGGTTGGCATCGAAAGGAATCCTTGGGTCCCGAATAGGGTTGGGCGCGGATGGATCAAAGGCTCCGTCTCTTTGCAAGCCATTGATACGTGGAGACGCGGAAGTAGGGGAGAATTGCTCGCCTGAGCGCGGGGAGTTGAAGCCAGAAAGGGAACGGTTAGCCGGTGACGTTGAGTTTGAGGAATAGACTGGACCGGCAGGGAGTCGTGAAGGGCCAACGGGCTGGGCTGGATCGGATTTCTGCTGTACTGTTGTCTGGGCGTCTGACTGGATAGTACTTAATCTTCGGTTTGTGGCTTGATCGTTCTGTTCGTAGCTGCCTCGTGCTGAAGTGCTGGGCTCGGATTCTAGCTTCGAACGTTTGCCTTCTGCACATGTCAATACGCTGCGGCGCGGTAAATTGAGGGTTGTAAACAGACCTTTGGTGGGCACTGAGTGTTTCGCCTTGAAGTCTTCGAGATACTTTTGATAGGCCTCATAATTTGGCGTCTTCTTGTACTCAGCTAACTCCGCGTAGTACTTCTCTTTCGCACCATTGGCCTGTCGTTCGCAACCTTCGCGTTCCTCGGCGGGCAACACTTGCCATTTCTCGCCTACCACCTTGGCGATCTCAGTGAAGGAAAGATCTTGTCCCTTTAGTGACTCTCGCACCTCTACTAAAAATTAGTTGTGTTCATGTTGCACAAAGACAAAACTCACGGTTAGAGAAGATGACGTAGGCCGATGGCGGGCGTTCTGGGGCATGCTCGTCGGGCTATGCCATATTAGCAAGATTGCATGACATGGTAGAAGTTGGAATATGGGCTACCTTGGGATGCCGCCGGTATTTTCGCTTGGCCCCTGTGCCACCCGGCGCAGGGTTGGTAGAGTCTGGCTGCTTGGTTTTGCCCTCTGGTCCTGAGTCGTCACTGCGATATGAGCCGGCAGTACTTCCAGCTCGTGTAAGACTGATGGGTAGGGGCCGATCAGAAGACTGTCCGCGCGATTCGGCAATGGCCCGTTGAAGTTTCTACACAGAGTTTAGTTGTTGGCAAGGCCAAAGGGGAAAGGAAAACAACCTACCCGACGATGTCCAAGCTTGACGTTCAGGGAACTTCTACATAGCAGTAAGCACAAGTCGAGGCAGGTACGAGTAGGGTATGTGCGCACAAGTCGGATTCTGTAATGTCGAGCACAGTCTCCCAAGTGTCGAAGCCTTCGGCCGTGAACACTTCGTGGTATTGGGACAGTCCCAATCGCGCGAGACGTTCTCTCAAGTCGCTCATGTAGGAGGGCGTGGGTGCGACCGCTGGGTGGTGTGGTGTAGCGACCAACTATCGAAATGGGCTGGCCGAAGAGGGTTCGATATGTTTGGAATTATTAAAGCACTAGTGGCAATGGGCTGGGATCGAGCGTGATCGATAGGACTCGAGTATGGCGGAACTAGTGTACAGGGATAAAATAGGAAATGGTCGCGTCGTGGCCCAGGCTATGTGATTGGTGCAGCACGACGAGTGTGGCGGATCGACTCTTAACGAAAATCCGCGTAAGGGTCAAAGTGTTGCAGGGCGCTGGGCGCAGAGAAGAGCAAGTTGAAGGAGTCGTCAACGACTAAGATGCATCCATAAGTGGTGGCGCCTAACGTTAGGTTTGGGGTAGGTGGGTCCCGGACCGATCAGCAGAATTCTGTGATTATGCTGTGGTAGGGGTAGGGAGAGTCTCGGCTATTGTAGCAGTAAAGACGGCGGACGCAGCCTAGTAGAGGCGCAACCAGGACAACGGCTGTCGATAGTCAGCAAGCGGCCGGATCTCATTTGGCGCGTCCCAAGCGGTGCTGCGCGCTGAGCAGAGTCGCACGAGGCCTGGGTTGCGGTGAGAGTGGGCAATTCTGGGCGAGGGCGGTGCAGGCCCAGGGAGAGAGAACAGGGCTAGTAGTAAGGATTCGGCGCAATCATGGCGGGCGTTGCAATTGGCGCAGGAGACGAGTCAGAGAGAGCGGGTGTGAAGAAGACGGCGGCGGCGGTGGTGGTGGTGGTGGTGGTGGTCAGGACGGGTGCAAAAGACGCAAGAAAATAATGCTGTGTGACTGTGCAAGCAATACCTTCTAGGGCCCCGGCCCAGGGCTCTCGAGATCAGAGCAGGGCAATCGACGCAACGGACAGCCAGCGAGCGCGAACACGGGACGACCAAGGGAACGCTCCAGCCACCTCTTCCTCACGGGGAGCACACTAATGCGGAATCTCCTCTAGGATATGGCGCGGGCTGATAGGCTGCGAGGGCGTGCGGGTGATGCTTTCAAGTCTACAGAACATCTCAGACAAAGGCACGATCGACGAAACGCCGGTACCTACAGTAGGGCCGATTCGCAGGAGCCGGCGACGACCTGGTCTGCTATCTGCGCTGACGGTGGTCCGCAATTGCAATTTCGTAACCCCTCCTCCTCCACCTGGCGTGTCCATGCATGTCCATGGAGAGAATGACGTTAAGCTGACATGGATGCATTTGCCTTGTCATATTGGAGCACTTCACCAACACGCCGCGGAACGACGTAAACGCCGCTGAACAGCCGAACAGGCGGGCATCCTCACGACCATGCCTGGTGCGACGGCATGGCCTGTTTCTCGAACTAAGCGAACACCAGACATTCGATCTGCGATGAGACGCAGATGGCGGCGTCTTGTGCGAACGACCAAAACCCGTAAACGCTCAAGATGGACTGCATCGGCGATTGAAATTTCCAAGCCTCAACACGCGACAAGGCCTTGCAGTTGACACTGTTGCACATTGTCGACCCATCACAGTCACTACACGCGCAACTTACTATCGGGCTGATCAACGCGCTGCAAGGGGCGGGAAGGGCAGCTGGGCACCCACTTCCGCCAACTCAGCATTAACAGCGGAGCGGAACATTGCCCATTTCCTGTTGAAGCAACGCTATCCTTGGCTACAGCACGCACGTGAGTATGACGGACGGGCACTCATCCATGAATACATTGCGCTATGTCTCATCTGAAGCTTCGTGATGATGGAATTCTGGGCCCTGGGCGTCATCAGAACCGCCTTAAATCAACCCAGCGTGAGCATCGCGACCGACGGTTCGTCCGCCTTTTCATCCACGTCGCCTCGTGACATGTTCAACCTCGGCAGCAGACAATGCCGGGCTAGACGCACCAACCGCACTGGTGGCCGTGTCGTCGTCGCAATGTGGTTTGCAATCATACCACGCTGCATTTGTTGGCTCACATCGGCCCTACTCGTCCTCCAGTACAGTCTGCCCATCTCCTCCGGGCACCATCTGGAAATGTCAATACTGGTGGCGTAGAAACTAGACAGGGCGTCCCATACCATGCAGATGTTGTTGCCGTTCAATAAGATTTTGGGCAGCTGGACGCTTCCCTCTACCGGGTCACTGTCTTCGTGTCAGTTGGACATGTCCATGTCGAACACCAAAGAACCTTGAAGCTACGCACATCTCCGTTACGTTCTCCAAGACCATGTCTGTTCTCGTTAGAATGGTTCCGTCCACGTTGTCTCTCTCAAGCACACTTACTAACGTAGTCATCGAAACCAACCAGCTTCCCCGTGAATTCTTTCCCACCGTTCATGATGACCCAAATCTGCGAACCCACGCATTTGTCGATGAGTTCTACCGTAATTAGCCATGAACAGACACTCGCTTGCAACCAAGACTTACCAAGCGGAAGAAGGTTCTCGAGCGACATGGCGGCGTGTTTTGTTGTAGGCTGCGTATCGGTCGTTGAATTTAGATGTCGTGTTTGAGGCGCAGGTAGGATCAAGGTGATGATTGGATTCGATATCTTGGCGTTCAAGACCATCTTCCACAGGCGACGCGCTAGCCAACCAATGCTCGTGAAACAGCAAACATCCTGTCCACCCAATCGACCCGCATCCGTGGCGACTATCCTCTCCTGCCGGTACCTAGTGGGAGCACTACCATGGAGTGTTATGCTCTTCCATCGACGCGCCTCTCTGCTGAGCGCGTCAGATGCCCCGCGACGTGTTTGCCATGAGACACTCGCCAACACCCTACCCTCTGTAGAGCGCTCTACACACGCCTCGCATACGTCGTATATTGGAGAGCGCAGAGCGATGCACACCACCCCGCTATGCTCAACACCCATTACCTCACCCACCTCGACCTGCCGCTGGAAGCGAGGACGGCCTGTTACTAGAAACGACAACTTTCCTAGAAGGATCTACCAGACTCCCACCGCGGGACTACAACCTTTAGTGAGCCAGCTCAGTTCCAAAGAGGCAGTACCCATGGCTGGAAAACCCCATCGCCTACGTCAGGCACCGGCCACGCTACACGTACGATCCGCTGAGACTCCTCCAGCACTAAGCACTGACCGATCCCAGCGAGTGGGACTTTGGAATCCAGCTCATGGACTACGCTTTGCGACAACAGCGACGGCTGAAGCGCCCAAGTCAGACTCTATCCCTGAAGCCGCCGAGACTACATGTACACGTATAGACGAATCAGCTGCGACGACTCGCACAGACGACCCCTCTCCGCACACTAAAAACGAAGCAAGAGATACTACGGGGCAAAACGGGGGAGTTACTGTAGAAGATGCCTCAGAGAGTGAAGACTCTAACGGTGTCTCATCCCAGTCAGAGACTGAGTCCAAGGACGAGGAGGAAGACGACGACGAAAAAGAATACGTCTCTCTTGCATATCAGATTCCAGAGGAGAAGTTGCGTGCTGCAATGCTTGCCACTCCCAACACACGTGACAGTTATTGGAGTGCGAGACTCTACCAAGGACCTGATGGCGAATCGCTCTCGACCCATTATTGCAAATCCTTTGACGTTGCTGAAAGGGTAGCCAAATACTTCTTACAAGAGAAAGTAGTGGGCTTCGATATTGAGTGGAAGCCTCGTGGAAATCCGTATTCGATCAAGCAGAATACTTCATTGATTCAGCTAGCGTGCGAAGATCGAGTTGCTCTCTTTCACCTGTCGCTTTTCTCTGGAACTAAAGTGGAGCAGCTTATGCCACCTAGTCTCAAGGCTGTTCTCGAATCGCCGGATATCTACAAAGTAGGTGTGGCTGTCAAGGGTGACTTCAAGCGTCTGGAGAAGTACCTCAATATCCAAGCTCAAGGTGTCTTCGAGCTGAGTCGCTTGCATAATCTAGTCGAGTGGTACGAGGTCGACCCTAGCAAAGTCTCACATAGACTTGTCAATCTCGCGTCTCAGGTGCTGCAGCACCTCCAATTGCCCTTGTACAAGGGCGAGCGACTAGTCGATGATCTCGAGACAACCTCCAGCGTTCGAGAAAGTGACTGGAGTCTTCCTCTGAATGTGCAGCAGATACACTACGCAGCCGCCGATGCATATGCTGGATTCCGTCTCTATCATATGCTTGAATGGAAAAGGACGCGAATGAAGCCGACTCCTCCCCCAGTGGCTCTTTGCGATTTCGACAATAAGCTTACACCCAGGTCCAAGGAACCCCGTAAGAGGATGAAAAGTTCCAAAGAGGTCGCAGACACAGTTGTAAAGTCCTCAGTTGATATTGCTGAAGAGCAACAAGAAGACGAAGAAGATGCCGAGGGTTATGAGACAGCAACTGAAGAACTCACTGACAGCTATCAACTCGAAGAACCATCATATGCAAAGTCAACAACTGCCTCCACAGACGGAGCGAACAGGACTTGCGCATCCGAACCCACTGCGAACAGCATTTTAGAAAATACTGAGGATATGGGAGCTGAACGGGGGGTTGCTCGACAAAAGCGAGTTGGCCGAATGAACCTCTCCTGGCTCGATAGCACTGATCCCGGATACCCTGAGCTGCCAAGGACATCACAGGAAGAAGATGCTGAATCAGTGTCTACTGAATCCTCTGAAAACTATGTTGTGCATCCCAAGAAGCAAGACAATGATGTCTCACACCAGAGGCAAATTGATGCCGACGATGAATACGCAGACCCAGCACTTGAAGAAGCACTTGGACGCATGACCCTGGACGATAGTGGAAGGTTGACGGAAGACGTGAACGACCCGGTATCAGAGCATACAACACCACAATCAGACATCGGCCTGCTAGACGAACCATCACGAACACCTGAATACAACCTGGCAACAATATGGGCGCAAGAGCATCTTCGACTGACCATCCCATCGCCTACCTCGACGGCACCCTCGCGTATACGTGCAACCGTGACGCACCTTCGCGCTTATCATATGTGGTATCATCAGAAACTCCCGGTTGACAAGATGGCACAAATTTTGCGAGATCCGCCGCTCTCATGTAATACAGTTGCAAACTATATCTTGCAGGCAGTCACATTGGAGAGACTCGAATACAACCAGGAGTCTCTCAGAAATGTGTTACTAGCAATGCCTTCAGGGATGCGAAAGGGACGATGGAGGGCGTTGGCAGAGGAAGTGGATGCGTTGAAATGAATAACACGAGCTATCCAATGAAAAACCTATTCTTAGAGAGTGTTGAATGTGAAGGAACCAGATATGTGCCTAGAAGGCTGGTGGCTTGTTCAGTGGTACGTGTTCTCTTCGTGTTCATGTGATGTCCATTTGCATGTAGAGGTTCGGACACGTCTTGCGCGGAAGCCATTCCGCTTCTGTCAACGCAAGGTGGCTCAGCGTTGTGCGTCCATGGCCTAGCAGCGTCTACGAGGACACATCTTCGATACATACGAAACACCAGGCTAGCGTGATTCATGTCCAGAAGCTTAGTGAACACATATCAATATTCCCGTGTAGTCGTACTCGTGCAGGTACCATGCAGTGCAAACCAAGTCAGGGTCCAGGCACGCACTAACTCAACCCCACGCGTGCCAACGCGAAACTGCGGTGAGGATCAGCCACCCCTGCAGGAACCCCTCCGAAATATATCAAGACAGGCGGCCCTTGCGCTCTTGCTACACATCCGAATACTTTGACGTCTTCCATCACTCCAATTGAGTGTCTTTGATTTGCATATTTGTCCCATTGAAGCTCATTGAAGGACTACAAAACAAGACGTCCACCATGGCCGCCGCAGCAGCAGTTTACCCTCCCCTCGACCAGCGTCCGGTCAAGAACACTGTCCTTCTCTTCGATGTCGATGACACACTCACAAAGCCCCGTCAGCTCGTCACTCCCCAGATGCTGCAACTACTCTCGGAACTTCGTCACAAGTGCGCTATCGGTTTCGTTGGCGGCTCCAACCTCGTCAAGCAGCAGGAACAGCTTGGCGGGCCCGTAGATGTCACCTCGCTGTTCGATTTCTGCTTCGCCGAGAACGGTCTCACTGCCATCCGTATGGGTGAGGTACTGGCTAGCCAGAGCTTCATCACATGGATCGGTGAGGACAGATACAAGGCCCTTGCCAAGTGGTATGTGACTATAACAGGCTGCAAAGCGTCGCTAATCTAAGATTATAGGATTCTCCACTACATCGCCGATCTCGACATTCCCATCAAGCGCGGCACCTTTATCGAGTTCCGCAACGGCATGATCAACGTCTCTCCCATCGGCCGTAACGCATCTACCGAAGAACGTAACGAATACCAAAAGTACGATCTCGAACACAAGATCAGGGAAACCATGGTCGCGAAGCTCAAGGAAGCGTTCCCTGACTACGGCCTTACATACTCCATTGGTGGTCAGATCTCTTTCGACGTATTCCCCACTGGTTGGGACAAGACCTACTGCCTGCGACACATTGAGGCGGAGAAAGGACTCTCTGGTGTCGTCTACGACAAGATTCACTTCTTTGGTGACAAGGCCTACGAGGGTGGAAATGACTGGGAGATCTACAGCGACCAGCGGACTATCGGACACAAGGTCAAGAACCCAGACGATACCTATGCGCAGCTGCAGGAGCTGTTGAAGAGCTTCCAGTAGTGGTATTACACACATTCAGGATGATTTCGATAATTTCTAGACGGCATAGTAGCTTCGTCCGATTTGGAATCGATCACACTGGCGATAGAATGATACGACATGTAATGTGAACAAGACTTGTACGACTTCATTGGCCCCTAGGGTCACGATTTGGGTGTTGCGTGTCTACGTCACTTCGTCAGCAGATATCAAAGCCTTGTTTTCCAGTCAGATTATACGATCTATACCTTGGACGGAGAAAGTCGTTACCGACATGGTATTAACTTGCTGACCATATATCAGAAAGAGCTATTCTAAATACGCAGGCTGAACTTTTATCGAAATTCTGAATCGTCAGGGGCCTGCATGCGGTTAATTGACAAAATGCTTATTCAGACAACACCTTGATTCACAACCTGCAGCTGAATTTCTGAACGACGCCTACTCTTTCCGCAATAGCGAGCTTGTCCTATTCTAACCATGTGTCTACCAGACACAATACAATCGCAATCATGCGCTCTAAATTCACCTTCCGAAACCATGTCCCGAACGTCGAGAGCGCTGCCCGGCGCCATGATCCCGTCGCTTCTCGGGAGCGGGGACGAGATCAGATAAAGTACCTGCATACGCCCTGTAACCTCACAGCCAATGAATATCAGGCTCTGAACATTACAGGTTTTTCCAAGACGGCTTTAGGAAGTCTTATACGCCGGGTAAAGGCGCGAGGCGGACTTGGCAATTCCAGGATGCTAGATACTTTGTACCTCAACAAGGAAGGAGGAGGAAAAGTAAGTGGGGTTGAAACATATTAAATGATATCTAAGGGCAAACAAGTACAAATTTCTGTACGTAGACTTCTTCCAAAAATATTCTCAAAATTCAAACATTCTCCATCATGAAGATTTCCACGCTTCCACTTGTCAGCCTACTTCCAATTCTCGCTCTAGCGTCTCCTCCTCACCATATTTCCTGTATTCCACCACAATCTTCCTCCAATTCCTCAAATACATACGATTACATCGTTACCGGTAGTGGGCCGGGGGGCGGCACTATCGCTACGAACCTCGCTCGCGCTGGCTACTCTGTTCTGTTGGTTGAAGCGGGCTCTGATGCTTCGTTTGATATTCGCACCCAGGTGCTCGCTTTGAACGACTTCTCCAACACGAATGTAGCGTGGCACTTTTTTGTCAAGCATAGCGATGATGAGGAGAGGTTGAAGAGGTATAATTTACTCGTTTGGAGACTGGAGAATGGGGAGTGTGAGTTTAGTCTCAAGTGTGCAGCGCTTCAGAAGTCATTGCTGATATGGTTCGATAGATTGGGTTGGGAAGGATCCTAGTGTCGAAGGATATGTGGGTGCTGAGAGGCTGGGTATCTTCTATCCGAGAGGTGTAAGTAATGTCGGATAGGAACCGTGCAGGATAGATATGCTGACTTGGTATACCGACGTGTAGGCTACGCTGGGTGGAAGCGCAATCATCAATGCAGCAGGCACATTTCTGCCGAGTGACAGCGATTGGGACTTCTTTGACAAGGGAGTGGAAGATGGAATTTGGAGGTAAACCGTTAGCAAGTCTCATTATCCAAGACGATACTAACATTCCTATAGCGCTAAACTGATGCGCGAATACTTCGAGAAGATCGAGCATAATAACTATCTCGAAGAAGGGACTCCTGGTCACGGGTTCACAGGTTGGTTGCAAACAAACATCGCTGACCGTGCTACCCATGCGGCCGCAACACTCCGATTCAAGGTCTTCGAAGCGGCATTGAAAATGGTTGGAAAGGATCCAGCAAAGGTTCTGGACTATCTCACCAGCGATGCTAACTATCTGGATCCAACGCGTGACCAGTCAGAGGGTCTGTGGTCCCTACCCTTCCATGTCACACCGAACTGGAAGCGCTTCAGTCCACGCGACCGTATTCTGGAAGCGCGTAATCTGACGAATGCGAATGGAACACTGAAATACCCGCTTCATCTCCAGCTTGAATCTTTGACCACAAAGGTGCTATTTGACGACTGCAGCGGTAATGGTACAAAGCCGCGTGCAGTTGGAGTCGAATACCTTCAAGGCAAGTCAGTATACAAGGCTGACCCACGCCGCAATGCTTCCACCACAGGCACACTACATCAAGCTTTTGCTCGAAAGGAAGTCATTGTAGCCGGTGGCACATTCAACTCGCCCCAGATTCTGCAACTCTCTGGCATCGGACCCAAAGCCCTCCTCGCGAAATACAATATTTCCGTAGTCTCTGACTTACCAGGCGTTGGCCGCAACCTTCAAGATAACTACGAGATACCTATTTACGGTAATGCTCAGGTCAGCTTCGCGGCAGCGCCTAATCCCGATGCTCCCCAATGCACATATGGTGCACCAGGCGATCCGTGTCTCGATCTCTGGTACAAAGGCGAAGGTCCTTATTCGCGTGGCGGCTCAAACTCAAACGCCTTCCTCATCAAAACATCTCATGCGGTCGAAGGCGAGAGAGACGAGCTCATGTTTGCCAGCACAGGCGGCGCATTCGCCGGTTTCAGTCCCCCTACACAACTTTCAAACCTCACAGGCTACCCTCCCACCACATTCTCCTGGTCAACAGTTAAAATCCACCCCCAGAACACTGCAGGCTACGTTCAGATCCAGTCAGCAGACCCAGTCGATACACCAGAAGTGAACTTAAACTACTTCGCCGAGGGCGCAGAAACAGATCTCAACGCCATGCTCGACACTGTCGCTTTCGTACGCAGAGCTTTTGCTTCGACTGAAGCACCGGTTGGGCCTGTAACCCCTGTTTCTCCCCCTTGTCCGCCTGCAGACATCCTTGACACGGGTTATTGTCGCGATGTGCAGGTTGACAAGGAGTGGATTCAAGACCAGGTTTTCGGTCACCATCCTACGAGTACGAATAAAGTTGGACCGGACTCTGATCCCTTGGCTGTATTGGATACGAGATTGAGGGTGAGAGGAGTAGAGAGACTACGTGTTGTAGATGCGAGTGCGTTTCCCAGGTGTCCTGGAGCATTTCCGGCGGTCAGTACGTTCCTGTTGAGTGAGAGGGCGACGGATCTGGTGTTGGAGGATGTAGGGAAGTGGTAGGCCAGGTATTGGTGTTGTGTCGTAGAAAGAATAGCTATCTCGAGCAACGTGATGTGATTGAGATAGTTACAGCCACTGTTCCTGAACCGAACATATTTTCATAAATCTATGGTGCAGACGGATAGCAACTACCACAGACATTCAGTGGAAGCAAAATGAAAGCGGCCTGACGACGATCCAGATGGGAACTTAAGCATAAACTTAAGCCCTGCATTAGCGCTCTCTACCCCACCAATGACCCAACCCTCGCAACCGCGCCAAAATTTATTCGTCGCAAAGCCCGCCGGCCAAAACTTGTCGACCAAACCGTTCCACTCCACAACAGCACACGAAACCCTAGAGCGCCAAACGCCTTGCAAGATCCGATCTTTGTCATCAAAAACCACAATATGAAGCTCCTCACCTTGAACTTCCTCACTTGCGCCATAAAAACCTGCAAAACGAACCCCGCATCCTTCCCCCTACACCCCCGCGACGCCGAACTCGAAATCGTAGAAGCAGACGTCAACTTGGCCTTTCTCAAGAACATACTGCCAAGGCTGATGTGGAACGAATTGAGGGGAATATGCAGCGAGGTACGCGACGCCCCCAGTCCAATAGATGCGGAAACAAGGAAACAACAGACACGAGGTCTGCGCGTTGGTTGCGCAAAAGAGAGATACGGCTTGCGAAACGAAGGCTAATAGATCTGTGAATTATAGCTCGGTCTCCCTGAACTACCAACAACAGCACCCACGCCCGCCGACCTTGTCGAACCTTCTTCTACCTCTGCCTCCGCGTTAGATACCACGGATGCGACACCAGCAACAGCAACCGAAGAAGTAGAAGAGGAGCCTAGCCAGACAGCCAAAGATCTACACAGGATATTGCTCGAGACGTGTATACAAGAGGGTAAGCTGGTGTGTGGGGCGTGTGAGCATGAGTATGCAGTTAAAGAGGGGGTTGCGAATTTCCTGTTGCCAGGGCACTTGGTATGAGTGAGCTTGGGATGCTATGCACAAGGTTTTTGGTTAGATAGTTGAGTGTGCTAGGGGGATGTGTCAGCCTGGAGGTTGTGGTCGCAACTAGCAGTCTGCGATACGTCTAGACTGGGTATGGAGTATGAGACTATGAGGGCCATGGGCACTGGAATGCACGCTGTGCATCAGCGGAGAGAGGCATGTGGCGAGATGAAGGAATGCAGCTGCATGGTGGAGGCTGCTATTTGATACCCGTCTGATTGCATCTGCTTATATGGGAAAAGTGCTGTATTGCACAAGAGTATGCAGGTCCTCGCGACCCATCTCGACTGCAGAAGCATCGCCAGAGTCAAGTCAAAGTTGATGGAGGGCAACGCGCTTAAGAATTGAAGCTACACTTTTCCCTAGCCAAAATGGTATCTACGATATGCGCCTGAACACCCTTGTAACGGCCCTTCTACCAGCGCGGACTTCCAACCCTTATGAGCCGAGAGCGCGGTTAATCTGCACTCGTTTATCCTCGCCACCCGAAACGATGCCCACGGCGCGATCCCACCGTACGCTGAAGACCTTGGCGCCCTCACCATGGCTCTTGGCAGTATCGCGTCCTTGCCTGTAGATGGTGTATACGCTCTCACCAGTCATTCCCTCTCCAACCTGTCCGCCTGTACTGACATTCCTGAGGTCCCAAATCTGAACTGTTCCATCGTGCGAAGCAGAAGCCAGGTTGTATTCGGAGGAAGGATCTGTGTCCAAGGAAACAACACCGTTCTTGTGGCCTCGTAGTGTCATAACGCTGATTTGCGTAGCGGACGCACGGGGATCGACCAATGTGATGTGTCGTGCTGAGGTACCAGTTGCAAGAAGGTTTCGGGAAGGAATGGCGCATAGAGAGAGAAGCGAATGACCAGTCGTGCGGGTGTCAACGCACGACTGAGTAGGGAGATCCCAGGTTTTGAGTGTATGGTCATGAGATGCTGAGTATGCGACTGTAGCATCATCCGGCTTAAAGATGACGCTAGATACCGGCGAACTATGACCGCTAAACGTAGCCAGCGCTCCACGAGCGGGAACCGTGCGATCGGGCTTGGAAAGCTTTTGTCGCTTGTTGGAGGCAGCATTTGAGCTCGGCAGGAAGTTTGGCGGTGCAACCGGGTTTTCCTTTGCGTTGCTCGAGAAAAGTGAAATAGTGGTATCCGAAGAGGCGGAGAGAATACGGCTGGAGGGAGCGTGAACCGCGACGTCTTCGACACCCCAGCGATGGTTGAAGAGTTCGAGAGCCGTCGTAATGGTTCGCGTATCATCGTCGTACTTGTAAACACGAACAGTGTTGTCCAAGCCCGCAGCCACCACTTTCTTCTCCGACAACCACTTAGCCGTCTTCAAGCTCGTGACGCGACCGCCGTTGTTGGGAGCTTCGGAAGTTGCCAAAACATCACCTGAAGTGTTCCACACTCTTAACAGTCCATCATAACTCGCACTCAGTATTCTCTCTTGTCCGCTTTGCACCCCTGACAAGATATCCACGGCAGAAACCCAGTCGTCGTGTTCGAAGCTCGTGACGTTCAGAGGTGGCACCAAAGCTCTCGTGTATTCAACATCCAGCGTTGACTCGGCATTGATACCATTCTTGGTAAGAAACTCGTCGATTGTGGACCGGAGAAATTCGCCATTGATCAGGATGTCGAACGGTATGCGACTGTCGTCATCGCGGTGTAGAAGTTCGTTCACAAGTGTCGAAAGCTTGTGTCGTGTCAGAGCTGGGGGCGCATTTGCATTAGCCTCAGTGTCAAAAGAGTTGCGAAGACATTGGCAGTATAAAACCACGGTATTATGGTCGCGACGGCTCACAAGGCATGCGCAAACGTGTTGCAGCACATGACAGGAGGCCGCGACAAGCGATTAGGCCTGCGATAATTCTACTTACATGTCTGAACTAAAAGAATGTTCGGCTCCTCCGAGATTTGCAGGCTAGCATCGCGCGTAGTAAGACGGATCTGCACCTTGGTTTCTGTTGCGTCGATATCCATGGTGTCGGCGGGTTCGGAGGTATATGTTGGTTGGTGTTGAAGTTGTGAAGCTTTGGAAATTTTGGGATCTCGAACTTTTTTTCGAATGCGGTTAGCGCGGTGAAAACCAACCAGTCGGCGTTCGCAAACCTCCGCTCGTGTAGTATTGCAGGTTGTAGGACTTCTACATCTCACAGTTATCGAGCTTACTCAAGTTTTATTATAATCAGTCAAGGAATCCTGCAGCACTTTGTGTTCGACGCAGAATAGTGCTTTTAGACTAGGGTCATCACATGTTTAGCAGAACATGAACTTGCTCAAGAGGGAGCATAGCTCTGCTCCCCCCAATATCCTTTCATTATGTCATACTGGTTCTCCTGATCTCTGCAATAGCTCTCCTCCGATGGTCGCTAGGCGCGAACAGGGCCTCAATTAAGCCTACCACCTCTTCAGCCTCCATCTCTAACTTCAGCTCGCCATCGGTCCAGAAATATTTGATATCCGCGAGGCTGCTATCCAAAATCTCGCTCAGATATTGGAACTTAAACCAATTGGGCG
Organism: Alternaria atra; assembly: GCF_907166805.1. Taxonomy (NCBI): domain Eukaryota; kingdom Fungi; phylum Ascomycota; class Dothideomycetes; order Pleosporales; family Pleosporaceae; genus Alternaria; species Alternaria atra. The sequence continues at coordinate 3,490,514 of NW_025091326.1, read as the reverse complement.
TATAGATGCCGGCCATGTCTCTCGTCTCCCCGTTACCATCTTCGGTCTGGAAGTGCTGGGATAGAGTAGCAAGTGAAACACAATATCCGTGTAGCTTTCTGGACTCGTCTTCCGCAATATCTGACATGTCCTCGACATCGTTGATGAACTTCGTAAGTACAGCTGATACTAACGAGCCAAGTGACTGAAGCAGGGCGCTGTGTGAGAGGACATTCTGCCATTGTCGCTTCACATCACCTATGCGATCAATGGTCGTGGCGATAGCGTCATCACAGACTGTAGCAAAGGGTACATTAGTACAGCCCTGGAAGCCCTGCGCATCTTCCAGATGATCCCTAATGATTTGTCTTTGTGACTCCATCTCGCGTCCATATGCACGCTTTCCGAATCCGTCAATTGTCTTGATATCAGATTCGAGCATCGGCTTGAGACGTCTGGACGGTTGCAAATGCTGTGGCAACGTAGATGTCTTATCTTTCTCAGCTTGTTCTTGAAGGAAGAGTTGCAAACGATCCGACAGCCGCTGGCAGTCGTTGTAGATGAGCATGTTACTCGCAATATCTTTTGAGTAATGCATCACAGCAGTAGCTCGGTACATCGCAAGGAGGAGACTAGGAATGGCATATAGACCTCCACTTGCGGGTGCGATCGCGGACTTGACGAGCTCCGGTGAGTTCAGCGTGTCTACTTCTACAATAACCTGCAAGATGATTTCCATGATGGCATCCGGGATTGCCGTCACTGTATATGTCTCCCGAAGTGTGACCTCCTGGTGCGCCGGTTGTTTCTGGGACGCAGTTTTTCCATTCGTTTTCGGTTGCTCTGACGTATTTGCAGCAGGCTTCGGCGTTGCAGTGGGTTTGGTATCGGTCTCGTCATCCCAGTCCGCACCCCAATCATCGGCATCCTCTGCATCGGCTGGCTTTTCCTTGGTCTCTTGCTCCTTCGACTCGTCATCAGCTACCTCGTCATCCTCACCCCAGGCACTCATGTCTTCTTCTTCGATAGTCTCTTTCTTCTCTTCTGTGGCTTCTCCTTCCTCGTCCCAGTCAGCGGCCCAGTCGTCTTCTTGTTCATTCCCAGCATGCAGCGCGTCGCCTTTTGAAATGACTTGCGTCTCGACCCTTTCAACAGTCTTTTCTCTTGCACTTTCTTCGGGAACATCGTTTGCACTCGGGCAATCGCATCCTCTTTCTGTTTAGCAAGCCATATCTCGGCAGACTTATCCACCCATTCAGCTAAACGATTTTGACCAGACCAGCCAAGCTCATCGAGATACTCCACCAGGCCTAAGACATATGAGAGTGACTCTTGAAAGTGCGGTATTTCATCTGTGGACAATGGCACAGCAGGCAAAAGGAGGTTCGATATCAGACGAGACGCGACGATCGGAATAACTTTGGATGACAGTGGGACGGCGATGCTGGGCGGCAGGCGCGTGCTCAGATACTCGGCGAGCAAGTGAATATCCTCAAGGTAGATTTTACCTTACCATCATTGACCGGACCTGCACGTTGGATGACATCCTCTTGAATTCTAAATGCGGATACGACGCGGTCGGTACCCATGGCAAGGCGGGGAAAGATTATGATTTTGTCAAGATCACGGCTCAAGCGGGTGACAAAGCTATCAAGGAGCCCCAGTCTCGTAAGCGCTTCGACCGTTGTATTAATATCGACCTTGGCTTCGCGTTCGATAGATTGATGCAGTGCGATCTTGTGGTTAGTGTTGTCAACCGAAATCAATCCGTTCCATGACTCCGTCACAGTTTCCACAATGGCTCTCTTCAGCTGCTCTTCCTTGTTCTTCAACACACCCACTACTCTCGTGGTCGTGAAAGATCCCAGTCTCTGGAAAGCGCCATCCGCATCCTCCAATGTCTGTATAGCATGCATGACATGGCCATGCACAGCAGCACTCTGGGCAGAATCAAGCAATGTCGAGATATCTCTCAGCTGTTCTACCGCTTGTGCCAAGCTCTCATTGTATGCAATCTCCGTGTGCAGCAGGCTGACCTTGCTTGCAGCATCCTGGACGCGAGCTGTGTTTTCTTTCCCAGCTTCTGCTTGTTTTACAATGTCTTTGGCCGTTTCCTGAGAGCGTTTGATATCGTCTTGCAGCTTGCGTGCTTGTGCTATCCAGCCATCGACGTCGGGAGCAGCTTCTCTTGAGAGTTGGCGTACTTCGTTCTGGTACAATAGTCAGCGCTGACTCACAAGCATGCTAGGTGTACACACCTTTGTGTCTTCTCGTGCCTTAGCAACCACCTCTAACAGCTTGGGAAGCGCGCTGGAAGGTACAGTTGCAGACGCGACATCTTCGTCCTGGGGAAACGCCCCATGCGCGGCTGATTGCAGCAGCGCATCGCCTAGCTGCTCGTCGGAAACTTGCGAAGGCATTTGTGATCACGGGGCGATTGACATTTCAATATCAGGAAGGGCACAAGGGCGAGCTGGTTCGTAGGGCAGCCGCAACGTCGCAGGACCAACATTGAAGCTGCACGGACGTCCAAGCGACGTCAACTCGTACGTCGCTGCCCCGCCACACTTACCCCGCCACGGTCAAGTTGTGTGGGCTACTGAAGAACCTAGCACATGTGTGTTTGAAGACAATCGCAGAAGACAAATTTGGGTCAGGGCTACGTAGTATATTCAGCAGAATCTTAGCGGCTCTGCAGTACTATTGCCGGACAACTCGCCTGTTCCAGCCCTGCGCTCCACCATTCCCTTGTTCCTTATCCGGGGTGGCTTCCTACTACTCGTACTTCTTTTTATCCTCTTGTAAGTCTTGATACTTGCCATCACATTAGAAATCTAGATCAAAGCGCTAGTATTGCATCCCAAATGCACCGATGCATTGCTAGATATGTCTCGCAAGTCAGCTAACACAACAATGGTAGTACCAATTCGGACAGAGCGGCCTGTGCCTGCAGCCTAAGCAACGAAGAAGTGTATTCCAGAAATCTCACTCTAACGTTCCCTCCCTCCTTCAAATTCGACATTATGGGGTCAATACAGCAGAAGTCGCATTTCAAGAAACTGCAACAATTCAAGGCAAATTATGCCGACGCCACGTTCACTCAGTATGAATCGCAGCGAACAGGTCTTCGGGTGGTGGTAGTCGATCGAAAGGGTCCCAAAGTATACGGCAACTTTGCAGTGGCCACAGAGATTCACGATGATTCGGGTGCACGTAAGTATCCTGGCTTGTATCTAACACGGCTCTACTAACTGATCCAGCGCATACCCTTGAGCATCTCTGCTTCATGGGCTCGCGGAAATACCCTTTCAAGGGTGTACTAGACAAGATTGCCACCCGATCGTACTCCGACACAAATGCGTGGACAGATGTCTCCGAGACAGTGTATACTCTCTCAACTGCAGGCTGGGAAGGCTTCGCCCAACTACTGCCCATCTACTTAGACCATCTCATTGTACCTACGCTTACCGATGCTGGCTGCTACACTGAGGTACATCACGTTGATGGCAAAGGAGAAGATGCAGGGTGAGTGCTACTTAATACTTGTACGCCATTTGCTAATGACCCAAGTGTGGTCTACTCCGAAATGCAGGGGCGTCAAAACTTGCAGGGTGATCTGATGGATCTCCAGATGCGCCGCCTCCTCTATCCTGAAGGCGACGGTTTCCGTATGGAGACAGGTGGTCTGATGGAGAATCTACGAGTTTCCACCGCAGAGCGCATCCGCCAATTTCATCGAGACATGTATCAACCCAAGAACATACGACTTGTACTGATCGGAGAGGTGGATCATTCAAATCTCTTGGAGGTACTAGACAAGTTCGAGGATCAGATTGTTGATCGCGTACCGGCTTACGATGCGCCCTTCAAGCGGCCATGGGTCGAGTCAAAGCAGACTCCGCCGCTGAGCAAGACTATCGTCGACACAGTCGAGTTCCCAGAAGAGGACGAATCAACGGGTGAGGTTCAGATTGCCTTTCTGGGACCTAAAACCATCGATGACCTTGGAGAGACTGCCATCAACACACTGCTCAACTACCTTGCTGGTTCATCTGTTTCAGTCCTGGTCAACACGCTCGTCGAGAAAGAGCATCTTGCGAGTATGGTCTATTTTTGGTGCAAAGGACATACCGATATGATCATTTGGTGGACCCTATCATCCGTAGAGACAGATAAGCTGGCAGATGCCGAGAAACGTTTCTTCGAAGTCCTCAAAGAACACGCTTCCAAGCCGCTTGACATGAGCTACCTCAAAGACTGTCTCCATCGGTTCAAGCGCCAAACCCGATACATGTCTGAGATTGGTATGGATGAGTACAAAGATCCGATCATCAAAGACCACGTCTTTGGCGACCGGAATGGAACTCACCTTGAAGAAGCGATGGCCACTCTTGATGTATTCGATACCTTGGATAAATGGACCGAGGAGGAATGGCGAGCGTACCTGAACAAGTGGATGGTAGATGCTCACCATGTTTCCATTTTGGGTAAGCCCTCCAAGGCACTCTCAGACAAGATCAAAGCAGATGAGGTTGCACGCGTCAAGGCACAACAAGAAAAACTGGGCGAAGAGGGACTGGAGAACCTCGCACAGAAGCTCAAGGAAGCCCAAGAGGAAAACGACAAGCCCATCCCAGAAGAGATCATCGCCGGTGTTCAGGTTCCAAGCACCGAATCTATCCACTTCTATGAGACTACCACAGCACGCTCTGGATTGGCGAAGAAGCTGGGCACCTCGGAGAATAACATTCAAACAATTGTTGACAAGGACGAGAACGGTCTCCCGCTCTTCATTCACTTTGAGCATATACCGACCTCTTTTGTGCATTTCGGCTTAGCCCTTGGAACTGCATCACTACCAACAGAACTCAAGCCTCTGCTCGGTGTATATCTGACCAACTTCTTCGCCACTCCTATCGTGAAGGATGGAAAGCGTATTGAGTTCGAGGAGGTTATCACTAAGCTTGAGCAGGATACCATTGAATACTCCATGGACCGTGGTACCGACATCGGAAGCTCTGAGATGATCTACATCCCTTTCATCGCTGAAGCGGACAAGTTCGAGACGGTCGTTTTATGGTTGAGGTCAATGCTCGTCGACTCTGTGTTCGACACTGAGCGCATCATTTCTGCTGTCAAAAAGATGCTTGCCGACGTGCCTGAGGAGAAGCGTGACGGTAATTCCATGAGCTTCGCAGTCGACCGCATGATCCACTACGATGCTGCGTCAGCCGTTCGTGCGACTGGAACACTTGTGAAGGGCCTATACCTCAAGCGCATCCTGAAGCTGCTCAAGACGGAGCCTCAGCAGGTTCTCGACAAGCTCGAAGCCTTGCGTAAACACCTACTGACTTTCTCCAACATGCGCATCCTCGTTACCGCCAACCTCGAGACCCTGCCAAACCCGGTATCCACCTTCAAACACCTCACCGAAGCCTTCAAACCCGGCCCAGAACCAACCGTGAACCCGATCGACGACCGTAATGCGCTCCTATCGGATATCGGCCGCAATCCGGGTGGCACACACTACATCATCCCCATGCCCATTGACTCCTCCTTCGCAGTTCTCACATCCAAAGGACCAAAGGGATACACAAATGCCCAACTCCCGCCCCTCATGGTTGCACTCGCCTATCTTGATGCTGTCGAGGGCCCCATGTGGCAGTCAATCCGCGGCACAGGTCTCGCATACGGCAGCAACTTCTTCCGTGACCCCGAAACAGGACTGCTCAAATTCCGCATCTCCAAATCCCCCAACGTGTTTGCCGCGTACAACAAAGCCAAGACGGTCATCAAGGAGTATGGCAATGGCACGCAGGAGTTTGAGAAGCTGGCGCTGGAAGGTGCTATCTCTAGTATCGTGCGTGACTTTGTCGATGAGCGCGCTACTGTTGTCGATGCCGCTAGGAGCTCCTTTATTGATCTTGTTACGCGTGGTGTTGGCAAGGACTGGCAGGATTGGGCACTTCGCGAGGTGCGCAAGGTGACTGAAGAAGATGTCAAGAAGATCTTGAACGAGGTTGTAGCTGGTGTGTTTGTGCCTGAGAAGACGGATCTGGTCGTGACATGTGGTGGTATTATGACTGACGTAAGTTCTTCCTCGCCTGCTTCTGCCTTTTGTGTCGAAACGATGCTTACATTTCTATACAGGGTCTCAAGAAAGACTTCGAAGACGCTGGCTTCAAGATTGAGATCAAGCAACTTGCCGACTTCCAAGACGCATATGGTCTGGAGGGCGAAGAGGATGACGACGATGACGATGATCTGTCAGGTAGCGACGACGGCGACGATGATTCTGAAACTGGGTCGGAAATGGAGGAGTAGAATCTGGAGGGCTAACATGAGATCTGTGCTCAGTCCATCAAATTCACTCGTCAGTCATAAATACCTACTGTCACCTGCCGAATAGTAGCTGCAATGCAGAACAACACTTCATTCAAAACCCTCTCAATGTTCATATTTGTACACTAATGCGACGAAAACCCCTTCTCCAAACCAAGAAACGAAAAAAAAACAGGACACTGCCAAATATAAACCAAACCTCACATCAATCATGCCAGATTGAACAAAACCCTCAGAAAGTGTTGTAAATCATCTCTCTCGTAAATACATACAAGGAAAGTAGGTCTCAAAAAATTGGGCGCCAGCAATGCCTCCCAGCCTCAGCAGGCGCAGTCGTAGAGTTTGCGTATTTGGACAAGGCCAACGTAAAAAGTGAGTTTGGTCGAAGTTCGAAAGGTAAGAAGGATGGGTTTGGGGAATCACATAAGAAAAGAAACCAGAACGGACAAGGAACGACGCACACACACAACGCCGCTGGGTTGGTGGCACATTCGCCGAAAACGCCCCCAATAAAACCCAAGTTGAGCAAATTCTGATCGTCGTGGTAAATGAACTGCTGGAAGCCGAACTATGCATCTTCGGGTAGAATGCGCGCAAAGTGCTTTTCCCAAATCCATCCTACTGTCTTTGTTTGATCATCTTGATTCCGCGCAAGCCATAGCTCACCCTTCATACCAATGACATCGAATATCTCGCCTGGCACGTACACAAGATATGGTATTCCGCCTTCACGGCGATCGTGTGCAATATTGAATTCGAAGAGACTGGCTGCTAAGAAGAGCACCTCTGGCTCATCGGTATCCGCAGGTGTAGTAGGGAGGTCCTCGACGCTGCCGCGAGCAGGAGAATCGGACATGGGTAGCGCCGAGTTGAAGACACCCGACGCACGAGTGGATCCCGGTAATGACGTTGGCTGAGAGGTGGGCGCGGAGAAGGTGTGAATAGTGGGTTGCGAAGGTGAGAGGAAGGATGGACCAAGTTGAGGTGGGAAATCGAATGCGTTGGTTCCCAGCGGTGAGTGCTCGATGTCTACCGCGCCATCGAGACCCAGGTAGTTGTGATTGTTGCGGGAAGGACCAGTGTTGCGCCGCTCTTTGCGAACTATGGTGGCGTCACTATTATCAGATGTAGGACTGAGTGCACGGGCTTCCCGTAACGATGTAGGTCCAGGGCCAGCCCGACCTGATGCGTTGGGTGGATAGAGAGAAGGATATGCTGGTCCTGCAGGGGAAGAGCGTGGCGGGTTATCGAAACTGCGAGGATGTGATCGGGGTGCATAACCGCCGCTATTGCGGGTCTTTGAGTCGAGCATTGATGCCTCGCTCCCGATAGATTCAGTACGACGCGACGATGAGTTACGAGACGATGCGCCGCCATCAGAAGAGAGCGTCGGAACAGGAGACGTCATGTTGGAGATATCAACCAGGAGATTCCTGTTGATGATGCCCAATCTGTTCGCGAGATCCTGCATCGGTTTGTAGTCTGAGTGGAAACGCTCAACGTAGGATTCGAGGTCGTAACGAAGGGACGTCGTGTGCTGTGGTTCGCTCTCAAGTAGCGGAAGAATCTTCTTCGAGCAAGTCTTGTACCAATCCTTTTGCAAACACATGAACAGAGTCATGAGCGTGCGCATGAGGCCCTTTGTTCTTTCGTAGAGAAGAGGTAGCTCATGCTTGAGAGTGTCGTTAATTGTACTGAACTTTTTGGATGACTCCTCTATGTCCGGGTCAATCTTTTCGCCGCGATCAAGTGCTTGCTTGTGCTTGACGTAGTACAGCAGGTATTTTTTGCGTTGCTCGATGGTTTTCTGATAAGAGACCCACATTTCCCAGAGGTCACCAACAGGCTTCAGAACGCGGCTTCGAACGGCAGCTTTCTGTGACACAGTTAGCTGAATATTGATGATACGATCTTCTAATACTTACGTGATCTTCTAATGCCTTATTCTGCAGCTCGAAATGAGCCATAGCCCATTTTCGCCACGTGCTCTCGATCTCTGGATACACAGATGGCGCCACTTCGCAGACAGTGATGAAGCCCAAAAACACAATGTTGAGTTGAAGATAGTGCTCCGTAATCGAATCAAGGTACTGTTCGAAGTCACGAATAACGATCTGAAGTTGGAAGAAGTGCCCTCCAAACTTCTGCTCTTTCGATTTGTAATCCTGGTCTTTGAAAGTCTTGTCGGCCTCATCATATGCCTTGCTCTTGTCAACCTTGGGGATGAAGGCCTTGACAAAAGTCTTGCCAAGACCGCTTTTCTTCTCCTTCTTGCCTTCAGAAGCGGCGGCGCGGAAAGTATCAGAACGCGCCTTGGCCTGGTTGATACGCTGACTCATTGCTCTTAGTTCCTCATAGGCTTCTTTGATCTTTGGCAGATCGGGATGGTCAGGGTCTGTAATCTCTTGCAAGGACTGCAGAATCAGCGGATACTTCAACAGGCGCTGACAAGGCTTCAACAATAGAGAGTCCAGATCCCACGCTTGGGTCATGTTTTCTACTTGCTCAAAGCAAGCAGTGACCCACCCAGATAAGGTCTCGTTGCCGTGGTTCTTCTTGATATAAGCGCTGGCATTATCCTGATTAAGGAAGTATGTTGTGTAGAGTCGTTCCATCTTCTCTTTATTGTCCAAGAAAACTTGGCCAATCGTGGTCAATCGATCGTTCTCCAGAGTGCAGTTCTCGAACTGATCCGGAGAGTCCTCAGATGGCCGTCGAGCATGCATTGGTGATTCTCCAGAATCATACGATTTACCGTCAGAGGAGTCGCGGTTCCAGGGGCCAGTTGGAGGTGATATCTCGTAGTTGACAATAGGCTTCGCGGCCTTCTTGAAGGCACGAAATAGCGACAGAGAGAACTTTTCCAGTTCTTTGCAATTGCTGAACAATAACCTCTTTTCCTTTTCACTCATCAGGTTTTGCGCGGTCGCCTCGAAGATGTTGTGTGCAATCATCATGTCTATACAGAACTGATGCTCAGTGTGAAGCAGCTCTTGCAAGGTGCGATATCGCTTTATTAAAGCTTGCTTGGCAGGGTCAGGCTGGCCGTTTTCGCCTTGCTCGGCTTCACATGGTATCTCAACAGTAGACTCGATAGGTTGTGGAGTACCGTATCGGTCCTCGAGGCTTTGTTCGTGTACATGAAGGACAGGAGTACGTGACCGAGCGGGGTGCATTTCGAATTTGTCGTCGTGGAGCATGGATCGTGAAAGTTGTTGCTGTTGTTGCGGCGTAGAGTTGTACGGGTTAGGTCGAGAGGAGAGTTGTTGATCAATAGATGGGTTCACAGGGGGAGGCGGTGGTGAGTAGTTGGGACGGGGAGGAGCTGGGAGTGAATGCGGCATACTGTGTTGTAGGTCAAGTCCAAGTCCGCCATTGGTCCATGCAAGTTGTGGAAGTTCAATGCGGTTGGATGCTACCGACTTATGCTCATCTGTTGAGGTTCGTGATAATGCATTGTGAGAAGGGTCGCCGGAAGAGCTGCCGGAATGAGACGCATCTTCTTGGATGGTTGTGGTGGTAGAGCCTGCCGATTCCCGTGAATAGCGTCGCGAGGACGATGGGTAAATGATCGCTGTCCCGCCGACATGAGACTCTGGTGTACCTTGCTGTAGCTGTGGTGTGTACGAATCTGGGCGTGATGGGGACGCTACTCTTTCGGGCTCGCGCCTCGTCTTGTCGTATTTCGAACCATTAGCATCACTCAGCAATCGAGCGAGATATGTCTCTGTAGACTCTTTTGATGCCCAATCTTTGTGTTGTGCAATGACGGGCGAGACCTGTTGCACCCTTTCTCTCGATACCGAGGCTAACTCCGGGGAAATAACGGGAGACTGATGGTACATGTTTAAAACAGAGTTGACGACGCTGTAAGTCTCGGTATTTAGCGTCAGCGAGCCAAGTGTTTGGTAAGGAGCAACGCTTGCGGAGTCATCCGGATACAATGTGTCCCGTTTTGGGGCCGAATCGCCTAGCGATCCTTTCGTATCGTGGCGAGACATGGATGGCATGTCTCTAGCATCGTGTGCTTGCTCAGAGTTGTACCCAAACGCCAAAGCCTTGAGGCCTGCGCTGAAGCTCCCCGAATCGGGTTCCCATGGTTCTGGTGGCTCCTCTTCGCTAAGCATGATTGGTATTGATTCCCTAACACCTAGTTCTGACTTCTCCATCTCAGGTGATTGAGGAGCGGGCCTCTGTGGTGGAGGGTGGAAAATATGTGGTTGCAAGAGCTGGTGCTCCGACTCCTGATGCGCCGTCGGCGGCGTAAGAACAAAGCTTCCTGGCAGCCCCAGTACGGGCGATTCGTCAAAATCGGTCATGGCTGACGCTGGTTGCTCGAGCAGTGGTACAGACAGACTAGACGTCTGGAGGCTCAGATGTTGTTGCTCTGACAAGGGTGACGAGTGCTCATCCCGCGAAATGCGCTGCGTCTGCTCACGGGTACCATGAGATTGCTCGGTTTCAGCAACACCGGGCAGCCCCGCAGGTTGCTCTTGCGGCGTATCGAAGCTACTTGCAAGTGGAAAATATTCCTGCTCACCATGGGGGCCGGTACTCGTCGAGCGGGATGCGGGCGAAGGTTGGAGCGGCTGTCTTTCTCTCGAGTTGCGCAAGCGGGGCGACGTTGGTGGAGGCGGGGCGTTCACGACGGCAGACACACTTGGTCCGCTTCTCACTCCCAAGGGCGACTTCCCTCTCTCGCGATATCCACGGTAAGCTAATGCGGGGAGCGTTGACTGGTCTGTGCCTCGGGAGGAGACTGGAGCGCCTGCCGCCGCAGCCAGAACCCTGTCCATTCTCGTCGGCGAGGCGCGGTTGCTGTGATTCATTGCGCGGGTTGGCGTGTATTTGACGGACCGTGTCGACGAGTTCGAGTCTGAGCCCGCGCTCAAACGACGTGTCGCTACTGGTATCCTCGAACGTGGCGTGTGCCGTTGGGGCGACCGTGGTGTAGTTTGTTCTTGCGCATGTGCCTGCGTGCGCGGTGTGGGTTGCGCGTCGTCGGCGAAGGCTGATGTTGCAGTGCTCGCAGACCGTCCATGGTGCGAGCTGTTGAACGAGATCGAAGGTTGTGCAGCGTCTGCCTGCGTGCTCTCGAAAACGGGGATTCCAAACCCTGGCGATAACACATCCTGTCCAGTTAGCACTTCGCCAAACAGCTGCCTCCCACTGGGTGCTGACGCCCGATTTGGCGAGGTGACCTTTTTGGGCGTCGAGGTTGACATGTGCTGGTCGATGCTGCTCCTGCTGCCATTCGTCCTTCGCGCATTTCGAGGGGATGCTGGGGCAGGCTGGGGCCGGTCTCGCGGCTTCAGATTGTTGAACTTGTGCGATCCGTACGAGGCTTCTTTGCTCGGGCGTGCAGCCGATGCAGTCGACGAAATGGATGCATTCGTGCGTCTGGCCGAGTCGTGTGCCCCAGCTCGACTCGGTGTCCTAGATCTCGAGCGCACTGCAGTCGAAGACGTGGTTGAGCTGGCTCCGGGCGACTGCTCGAAGCGCTCTGCCAGGGCTCTGACTTTGTTGGAGACCTGAGGGGAGCGAGTCGCTGGGGGCGGCGATGCAGGACCAGAGGCAGACCTCGGGGTCGCTTTGGGTGTTGTACGCGCACCGTTCGTCATGGGCTGCCGCTGCCGCGCTGCGGGCATGTCGATGCCGCGTTGCGGTGAGGGAGGTGCTGTGTGCTCGGTCGTAGTATAGGCGGAGTAGTAGTGCTCGGGCGAGGTTCCCAGATCTTGGTCGGCATGGTCGAGCTCAGTCGACTGCAGCCAGTGTGAAACCGAAAGGCCGGGATCGTATGCATATTCATGCGCTTGGTCAGAATCCATATCCCATAGTCGGCGGGCGCAAGGGCGCAAAAGCAAGGCAGCGCCAACGTCGGAAGAAGAGGTGGTCCAATCTCGACCAACAAGGGTTGCCAACTCACACTCGGCTCCTCTCGATCAGAAGGCGTCTGGGCCAATGACGATGTCGAGGCCAGTGGTGCCCCAAGTCGACGAGTTGATATGTTTCAGCCTGAAAAGCAAGCCGACTGGTTCCCGATACGGCGCGCTTGTGAGAGGTTCTGAACTGTCTGTGTCAGATCAACAACTGGAGCCCACACGGTACATCTTAACTCCGTCGTTAACATGCAGCTAGGAAGCGGGATACCGGCGCCGCACTTGATGAGGCGGCACGCGACGACGGTCTGGCCTTTGCAACTAGCAGACACATGTCGATATGCTCAGTGTACACAGTGTGTCCCGTCTTGGTAGATTGGGTCAAGTTTCGATGATCCGCATACTCTTTCGCGGCGTGCTTATCCATCCGTGCTTCTTGATGGGTATCGGATGGTAGCATCCCGCTTCCCCAGCCCGTAGCCTCTACCAGTACTAGCGGTTCGTGCTAGGCTTCATTCCAAGGATAGCCGTGTTTTATATAACCAGGGGTACGTAGATCTGTAGATGCAGCTGACCTAAGATCGTTCCATGTACATCATTGTTCCGTTGCCATCCTTCAATTGCATGTAAAGTCAGGTACGAAGATGAGGACGATGGGGTTTCCACGTGGCACAAACGAAGCTAGTCCCAAAGAGATGTGGACTTGGACCCTTCCGTATCCATCCCCACACACGAAAGGTGCATCACAGCACACAAGGTTTTATCTAGAGATGTGATAGTGGAAAGACTGTGTGATCAACATCGTGTTCTTCGGTATACATCGCAAACTCGACGAGAAGTGTAGGTGACGGTTAGGAAGAGCTTACTGCGCCAAGGATACAAGGTATCAGCACATCAAAAGTACATAAATGTTCCGTTAAGACACTTGGGGGTCATTTGCTTTAGGTGGCGGGTCCATTGCAGATAGTTGTTATTCAAGTTTCGCACCTTCCAGACATGTCCCCATTGAAGGAAGAACAACTCTGGATCTAGCCCCACTAGCAGGGGCAGCGGAATAAAAGAGCTTGTGTCAAGTGTTCAGTTTCTTCCTTGTATGCGGCAAGAGTGCATGTTTATCTCTGCAGAATGAAGCTGCTTGAAAACAACCGAGCTGTCAACGATTACACAGGCAACATTTGACAATGCCTCGTACACAATCATACAAGACTGGATGACTGAGACAGTGCAGTATCCAAACATGGCTGTACGCTGCAGGTGCCGAGGAATGCAACCCAGACACGGATACAGGACATGGCGTCGAAACCATGTCCTAGCATCAAGCACACAGCTTTGCAGTCCACCGAAAACGTCACGTAAACATGTAATGTACGACCAATCATTGCGCTCTCTCCCACTGCAAAAGCAGGGAGAAACCGCACCCAAGATCAGCCAAAGTATTCCTCTCCACTTCACAGACGGTTTTCGTTCTCATGGAAACCTCACACCGTCCGTAGACGACGGGTCTCTCCAAAGAAAATGCTTTTCGTGAGTGTGCAATTTTTTGCGTTGTTCAATGAAGAGGAAAGGAAGGGACGGCGGCGAGAAAGCTTTTCTTCTTGAGACCGGCGGAACCTTTCGCCGAGGCGCTTTGACGTTGTGCGCAGCCCCGCCACAAGTGGGCTGTTCCGGATCTGGGTTTGAGTCACTTTGTGTGGGATTTGAACTCGAAAGTTGCCTGCCGCCAGTCTCCACAAACGCAACTCTACGACAGACGAATCCAATCTCCCAACAACCGAAACTTGCAACTCGATTGCCTCCCGAATTCCCAACCCCCCAAACAAGTTGCCCAGCATGGAGTCCGAGTCCGACCACGACCACCGCGATGACGAGAGTGTGTCTGAGCAGGAAGAGATTGAGGAGACAAAGCCAAAGTCCGCGATGAAGAAGGGCCGGGAACCCGTGGCGCCCGTAGAGCGCCCAGAGCTTCCGTACGTGTTGAATGTGTGAGGCTCTGCGCCATATAGCTAACGCGCACAAGCGAACAACCAGACCCGAGCACGCTCGACCTTACTACACTGAACCCACTGTCGCCTGAGATTATTTCACGCCAAGCCACAATCAACATCGGAACCATTGGTCACGTCGCTCACGGAAAGAGTACTGTGGTAAAAGCCATCTCCGGTGTGCAGACGGTCCGCTTCAAGAACGAACTGGAGAGGAATATTACCATCAAGCTCGGTTACGCGAACGCGAAGATCTACCAGTGTGACAACCCAGAGTGCCCGCGCCCAACATGCTACCGGTCATACAAGAGCGACAAGGAGGTCGACCCACCTTGTGAGCGTGAAGGGTGCGAGGGAAAATACAGGCTGAAGCGCCACGTCTCTTTCGTCGACTGCCCTGGTCACGACATTCTCATGAGCACTATGTTGTCGGGCGCCGCCGTCATGGACGCTGCACTGCTTTTGATTGCTGGAAACGAATCTTGCCCGCAACCGCAGACAAGTGAGCATCTTGCTGCCATCGAGATCATGAAGCTGAACCACATCATCATTCTCCAAAACAAGGTTGATCTGATGCGGGAGGACAGTGCTGCGTCGCATTACGAATCTATCCTCAAGTTCATCCGAGGAACCGTCGCGGATGGCTCTCCCATCATCCCCATCTCCGCCCAGCTGAAGTTCAACATTGATGCTATCAACGAACACCTCATCAGCAAGATCCCAGTTCCAGTACGAGACTTCTCCGCGAAGCCACACATGATTGTCATTCGATCCTTCGACGTCAACAAGCCCGGTGCCGAAATTGATGAGCTCAAGGGTGGTGTTGCTGGTGGTAGTATCCTCACTGGTGTACTGAAGCTGGGAGACGAGATTGAGATCAGGCCCGGTATCGTTTCAAAGGACAGTGCCGGAAAGATTCAGTGCAAGCCTATCTTCTCAAGAGTAGTGTCCCTATTTGCCGAACACAACGACTTGAAGTTCGCCGTTCCGGGAGGACTGATCGGTACGCAATCTTAGTCGCAACACCACTGATTCTTCAACTAACATACTCTAGGTGTCGGTACACGCGTTGACCCTACTCTGTGTCGTGCGGATCGTCTTGTCGGTTTCGTCCTTGGTCTCCGTGGACATCTTCCCAACATCTACACCGAGCTCGAAGTCAACTACTTCCTCCTCCGAAGATTGCTCGGTGTCAAGACTGCAGATGGCAAGCAGGCCAAGGTAGCCAAGCTTGCAAAGAATGAAGTTTTGGTAAGTCTTGATCCCTTGTGTGTTTAGAACAAGGCTGATAATCGCATAGATGGTCAACATCGGATCAACTGCAACCGGTGCCAAGGTTGTGGCTGTCAAGGCTGATGCTGCTCGTCTATCCCTCACCTCCCCCGCATGCACAGAAATCGGTGAGAAGGTTGCGCTGTCTCGACGTATTGAGAAGCATTGGCGTCTTATCGGTTGGGCCAACATTGTAGCGTAAGTTTGACAGCATATCTAGCTGCATCCACGAGCTTACATATCTTTTAGCGGCAACATCCTCCAGCCTATCGTCGATTGAGCGGGGACAGAGAGTAGTGGGGTAGCTCACAAGGAGTGGAACGATAAACTTTATGATGGGACGACGTAAACGTGGGGCGTATGATGGCAGAACATGTGCATTTGGTTCCTGAGCATTTCCTGCCGGAGTCGGTTGCGCTTGGAGAAGGGCATCAAAAGTGGTTTTTCTCGCAGCTGTGTTTTAGACAGCATCTGAAGCCACAACCGCAGAGGTCTAGCGTCACTGGAGAGCGAGCGTCTTGTGTATCAGTACGTTCTCCAGCTCAGGGTAGCCGCATATAATGAAACATGCACGATCCACTAGAACTGTTGAGAATGCAGATGACATCGGCTCCACAGGCGGAAAGTAGGCCGATCTTCACATGAAAGCCATTCCGTGACACATGCAAGAGCATGGCCCAACAACGTCAGATCAGCGTACTAGCCTACATGTGCCTCATAGTCCCCTCACTGCATTTTCGTACGAGTTCTCCGGTCGCTGTATTAATTTGATTGCCTATACGAGGTATGTTTGCGAGGCTCCAGTAATTATGCCTGTACAAGGCCGAGCACACGCTCAAAAGCTCACGCGCACTGACTCGGGGTTAGAGTTCAACTTACGTTCCATTCTAAACAACACAACGATTATACGAATACGCGGCTCTGCTTGTGCTGCGAACGATAGCTTGTCTCTTTTTACTTCTTGACGCTCGCTGTTCATATTGCTTTAATCTTTTATTGTAATCGCAAGCCTACATTGGATTTGTACACCTGACAACAAAGTTTGCGGAACCCTGCCCGCGTCGGAACTGGAGCGCGACGGCCATGGAAGAAGACCCTTCGAAAGCGAAAGCGGCACCACCTCCGCTACATATCTACCGCCCCATCCCGCGTCGCAACTTCGAATCCAACTACGACACGGCCGATTCGCCCACACACGCCTTTTCGCAGGCAACGCCTCCGAGCGCGACCGAGAACCGGAGATCGTCTGACTTCCTCGCTCAGCTCAACGCCCGCTTGCTGGGGACATTTAATTCGCGCGATGACGACTCGGACGACCAGGAGAGGGAGAGTAGGCCTCCGCCGCGGAACAAGAGTTACTTGAACATGACGAGTAGCACTTTATCCGGCATATACGACGAGACGGGTGCGAATACGGCTGGGGAACTGAGCACGGCGGAAACGCCATGGGGGACTGGTGCCGAGACACCCACACACATGACCATGGGCTTTCAGACCCGGGAAACCGCGATGGGGAGTCCTGATGGCGGACTGAGCTTGAAGAACCAGGCCAGGAAAGGATCAAACAAGGGCAAAGCTGAAGGGAGGCGGAGGAGTCATGCGATCAAACAACCGCGTCACGGCGTATGGAAATACGCTGTGATTTTGGGCAAGCTCGTAGCCCTGTACGTCTTTGGCGTCATCTACGGAGTCATCGTCTCGCATCTCCACGAGACGAGACAATTGGCAGCTGTACACGTTGAAGGTGTTGATCGCAAGAGTCAGGCCTACCTTGCCACCTGGGGACTATTTGGAGTTACCTTGGGAAGTTTGCTTCCATACGTTGATCTCGTATGGGATGCACAACGGAAAGAGAGCCAGATGGAAGACAAGGAGGCGGATACACACGATTCACCCATCAGCGAGCAGATCAATGATGTAGTTAGGAGTGTGGCAGCTTTTGTCGGGATAGCATTTGCTATTGTAAGTTCTCCTTGGTACTACCTCACTATATACTTGGACGTCGACTGACACTTTGATTCCTAGCGCCGTCTCCCCTGGCAATCCACCCTCCAGCTCACCCTAACTCTCGCCCTCGTAAACCCCGCCCTTTGGTACATCCTCGATCGCTCGAAACCCGGCCTCTCTGTCTCACTCACCGTCACTTCTATCCTCACATCCTTCATTTTCCTCTCGAATCCAGATGTTCTTCCCTCACCGTCCCTACCAGCCACCACAAACGCCACGCAAATCCCGTCCATGGGCAGCCATACATATCAAAAGGGGAAACCAGCACCAGTCGTTACACCAGAGCTGTTCGCTGGCATGGTTAGTTACGAGAACTTAGCTGTCGTAACTTGGGTGGGAAGTGTCCTATTCTGTAGTTGCGTTTGTTTTGGCAGTATAGGGAGGAGGTTGGCTGTGCTGGAGGAAAGTGGGTGGAAGAGGTGATGCTTCTTGGTTGAAGATTATAGTGTCTCAGGGATTACATTGGATAGTCTCGCACAACTATTGTGTGTTGAGACAATGGATAGATTCTGCGGATGCATGGGGCGTCTGGTAGGAATGAAACCCTTTGGCCTTATATTGGGCCTTTGTGGAATTTGATCTCAT
Source organism: Alternaria atra (assembly GCF_907166805.1). Taxonomy (NCBI): domain Eukaryota; kingdom Fungi; phylum Ascomycota; class Dothideomycetes; order Pleosporales; family Pleosporaceae; genus Alternaria; species Alternaria atra. The sequence continues at coordinate 3,472,468 of NW_025091326.1, read as the reverse complement.
CACTCCTTGATGTGTGCTGCCCTTTCAGTACGGCTTTTTCCAGCGAATATTGTGCAAGTAGAATCACACGTCACCTCTCGATTTGGGACTACATGAGCACCCCATTCAATGGAAGAACTGTACACTTCTGAGATTCTGAAACTTTTCTTTGCCTACTACAACGGTACGTAATAAGAAATGATTTACGAAGATAAATGACTTGAACCCCAATATTGCTCTTGAATTTCGTGTATTGTTCTATCTAGTGTTATCGTAGGCTGCATAGCCTTGTTGTTCTTGCTGCTGCACTTGTTGGGTTTCCTCCTTGTATAGGGTGGTCAAGTCAACGTACTGCCCAAGTTTGACTAGTTGTTACCATTGCAGATGAGAGAAACTACAAAGAAGCAAACACCAGAAAACCTGCTGTCTATTATATCCACCAATAAATCTGGGAACAAAAACAATGATTGCCTACCATGGTACACTTCATGTGAGAGGTCGAAAAGGAAAAAAAGAGGCAAAAAAGAGGTGTCGCAAATTGGCGGTACTGGGAACTATAGACATGTTAGTAACAATGTCTCAGTAAACCGACTCAATGAAGGGGAACGTACTCGAACCCAGGCTGGCGCGGATCTGGATCAGGACAAGCTAAGTTGTCCGCCAGCCACAACGCGACGTCATACCACTAGACCATACCACCGTTGGTATCGAGCTCTGATTGGCTGATTTGATGGAGGAAACGAAAAATAAATTATTCATAATCTCTCTAAAATTATAAAAAGAAGCATGTTGGAAATGGCTCTAATCGGTTTTGCAAAGCGGCTACAGAGTGGGAATATGAGTCAAGGTAAAGGCATCGTGGGGAACACATGCAGAGCCGAGTGGGGAACATAGGCGATTGGGCATGGTTGCCGTCTTCGGAGAAACGGCTACAAATACTTTTACTAGACACCATCACTAAGTGGAGAATCAGGTCTACTTTGCTCTCGGACTGTTTCATGAACAGGCCGTTTGAACAGGCCGTATGAACAGGGTGGTGAGATGCGTAAGATTCTTCTATGCTTTCTCAGATACATCATCTCTTCATACGTGTCCATATCCTCATAATCATCAATGCTTTACGAGCCGCTTTAGGCTGTATTAGATCAACGGCCGGGGCCACTGAAAACTACCATTCGGCGATGACAATTCTCTGCTTTGCCCACTAATCCCCTAATCCCCAACGTCTCTTTCTTGTAGATCCTGAGTACCATCGTACATGCTTCTTCTGTGTTTACATTCGTTTTGATTACCATGCATACGATACTACGTGATACACCAGAAACATCGTTCTACAAGACGTTTACTGGGCCTTGGAGAGCTTCGCCCTGCTAGCAGCGAGAGCAGCAGAGAGACTGAACTGGGTGTTGATACCGTCGATACGGTGGACAGCGTTGAGGTTCTTGACGCAGGTGATTTGGAAGCAAGTAGCAGATCCCTGGCGGGAGGCAATCGTAGAGTAGGCGAGGAAGTATTCCCAGATCTGGCGCATAGTTAGCATCTAGCGATAAAGGCATACGAAAGTAATTCTTACCTTGAACCATCGGATGCCGTACTTGGCAACGACCTTCTCCTTGTTGGCGAGCCAGTTGCGGTACCACCTCCAAAGAGTAGCAGAGTAGTGTACACCGATGGTGTCAACCATCTTGACCTCAAAACCAGCGCCCTCGAGGGTGTCGATAACGAAACCCAGAGGAGTAGAAGCATCGGCACCGGGGAAGACGTATTTGTTCATGAAAAGACCCCAGGTGAAGTCCTCGAACTGCCAAGCCTTGCGGAGACCAGCGATCTGGAGGAAGAAGACACCGTCGTCATCGAGCATATCGTAGACCTGACGGAAGAAACCGCTCAAGTGGCGGACACCGACGTGCTCAGCCATCTCGAGACAGGTAATCTTGTTGTAGCCACCAGGAGGGAGGGGAATGTCACGGTAGTCCATGCAGAGAATCTTGGACTGGTCTTCTTCGATGCCAGCCTTCCTGAGGCCGTTGTTGCCCCAAGCAGTCTGGTTGCGACCAAGAGTAACACCCGTAGCGTGAGCACCGTAGTTGACGGAGGCGAACTTGGTAAGGGTACCCCATCCGCAACCAATGTCGAGCATCTTCTCGCCCTTCTTCAGACCGATCTTCTCGCAGACGATTGACATCTTGTTATCCTGTAGCTGTTCGAGACTCTCCTCAGTGTTGATGTCGGAGATGATGCCGGAGGTGTAGATCATACGAGGACCGAGGAACCAGCCGTAGAAGTCGTCACCGCGGTCGTAGTGGTCGCGGACCTGTTCTTCGTCTAAAGTGGGGTCAGCATATACCTACAGTTTATAGGTGTTCGAGTTACCTACCCTGAGACTTGGAGTGAACAATCATCTCCGGGATCATGCCAAAGAGGAAGTGCTTGATCAATCCGAGGGTGAAGCGGGGCTTGGACCAGTCGTGGCGCCATTCGAGAATCTCGAGCATGTCGCCATTGAGCTCGACCTCACCGTCGAAGTACTTCTCCTGAAACGTCTCAATGGGGATCTGCTTCTTGCCATAGTATGCGTCGCGGTCCTCGGGCTTAGTGAACTTGAGGTAGTGCTCTATGGGCTTGCCGGGAAGTTTGGCTTTCTCGTTCTTGCGGGGTGCGAATTCAGAGGTAAGCCACCAGAATGGTCCTAGAATAGGAAGGAACAGGACAAGGGCTAGGAAAACCCATGTCTTGAAGCCCATACCCCAGCTCCAGGTGATGTAGGCGGGGATGCCAACCAGCAGCGAGATGAGGGCATAGTTGTTGAACGAGTCGCGACCGGAACCTTCTGCAGGCAGAGGAGCATTCGCAATGGTCGGGTACTGTTGGACGTCGAATGTCAGCGTGCTAGCTCTCCATGTTGATGCTCAATGGCTGGCGGGGTTGCTCGTTAAATTGCACAGATGCAACAACTTACCGAAGTCGTCTTGACGCCGCAGTCGAAGGCGGGCGTCGTGGGCGAGGGCGCCGGTGGCGTCTCAACCCACTCAAAGTTCTCCTCAGAGGTATTGCTGCTCATCTTGCGCACCGCTGAGCAATTTTGCAAGATGGGAAGCAAACGTGTTGGGATCTGGAGGCTTTAACGGCGGTGAATCTAAGCGAACACCCACCGGGGTTGCGCCTGCCCCTGCAGATGGTTAACTCTCCAAGCCTAGCTCCAAACATTGAACAGCACACCGACGGCGACTGCCTTGGATATGCGCGATATACGTTGCAGCATTACTAGCACAACTCTGCCGTTGATAAGGGTTGTGGAGCGTGGAGAAAGTCACAGTGCTCACAACTCAGCACTCTTGCATATGGAACGTAGTCCACGGTATCGTTATCACAGCATGTGAACTCGCTCTTTCTTCGGTCATATACGCGTATGATCCATACACGCTTCTTCAATCAACCAGCCGTCTTGTAACCCCGTACAGATAGGAACAATTTTCAAATTCTGCCAAGCCTTATTCATAGCATGGGCGGGGCACGCTCAAGACACGTTTACTAGTAGCTTCCCCCTAACAAAGTCCACCTTCTCCTTGGCAACACCGGCTTGCTCCAGGTACTTCTCAACGTTGCCGTACTTTCCAAGCATATAGGAGTGTACACTACTTACCAAGTCCGGAGGGCATGTCGCAAACTGTTCCGTCAGACCAATCGACGCCATCTCTTTTAATCTTCCTTCTTTCTCTGGCTCAAGTTCTGGTTCGGAAAGTCGGTAGTCTTCGTCGATAGTCTTCTCGTCGACATCGAGCAGCAAGAGAACCAGCATTACTATGAGCCCGGTTCGGTCCTTGCCCTGTGTACAGTGGACTAGAACTGGCCAATTCTGCTCTTCACCTAGTACATCAAAGACCTGCGTGACTTCGCGTGTGCACACGTCTAAGGATTGCTCGGCCAGTCCGACGAGCCCCATGTCTTCCATGTGAGGAGCTAAGATCTTGATGGCATCCTTGCGGTAGCCAGTAATCATAAGCCCTACGAGCTTGAAAAACTCGAGCCATGTGAGCTTTGAGAGCAACATGCGCGAGAAAGCTGAGCCGTTGAAGTTGATTTCGTGATAGTTTATGCCGGGTATCTTGAGGGGCTCTGCTACATCGTCATTGCTCTGAGGAACTGCTGCTGACGCTTTAATCCTTGCATCGTGCTTTTGCGCCTGTTCGATGTGCTCCGTTCTGTACTGGTTAGCACGATGTTGGCTCCCGCCAGTTACATCTACGTACTTTGTTCGTAGATCAATGATGCTTTTTACGCCAAATTCTTTCAAAAGTCGCTGCCTGTCTTGGAAAGAAGCCTCATCTTTTACAGTCAGCCTCGCGCCAAGATACATGTGCAAGATACGCACCAGGTCGGGCACTTCGGAATAGTAAGCCATTCCTTAAACGGCTGTAGTATGGTCAGCCAACGATTGTCTTCGAGTCGCATGGGCAATATACCTAGTTCCGGTCTTTTGGTTGACAAACTGACTGACATCGCGAAAGTTCAATATGCTTTTGAGTGGCGTTTGTAGTTCAGACATGTTCAATACATTTAGTCGTGCGAGGCTAAGAATGATGGTATAGCTATTTACTGGATCAGGTTGGAAGGTCGAGACCCGGTGACGTAGTTAAGTTGACACTAAACCGCATCTAATCCAGCTTTGCTTCTGAAGCCAAACACGCACCAATAGAGGTGCTCGGGCATCATGACAACCATCAGGATAGAAGCGCGCCATAATCGTTCGTAGCTCATGGATATCCGGAATTGTGCTATCGTGATCAATGAATTCAAGTAGGACACCATCTGGAAAGATTTATTGACTTTGCACGCGTTCAGAAATTGAAACTTGGCTATCATGTTCCACCAAACCAAGGTGCAACGTTGTATACAAATGATGTGCTTCGTTCGCACGACGCAGGTCTGTGATCTTCAGATGTGCGCAAGGATGCTGGGAGACAGGATAACCCTCTTGGACGGACTGGGTATATGATTTGACTACTTCGGTGAGTCTGTCGCATGTTTCCGTCTGGACAGGCAAGGTCATGTCCGGCGCGGGCTAGAACCAGCCCCAAGATAGTAAGGCTGGTGTGAGATTTCCCACGCGGAACGCACGCTCACGGCGATCCTCCACAGTTGATATGACATCATTGCTGTCTTCTCGTCATTTAGCCATGAAGGGCGCCGCAAACTGTGTCCCAGGCTGGCGTTTGCCTTTCCCTTTCATCTTCCGTGATCGCCCTCAAAGCAGCTCTTGGTTCAATTTCGTCTTGCACCGAAACGCTCTTTCACAATGGCGACGACAGCTCTTACTGCGAGTGCGGCCCCCACTGCTGACAGCAGACCCTTGAAGGGAACGGAAGAGGCGGCTCCACCACGATCCTCCGCCGAGAGGAACATGCGTTGCCCTGACCCATCCGCGCATCTGCATCAGCCAAAGAACAGCGTGTTACAAAACCAGGCGTCTGCAGCGGCGCTCTATTCGCATAACCACGGCAGCCCTGCCAAAGCAAACGTAGCAAAACCTATCAACCCGCTCGGAGCCGACGGCAAGCTCTCCTCAGCGAGTGAGTGTAAAACTGTGATGATCGCATTACATCATATCCTAACGAACATTCACAGGCGCTGCTACGAGTCTTAAATACGCGAAGGCCCAAGACCTTCCCAGCTATCCCGTCGTCGGAATTGACACTCAATCCTCTGCCGGAGCCGCCGCGCTACTTGCCAACCAGAACAAGAAGAGCCCGGAGTGGTGGAAGCCTGAAGCATCTTCAGCGGCAGGCAAGGCTGCGTTGCTCGCAAACGGTTATAAAATGGCCCCTGTGTGGCAACCAGAAGCAAGCGCGGCAGGCTCAAAAGCAGCGCTTCTCGCTCATAGAGACGGCGCAAAGCTGAACCTGTGGCATCCCGAAGCTAGTGCTGAGGGCCATTCTGCTGCTACTATTGCTATGAGCAAGAAAGGTCTCGGGCCGGAGGTCGACTACGGATATACAGACCAGGGCAGGAAAAACGCCTTCACTGCGGCCACCGACGCCCACTCTGCGTCGAGACGTAAGCGCGCTCAGTCAAACCCACCAGCTGCGCCGCTGTATCCAGACTCGAAAAACTCGGCCAGGAATGCACTGGGAGCAGCAACGCTTGCCCATAGTGCGTCTACTCGTGCGAAACCACAAGCTAGTCCTGCTGATTCCAACCGCCACGGACACGGCGCCATGGAAGCAGCACGTATTCAGCATGCGAAGAGCATATCGCGCGACATGTATACCAGCACTCCGCCTGTTGCACTAGAGACAGAGGAGAAGAGGCACAACGATGCTCTTCGAGCTTCTGCCATATCTATGGCTAAGAAGATCTACGATGTGCAACAGCAACACATCGATGGCGCATCGGGCCAGTCTATCGCCCGCACTGGAGCAACTGCGGCACATAGTCAACAACCGGCGACTGGCGAGGCTGACATCAAGCAGCAAGCTATGCGCTACATCGGAATCCAAGAAGCTGCACAAAAGCTTGCTCAGGAAAGACTGGCAAAGATAGGGTATGACGAGAACGCCGCCTACCGAAGCTACTACGGCTACGATAAGCCGACCAGATCGAAGCTCTCCATGCGCCGTGGACGTAATCGCGCACACAGTGCTTCTGAGACAGCTCCTGCGGACACATCTGATTCTGACGAAGACGACTTTCGCTCGAGGCGAATCCGCTCGCAGATGGAACAGTTCAACCAGCAACTGGCCGATGTGGACGCAAAGAAGCGCGAAAACGATCGCAAGTCCCTGCTTGCTGCAGCACAGCGTAAGGTACAAGCGCAGATGCAGGGTATGGACAAGAAGATCTATGATGAGACTGGCAAGATGTCATCTGCGATGGTAGATGATTGGGACGAAAAGGCGCGACAGCGTGCTATGGCCAACTCCGAGGCCCGTATGGAAAACCATGGCAGAGTACACATCGGCAATGGTAAATGGATGGATCAGAGTGAAATCGATGCTATCGCCCAAGCCAGGATCCAGCCCACATTGGACGAGATCACGGAGAAGACCGAAAAGCGCCTTGCCGAGGACGAGAAGCGACGTGCTGAAGAAGAAGAGCGCCGACTTGACATGGAGCAGGAGAAGCGCCGTGTTCGTACCGAGAAAGAGCGTGCCGCTGAGATCAAGGCGGAGGAGAAGCAAGGAAGGGGTAAGTAGTTCTCGCTGAATCGTTTGTCACGCCACTAACATAATCACAGAAGAAGAGAAGAGGGCTGCGAAAGCACGAGCGGCTGAAGAGAAGCTAGCAGCGAAACAAGCGAAGGATGCCGAGAAGACTAAGACTACAGGAGAACAGCGCAAATCAAAAGAGATCTCAGCGGCTGAACCATTAGTTGTGGATGCTGAAGCTCCACGCGACAACGAGGATCTATACCAGGAACCTACACCTACAGAAGTCCAACATACAGCTGAACATGATTCAGCTGGTCCAACTTCGCCGACGTCGCAAGGACCCTCGAAAGGATTCAAATCACTCTTAAGCAAGTTGAAGCGCCGCTCAAAGCATGCTCCTGCGACAGAGACTGAAGGTGATACAAAAGAGAAAGAACCCGGTTTCATTGGTGGCGCAACTCTCCGAAACTCCACTTCGCTGCCCCAATCTCAGTCTCAGTCTTCGAAGAACGCTAGCCATCCAGCTCGTGAGTCGATAGACGGCCGCATATCTGCAGATACCGATCGACCAAAGGACCTAGGCGCTGTTGAGCCTACGTATGTTCCTCACGTCGGTTTTGTTGACGAAGATCGCCACTCAGATGTTTCATCCCTGTCCAACGATGGAGAGGAATTCAGTATGGCACGTGGGAGACCAGCCGAACGTGTTGTAAGCGGAGCAACAGCGACATCCGCCGGAGAGAGCTTTGAGGAAGCCCGTGACCATTTCGACGAAGCTCTAGCACCGCCACCGGCCTTTGGCTCTGATGCGGAGAAAGCGAGGATAGGAAGCCCAAACCGGGAGTCAAAGTTCCAAGAGGTGGGATTGTAGGCCTTGTGATGGTGAATCAAGCGGGAGTATTGCTCTTGGAAGAACGATGTTATGATTGAGCTGAATGGTAGACTAATGGCCCATGTTTGGAATTCCGTTGTTTATGCGTAGTAGTCTGCAGGGTTATGGGTAGCACAAATACGGCCTTGGGATATAATTTAATGTCTTGTTCTGCAAATATATGTCAGAGACTTCAATATCGCCTATGCACTTGATGCGAGGGACTGTAGGGGGAACATGTGCAGAGGTGAACGTGTATGTTCTGTTTCGATGCTTGTATCGCGAAATATGCCGGGGAACTACGGGTTCCTCCCACACCCAGCCTTCTCACTTGCGACTTACTGTTGTACAAACGCACAAATTGCCAAGTTAATTGCCAAACTCAAGACCTAGAAGGCTGTATTCATCTTCATCCTCTTTTCAAGGTGATAGACTATCTACAAAGTCAGCGTAGCAAGTAAGAGTAGTCCTGATTGAACGCTGCAACAAACGTCATTGGGTAAAGCTGCCCTTGCGTCTTGCCTATTTGGGAACCCAATGCTTATGTCATCACAGGGCGATCCAGCGTATGTGGAAACAACACGAGGAGCTCCTTTCTCAAACAGCATCACCTCCACGACCCCGACCCCGCCTTATACGACCGTCTCTCATTTCCTATCACGCGCTTCTGGAGTTGTGCACCTGGTTCTACTTCTTCCTTTTCTTCCGATACCCGATTCTTGCGCGCTTTCTCACCCCGGTGAGCTTGGAACTGGACTGTCGCAAACATGGCCCAGCGACAGGTGCCATTGCACGTCACGCAGCCGACGCTGGTATGTACCGCATTAGCCCTTGGCATTGCATAATGATTGAAGCTAACAATTGACAGCTCACGAACCTCAACATCCTCGTACGTTGGTCCTAGGCCAAGCACTCCGCGAACAAGGCAACAAGGGTCAGCAAGCTAATACATAGTCCAGCCGGCATCGATATCATGGCAAAACTGCGTATGTGGCCCCATCAAGATGCACACACGAGATGTAGATATGCTGACAGCAGGCCTAGACACTCGAGTCCGACAAGTACGTTTGCGTGCGACAAGTCAACAACGAAGCCAACGCGCCCGCCGAGACTGTCATCATCGACCTTAAGAATACCAACAATGTCATCCGGAGACCGATCCGCGCCGACAGCGCCATTATGCACTTGACTGAGCCCATCATTGCTCTCAAGGCGCAAGGCCGGACACTGCAGCTGTTTAACCTCGAGACCAAAGAACGTCTGCAGACCTACAGCCATCAAGAAGACATTCAGTTCTGGAGGTGGATTAGCCAGACTACACTTGCGCTCGTCAGCACAAAGGCCGTGTACCACTGGGACGTGCTCGACTCGAAGAACGCTGTTGCGCCGCGCAAGATCTTCGATCGCCAAGAACAACTCGAGGTATGCGGCTTGGTCTATAAATCGCTAACTGCATCTAATTCGCTTTGTAGAACAATCAGATCATCAACTATGTTACCAACGATGACGAGAGCTGGTCTTGCTTGGTTGGTATCACATCAAACCCGCCGGTGGCATTCGTGGAAACATGCAGCTCTTCTCCAAGGCGAGGAACGTCAGCCAGCCCCTCGAAGGTCATGCTGCTACCTTTGGCACTCTCCGTCTTGATGGTGCATCAACCGATACAAAGATCTTCGCGTTCGCTGTCAAGTCGTCGTCCGGTGAAGCCAAGATCAACATCGTCGAAGTCGACCACAACGCCGCGAACCCAGCCTTCCCGAAGCGTCTCATCCCGATCCACTGGCCTGCCGAGGGTACCGGTGACTTTCCGCTCGGCATCCATATTGCGCAAAAGTACGGCATTTTAATCGTAATTACCAAATTCGGTTTCATTCACCTCCACGACCTCGAGACCGGTACCGCACTGTTCCTGAACCGGATATCTGAGGAGACAGTCTTCACAACGGCGCGCGATGACGAAGGCACTGGTGTAGTCGTCATCAACAAGCGAGGTCAGGTCCTGCATACAACTATCCGAGAGGACAGCCTGATTCCATACATCATGGAGAACCCAGCGTGTGCTGAGATTGCGTACAAGCTCGCTTCAAAGGGCGGACTTCCAGGCGCAGACCAGCTTTACTCTCAACGGTTTGAGACGCTCATGTCCCAAGGAAACTTCGCGGAAGCCGCAAAGGTTGCCGCCAACTCACCCCGGGGCTTCCTCCGCACAATGAACACGATCAACAGGCTACGCCAGGTTCCCAACCAGCCTGGCCAGATCACTACTCTGCTACAGTACTTTGGTCAACTACTCGACAAGGGTGGACTAAACAAGGAAGAGACTCTGGAGTTGGCTCGACCTGTCTTCGCTCAAGGCCGCAAGCACCTTATCGAGAAGTGGCAGAAGGAGGGCAAGCTCCACTGCTCGGAGGAGCTCGGAGATCTTGCCAAGCCCCACGATTTGAACCTTGCTCTGGCCATCTACAAGGAGGCGAACGTATCCCAGAAGGTTGTCGCAGCACTCGCTGAGCTTGGCCACTACGACCTTATTCTGCAGTACTGCAACGGCGTCGGCTACACGCCCGACTACAACGTATTGCTCCAGCATGTGGTCCGCATCAATGCTGAGAAGGGTGCTGAGTTCGCCTCCCAGCTAGCGAAGAATGAGGGCGGCCCATTGATCAGTATCGACCGCGTTGTCGACATCTTCCAGTCTCAAGGCATGATCCAACAGGCAACCGCTTTCCTTCTAGACGTTCTCTCCAACGATCTACCAGAAGAGGGCCACATGCAGACCAAGCTGCTCGAAATGAACCTGCTCAACGCCCCTCAGGTTGCAGATGCTATTCTCGGCAATGAGATGTTCCACCACTACGACAAGGCGCGCATTGCCCAGCTGTGCGAGAACGCTGGCCTGCTCACCCGTGCTCTGGAACACAATGATGATCCGGCTGCCATTAGGCGTATCATCGTTCAGACCGACAAGCTTCCAGAAGAGTGGCTGATCAACTACTTCGGTCAACTCACAGTAGAGCTCTCGCTTGAGTGCTTGGACGCCATGCTCACTACAAACATCCGCCAAAACTTGCAGGCCGTCATTCGTATTGCCCAGAAGTACTCAGATCTGCTCGGCGCTACCAAGATCATCGATCTCTTGGAGAAGCACCGTACCGCAGAGGGTCTGTACTTCTTCCTAGGCTCGATCGTCAATGTCAGCGAGGATCCCGATGTTCACTTCAAGTACGTTGAGGCTGCGACCACCATGGGCCAACTTAACGAAGTCGAGCGTATCTGCCGAGAGAGTGCCTTTTTGCCTCCAGAGAAGACGAAGAACTTCCTAAAGGAAGCCAACCTCGCTGAACAACTTCCGCTTATCGTTGTCTGCGATCGTTTCAATTTCGTACACGATCTAGTGCTCTACCTCTACAAGAAGCAGCAGTTCAAGTCTATCGAAGTGTACGTTCAGAGAGTCAACCCTGCGAGGACACCTGCTGTCATCGGTGGTCTTCTCGATGTGGACTGCGACGAAAGCATTATCAAGGGCCTTCTGGCTTCGGTGACACCATCTTCGATTCCAATCGACGAGTTGGTTGCTGAGGTGGAGTCGCGAAACCGATTGAAGCTTCTTCTGCCGTTTTTGGAGCAGACATTGGCGAGCGGCAACCAGCAGCAAGCTGTCTACAATGCCTTGGCCAAGATCTACATCGACTCCAACAACAACCCAGAGAAGTTTTTGAAGGAGAACGACCAATACGACACCCTCACGGTTGGAAAGTACTGCGAGAAGCGTGACCCCAACTTGGCATTCATTGCCTACAGCAAGGGACAGAACGATCTCGAGCTCATCCACATCACCAACGAGAACGCCATGTTCAAGGCCCAGGCACGTTACCTTCTGGAGCGAGCCGATTCCGAAGTTTGGGACTATGTTCTGAGTCCAAACAACGTACACCGCCGATCGCTCGTAGACCAAGTCACTTCGTCGGCTGTTCCCTCGTCCACTGACCCAGACAAGGTCTCCGTCGCTGTGAAGGCTTTTATCACTGGTGACATGCCTGCTGAGCTGATCGATCTGCTCGAGAAGATCATTCTGGAGCCTTCCACTTTCAGCGATAACCCGTCCCTCCAGAACCTGCTGATGCTTACTGCCTGCAAGTCTGATCGCGGCAGGGTCATGAACTACATCCAACAGCTCGACCAGTACACCCCTGAAGACATCGCTCAACAGTGTATCGAGGTTGGCATGTATGACGAGGCTTTCGAGATCTTCAAGAAGCACGAGAGCCACGTCGAGGCTGCCAACGTCCTCATTGAGCACATTGTTTCAATCGACCGGGCATACGAATATGCTGACAGGGTCGACACGCCTGAAGTGTGGAGCAGAGTTGCTAAGGCGCAGCTGGATGGTCTTCGTGTCACCGACTCGATTGAGTCTTACATCCGCGCCGGAGACGCATCCAACTACTTGGAAGTCATTGAGATCGCCACGCACGCCGGCAAAGACGAGGACTTAATCAAGTTCTTGAGGATGGCTCGCAAGACCCTCCGCGAGGTACCCATCGATACCGCCTTGGCTTTCTGCTTCGCTCGTACCAACCAACTAGCCGAGCTTGAGGACTTCCTCCGTGCTACCAACGTTGCGGACGTTGAAGCCTCAGGTGACAAGGCTTATGAGGAGGGCTACCATGAGGCAGCAAAGATCTTTTTCACCAGCATCTCCAACTGGGCGAAGCTTGCAACCACTCTCGTACATCTGGAGGATTACCAAGCCGCTGTCGAATGTGCTAGGAAGGCAAACTCGATCAAAGTCTGGAAACAGGTCAACGAAGCCTGCGTTGCGAAGAAGGAATTCCGTCTCGCCCAGATTTGCGGTCTCAACCTGATCGTACACGCCGAAGAGCTCACCGATCTTGTCAAGCAGTACGAGCGTAACGGGTACTTCGATGAGCTGATCAATCTCCTTGAGGCTGGTCTTGGTCTGGAACGTGGTAAGTAAAACCCTTTTGACAACTACAACCCCACTGCCTATCACAATCTTCCGACGATTACTACCCCGGACAACTACAACGTGTGTGAGATGCTAACTGTATCATTTTAGCCCACATGGGAATGTTCACTTCCCTAGGCGAGGCTCTTGCCAAATATCACCCCGAGCGTGTCATGGAGCATCTCCGCCTCTTCTGGAGTCGGATTAATATTCCAAAGGTAAGTTGTGACTGTACGAAATGCACGTGAGACATACACTGACTTCGTACCTCCCTATCTGCAGATGATCCGTGCGACAGAGGAAGCTCACTTATGGCCGGAGCTGATCTTTTTGTATGTGCACTACGACGAGTGGGACAACGCGGCTCTCGCCATGATGGAGCGTGCCGCAGATGCCTGGGAGCACCAAGCATTCAAGGACACCATCACCAAGGCTACCAACGTCGAGATCTACTACCGGGCTTTAGGCTTCTATCTTGAGGAGCAACCAACTCTCCTAACGGATCTCCTCCAGGCGCTGACTCCCCGTATCGACGTCAACCGTGTTGTCCGCATGTTCGTCAAGTCAGACAACATTCCTCTGATCAAGCCCTTCCTCCTCAACGTCCAGTCGCAAAATAAGCGTGAGGTCAACAACGCCCTCAATGATCTTCTGATCGAAGAGGAGGACTACAAGACGCTCCGGGACTCGGTCAATAACTACGACAACTACGACCCTGTTGATCTTGCCCAGCGCTTGGAGAAGCATGACCTGGTCTTCTTCCGTCAAATCGCGGCCGACATCTACCGCAAGAACAAGCGATGGGAGAAGTCCATCACTCTCTCCAAGCAAGACAAGCTATTCAAGGACGCTATCGAGACCTCGGCCATGTCTGGCAAGTCAGATGTCGTTGAGGATCTGCTCCGCTACGTAAGTTGGACTTTGCTGCTTTTCAATGCATCCTACTAACTCGCGACCTAGTTCGTCGACATTGGTAGCCGCGAGTGCTACGTCGGTATGCTATACGCCTGCTACGACCTCCTCCGTCCCGACATCATCCTTGAGATGTCATGGCGTAATGGTCTCCACGACTTCACTATGGTATGTATCTGCTCTTTCTTCTTTCTTTTTGCAGACTACTGACTTTTCACCAGCCATACATGATCAACCTCATCTCTCAACAGACGGCTGCTATCGAGATGCTCAAGAAGGACAACGAGGAGCGCAAGACTCGCGAAGTCTCGCAACAGAAGAAGGAGGAAGATACTCCGATCTTGGGCTCGCGCCTCATGCTTACCCAGGGTCCGATAGCCTCGGCTCCCTCCCCAGGTCCGTACGGACAAGCCAACGGCATCGCCCCGCAGCCGACTGGAAGCTTTCGCGCCTTCTAGACGCTGTCCAAACTGAAGATGAGATACCTGCTCTGCAAGTGCGGGTAGTTGGGATTCCTCTTCAAATTACATATTGATGATTGGTGTGGCATGCAAAAGCGAGCGGAGGGTTCATACATTTTTGGCAGTGTGTGGCAATGTACTCTACAGGCGTTTAAGGTGGCCTCCTAGTCTGGATGTTTCAAACATAGAACATCCTCGGACTTCTGTACTCTAGTTAATCGCTTCATTTGCGCAGAGATTTTATGTTCTTGCTTGCGGTATTCATGTGACGTGATCGACATGGTGTTACACCCTAGAGCTGGAATCGTACCCTGAAGGTATTCGCGGTCGTCGTGTCGTTCGTATATCACTGTAGAATACTGCGAAGGCCTTTGGGGGTACGATTTGACGTGGGTGGTAATGGCTGGATGTCATACATCTCAACCATCAAATCCACGTCAAGGCCCCTCAAGAATTATGACATACGCCTGTGGACCCTCCAAAGACCTCCTCCTTCGAAAGACAAGCCTCTGAAATAGCGTAGAAAAGGGGGAGAGTCAGAATGGAGAACATAAAATCTGGGAGCGAACTACAAGAAAGCATCGGCTGCAAGCTTATCCATGGTGTCCTTTTGGTATTGGAGTTGATGGCAAAATATCCCGTTGCGCCAACCTTAACCATAGCAGAGTTGTTATGGCAGGCTCATACAGAGGGAGAACTTTGTACTGTGCCAAAAACTAAGATGTGCCCTGGAGTTATACACTACGTTTTCTTTTTGGGTGCGTCGATGTGCAATATGGTGAATGCCATCGGGGTACATTCTGAGGATAGAGCTAAAAGCACGATACTACCTAGGTAGGTACGTATGCAAACTATGAAATCTACAGAAGCCTGAAGCGCAGTCATCGTGGCAGGCTCAGACATGATATTGAAGCGGTGCTGTGCAAAATCTTAATATGTACCCTGAAGGTATACACTGACTTTTCTCTTCGGGAATATTAACGGAAACCTTAGTGAATACCTACAGAGTGTCTTTTGATGTTGGTGTTGATAGCAAATGTTACATACTTACTGACCACTAAAATCATATGCACCCTGGAAAGCTATGCCTACACCGTGGTTGTTACGGCTGGCTCATACATAGTACGAGTAACTGCAGACTCACCATTCTACTGTGGCTGAGTATGGCGACGACCACTCCAGACGACTCTAGCAAACCACGGTCACCAGATATTCAAGAACTTGGACGACCACCCAGATCGACCACGATAGGATTCATCAGGCTTGAGTGCAAAGACCAGAAGAAGGCTCTATGCTTGCAGCGCATGTGTTATAGCTGGTTCAAGCGTAGTACGAAGAAGCTTGTATTTTACCACGAACCAAATTGTACTCTGAAAATATACACAGCCTCTTCCGATTTTAAAATGTCAACGTAAAACACAGCGAAAGCATAAGGAATACTAATTCAATAGCCCTGCGTGTGCTCACGGAATAATTAGCTTTTCGATTCGGCCGTTGATGTGCCAAGTAGCGAGTGTTTGAAGCTCCGCCCGCAGTACGCGTGCATGGCCTTGGCCAAGTTAGGCTACTACGAGTAATGTTTCTAAATGCAGCCATTGAGTGCCTCAAACGATCCATCGTAAGCTAACGTGACCGGTCTCAGGTTTTCCCAAAGCCAAGTTAAGTCTAGAACTTAGTAATAGTGAGAGGCGGAACCGCATAGCAATGATGCACAACCGGCAATAGCTCAGACCCATGGTTCCGAATACTCCTCGCAACCATGCAGGTACGCGACCGGCAAGCGAGGAGAAGTCCGGAAAAGTATACCATGAACAAGGTGAAATAGCGAGTTCACCCTCGACGGTCATGAGGAAGCTCGGTAGAAAAGGCCTACACCGAAGCAAAGCGCTGGATAAGCACGACATTTTTCCGCGATGCCGAGCTTTCTCCGGCATGTGGCAGACACTGCTCTGGCAAGGTAGGATAGAATCGAGTTCGCGAACGGCTTGCTGGAGGGGCCGTAGTGGGGAGCGGTCCAGGTTTCATTGAGCGTCTATCATCACACCAGACAAAGTGCGTGTGGCTTGGCTAGCCGTCCCACGTGCTTTGTCGGCGTGGGATAGAGCAAAAAGGTTTTATACATGTCTGAGAAATCCGGTAGGCGGTGGGGCAGGACCTCTGACCACGGTGACAATTTTAATCGTGTCGCACATGGGGTGGTTCCGTCGGCGAACCTTGTCAGTGCCCTCCATTATCTCCCCGCGCCATGAAGCTCTGGCCAGGTCGTGGCATGCAGCTATCCATGGATAGCTTGGTTGCTTTTCAGGTGGCCGACGGGGTCTTTGCAGCGTGTTTCCATCTGGCTTGGCTGTGTGGATCTGTTTTGGGATTAAACTCGCGCTCTGCAGCTTTGAGCGAGTGAGTCGTAGCAAGTAGCAGACCCTGGATATCCGATAGTCGGTACCATAATAAATTGGCGCTGTATCTGCCCTCTTCTACAGATTTCAGACCTCCCCCTCTCATCCTCCTTCCCTCTCTACACTCTCCCTTACCCAACACACACAGCCGTCATTCGACATGACGACTCTTGCAGTTGACCAGAATGCCTCGTCGGCCATCGACGAGAACGACTTCGATGAGGACCATGGCGAGCACCACCCTCACAGGAACTCAGTCCACCACCACCTGCGTGCGAGCAGCTCTATTATGCAACTGAAGAAGCTCCTCGGTAAGTTGTCGGAGTTCAATGGCTCATTCATCGCGTCTTCGGCGCTCTAACAAATCTACCAGTTGCCAACCGAGGAGAGATCCCCATCCGTATCTTCCGAACAGCCCACGAGCTGTCACTGCACACAGTGGCTGTCTACAGTCATGAGGACCGCCTTAGTATGCACAGGCAAAAGGCTGACGAGGCCTACGAAATTGGCGCCCGCGGCCAGTACACACCTGTCGGTGCTTACCTCGCGGGTGACGAAATCATCAAGATCGCGGTTGAACACAACGTGAACATGATTCACCCGGGTTACGGTTTCTTATCGGAGAATGCAGAGTTCGCGCGGAATGTTGAGAAGGCTGGGCTCATTGTGAGTTTTACCGCTTTGTTTACGCTATGACGAAATTACGTGGAGGGGCCGCAGCTGCTATCGGCTGCTGTTGAGCCTATCGCTCCCGCACAAAGTGAGGAATTGGCGGGGCCGATCACCAAGCAGCCCGGTGCCGATCATCGCTGCGAGCATGGCTTTTGTTTTACCCCATGCAATATGCGACCCATGCTTACTTTTGATTTTAGTTCGTAGGCCCCTCTCCCGACACCATCGACGCTCTCGGGGACAAGGTCTCGGCCCGAAAACTCGCCGTCAAGTGCAACGTCCCGGTTGTACCAGGAACCCCTGGACCAGTCGAGAAGTTCGAGGATGTCAAGGCCTTTACTGATGAGTACGGCTTTCCCATCATCATCAAGGCCGCTTTCGGTGGTGGTGGCCGTGGTATGCGTGTAGTACGCGAACAGGGGACCCTCAAGGACTCGTTCGAGCGCGCAACTTCAGAAGCCAAGTCGGCTTTCGGTAACGGAACCGTCTTCGTCGAGCGCTTCCTCGACAAGCCCAAGCACATTGAAGTCCAGCTTCTTGGTGACAACCAGGGCAATGTCGTCCATCTCTACGAGCGTGACTGCAGTGTCCAGCGTCGTCACCAGAAGGTCGTTGAGATTGCCCCAGCAAAGGATCTCCCAGTCGAGACTCGTGATGCTATCCTTGCCGACGCTGTCAGGCTCGCACAGAGCGTCAAGTACAGGAACGCCGGTACTGCTGAGTTCTTGGTCGACCAACAGAACAGGTACGTCTACACTCCAATTATTGTATTCATCAGCTAACTCGATGCACTTAGATACTACTTTATAGATAAGTAGAAACCTTCCGATATGCACATCAAATCCATATGCTGACATTATTTTACAGATCAACCCCCGTATTCAAGTCGAGCACACCATCACCGAGGAGGTTACCGGTATCGACATTGTTGCGGCGCAGATTCAGATCGCAGCTGGTGCATCCCTTGAGCAGCTTGGTCTGACTCAAGACCACATCTCCACACGAGGCTTTGCTTTCCAATGCCGAATCACTACAGAAGACCCAGCTCAGGGCTTCGCACCCGATACTGGAAAGATCGAGGTCTACCGCTCTGCTGGTGGTAACGGAGTCCGTCTCGATGGTGGTAACGGTTTTGCTGGCGCAATCATTACTCGTGAGTGTCAAGCTACATTTTTAATTGGGAAACTTTGCTAATCGGCCTCGTTTACAGCTCACTACGACAGGTTAGTACTCCTCTAGAGATCACATTTGTGACAAATACTGACTTTCTCTGCAGCATGTTGGTCAAGTGCTCTTGCCGTGGTTCCACATACGAGATCGTCCGCCGAAAGATGCTACGTGCTCTGGTAGAGTTCCGTATCCGTGGCGTCAAGACCAACATCCCCTTCTTGATCAAGCTCCTTACACACCCCACCTTCGTTGACGGACAATGCTGGACAACCTTCATCGACGACACTCCCGCTCTTTTCGACTTGATTGGCTCCCAGAACCGTGCCCAGAAGCTTCTCGCATATCTTGGTGACCTCGCTGTCAACGGCAGCCAGATCAAGGGCCAGATCGGCGAGCCCAAGTTCAAGGGCGTCATTCCCATCCCAGCCATCCACGACAACAACGGCAAGAAGGTTGACACCTCCGCACCTTGCACCGAGGGATGGAGGAACGTCATTCTCAAGGATGGTCCCGAGGGATTCGCAAAGGCTGTTCGCGCCAACAAGGGATGCCTGATCATGGACACTACATGGCGTGATGCCCATCAGTCACTCCTCGCGACTCGTGTCCGAACTGTTGACTTGCTCAACATCGCCAAGGAGACCAGCCACGCTTTCTCCAACGCGTGGGCGCTTGAGTGCTGGGGTGGTGCTACCTTCGATGTCGCCATGCGTTTCCTCTACGAAGACCCCTGGGAGCGTCTTAGGAAGATGCGCAAGCTCGTGCCCAACATTCCGTTCCAGATGCTTCTTCGTGGAGCTAACGGTGTTGCATACTCCTCGCTGCCTGACAACGCTATCTTCCACTTCTGTGAGCAAGCCAAGAAGAACGGTGTCGACATTTTCCGTGTCTTTGATGCGTTGAACGACGTCGAGCAACTCGAGGTTGGTGTCAAGGCCGTCCTCAAGGCCGGTGGTGTTGCTGAGGGAACCGTGTGCTACAGTGGTGACATGCTTAACCCCAAGAAGAAGTACAACCTGGAATACTACTTGGACGTTGTCGACAAGATCGTCAAGATGGGCGCCCATATTCTGGGTATCAAGGACATGGCTGGTGTACTCAAGCCCCGTGCTGCCCGTCTCTTGATCGGCACCATCCGCGAGAAGTACCCTGACCTGCCCATCCACGTGCACACCCACGACTCTGCTGGAACCGGTGTTGCATCTATGGTTGCCTGCGCTGAGGCGGGTGCGGATGCTGTCGATGCCGCCATCGACAGCATGTCTGGTATGACATCCCAGCCTAGTTTGGGTGCCATCCTTTCATCTCTGGAGGGTACCGACTTCGACGCTGGTCTGGACGCGCACATGATCCGTAACTTGGACGCATACTGGGCCCAGCTTCGTCTTCTCTACTCGCCCTTCGAGGCTGGTCTTACCGGACCTGACCCCGAAGTATACGAGCATGAGATTCCTGGAGGTCAACTTACCAACCTCATCTTCCAGGCATCGCAACAAGGTCTCGGTGAGCAATGGGCTCAGACCAAGAAGGCGTACGAGCAGGCCAACGACTTGCTCGGCGACATTGTCAAGGTCACTCCCACCTCCAAGGTTGTCGGTGACCTGGCCCAGTTCATGGTCTCCAACAAGCTTTCTTACGACGATGTCCTAGCCAAGGCCGACCAACTCGACTTCCCATCCTCCGTCTTGGAGTTCTTCGAGGGACTCATGGGTCAGCCATATGGCGGTTTCCCTGAGCCTCTTCGCTCCCAGGCTCTCCGTGAGCGAAGGAAGATGGACAAGCGCCCTGGTCTCTACCTTGAGCCCGTTGACATCCCGAAGATCAAGGCAGAGCTCAAGGCTAAGTGGGGTGATGCTACCGAGTGTGATGTAGCATCGTACATCATGTACCCCAAGGTCTTCGAGGACTACAAGAAGTGGACCACCAAGTACGGAGATCTTTCCGTTCTGCCCACTCGTTACTTCTTGTCCCGCCCTGAGATCGGCGAGGAGTTCCACGTCGAGCTGGAGAAGGGTAAGGTCCTTATCCTCAAGCTCCTTGCCATCGGTCCTCTTTCCGAGCAAACTGGTCTCCGTGAAGTCTTCTACGAGATGAACGGTGAGACCCGTACCGTCACCGTGGAGGACCAACACGCGGCTATCGAGAACGTCTCACGACCCAAGGCCGACCCCACAGACAGCAGCCAAGTCGGATCGCCCATGTCCGGTGTCTTGGTTGAGGTTCGTGTCCACGATGGTAGCGAGGTCAAGAAGGGTGATCCCGTTGCTATTCTCAGCGCCATGAAGATGGAGATGGTCATCTCCGCACCACACTCTGGTAAGGTCAGTGGCCTGTCAGTGCGTGAGGGTGACTCGGTCGACTCTGGCGACCTGGTCTGCAAGCTCGTCAAGTAAGCATATTACCTGTGGATTTGGCGTTGCTTAATGAGATTTATGGAATCCAAGAATGGAAATGACTAGATAGTAACGAATGAATCACGGCGTCGGAATGCCATTTTCAACTTCAAATATGCTCTATATCCTACGTATTAGTGCGCTATTGGCTTCACAAACAAACTCGTTGTTTCCAAGTTCTACTACCACACAAATTTCACCCGGAAGGTATATAGTACATTTTAAAAACGTGTACAAGTAGGTAGATCACAGCGTATACCTCCGGGCTACGCTATATTTGTGAGATAAAGCTCATAGAAAACAGTTGTACTCGTAATAATTAATAAGTACTGTTGGATGTTTGTCAAGACAGGTAACATTAGTTCTTACATTAGTGATGTAGCCGGGAGGTATTCGCTCTAACCTGCGTTTAGGTGCTAAACTGACAGGAGACGATGTATACATCAGGGTACGTAATAGCGTGGTAGAAGTAAAGAGAATCAAGCCATGTCGTAGCCTGGAATCAGTCATGTGCAGGGATATCTGCGATTACACTAAGATTGGGTCGAGTAGTGTATTGAACTTCGGTGGTTGATACACCGAACAAAAAAGCTATCTGACCACCCCAGACTCCAAGAAATGCAGCATCGCTAGCCTAGACGAAACGGCAAGCCTTACCCGTATGCAGGTGCTCCAAACGCCCATGTCAGATCGAAAGTACCCACTAGACCGAACCGCGGTCGGGTGATGTCGGGATGGGATCTACCCCATGGAGCCAAAGTCAAGCTTTCTTGCTACCTTGTCCGCGCGACCATTGGTAGGTGTTTCTCCTCCTCTCCGCTTCAGATCCTCGCCCATAGCCTTTGCCCCACCGCCTTCTTTAGGTAAGTTTTCTTTCTTCGTGGGCCGGGGTGCGTTGGTCCACCATTTATCCTCTAGCGCTTTCCGGGCAGTGTACCTCTTCATTGGGTCCAAGGTCAATAGGCCTCTGATGAAATCGCATCCGTCATCTCCCAATGTGGAGAACTGTTGTTTCCACCAAACACGAGGACGTATCTGCCTGAAAGCTGTAGAGCCTTGTGGGCCGGTTTGTTTGTCGGGCGCGACATAGTACGGGAGTGAAGAAACACCCGGCCATGTCTCTTCGGTCGGCGTTCCAAACTTCTCGCAGATAACGGCGACTTGTTGAATATCCGTGTCGGAATAGAGAAACCAGTTGCGAATGCACAGTTCCGCCATCAAGACACCGATACTCCACATATCGGCCGTGCCACCATAATGTGAACAACCATATAGCAACTCCAATGGACGGTACATGCGTGTAATGACCATGGTAGTCATCTTCGTTCCCGGATCGGCGAAACTCCGCGCAAGACCGAAATCAGCAAGCTTGACGGTTCCGTCAGCGGCGATCAAGGCGTTGCTACCCTTGATATCGCGATGCAGAACAAAGTTCTCGTGGCAGAACCAGATTCCCTGACACAGCATGTTCATCCAAGATTTAATGTCTGCCTTTGTATATGTGATCTCCTTATTCTTCCATAGCTGCTCCAAGTCTCCCAGAGGCAAATGTTCGAGTACGAAGGACAGGTTTTGATCTTTGCTTGAAAATACGTCGTGTAGTTTGATGACGTTGGGGTGATTTATTTCAAAGAGGAACTGCATTTCGCGAAGGGCGTCGGGGGCGATTCCGTTGGGGTACTCGGCGTTGAGCTTGATCTTCTTGATTGCGACGAGCTTCTTGGGGTTGTTGACGTAGTGGGCCTGAAAGACTACCGCATATGTACCTTCTCCTAGTTTCTTGCCCATGACGAACTGGTTGCGGATCCGATCATTCATCTGCTCTGCGAGGTCCATGCCGCTGTCTCCTGCTAATGGGGCCGTCGGTGGCACCACGGGTGACTTTGTAGGCTTCGTGGTGTGGCTTGGGAGCGCGAGTGTTCTGGCCTTGGTCGCATCCTGAAATGGCGCTCCAGGCGGATTCGGTCGTGGGCTCAAGACAGCTGGTGATGCCATGGTGAAGTTGGGGTGCAATGGCAGGCTTCGAGTAGTGCAATGCAGGATAGTCGAGGGAGATAGCGGAGTGCCGGCGTTAGTGGTTACTCCACAGCTCTCTTGAGTTATGCGACTCAATCTCCATACCGCAGTCCTCCTCTTTTAGACGGCGAAGTAAGTGGGAGCGTGGTGTGCCGGTGAGTGAGCGGTCGCGTTCTAGGGACCGCGGCGGCGACCATGCACGTCCCCAAACATTTTGGCTTGGCCGCGCTTTTCTGCGGGGAGCTCACTTCACCACCGACGCTTACGCAGTCGCATATCACACAGACAATGGCTACTTCCGCGCGAGGACCGCCAGGCACCGTCGCCGTTTCCAAAGAGGGTATCCCGAACAGGACGTGAGTTGTTCTCCCCAATGCTCAAGAGCATGTACTGATGATATCAAACAGTTTATACGTGCGCAACCTCCCCGACAAGCTACAGAAAGAAGACCTCAAGCGGAACCTGTACATGCTATTCGCTACATATGGCATCATCCTCGATATCGTCGCGCTCAAGACAATGAAGATGCGAGGCCAGGCGCACGTTGTATTCCGCGATGTCGACTCCTCAACGCAAGCTATGCGCGCTCTGCAGGGCTTCACTTTCTTTGGAAAAGACATGGTACGTCTAATTCACAGCTCGGAAGCTGTTATGGAACGATGCTGACATGAGGCAGCATATTGCATACGCAAAGACCAAGTCCGACACGGTAGCGAAGCTGGACGGCACCTACAAGATGCCCGAGCCCGAGCGTGAAGACGAACCCGAACAAGCGTCTACACAACCCGCAGGCTTTGGTGCCGCACCCGACAAAGCAGTACCGGTCAATGCGCAAGACGCAGCCAAGGGACAGAAGAGAGGACGTGAAGAGGAGGAAGAGGAGGAGAATTCGGACGCAGAGATGGAGATGGATGTGAGCGACGACTCGGACTAGATCCTTAAGAATGCGTATGGAAGGACATGATACCCACGAGCAATGAACAGAATCCAGAGGGCACTTCAGGAAGATCTGTTTATGTGAACTATCTACGAACGTGTATGGCGATATACTACAGCTATCTCTGAATTGGTGCTGACTCAATGCAGACAACGTGACATTGAGCGGAAGTTGTACCTGCCACAAAAAGGTATCCTGAAGGCATACACGGTGGTTTTACTAAGAAATCTATAGAACATGAGATAGTGTATACCTCCAGGAACAGACATGTTATAGGCTTGTAACACTCGACGTTGCAAGGTAGATCTCTTTACGTGTTGAGTACAACTCAGAAACAATGAGCATATTTGTAGCAAAAGGAATGGCCGAGGAAAAGCGGCGCGGTTAGGACAAACCGTTCTTGATGCTCCTGGAATGTTGGTTGCAAGTGGCTACTCGCCAGGGTCTATTGGTCTGCCAGCAACCGCTATTCCAGCCTGTGTCCAACAAACGATTATATAGCTGCGGATAAATCTAAACATGTTTGCTCATGCAAGCATCAAGCAGGCCCAGCAACTCAGACTTCCGTTCTTCACCTGTCCAACTGCCGTGAATCGAATTGCTAACGATTGTCCTCCATTCTTCCATGCTCAAGTTAAAAGCCTCTTGCACTGCGCAGTAATTGTTCAGGACGTAACCACCAAAGTACGCTGGGTCGTCGCTGTTGATACTGAACTTTACACCTGCCTCGAGGAATGTCTTGATTGGCACCTGACTAACGCTCTTCACAGCTTGAAGGCAGACGTTGCTCAGTGGACAAACAGTCAATAGTACCTCCTCTTCTACCACCCGACGGAGAAGTTCAGCATCTTCTGTGAGTCGAATGCCGTGATCGATGCGCTCGGCATATAACGCATCGAGTGCTCCGCTGATATATGTTGGGTCACCCTCTTCACCCGCATGGGCTGTCCTCCGTAGACCTTTCTTTTCGCCCTCACGATACATATCCACAAAGAGCTCTGGGCGAAATCCCACCTCCGATGAGTCGAGCCCAAGTCCAGCAATAGCGCGCTCCTGACCGTCGCTCTTAACATCAAAGTGCCCGCCCTTGACAGCCAACGCCATGGCGTCCGCCGCTGAGCTAGCAGGCAAATGCCTTAAAAAACACATAATCAGACAACTCGTTATCCCCAGCTCTTTCTCTGCACGTACTCTCGCGGCGTTGAAGCCACGTACCACAACATCAAAGTCAATACCTCTTTCTGTATGACTTTGTGGATCGAAGAAGACCTCTGCATGGCGAACTCCGTCCTTGGCTGCTGTCGTAAAGTACTCCCAACCAAGCATTTCAAAGTCTTCTTCGTGCACTACGACTGCGATGCCGCGGTAATAATACGCCAAGAAGTCATCCAGGTTGGTGAAATGTGAGTAGCGTTCCGTGAGTGTTGCGGGTGATGTGTAAGCGACATCCTCAGACGGTGATGGTAAGGCGATGTTGTTTTTAGAGGCCAGAGTGAAGAGAAGGCTTGGACTGAGGCAGCCTTCTAGATGGAGGTGATGTTCACATTTTGGGAGGTCCGCGAGGAACGTGTGGGTGGGAGATTTGCACATGATGTTTGATGTGTGGAGGGATAGGAAATCTTGTGAGTTTGGATTGTTAGATAAAGAGATTTGATGTAACTTCTGGATTTTGTAAAGAATGGGTTGTTTAGGGCTAGTTTCTATCGGAGTCTGACGGTGAGTGTCGGTGTTCGCCGGTCTTGCTGGGATAATGGAGATGCTCCAACTAAAGGGTGGATCCCAGATTGGGCTTGCAAGGCGAACACATTTTGCAAGCGCACTAAATTTACCCCAGGAGAATACTCGTCGCTCAGGTTTATCGTTGACCGTATACAAATGCCAATATAGGCGATAAGATTTATTGGTGTTCAGGCTTTTTGCCCTGTTGACCGCGGCTCATACATAGTCCTCCCATACTCTTCTAACAAGCCTTCCTTTTCCGCATCTTCTCGAGTGGTGGAGATCCTCCTGCTCCTGGCATCGATTGTCGGCAACATACAATCACCTATTGTCCTCTCTCCGTCACCAAAGGTTCCCTTGAAAACGCCGTCGTAACTGGTCCACATGCCTGCAAAGATCATAGCACTGAGCTTCGCTAGCCACCACGGCGACCGACCCTTTTTGTCTTGCAGCTTCCTCCCCATGGCAAATATGAACATGATGAAAGGCATCCAGATAGCCAGAAAGATAGCCTTTCCCATTTCCTGCTTCTTGGTTGTAATGGTATATGTTCGTATATTGTTTAGATATTCTTGGTACTCGCCGGGAAGACGACATTCAGCGGCGCCATCGGTTATGAGCTTGAGGTATCGTGCCGAAGGCTGCGCATAGCTGGGATCGGGTCGCGTTACACGAGCGGTGGTTCGTTCTTTGGTTTCGCGGTCTATGATGGGCGCAAAGAGTGTGTGCGCTTTGAACGGCTTCGAATCGGGTGTAGAGGGAACAGTGTTCGAGGGTGGTAGCACGTAGCATTCGACTAGGATATCGTTGTAGGCACTGCCTCCACCCTCCGTGGCGATGATGTGCGCATAATCAGAGAGCGTCACCTCGTACACAACGCCCACCAAGCCCTTATGCCATCGGTCCTTGTGGTAGTCTTGCGCGTCCGGCACCCGCAGCGCTGTGTTGGCGAAACAAGGCTCTTTGTAGGGAATGCCGGGGAGATCAAAGGTCAACCTCAGCGAGGGAACAAGAACATTGACTTGTGAAAGCGGGCGAATACCACGCACGCCTCGGAAGGTTTCGTTGCATAGGTTTGAACCATATGCCAGGTACAACACTGTTTTGTCCTTCTCTTGTGTTGTTGTGGACTGTTGCGACACAAGCTCCTCCGTGTCCAGGGGCGCGTCGGTCAACGAGGCATCGAGACGCGCTTGTGATGGTGGAGGTACGGCTTCAAAGACGGTCATAGTGCGATTGAGTGTTCGTGTGTACCACGAATAACGGCGCTACCAGTTACTTCATATATGACGCGTAGCTTCCGGAACGGCGATTCCGCTGGTGATTTCGTCCGTATGTCGGGCCCTACATCATCGATTTCTCATCAGTCTTAAGGCCGATGGCCCGAGCACGAGCGCCCGCAGCTGCTCACCGTAAGCCGCACGACCACAGGCATATTGTCGTACGTACCAGCCTCCTACCATTGGATTATTACTTTCTGTACGACCATCTGGTTGTTAGTGACTGTGTACTCTACCCTCCCGCTGTAGCAGGTCATGTCGAATCCTTCGTACGCCGTGCTAGCGCTTATTCCAGCTGTCGCATGGCTTTTGTACCTCCAAATAAGCCAATGGCGCTTCAAGCGATATGCACATATTCCCAGCAAGCTGTCATCAAACTTCCTCTTTGGGCACCTTGGTTATATCGCGGCTGAATACAAAAGGGCTGGCTTCAGCATTACCGTCCACCCGGGTAAGACTCACATCCTAGCCACTAGCCACCACTGACAGCAGGCAGACTATGTGTTTGAAAATATATGGAAAGCCCAAGGTAGCCCAGAGTTCATGTTTTTCGACACAAGACCTGTGCAATACCCACTCGTTCTCATTGCATCCCATGAGATGGCAGAGCAAGTTTCAAGAGCTAGCAAAACGCAGCAGTACAGCGTCACCAAATCTCCAACGGTCCAGCAAGGGTTCGGGGAGCTCGTTGGGAGGTATTCCTTGATTAGCGAGAATGGCGAATCCTGGAGAGGACTTCGCAAGACCTTCAACCCAGGTTTCGCCCCGCAGCATTTGCTTACGCTACTTCCTGTCATCGTTGACAAAACGTATACGCTTATTGAAAGACTGGACGCATTGGCAGCCTCTGGCATCGCAGCCGAGATGGAAAGTTACTGCACTGATGTAACCTTCGATATTATTGGCGACGTTGTGACCAACATTGATTGTAGGGCCCAAGACGATGGCGAACAAGCCCATGATATCGTCCGTAACTTCCGCACACTCAAGGCTGTATACACTGGTGACAACGGTCTAATGGCCTCCTGGTTGAACCTGCCATTGCGCGTCAAGAAGTACATTTACAGCCGACGGCTGGACTCGGCTGTCAAGAAGTGCATTGTCGAGAAGTTCGCAGATATCAAAGCAGCTCAGCATTCCGATACAAAGAAAAACAAAGACCGATCGGTGCTGGCCCTGGCACTAGAGGGTATTGATGAGCTGACCCCCTACATATTGCAGAGTACTGCAGACCAGGTCAAATCATTCCTTTTTGCAGGACACGATACCACCGCTATCCTCCTACAGAGATTGCTTTACGCCCTCTCAATACACCCGGATTGCCTTGCGAAAATCCGCGCGGAGCATGATGCTGTCTTTGCTGACTCCGAGCCACGCGATGTATTCCTCAAGCGACCGGATGAGACTATGAAAGCGCTCAAGTATACATCTGCATGCATCAAAGAGGCTTTGCGACTTTGGCCTCCAGCAGGTTCGGCACGAATGTCACACAACGGTTTCAAGCTACACACTTCAGATGGAGATGACGTATGTGTCGACAAATGTGTCATATACTTGTGCCATCATATCATTCAGCGAGATCCCAAGGTGTACGGAGAGACAGCGAACGACTTCGTTCCCGAGCGCTGGGTTGGCGACTCCGATACCAGCAGCACTCCGACTGAAGACGACGGATCAACTACTGGCGAGAGCAAGATACCCATTAGCGCATGGAGGGCCTTTGAAAGAGGACCACGCAATTGTATTGGTCAGGAACTTGCCAACATGGAGGCCCGCGTCATTCTAGCATGCATCATGCGAAGGTATGACTTCGTTAAGGTCGGACTCGGAGAAGTCGAGACGGACGAAGCGGGTCAGCCTATCATGGACCAGAAGGGCAGATACAGAACAAAGTCCGAGTTGATCAACGTAAGCTATCACCCCGTTCGCGAAATCACACAAGCGACTTACTCATTAGCAGACAATGTCCATTACCTCAAGGTAAGCAATCGCCACTCATGACAAGCTGTGCTTTGCTAACAATACGTTCAAGACCTATCGACAAGACCGTCATGCGTATCAAGCTTCGCGAATCCGCGGACCAATAAGCCACGACATTCAGAGATGTATTTTTGTAGCTGTATTTGTAAAAGGTAGGTGCCAGGCAACGCTATTACCGTGTACACATGTAATGTATTTACGACGTCTTGCCCTAGTAGGTAAATAGGAAAAGCTTATACACAAGTGTTTCGGTTCCCTTCTAAATAGAGTGCTATGCTAAGATCTAGATTATTCATCTATACCGTAAATTTCGTTTTGTTCTCCTCGGCGCATTCTTCCGCGATCTTCCGCACCTGCTCCTGGCCTAATTCTTCGAAGATATCGAACCCCCATCGGGACTGCACGTTGAACCGCTTGTGCCTCTCCAGCCCGCTCAACTCATCGAAAGCATCCTTGGGCAGTTCCTTGACCTGCATGTTGCTTTGATCCTGTTTGGTGTGACGCTCTTGGGCAGCACCACAGTACCCCGCTGAATGCCCCAACTCGCAAGCAGCTGGCCGCCATCCATGCCTAGTCTGCGGCCCAAGACACTTACAAGCTCGTCGTCAACAGTTCGCGGCTCGCCGGTTTGGTTGTTTCCAAGGGGTGAGTAGGCTTCAATGAGAATACCTTTGCTCTTGCAAAAATCGAAGAGGGGAGGCTGTTGAAGGTATGGATGCGCTTCAACCTGGTTTACCGCCGGTACGACATCAGTCTTGGAGAGAAGATCGTTGAGGCGGTTGACGGTGAAGTTGGATACGCCAATGGCGCGAACCTTGCCAGTGTCAAGCAGCTTCTCCATGGCTTTATATGTTGTCGCAGGATCGATGTCAACGAGGTCAAACACACCGTTCTCACGCAGTGGGAACCACTTGCCCGTAGCACCATTGAAGGCACTTCGTCCATGTTAGTATGTTGTGCATGCAATAGCAAAGAAGTATGACGTACACGGGCCAATGCATCAGGAACAGATCGAGATATTCGACGCCTAAATCCTGAAGCGACTTATCGAGAGCTGCTTCAACGTCTTCCGGTGCATGTTTGGTGTTCCATAGCTTGCCGGTAAGGAATATTTCGGAGCGAGGGACACCACTCCTCCTTATGCCGTCGCCTACTTCAGCTTCATTGCGATAGATGGCAGCACAATCAATGTGGCGGTAGCCTGCCTTGAGTGCCGTCTCCACAGCGCGCTCGACCTCTCCTGGCTTCGCTTGCCATGTGCCGAAGCCCACAGCTGGTATCTGCGCGCCTGTGTTGAGGGTAAAGTGTGTGGGGATAGGCATGCTTGCTGTGGCGTTACGCAATGCGATGCGACGACAATAGACTCAAAATGCGCAGATTCGGGGCAGATTTAGGTTTGTACAATACAATGCTAAGAAGATGTGCGACATCTGAAGACAGCGTACAGCCATACGGACGATATATACACCCATCTTGAATTCTCCATATCTGATGCGGAAGGCGCGGTGGTAGTCCATATGTCGGATCGGAAAAGCGATCGAAGGGACCCACAAAAGTGCAGCCGAGGTTATTGACCAACCATTGCCTTGTATTGTTGTTCCAGGGTGCTCGACGGAAATTACGGATTTGCCCTACTTTCTCCTACTCCACAATGTCTACCGAAGCAGCATCCAGCAACACGGCACCCCGGAAGCGGGGCCTTGACGTTGCGCCAGCCAGCAACAATACAAGGCAACGGTTGGTCAAAGTCACGAGAGCATGCGATGTATGCAAGGCGAGGAAGTCAAAATGCTCCGGCGACCAGCCGTGCGAGACCTGTAATCGCCGGGGCTTGACCTGCCAGTATGAAGCCCCCTACACGCGAGGCAAGGTAGTCTCCCCGCGCCCAGTATACCCAGCAGCTGGCAGTGCTCAGCAGCCTACGTCGGCACCAGCCTATCCTCATGCTATACTCAGCGTCGCACCAAGTATGACTGTCGTCGGCGATGAGATGGATCCTCCGTCACGGGCTTCTCCTGGGCTCGAGGTAGCTGGCCAGTACTCAGACTCAACCTCTGGTCTCTCATTCTTGAATCGTGCTTGGCGGCGCATCTCCAACAAGGAAAGCAGCCAGGTTGTAAGTGGACAGCTAGGTTCTGCGGAAGACCGCCAGCTACTTATGAGTGCAGGCGACAAGCCCTTCCTAGAGACCGGAGAAATACAGATGCCATTGCTAGATCGAAGTCGCCAGCTTCTTCATCTGTATTTTGACGTGTGTATTGCAACGTATCGGCTATTGCATAGACCTACAGTCGAATCTTGGCTGGAAATTGTGTCTGAGAATGCAAAGCAGCATCGAGCACTCTTCCATGGTATGTACAACTCTACCTAGAGAACAACACATCCCACTTACAAACCTCTCAATGCAGATCTTGGTCGCCCCAAGACTGCAGCAGTGTTGTCTGTATTGGCTATCGCATCATTCCATGAAGAGAAAGCGGGCGGAGACATCGGTTCATCACCAGTGACCCAAGCCGACACGCAGTCACAGAGCGATATGCTATTCATAGAGGCTTCGCGTCTGACCCAAGCCGAAACTGGTATCCCAAAGCTCGAGTCTGCTCAGTGCAGGCTTATACAGGTTTTATATCTTCTCATGTCATGTCGCTTTAATCAGGCATGGTATACATTTGGCCATGCTTTGCAGATTATCTCGGCTTTAGGCCTACATCGAAGAGACGATCGGAAACGTCAAGCAACCGCCACCAAACGGGATTACATCGATGAACAGTGCAGGAAACGCACGTTTTGGGTAGCCTACACTCTAGACAAGTATCTTGGCGTTATCTTCGGCCGGCCCAGGCACTACCACGATGAAGATATCGACCAAGATTTCCCTGCCGCTGTGAACGATGAAGATATGACCAGTGCTGGCCCAAATGCTAAGAACACAGATGATTGCCATATAGAGTCGCTAGTATATCATGCGCGGCTGGCACAAATTGCCGAAAAGATATCGCGAGAAGTCTACTCGATAAAGCCAGTATGTCAGAGAGCCACTATTTCCAGGACAATGAGATAACTGACTCCATCATCAGGTGCCAGATCAGATTCGGCTTGCGGCCTCTCATCGCCTAGGGGCAGAGCTACGCCAGTGGAAGGCGTCGCTTCCACCCTTCCTGGGTGCCGTCAACCCTAGCAGTCTAATTCCGACATTTCGAAGACAGGCGACTGCACTCAAGTTGTCCTACTGCCATGCTGTGATTCTAGCCCATCGTCCGTTTCTCCTGAAGAACGCTAGGCGTAGTAATGCTGAGATGCATATCCTCGCAAAAGACTGCCTCGCAGAGTGTCTTGCAGCTGCACGATCAGTATTGGAAGCAGTCGATCGTATGGCTCGGGAGGGTCGTTTGTTTCACGCGTTTTGGTGGACTCACTATGTGTGTTTCTGCGCTTTAGTTGTGGTGTATGTGTGGGCTATCCAACAGAGCACCCACGGTACAGCCTCGGCTGAAGACCCCCACGGGATTTTAGATCAAGCTGAGAGCTGTCTGCAACACCTCGCCCAGGCAACAGCGACGAACTCGCCCTCGCGACGATACAGCATCATCTTACAGGAACTTCGCACTGAAGCAAAGAGAAAAGCAGCAAGGTCACGTCAAGAGCAGGTACATGCATCATCGGCTACCGCGGATGCTGGAGCTTCCGTGGCGTTAGGTGACGACGCGATACGAGAATCTCGTTCTGATTCCGCTTTGCAGGCCTTGCAGCCGATTTTTGGTAGTAGCCCAATGGACGTGACTACACCAGGGCTGCAAAACTTCCTGGACGACTGGCAAACGACCGACTGGCTTGACCTTGATGCCTCCGCTTTTGGCCCTTTCCCTGAAGTGGATGATCTGGAGATCGCTTGGATGAACAATATCTCTTGACGGTCTGGAGGCGACATCGTGTTGGAACTTATACTTACTCGGGATCAAAATCTACTCTGGAGATACTCGCTGTGTTTGAGAATGTCATGCCAGTAGAGTAAAGATGGTGTGCACACCTTCAGAGTACATTTTGGTATCGAGTGAAAGCTGGAGCATCCAAGGTCATCGAGCTTGAACTTCTCGCTAACGTAATAACGGATTCCAAATCTATATACCGCATTCAATTGTCCGCGATTGTTAGTTCATATCGTCCCAAGACGTTGCGCTTGCTCTACAAAGTGTATCGGAACAATGGCGACTTGTCACCCATGGCCAGTAGCTCCTGGTCCGTGTACTTTGCCCGGATTTCATCCTCGCTGAGCCTCGCCTTCTTCGTGTTGCCCCACTTGTACGACAACTCCAGTAGGAATGCGACAATGAAACCAGTTGCGCCGAACGCGAGGGACAGTCCGAACCCAGTATAGTACTTGGGCTTCTCGCTCTCCAGGTACATGTAGCTGCCGATGACACCACCGATGTTACCAACGCAGATGTTGAAGGCAACGCCAATGGCACGACGGGAAGAAGGGGCGAGATTGTTGGCAGCCCAACTGCTTCCAGCTGGCTGGATGGGGTAGATACCCATACAGGTCAGAATGATGGCGAAAAACGCCGGACCAATATTGCCACCCAAGTCGCCATCGAACGAGATAACCACGGCATATCCAATGAAGATGAAGGAGAGAGGAATTGCGACGAACGGCAAACGCCAGTAAAACCGATCTGAGAGCTTAGCGAAGAAGATGGAGCTCAAAGCACCGGCCACGTATGGTGGTACGGTCATGAGTTGAGCGTTGGTATTGTTGAATCCCATACTTTTTGTAATGGTGGGCAAGGTGAACTTCGTTCCTGTATGCCAGTCAGCGAGTGTTCTTGTACTCTACAAGGGATACATACCGTATGAGCATGCCGATATGCAGAGCAGAATGTATGCTTGCATGTACAAGCGCCAATTGCATAATACGGCCTTCAAGTCGCTCCATTTGAAGCCCTCTTTCTTTTCCTCCCCGAACCTTCCGCCGTCCTTGATGAATCGTTGGAGCTCGAGGAAGCGAATCTCGTCAGGCTTTAGCCATCGTCCGCTCAATGCTGGAGAGTCGATCAGAAGGAAGAAGCACGAGACACCGAGCGCGACGGTGACGATGCCCTCCAACAAAAAAATCCAGCGCCATCCTTCGTAGCCTCCGACGCCATCCATTTTGGCGATGGCTGCGGCGAGCAGGCCACTGAACGCGCCAGATAGTGCTGATGCGCAATAGAAGTACGAAATCCTCGTCGCAAGGTCCTTTGGCATGTACCAGTAAGAGCAAAGATAGATTGCGCCTGGAAAGAATCCAGCTCTGTATCTTGTCAGAGAAGAACGTATCGCTGATGCACAAGACTTACTCGAACACGCCAAGAAGAATGCGGGCTGCTAATAACCCAGCGAAGTTTTTCACCACGCCCATCATGGTCATGACAATACCCCAACAGACGGTGAGTATGCCGAGGTAGTAGGATGGACGTTTGAATTTCTTCAGGAGAATGTTGGATGGAACCTCGAGAAGGATGTATGGCACGAAGAACACTGACAAGACGATGTTCCATTGCACCCCGTCGAGACCGAGGTCAGTGACCATGCCCTCAATTTTCGCGTTCTGTCCGGGATCAGCATAAGCTCAAGCCCTCAACAAGTTGCCTTTTGCAACTCGCGGGAATGTGCGGTACTCACTCCGATGTTTGCTCGATCAATGTGGGAGATCAGATAAAGGACTGCAAGCATTGGTACCAAGCGTATGTCGACCTATGGAAGGTTAGCAGAAGCTAAGTGGCATAAATAATGGCCATCGCTTACCTTATGGATAACTCTCTTCCGTTGCTCTTCCGAGTAGTTGATATAGAAATCGGCATCTTCAGGTGCCAGACCTAGCACTTGGAAGTTGTCGATTTTAACGATCTGATATGGCTTCGGCGACTCGATCGATTCCGCCTTCTCATCGATGTATTGGATCTCGCTCTTGTCCATTGACGGAGACATTGCGACTATGGATGGCGAAGATGTGTCAGGAAAGCGAAATGAAGAACACGAGATCGATGCGAAGATTAGAGTGAGATAACCCTGATCAACGTCGGATCCTAGAAGCTTTATACACGAGATCCTGGTTACTGCACACCATGTTGATAGCGGTTCACTTGCGGAGAAACAAAGCCACCCCAGTCTTTCGATTTCCTAGAGAAAGTTAGCTGCGGGGAAAGTAGTTTTGTACCAAGCCCAATTCCTTCATCGGCTCGCTGTCGGCGAATCGCCAATGCTTCCGAAAGTTAAAGAAGTTTTCCGCGCGAATCAAAAGTGAATCCGATCCGTGATATGCAATGCAAGTCTCCACATCATCCCGACGTTCGAGGTTGAAGCTGGGGAAAGCATCCGCGTTAGACGAACTAACAAATACTAATACAATGACCCTCATTATGTCTACTTCTGAAACCACAGCCACTTCTTCATCTATTCTCGAACTACTCACTGTCACAAGCCACCATAGCCATGGCGCCAGCTCAGATCGCTATCGCTGCGCCCATTCGATCATCGACACCACCGTCCACATCCAAACATATGCGACATGACTTGCTCCAGCCTGACGAGTCTTCAATACAAACTGTCGACGCGCTCGTTCGACATCGCGCACGTCGCGATCCCCATGCTACCATTGTATCGTATCCGAGCTCTGGAGTTGACTTTGTAGACTATACAATGCAACAACTGGATGTCTTCGCCTACCGAGTAGCCCGGCACTACCAATCTTTCATCCCCACACGATCTAGCTCTGCAGAGAAGCCAACCACGGTCGCGGTACTTGGGCCAAGTAACTTGGACTACATCGTAACAATGCTCGCGCTTACCAAGCTCGGCCACACGGTACTATTCCTTTCGACGCGTATATCTCAAGCAGCCATCCACTCACTCGTTATAACAACCGGAGCTACCTACTTGCTGGCAGATTCAAGATATGCACAGTCTGCAGTCGACGCTCAGGCAAGCATTCCAGCGTTGCAAATCGGCGAGATTGCCCGGTCGAATACCTATAACTTCCCTATAGAAGTCCATGCGGATACCCGACTTGACTACCAGCTTGATCACAAAGTTGAGACTTCAAATAATATCTACATAATACATTCTAGTGGTATGTACTATCTACCCGTTTCTGGGTGCTTGAGTTGACACGAAGAAAGGTTCCACAGGACTGCCGAAACCCATATATCAAACACAGAAGAGCGCAATCGCCAACTACGCTATCAGCATGGAAATGAAAGCCTTCATCACTCTTCCCCTATACCACAATCATGGTATATGCAACTTTTTCCGTGCGATATACAGCTGCAAATCCATTCACATCTACAATGCCGATCTGCCCTTGACCCAGCCTTATCTGGCTGCAATATTGAGGCAGCACAGGTTTGAGATCTTCTACGGCGTACCATACGCTCTCAAGCTTCTCTCTGAAACGGATGAGGGAATAGAGCTATTGAAGAAACTCAAGATTGTCATGTATGGTGGAAGTGCTTGTCCAGACACTTTGGGCGACTTGCTAGTGAACAACGGGGTTAATCTTGTGGGTCACTATGGCGCGTGAGTTTTTCCTGTGTTTTTATGTCATACACAAGCTTACAACAAGCAGTACTGAAGTCGGCCAACTCATGACATCGTTTCGACCTGCCGATGATAAGGTATGGAATTATGTTCGCGAATCACCGAAACTATCCCCGTATCTTCGATGGGTACCCCGCGGACCCAATCTCTATGAATGTACGGTTTTGCCAGGTTGGCCAGCGAAGGTTGCCTCGAATCTACCTGACGGCAGTTACGCCACGAAAGACTTGTTCGAACCACACCCTACGATCGAAAAAGCCTGGAAATATATTGCGCGTCTCGATGATACGATCGTCTTGGTGAACGGCGAAAAGTTCAATCCAGTCATGATGGAAGGGACCATCCGGTCACATCGAGCTGTGACTGAGACGGTCGTCTTTGGCTCTGGCCGACCATACCTTGGAATTCTTGTGGTCCCAGCAGTTGAGGGTATGCAATCATCAAGAGTTGTTGACGAAATATGGCCCGTCATTGAAGCTGCAAATCAGACAGCCGAAGCGTACGCAAGGATCTCCAGGGATATGATCCAAATCTTGCCATATGGCTGTCAATTCCCACGCACCGATAAAGGCAGTGTAATCCGACAAGCATTTTACAAACAGTTCGCTACTGAGATAAATGACGCCTATGATATCGCTGCATCATCTCGTGGGGATCTCAAAACATTCACTGTTTCGGAGATGGAGAACCTTTTACGTACGATCCTGGCCAAATCTCTGCTGCAGGCAAGCAACATCGAACGTACCACAGACCTCTTCTCGCTGGGGCTGGATTCACTACAGTCGATCCAAATTCGGATGGATATCCTCAAGACCGTCGATTTCGGTGACAACAAACTTGGTCAGAACGTAGTATTTGAGCATCCATCAATCGCAACCCTTGCGACATATCTCTACAGACTCCAGACTGGGCAAGAGGAGGAGGTTGTATCAGTGGTCGCGCAGATGCAAGATCTTATCGCGCAATACAGCATGTTCGAGCCAGTTGATAGACGACAAACTGCACTTACTGGCGCGACCGGCTCGCTTGGTGCTCATGTTCTTGTACAGTTAATCGAACGTCCGGACATCGACAGTGTTTACTGCCTTGTACGAGCCAGAGACTACGCGATTGCAGCTCGCCGTGTCCGAGAATCCCTCATACAGCGAAAACTATACCATACCCTATCGCTCACCGCGCGCAGAAAGATCCATGCCATACCTTCCGACTTATCTGAGCCCCGCCTCGGCTTGGACGACACGACATATGCCCAGGTGACCTCAGGTCTTGCTAATGTCATTCATTGCGCGTGGAGCGTCAACTTCAACAAGAGTCTAATGTCGTTCGAGAAGGACTGCATTGCTAGCGTGCGACATCTGATCGACCTCTGCCTTGCTACATCGTCGATCAAGCCTGCCTCTTTCGACTTCTGTTCTTCCGTCAGCACTGTCGCAAGGTGCCCCAATATGCACACACCTGAGCAGCTAGCAGCGCTTGACTGGGCCCAAGACATGGGATATGCTCAAAGCAAATGCGTCGCGGAGCATTTGTGCTTGACTGCGGCAAAGGAGACTGGTATTCGAGCACGGGTTCTGCGCGTTGGTCAGATTGTCGCGGACACTGTGCATGGCGTGTGGAATGCGACTGAAGCCATACCTCTTATGATGCAGTCTGCACTTACTGTCGGCGCGCTACCTCGACTGCAAGAATCACCGAGTTGGACACCTGTTGATATTGTCGCGAAAGCCGTGACAGAGATCTCGCTCAGTGACGCTGGCTCCGTGGTGGCGAATGTTACCAACGCAAAGAGCTTTTCCTGGACCGATGATCTACTCCCCGCCCTTCGAGAAGCTGGCCTCCAGTTCGATGAGATTGAGCCAAAGGAATGGGTGCGCAGGCTTCGCGAGTCAAATCAGGATGCTGTGACCAACCCACCGATCAAACTAGCTGATTTCTTCGCATCAAAGTACGACAAGGATACTTTCGGCCCTTCGCGTACATACGAGACCAGCGTCGCCAGATCTCTCTCACCTTCGCTCGATGCCGCACCTGTGCTAGATACGTCATTCGTGAAGACGTTTGTTAAACAATTCCAAGCTACCTCTTGGCAACTACGTTACCCCAAAGTTGCAACGAAACCCATGAAGCAGGTCGTCGTAGTTGCCGGACCATGTGGCAGCGGTAAGAGCACTGTTGCACAACACCTCGGTGCCCACTTCAAAGCACCTTTTATCGAAGGTGATGAACTACATAGTGAAGACGCTGTTGCATCAATGGCTGCCGGCACACCCCTCGATGACCTCGCCCGTGCCCCTTGGCTCGCCCGCCTCAGGCAGCGCGCACTCGATACTGTCGCCAATGAAGGTCATGGGCGTGTGTTCCTTTCCTGCTCAGCCTTGAAGAAGTCGTACCGTGATCAGTTTCGGACTCTAATGAACGATAAAGTACGAGTTGTCTTTGTGGATTTGCAAGTTGAGCAGGAAAAGCTGACGCGGAGAATGCAAGAAAGGGGTGGCCATTACATGAAGGAAGATATGGTGGAGAGCCAGCTTGCTATCTGGGAGATCGCGGATGTATCAGAGACGGATGTGCTGCCTGTTGATGCTGGAAAGAGCGTTGAGGAAGTTGTAGAAGAGGTTTCTGGATTGTTAGAGGCTCTTAGTTCCATGTAAAGAGCGTCTTTCTGCGTTGATAATGCGTGTTTTATCCCTACTATAAGGCTATAGATTTTATGACAACGCTAAGACTTGATGACTAAACTCCTCTCGCTTGTATGATTGTCGCCTGATACCAATTGGTACACATGGCTGAGCGTAAATCATAGGGGAATTATAAGCTATACCTAACGACGTTCTCGCAAGCTGTGACATGAGTCTGCAGATCTTGATATAAGTAAGATGACAAACTTCGGCAATGCGAGCGACTCGAGTGATGATTACGAGAGCAGCGATGAAACAGTTTCCAAAACATTACTATGTGATCTCTTCCAGCTCAAGAACGCTCTCATCAAGCTACAAGAGAATTTCGACCTTCTGGATGAACAGATAGAAGCGCTTCCCACTCTTACATAAATGTCCCTCATCGAACAGAATGACCGCCATCGAATTTTCACCGACGATGGTTATCGCGACGCGCACGCGTTCAAGCTATATGTCGGAGAAGTGAAGTGGGACATTAACGGAGAGAAACGACGGGACCCAGCATGCGTGTACCTTTCCAAAAGTAAGAACTTTGGAAAGAACACGCAATTCAAGATGGAGATCTTTAACGGCGAGATCAAAGCAGGTCACTGGCCGCCTATGGATGTCAAGTATTTCGGGAAAGTATCTGACCTCACTTTCCCCTTCAGCGGAGAGGTTAGTGCAGAACGAAGTATCGCTGTCACCAAGTTTTACTTTCAGCTCGGCTTCGAGGTGGGTCTGTACCATGAGGGCCCCGGTTTCAAGTTCACTGAAGTGTGGCAGAAGCATTTGCGTGCTGCCTGCAATGATCTCATGGGAGTAAAGCAAGCTAAAGCAGTGAAAGCTTCATAGAAGCGGAATCGTGCTAGCTTCATCACTGCGACGCCCTCTGCTGCTATCAACAAGAGTTTACTATCTCAAGTTCGCGGCACACACCTACCCTTCGCTGGGCAACAGAACGAGACCATGGCAGGCGATTCTGGCAACGGGCGGCAATTTAGGCGAAAGGATCGAAACCATTCTGACCCTGTCCAAAATCTGCAAAGTGCGAAACCACAATATCATCCTACAGTAGACGACCGCTACCCATTTCCCCCTCGGCCATCACACTCGGGAGGTCCCCAGACCATACATAGAACACAATTTCCTGGTTACGAAACAGCTCCTTCTAATTGTAGCAACTACGGCTCTTCGCCATTCTTACCGACGCAGTCATCTTACTACGGTTACTACCCATCGACTACCATAGACCCATATACGCAAAAGTCCGGAGCTCACTTTCATCCGCGACCGGTTCCAACAAATCAATTTGACGGGGGATATGGGCAGCCGGGGTTGAGTCAGTCGGAGAGTGTGTCAGAGTCGGCAGGTCTAGTACCGAATATTGTTGAACCACGACAAGGGTCAAGGCCACAGTAAGTGGTAGTTCTTGGATACGTAGATACGTTTTGCTCACCACTCATTAGTGTCAAGAAGAGCGTACAAATCAAGGCTACACCGGAGGGTTCCCACGGGACACCTGCTGTTAGTCAATTCACCATGCTAGAAAATGAGTACGCAACCCTGTATCAAAAGCGCCATGAGATCGGTGTAAGGATGGAGGAGATCAAAAGAAGCCTTACAGCGGAGCGATACACTTCTTTGATGGCAAAGCTGGATCCTCAGGAGCCTGTAATGCTGAAACCATGGTCAGACAACATAGGCAACTAACAACTATGTGATGGCCTTTGCTTCACATGATTTACGAAGATGATGTTCATTGGATTGCTACTCGCAGCCTGAGGCACTCCATCAGATTAAATCAATATCAGTGTGAACCAAAGTTGATCTAAACAACTTAGTCTTTCTACGTGCCTGTGCCTTCTATTATGTTTCACCAGATGACCGCGACTAAGCAAGCAACCCCGTCTCTTCTTTGTCAACTTCCCCACTCCAGTCTTTCTCAATTTCGAAGTCGTCTTTTCGGTCAAAAAACAACGGGCGAAACCAGTGGTATTCTGATGTGTCTGATAAAAAGAGACGGCTGTAGGTGTGACGATTGAACAGGAACATTCAACTCGACAAGATTGGACCATTGAAATGACAAGAGCTCCAGCATCGCCGCTCTATTTGGAACTAGATGAAGATTGTCCCTAAGACCCCTAATTACTACAAGCGAATATGGTCCGAGCTCAATCCCGCGGCGTCGCGAGTGGAGCTCCAAGCATCAACACGCCGAAGCAGCCAATTCCCTGCCGACGTCCGCTGTCCCCTCCACGTCGCCGCCATGCTCTCCGGAATCCTTATCTTCAACCAGAAAGGTGAGAACCTCATCTTTCGCGCCTTCCGCAACGATTGCCGCCCGCGACTTGCCGATGTGTTCCGAATTCAGGTCATCTCCAACGCCCAAGTACGCTCGCCCATTCTCACCCTTGGCTCGACCACCTTCAGCCATGTCAAACACGAAAACATATATCTAGTCGCCGTGACGAAGAGCAATGCCAATGCAGCGCTGGTCTTTGAGTTTCTGTACCGTCTGGTGGGACTAGGCAAGGCATACTTCGGCAAGTTTGACGAGGAGGCCGTGAAGAACAACTTCGTACTGGTTTATGAGCTGCTAGATGAGATTCTGGATTTTGGATACCCACAGAACACCGAGACAGACACGTTGAAGATGTACATCACAACTGAAGGTGTCAAGTCGGAAAGGGCTATGGTAGGTCATGTCCAACACGGCCAGAGCACAGCTGACAGAACCATAGGAGGACTCGTCGAAGATCACAATGCAGGCCACCGGCGCTCTTTCCTGGCGGCGTGCCGACATCAAGTACCGCAAGAACGAAGCCTTCGTCGACGTAATCGAGGACGTCAACCTGCTCATGTCCGCGACAGGAACAGTACTGCGAGCCGACGTCAACGGGCAGATCATAATGCGCGCATATCTCTCAGG
This sequence comes from Alternaria atra, assembly GCF_907166805.1. Lineage (NCBI taxonomy): Eukaryota > Fungi > Ascomycota > Dothideomycetes > Pleosporales > Pleosporaceae > Alternaria > Alternaria atra. The sequence continues at coordinate 3,430,404 of NW_025091326.1, read as the reverse complement.
CACACCAGAGTGCAAATTCGGCCTCAACGACCGCCTAACGTTAGGCGAAGATCATCTCCAACAACCATCGGGAAACAAGGCAGGCGCGAAGGCTACCAGGGCAGCAGCGGGAAGCGTTACGCTGGAAGACTGTCAATTTCATCAATGCGTGAAGCTGGGCAAGTTTGATGCGGACAGGATAATATCCTTCGTTCCGCCGGATGGCGAGTTCGAGCTAATGCGCTACCGGGCGACTGAGAACGTCAATCTGCCTTTCAAGGTGCATGCCATTGTCAATGAGGTTGGCAAAACGAAGGTCGAATACAGCATTGCCATACGCGCCAACTACGGCTCCAAGCTTTTCGCTACAAACGTCGTCGTGCGAATACCAACACCCCTCAACACTGCGCGTATCACCGAGCGGACATCACAAGGCAAAGCCAAGTACGAACCGGAGCACAACAACATTGTCTGGAAGATCCCAAGGTTTACCGGGCAAAGCGAATTCGTCCTCAGTGCCGAGGCCAGCTTAACGAGCATGACCAACCAGAAGGCCTGGTCACGGCCACCGCTCAATCTGAGCTTCTCCTTGCTGATGTTCACGAGCTCCGGATTGCTTGTGCGATATCTGAAGGTTTTTGAGAAGAGCAACTACAGCAGTGTGAAGTGGGTGCGCTACATGACGAGAGCGGGTAATTATGAGATAAGGTATGTTTCCTCCCCCTAGACCCTACCTGCATCCGTCTTACATATATGGTTCAGGTTTTGAGCATTATTATTCTGTATATTAGCCTGGATTTACACAAGTGTTGTTGCATTGCAGGCGTCATGGAGCCATCAAAGATATCCTTGAACACAATGAAAGTACCTTGTCCGTTTTTCGAACATGATCTCATTCTATTGAATGTTGAAGAATTTTATGTACTTCCAGATGATTGCTATGATGTTCTTATTAGGTAAGGAGCACTCCTCATATATTTGCTATCTCTCTTTGTTATGAGGTTTGACTGTATAGTCGCTTGTGTTAGACAACACATTCTAGAGCCGGTTGCTTAGTCCGCTAGGCAAAGTCTGGTTCGCGGCATGTCGTATCGCATCGCATCGCGTCCTTCTCCTTCTTGAACGTCACCGACGTTGAACCCCTATGGGTGTGTCCCGCGCTTCCTATAGACACTGGACATTAACGTAGCTAGAGAAATGTGTGACGACATCGCCGGTAACACAGGCGTCGTAGTTATCTTTAGTGTTACAGACCAATGTACAACTTGCTCAGCAAACCTGTCATTGCGACTGAAACATTCCTGCTCCGCCCCTTACCCATATGAACTGGCACCGAACCAAGCCGAACCGTGGAATTCCTCTCATGCATGATCGATCCGCAGCAGAGCTTCAAGGCGTGTAGGCTCGGCCCTGGGCTGTACATGTGTATTTATCTCTTGACCATAATAAAAACAGGTTCTTACCTACCTACCGTCATGGATCTTCGCCAGTAACGGTGTCTAAAACCAATTCAAGAGTTCTAACCATCTAAATTGCTAAGAGATTGATTCTTTGTAGGCGTAATGTATGATTTTAGTGCTCGTTGTCGTGAACGATCCGGGGTCCAAAAAGGTCACAAGGACCAATCAGGCCTGGCAGTGACAGCCAAGTACCCAGTGTACGGAAGACAAGTGATCGGACTGTTTGTGGATGTTTTGAAAAGATTGGACATGAGCTTCCGGTGCAACACAACGATGCTCCGTGTAATTCTGGATGTTGAATTGGTATAATCTAGTTATACTGGTGTTTAGTAAAGCACGCCCTTTGTGCTCCTAACTTCACCCTCCCACTGCTTCACCACGGTTGTCGCATGCCTGATAGCAACCGCAAGAGCCTTGAAGGCGCTCTCTGCCCTGTGGTGATCGTTGTCGCCGCGTATGCAGTCAACGTGGAGGGTGGTGCCAGACGCCTGCGCAAAGCTTTGTAGGCAATGGGGAATCATCTCGCAGCTCAAGTCACCGATCTTCTCCCTCTTGAGACCCAGCTCAATGATACTGTATGGCCTGTTCGACAGGTCGATGACGGCCCGTGATAGCGCTTCATCGAGCGGTGCGTATGCGTGTCCAAAACGGGCAAGACCCGTGCTTCCCTGCAACGCATTCTTGAAGGCTGTGCCTAACGCCAAGAATGCATCCTCGCTCGTGTGGTGGTCGTCAATGTGCAGGTCGCCCTTGCACCGGATGCGCAGACTCCAGCCAGCGTGCTTGGCCATGGCGTGAATCATGTGGTCTAGGAAGCCGATGCCCGTGTCGACAGAGATCTCCTGGGACGCCGATTTCTGGGTAGCATGGTCCTTGTCAACCTTCTCACCCTCGCCATTGAGATTCTGCTTGTCGTAGGCGGCCCAGAAGTCGCTATGCTCGTAAGGTGAGAGGTCGCCGCCATCGAGGTTTATCGAGACCTGGATCTTCGTCTCGTTCGTGTCGCGGTTGAGGCAGCAGGTTCGCGGCATTGTGGCGGTATTGTTCGAAGTATATGTTTCGGGGGATTTGGGGTTGTCAATGGAGGAGGAAAGGCACAAAAAGTTGAGGCGGATTCAGAGGGGCTTCCCCACGCCCCACGTCATGTCGCCAAGCGATATAGGGTTGGAAAAAGTCTGGCCAACCAACGAATCGCCGAACCAAAGTCTGCCCCAAAATTTTGATATCGCAAAGTCACGCCCCCAATACAAGATCAACATTAGGAAAACACCAACTCAGCGCGCTATCTCTCACTTACACAGCGCGTCATCTCTCATCTATTACCAACTAGCCACGAATAGCAAGAAGTAGCATAAGATGCCGGGCACCACGCAAGAACCAACTCAAGTTCCAATTTTGGACCCTACATCTGAGAACAACGAGGAGATTGATCCAGCAGTCGACCGTGACAGAATCAGAGTTGTACGTTAGATCGAGTAGAGTATGTAACTATATTTGTCTAATTTGTTGTAGCTATCTGGTGCGACGGAGACGGCTGCATCGTTCCAATTCGATGGCGAGGACCACACCCTGGGCAACGCGCTAAGATACATAATCCATAAGAAGTAAGCTTAGGATCTTCTTGTACAAGCAGGCAAATAGTTAATGTTCTTCTAGCCCCGACGTCGAATTCTGTGGTTACTCTATCCCGCATCCCTCAGAAGCTAAGATGAACTTGCGTATTCAGACATACGGTAGGCCATAGATACGAGCCTCTCCTGACCACGCAGCTAACAAGTAACCAGACGGTGTCAGTGTATATACTGTGCTCGAGAAGGGTCTTGAGGATCTTATGAACATGTGCGATGTCGTCGAGCAGAAATTCACCATTGCACGAGATGACTTTGTCAACAAGATGGAGGAGTAATACTGCGACGCGAGTGTTATGATAGTATTGCATTGTTGGCGTTAAAGGGTAGCATAGTTCATCGGCGAAAGGAAAGGAAATTGGTATTGACTTCAGCTATATACACCGAATTTTGTTCTTGCTTGTCCTCGGACTCTGGTAGTAATGGCCAAATCAGTTGCGACCCTACGCACGCATTAGTATCTGGAAACTCCGGATGATGTACTCAGGAGATAAACGTACCTCCAGGAAGCCGTTGATGAAGTTGCTTTGTAGCCGGGCCTTGGGTTCCTCCTCGGCACGGAAGTACTTGAGAACGTGCGACAGTTGCTTCCAGAAGTTGAGCGTTTCCTGTACACTTGTTAGCATATCCTCTTCGACTATCAAACGTATTGGTTCATGGTGTACTTGGAACTCCTGATGACTGTTGAACAGCAGTACATCTACCGTCTTTAGTTGATTCACGTATCGATGCCGCTCGAACTCCTGCCGCATTTTCGTCCGAAGCGTGGATACAGGCAAGTTCAGCGAGTACATGGTCTGGATTTCGGGAGCCTGCGTAATCATTGTCAGCCCAGGTTCCTGGCTTTGCGATGCTGATGCCCGCTTCTCTGCATGCCACGCGTTTCTCTCATTCCAGCTCTTTCTTATACATGCCCAGATCCTAAGCCCCAGATTCCAGCTAATAAGCCTCTCAAGACTGCGAGTTAACGTACCGACCGCAGCCAGTCCCGGTAGCTGTGAATGACCCTCTTCTTCGCATCAGTCCAGTTGACCGCTGTGGCCGCGTTAGCCTTTGTGTTCCCCCAATGTTCCGTAAGCGTATTCGACTAACATGAGCGCGTGCGCTGAGCGAGGTAGGTGGGGTTGATGACCATTTTAGCGGTGTTGCAGAGCTTCCAGTCGTCTCGTAGCTTGAGTTGCAGTGACGATGCGGCTCACGGGTGGAGTGGAGTGCCAAGACCTGACGTTAGCGCGGATTTTACTCCCGGCGCAGTCGCGAAGTTATCGATCGCTTCTTCTTTGAAACCACCAACACCGGCAACGTCATTGCAGTATATTTCAGGCTCGACCGCTTATACAGCCATAGAAGCTGCTCTTGTTCACGTTTGCGCAAAACCTGTGACCGTCGACCTTTCACCACCAGCCCGGACATGCCTCCAGTCCGCACCGCACGCGCCTCACGCAAGGCCCCGCCAGAGGGCTTCGATGACATTGAAGACACACTCCTGGAGTTTCAGAACAAGATGAAGGATGCCGAGAACGCATCCCACGAGGGCAAGAAGAAGTACGAAATGACGTGGCCCATCTTCCAGATCACCCACCAGCGCTCGCGCTACATATACGACCTATACTACGAGAAAGAGGCTATCAGCAAGCAGCTATACGACTACCTGCTCAAGAACGGATATGCAGACGCTATGTTGATTGCCAAGTGGAAGAAGCAAGGCTACGAGAAGGCAAGTCAACTCCAATCAGGCAGCTTGCCAACCCAGATGAAGCTAACTCAGAAACAGCTGTGCTGCACACGCTGCATTCAGACCAAAGAGACAAACTTCCGATCGACCTGTATCTGCCGTGTCCCCAGGGATCAGCTCACGGAGAACCAGGAAATCCAATGCGTAAACTGCGGCTGCAGAGGATGCGCTTCCAGTGACTGAGCACCATGACAAGGAGAATGATGTGCGAATATAGACTCTTACTTTAACTCAAGGCGAACACGCCTTCGATATGTTACGGATACTGCCAGGGTGGACTTAAAAGATGCGCACATACGCGCGCACGGTTGAGCAAGGCCTTGTCAGCAGGCATAACGCCTCAAGATGCTGAACCAGACAGACCAAAGAGATCATGTGCCGGGGCTCATTTGAGAACATGGTGGCCAAAACAAAAGCATAGGGTGTGTCTATTGACCAGAACATAATAATTCAATTGTTAACATGTTTACAGAGAAAAGTGAGTGAATGAAGGTGTTCCCAACCTGGACGCCTGCAATCTATGGGGTATAGTGAACCATTACGGAAGTCGTCCAGTCATAAGGAAAGACCTACCGTAATTTTAATTTCCGCCCCTCTACCACTTATTAACCAAAACGCCTCTCCAGTAGCTCAAAATACAGAGCTTGCATCGCTCCTTCGCTTGTAGTCAGCGCTGCATTGTGATCTCCGACTCATATCCCGGCCAAATCTCGATGACGGCAGCGAATCGAGAATGCCTTGCCGCCTGACCCAGGCTGTTGGCGGTGGTGATGGCCACAGTTCCGATATTTCAGATCCCAAGCTTCTTCTGACTGTGTCATCACGCTTTAGTCGGAATGGGCTTGACCCATCAATTGGCGAATCTCGACCGGAGTGAACCTTTTCTGACTTTATGCTGCGTGGCGGTGTCCTCAGCATCTCGCGGTCATCATCTTGATCTGGATCTATCGATCGAATGAACTCTCTGCTTTGACCGAGAACCTGCGCTTCTCTGTACCGACCATCATAGACGTGAGTGCTAAATGCGGCCATGTTGAATACCCTGCTTCCTCTCCGGTCACTGTTTAGCGACGGTAAGCGTGTGACGTAGTCTTTCTCTGGGACCGGAGGTGGCGTTTCCAGGTCTTGACTTGCTCTCCGCGCCTTTCCCTTGCGCCACCAGAAAACCGAGAAGAGGCAGATTGCGCACAGGGCGATTATAACGGGTATCATTGCGAGGCCAACTTTCGTCCCGGAAGGCATTCCTTCTGCTTTTGGTGTGGGTTGTGCTGATGGGGATGACGGTGTTGATGTATCCATGACTATCTTTCTCGCTAACGACTGTGATTGTATTGAAGGTCGAGTCGATGGTGTGTTCGGAGTGCTGGCGTCGAGGGTTGAGATTATTGGTGTTGGTGTATCTGCGCGAGCCCGCACATGGGGTATATTAAAGAAAGAATTCATGTTCGAAGGCGACGTATCTTCGCTAAGATGAAGTAATGAAATTATTTTAAAAATAGTAATGAACGACTGTAAAAGATATGGCCATGCTATGTCCCGTATCTTTGGCGGTAGAATTAAGGATGTCGACGAGGTGTCTCCTGCATCGCATATAGAACGCGGACATGAAACCAAGCAGATAAAGCCGCCTTTGTAGAATACAATGAAGCACGGTCGAGCACCGCCTAGCCGTGCTTTCGAAGACAGCCACTACACTGACCACTCGATTATTATCGATTTACGCAATCCGCTCGGTCCCCGATGGTCGAATGATGAAACGCAAATCATCCCGAACACAGTCCTACAACACTGCTTTCGGAAGCGATTGATGCATGGTGAAGCCAATAGCTGCTGTATCTTCTTTTCTATACTGCTGAGTACAGAAGAGGGGGCTCATACCTACGTACTACAACACACGATATCGAAGGTATTATTTTCTCCTTATGATAACACCTGCATTCGCATGAACATGACATACCTTTCTTTTGCGCGCATAGATTATCGTAAAGTACCGACTTCCCTACGCACATGCGAACACGAGAACCCAATCGAACAAATGTCATCATATCTAAGTACCACTGACCTGCTCATCTACTTAGACACCGCAAAAGACCAGATCAACACGACTAGCATGCTGATTGATGTCAAATTGACATATGCTCTAAGAAGTCGGAAGGCCTAAACTTCAACACCGATGTTTGGTGTCTCAGGACGGCTAGCGTGGCGCAGGTGCGCTATTTGTAGTGTCTCCTTGTTCGTCCTTCCACCCGTCCCGACCCATAAGGCTGGGGCTGAGCATGGCCTTCCGAACGCCCATGTTCTCCTCGTGGTCTTTGTTTGCGGCTTTCTCATCCGAAGGGTTTACCAAGGTAAGACATTTGCTCGTGGTGATTTTCGGTGGCTGAAACGCAGAAACAGTGCACGAGCTTTTTCAACCACGTTTCTCACCGCGCTTGCATGCGAGGAGATAAAGAGCTGACATATTGTGTGCATCTGTGGAATATGAGAAGCATGTGGGACTTCTGGCAACTGATCTTTTCGAAGCTATGACGTACCTTGTGAATTATGTGTACACACTTGCGCTGTAGGGAGATGTTCGTCCAGCCATTGACGCATCGTCCTCCTGCTCTCTAGTCTCTTGTTCTCTCTCTGTGTTCCTCTTTTCTGTCCTTTACCTTACAGAGACAACATATCCTAGATGTCACCACGAGGTGTAGAGTGCGAAATGTTATGAAGCAAGCATACTTTCCACTGTGTGGAAAATGATTTAGTCACGAAGAGTATTCTATATATCCGATACGATCAAAGTGGTTTGTCACACGGCACAGAATACTAACCTCTACGAGGACACAGTAATAGTGGACTTCCGAAGCAGTGGATCTGGCTCCCGCTGCTCATCAGGTTGTGTTCGGTTCTGCTTATCAAAGAGATACGACTTGCTGCAGCTGGTGGGAGACCAACAAAAGGACAGCAGTCATAGTCAGACGCTGTCAACGAACAATGCGACTCTATCCTTCACACTGCACTTGGCGAACTTGTGGTATCAGCGACAGGCAAATCTGCTTGGGCATACTATTTCGAGACACCAGGAGCAACCGAAGCAGACATATCTCGTTTCACAAAGAGAACATGTCGAATGGCAGATGGCAGGTGGAAGAACACATTCACGGTGACGCAATGTTGGCGAAACAGCCGCTTCTTGGCCAAAGTACAACAACATGTCATGTTACCAGGCTATTTTGATAAGATCAAACATGCGAAAACTTTGTCAAAGATGTAGGTTTACGCTACTTGCTCTACGCAGCTTGATACACACAAGGAACTGCTCGCATATTAGCTCCTTAGCAGGCGCTTCCCGGATGCCTTGCCAATGTTAATTATTACAGCCTATAATGTTTTGGTTACGCTGGGTTCTCATTATTCGTCATCCGTAATTTCAAGGGAGTAAGGCTGACGAAACAAGACCGAGACCGAGTATGAGGCCAAGATGCCATGTCAAACAACTGGGTCCGCCTGTTTCACATGGTGCATTCCAAGACAACCAACATTGGTATCTAACATTGAATGTACCGCCCAAGCGCGAAGATAGGATATAACATGTAGAGGGCCTCGTAAACCAGACTACTGTATACTCGTCAATCCAAAAATTAGCAATCATGATGTCCTATACTTCTGAGAAAACGCCACTACTCCCTGTTGTCGAACGCACACTCGACGCCTACATCAACAAGATCGACCAACGCCGTCGCGACGGCATCGAATACGCATTGCTAGTCTCCACTCTGTTGCTTACGGTCTTCCAGTTTCTCGTCCTTTACAGCGGCGACAGCCTTTTGCCCGTAGCTTTGGATGGGCACTGCTACGTCCTGTTGGCCCAGCTTGCTCGCGGCCTGCGCATGTCAATTCCCGCCAGCCTGCCTACAGCAGCCATCTTTTTCATCGTCGCACCCTACCTGGCGCAAAAGGAGCGTGTTGTGATGACGCGGTACGCGATCCTCGTCTGTTATTTGTTGGGCTCGACGCTGGGCGCGTTGTTGCTCTAGACGCGCAAGGGTCCTGACTCGACTTGGCTCGCGTGGGGATCGGCGGGGAGCGATAACGGCGGGAGGTAGCATCCTTGAACTTTTTGGGCAGCTTCCATCGCAAGACTCATAGGGCGCAGGACGTCAATTGAGTGAGTCAGAAGAGACAAAGGGCACAAGAATATCCTCAGGTATGTTGGATTCTACTATTGAGCTCCGTTGAGCATTGTCTTCACGAGAGTTTCTGCATCATCGCGATTGTCGCAAACAGCGACTTTACAAACGACATATCTGACGGCTCCATCCAGTGCGACCGATTGCTCGCTCTATGTTACTCAATATGTCCCTCACACGCACCAACCCACGCTTTCTTACCCGTACAAACCGCATCTTCACCTCGCAAATACGAACATATGCTGCGCCAGGTGACGGCGTGATCCCACCTGCGAAGAAGAAGTATGTACCGACTTCGGGCACATACCCGCTCGGGTTCAAGGCTGGAAGTGCCCATGTTGGTGTCAAGGCTTCCAATACCCGCTTCGACGATCTTGCCCTCATCGCATCCGATACACCATGCGCAGGAGCAGCCGTCTTCACGACAAACAAATTTCAGGCAGCTCCAGTTACAGTTAGCAGGGATATGCTGAAAAAGAGGAAGGGCGAGGGAATTAGGGCTGTGGTGGTAAACTCTGGATGCGCCAATGCCGTGACGGGACGAGGAGGTATCGAGGATGCTATATCCATGGGCAAAGAGACCGACAAGTGCTTCATACAAGACAAGAACGGTCAAGATGACCTGAAAGGAAGCCGAAGCATTGTCATGAGTACCGGTGTCATTGGCCAACGTCTGCCCATTGACAAAATCACATCAAAGATACCGACTGCATACTACAATCTCGGAGATACGCACGAACACTGGCTAGGCACCGCACGCGCAATTTGTACGACTGACACGTTCCCCAAGCTCGTCTCAAAGACATTTACCCTACCAAGCACCCAACAAGAATATCACATTGCGGGTATGACTAAAGGCGCAGGCATGATCCATCCCAACATGGCCACTCTTCTAGGCATAATATGCACAGACGCGCCCGTCGCCCCTTACCCACTCCGTCAAGCGCTCGTCTCCGCCATCGGAAAATCTTTTAACAGCATATCCATCGACGGCGACACGTCTACCAACGACACAGTAGCTATTCTAGCCAACGGTGCCGCGGGTGGACAGCCCATCAACTCCGCTGATTCTCCAGACTTTGCCGCTTTCCAAAAAGTCCTCACAGATTTTTCGATTGACCTGGCGAAGCTAGTCGTCAGAGACGGAGAAGGTGCAACCAAGTTTGTTACTATCAAGGTGACAAATGCCGCGTCCTACAAGGATGCACACCGCGTAGCTTCCACTATCGCACGCTCACCGCTCGTCAAGACAGCCTTGTACGGAAAGGACGCAAACTGGGGCCGTATCCTGTGCGCGACGGGCTACGCAGAAGGTGTCGACTCCGTTGTTCCCGAAGAGACAAGCGTAAGCTTTGTACCCACGGACGGTAGTGAGGAGTTAAAGCTGCTTGTCAAGGGTGAGCCGGAGCTGGTCGATGAGAACAGGGCAGCCAAGATCCTAGAGGCAGAAGATTTGGAGATTAAAGTTAGGCTGAGCGAAAAGGAAGGAGAGGAAGCTGTCTTTTGGACATGTGATTTCAGTCATGAATACGTCACTATCAATGGTGATTACCGGACATGAGGAGATGTAGATATGAACGTTTTATGGAGCTATTTACGTACTACTGCAGCTGAAGTATCCATGCCATCCATCGTGTACTATGTTAGGAGGTGTCTACACCCAAAGTCCCTGCGCATCGCGGCCACATGGGTCCTCTCTGAGGATTCAAGATCTGAAATTCTGATGACTGCCACATACGACCATAGGATCTTGAGATCACGGCTTCCCGTTCGCTCAGCCCTAGTTAAGCAAGATACCGGCGGATTAGTAGTCAGGTGGGTGACCACTGGCGAATCCCCGCTGTTGTATGTTTTTTTGCACTGGTGTATATGTCCATGGACACATGCATCTTCGGCCTCTACTTCTATCCTCTTTTGATGCATGGAAAGGAAGCATGCATGATGAAGCACGAACTGTACAATTACAACAAGTGCCCCATGCGTACTTCCGGCTCCCCTCAAAGTAGATAGATGGACAACCCAAGGTTCAGATGAGAGCACTTGCGTATACGAACAGTGCGACACTGAAGCGTAGACCACGTTGCTACAACACGTTACTTCTTCTGCTCAATTCAGACGTTCTGCTGTGGGACACTACGGGTATGTATGTGGTATGCACTACGGGTATGTATGTGGCATGTACATAGCCCATGCTGACCATGCACGTACGCACGTCCGCCCCGCTGGCGTAGGCTTAGTACTGTTTATCTCTAGTCGATCACTCAAGCGAATGTGTACAATCCCATGGGACGCTATAACATCGACCTACCGAAAGTGCCGAAAAAATATGCCCTAGACTTTAGCTGCGTAGTCCGTTTGTGGGGTAAACGACATGCTAGAGAGGTAAGTTGCATATGCAGGTGCACCTGCAGCAAGGCCGATCGTGATTAGTGTCCCGAACCTTGGGTAGGTACACGGAGGACCGATAGGCCGAAGGCAGGCTATCTTGCTCTAAGGTGAGGAAAGGTGGGTTCTTTTGCGGGTAGAACGATACTGTTGGGACGAATGGGCTTTCGTTGAGAGGCGGTTAAGGATAAGAGGGGTTGAGAGAAAAGAAATGGTGCGGAGATTTAATTCCACGACTGGTGCTATTGGTTATTTTGGGATGCGGATGTGTGCCATTGTTTGCAGTATAGGTTCTGCTATTGGAGTCTCTATTCAGCCAGGCAGACTAACTACAACTATGCTCGGGGTATAGTACGTTGAAGAAAACGCGAAGTTTTTGTAATTGCGCAGCCAAGCAACTCATGAACTGGAGTGGAAACACGATAGACATAATGTTAAGGATCAAGAAACATGTTCAATTCGCTGAGCAAGAAAGACTATAATATCCGCTACGTTTAGATATGTTCTGGTTCTCGTCCACGTCGTGATTATGCCATGTAAAAATGACTCTCCTTTCAAGTCCAGCGTCCACCTTAGTATATCATTACGCTTGCATCGCTTGCAAAGAAACAAGAAACCCAAACACTATGGCAGACACAGTGATAGGCGCAATATGTACGTCCCATGTGGCCTTGCAACGCCTCGCCTAATGAGAATATATGCCAAATTAGACGTTAAGAGTAGGAGGGCCAGCCGTTGTTATCGTGGGTATCGTTGGTCGTTACATCGTGAGGCGGAGTTATCCAATGGATAATGCAAAGTAGGAGGTGTCGAAGTGATGATCTAGAGGACCATGATATGGAAGACCAGGGGGGTAAGAGCTAAAAGATGTAGTCGCAAGATGAGGGGTATCGAGAATGGCGAAGAAAGAAGCGTCCAGATCCAGGTGATGAGATCCAGAGGTAGCGCAAAAGTTGAGATGGAAGCCAAAAGCCAGTGACAACGGAATATTGGTGGTTTGCTTAGAAGCGAGTGGTCGAACTGCGGGCCAAGCCCGGTCTCGCAGCCTTCTTCTGTGGCGAGCCGTTAGGTGCGACAGCCAACGTCCGCGCTCCTATCTTCTCAAAACCCTGAAGCAAGTCAATACCTGGCTCAGACTCGTCACTGTGCAACAGATGGAAAATATCTTCATCGTCCTGCTGCTGTTGCTGTTGCGGCTTCGCAGGGACATGGAAGGACTGAGGAGGCGTAAGACCCGAATGTGTGTTCTCTTTGCTTGGCTGGGGAAGAGCGAAGTTGGAGAGAGGGGTAGATGTGGTAGACTTCAATATGGGAGCCTTGATGGGCGACAATTTCTTGGCAGGTGATAGGTCTGGGATGTTGAGGAAGGAGGACGACATTCTCCAGTTGGGCGTAGGGGAGTTGGCCATGTTCCCCTTAGCACCAGTAATGTCGGCGAGGACACCACTTGTGGTGACAGCACGCTCGAGACGGGGACGCTTAGCAGATCGCTTTAGCGGACTCTCGTTGTAGCCAAAATCTCCAAAGATATCAAAGGTACTCTCGAAGCCATGGCCCACAAGGTTGACATTCTCTTCGTTGGGGATTGATACAGCCGGGCTCCAAGCCTTGTTGTCGAGGAAGGAAGTGTCGACCCACATAGCCAGGCTCTTGTCCGGTGAGCCGCCTACTAGTTCTCGCATCTTGTTACGGTGGTTACGTAGGTTGGTATTGGGTGATGCGGAAGCGGGTGGGAGGGCAGGACGCTTGAAGACGATAGCAGGGGTAAGAGGGTCGAGGACCTTACTACCCTGACGAACCGGCGACGAGATGACAGGCTGCTTCGCGTGAGACCTGGTCTTGGTGGGAGAGTCGTAAGAAGAGCCACGTATGCGAGCAATTTCTTCTTCAGCGCGTCCTCGCTTGAGATTAGGGCGATCGAGATCCGCCTCTGAAGTGAGTAGAGGTCCCATTGGATTACCCTTGGTCGCGGATGATTCAATGGATGAGTAGTAGCCGCTGTCACCAAGGCCGTTGAACTTGTGCCTGCGTCCGCCCGAGCGGCTGTTGGGTGGGAAGTGTGGGGCACGTGGCGGTGTGTCCTCACGAACCGAACGGGATCGCGAGACAGGTGGAGGCGGTGAGGAGTGGATGTCAGTTGGTGGAGGTGAAGACGGCAGTTGACGGGGCGGCGGCATGCTAATAGGATCATGTCCATCATGAGCAGCCGGGTCGGAGCAGGGGATGGTAGCCTCGGAAGAAGGCAGCTCGGCCTCTTCCGGAAATTTGCTCGAGTCAAATCCTTTTGTCGAGCTCATGGGTGGGAAGCTAGCTGACATGGATGTGGACGGACGCGGGAGATCACTAGTATATGCCGAAGCAAGAGATTCTGAATGAGCCGGTCGACGGACAGGCTTGACCTTGTGATACTGCTTCTCGAACCCAGCATTGATGACCCAGTAATGGCCCTTTCCAGGGTCGTCCTTGGGGCGCTCTTGCTTAGAGAACGATTTGCTCAGGCTGAGGTTGTGGCGGATGCTATTTTGCCATCCTGTCTCTTGTGAGTTGCGATAGAAGGCGAATGTGTCGGAGATCCACTTGTAGATCTGGGCGAGGGTTAATCGGCGGCTCGGTGCTCTTAGGATGGCCATGCCAATGAGCATCGCGTAGCTGTACGAAGGCTTGTTTCCGTCGTCTTCGATGGTGGGCATCTGGTCTGGGTTGGGTAGTGGACCGTCTACTTCTTCAATCTTGATGTCCTTGACGAACTTCTGCTTCTTGCTGATGTTCATATTGGTGCGGTCGCGTAGTGGGGCAGCGTCCATCAGTGGTCGCTTGTTTCCCTGCTTCATAGGCGGCTCTGCCGCTGACATGACAGACATGACGGGGCCAGAGTAATACGCGTTCTCCTTGTCCATATGAGACGGATAGCCGGACCAGTACTGGATATCGCCGACCATTGAATGTGAGCCCTGCGAAGACGCGGTCTGGACCTTCTTGGTGGGCGCGTCGGTGCGAAACCACTGCTCTTGCGGCGGCGGTATCTTTACGGTGTTGAGGCCCTTCTCAACAAGGGCGCTGGGTGGAGGAGAGCTGGAGACTTGGCGGCTTTTGCGGGGGGATCCTTTGGCGGTGAAGGGCGCGGGAGGGGTGAGAAGCGTGTTTGAGTTGTTGGACACGTCGGTAATGGACGTGAAGGCGTCGAGGTAGCGTGGGTCAAAGGCGTTGACTTGATGGTGGTCGTGAGGTTGCACAGGGTCCTGAAAAATCTGCATGGAGGGTTGTCGACGCGCTGCAGCCATGGCGAGACTCAGCTACAAGGGCACCAACAGCCTTGTATAGTCTCTCCAGACGCTTTGACGCGTGAAGTCGCGTCTAGAAATCCAAAATGGGTCCTTCGAGGCGACTAAGCACGGTCGGCGGGTGCGGTGTCGACTAAGATTGCGCTGACGATGGCCAAGTGTATAGTTATATCGACAGTAAGGTGTGGGCTATCAATTGTCGGAGGGAGTATACTGCCTATCATACGCGATGCAATTCTACGTGACTTTGTGAGAAAGGAGCTCGTTTGAGGGGGTGTAGGCTGCTATCTAACCTGTGCTGATGCGATGAGGCAGCGGAGCAATTCGCTTAAGGGCGCTAAAAAGTAACCTCTGACGACAGTAATGCCGGATCTGCAGCGGGAGGGCGGTGTGCGTTTTCTTCTGATAGCAAATAAATTGAGGGTTGGGGCAGGAGAGATTCGAAGACGCGAAGTGGGCGATGAAACAACAAGACAGGAAGAGGAGAGTCTTAGCCTGCTGCTCGACGGCGGAGAGAAAGCGGGCAGGACAAGAGAGCAAGTAGGCAGGCTTGGAGGCAGCTGCAGCGCACCTTCCTTGGCTGCCACCGCAAACGCACCTGCAAGGAAGGAGCAAGGAAGCGTGGCCAATGAGGCGGTCCGAGCACGCGTTCCCTCTGATCGATCGCACGTCATGTCCCATCTGGCCCAGGGACAACCTCGTGCCGGCAATTACACTAGCCAGCTGTTTGCAGTGGGCGTGCACGGTAAGGCTGCTGCCATTGACGCCCATCTGAAACCCGTTGCTTTTGCCCGCCGTGCCCATCTGAAATCTGACGCCTGTTGCGACAAACGACTGGGAAAGTCACCAGCATGTAGGCGCCTGTACAACGCGCCGGTGAAACAACAGATTCGTCGACGCCGAGTACTCTACAAGCCGGTGGTTAACAGCTATCGTATGCCTAGGGAAGATGTCCCGGGGCGTGCTGCACAGCCTATCGAGTGCTAGACGGTGGCACAGTCTGATCCGAACACTAGGGGCGCATGAAACTCGACAAACGACACCCTGGCTCTTAGGTGCAGCTCAGCTCAACCACTCAAGCCACAGGCCGACACCCTAGGGGTACGCTGTCGACGCTGCATTGCTGCCCTCGTGGTCCAGAAGGGTCTCTACAAACTACCACAGACACCTCATTTCGATCTCAACTCCAGCGCACGGAACTCCTCCTGCATCGCGATCGCAAAGTCGCAAATGAGATGAAAAATGCCATCTGGTCGACAACATGCGCAAAATCTCATCTTGGGACACTACGTGAAAAACGGGTAACTCGTCGTAATGCGCTCCGAGTATGCCGTCTTCATGCGAGGGAGCCTTCGCTACCATGCTTCCATGTCAGCTTACCCCAGTATTGTACCCCACTCAACAGTCACCACGCATGTACCGCATCCGGAGTGCCGATTTACACATGCTTAGCTCTCCATCTTTCTCTTGTCCATTACGAATGATCCTTTTCCTTGCGGCTCGGCTCCTGTTGAAAGGCGCAACGCTCATATCCGGGCTAGACAGCCGTCGATAAACGTATGTGGTTCCATTAATAACCTCCTAAGCGAGTCTTTACAGATCACGATGCGGAGCCTCCTCCGTGATTAGCAACGTGGGGCGGACGGCTCATCATGGTGATCAGCGGGTAGCCGCAACTTCGACCTCAACAGTGTCTGTTCTCTGCGCGCCTGTGCCAGCAAACAGGCCTGTATGACCCGACCGGGAAGTGTATTTCGAAGGCAGAGGCCCGCCCACTGGTCGTTTTCGCAGCCTGCTTCACTTCGTCCGTAGGTCACCCGCCCGACGTTACCTGTCTGATCGGAGCCCAAGTTGTGGCCGGTACTTTACGGAAATACAGTTCTACGACCAATCAAGAAAATTGCATTCTGATAATCCTTGATTATGAAACCATGAAGCCAAAGTCTAAACCATCAAGATTGAAGTCAGACACAGCTAAAGTCTAGAACGTGGGAAAGTGACATGTGCGATTACTGAAAGTCTATCTTGTACAGCCTTGCCCGTCGCCGTATGGCCCTGCGTCCTTTCATTCCGATCTTTTCACCTAACCGCACAGCTGACGTATCTTCAAACGATCTGTCCGCCAGTCAAAGTTCAAAGCGTGACATGAACATGCCAAACACTGAACCGCCCACGCGGCCTTTCACCAAACTCAAACGTATGCTCTATCGGGATATTCTCTTGACCCTTAGTAGTATATGGATGGAAGCTCATTGCTCCGGCCGCAAATACCGTTGCTGTTCTGCATGGGACTGCCTGCAGTGTTGGGTAAGGGCAGGATACCCAAAGAGATCGCTGTCAGAAAGATCCTGGATGTACCGGAGTAGAGTATCGGGCACGAGGTAGGGCATGTACTCTTACTACATTTGACGGCGCCATATGGGTAAGAGGATTTTGAGATTGAACGGCGTTTGATGCAAGGCATGAACATGAGATGGGAAGACCTAAGAGCAGGCACGAGGATGAAGCCTGCTCATGCTGGGACAAAGATGACTGCAGGTGTGGAAGCCGTGGTACTGGGCGAAGGTCATGCTAGTGGTAGCCATTGTCATTTGAGTTGTGCCATCAAAAAGTACTTAGGACACGTTAGTTGCAGTGATGAATTGATAATACATCACTGTGATGTGGCTCCCGTGGGAATGTGATAAAACCTGAACCGTGATGTGCAAGGTTTTGTCATGTGAATGGTGTTCAGATAGCAGTAACAAAGATGGCACAAAGTCATAAGAGATAGTTGTGAGTGTCAACCAGAATGTACTTGACTTCAGGCCGCACGTATTACGAACTGTTCTTATCTTGATCTTGATATTCTGTACCCGTTCTGTTCTTTTCTTAACACGGAGTATTACAAACAACTCTCAGATACGATAAATGAGAACTAAACCATTCGAGGCACCTACTAATATTATGTGGTACAGCAAGAGATATGCACAACGAGAAGCTACGAAGAGGAGGTCACAAAATCTTTTAGCGAGTGAAAGGAACACATGATTTTAGAGATGGCATTCAAGAATTGATTGAACAGAAGAAATTGGGTATCTAGGTACAAGTGCACCAAAATGGATGGTCTATCCTTTGTTTCCAACAACAGTGCTAGGCAAACTCAACCGCAATCTCTAATTCCAAGTGGTCTATGTGTGAACTCCAAAGAAAGCATGTTATCATTCGTCAGCTGCGCCACCATTGCTTTGGAAAACCAAAATAATAATGAAATAGATCATCTTCGAGACCCAATCCTCAGACCTGGTACTCCCTTGAGACCCATCTTGCCAACGGTCGACTTCTCCAACATAGGCGGCTCCGGGCAGCCCATCGTATATGCGTAATCATTTGCCAAACGAACCAAATCAGCTGTGCTGATCTGCAGTTTCTTGACGAAGGTCTTGTTGTAACCAAGGAATGCCTGATATGCCTTTGACTTGGCTACTTCATCAACGTTGACGAAGGCTCGGTCAATGTTCGCCTGGTGCGAGGGTAGACGTGACACTAGGTCAACAGGGTAGGGGTTGATGGGCAACGTCTTGTTGATCCTGGGGAAGAAGGCTTCTTGCTCAAAGAGAACTAGAACAGCACGCCCATCCTTGCCGGCACGAGCTGTTCGACCGACTCGATGAACGTACTGGTCAGTGCTTGAAGGAAGACCCAGCTGGACGACCAGACCAACATTAGGGAAATCCATACCGCGACCGACGACATCGGATGCGAACAAGATACCGCTTTGGGCATCCTTGAAGTCCTGGGTCGTACGCGTGCGAGCAGGCTGAGACATGCGACTGTGCAGCTCAAATAGCTTGAATTGTGGCAGCGCATTTCGGTATAGGTCGTAGAGTAGTCCGACACCGTTCGCGGTGGTACCGAAGACGATGGCCTTGAAGTCGGTGGGGTTCTTGTTGTATTCCTCTTCAATCAAGGCTGACAACGCAGGGAAAGTTTGACCAACAGTGGGAACAGAGAAGAAGAACTGTGGTACGCGCTCATGGGTCGGCACCTCGTTCGGATCGACAGTCGAGAGATGTGTGTAACCAGGGAACAGGACAATCTTAGCAATATCGAGAACTTCTTTGGGTAGTGTTGCGGAGAAGCACATTCCCTGCCAGCCATCGTTCTTTGGTGGGATGCGCCTTAGAATCTTCTTGACCGCAGGTGCGAATCCGGCATCGAGCATCTGGTCCGCTTCGTCCAAGATCACCGTTTTCAGATCGGAGAACTTCTCGCGGACTTGCTCTTCACCCAGGATGTCGTCAAGACGGCCAGGGGTAGCGACCAGAACGGTAGGGTTGCCGTTCATGAAGGCTTTGAGGTTAGAAGCACGGGAAGTGCCGCCGAACGCAGTGTGGCACTCCATCTTTTGAGGCAGACACGCTGTGACACCGTTGCACTCTTTCGCAATTTGTAGAGCTAACTCGCGCGTAGGACAGACGACGAGGATGGCGACCTTGCCTTTCCGAGGCATATTACCGGCTAGGAGGTTCTGGATCGCAGGTAGTAGGAAGGCTACTGTCTTGCCCGTACCTGTCTTTGCCTGTACAACGCAGTCGGAGGACAGTGTGGGTAGTTGGGTGAGAACCTTTTGTTGGACTGGAGACATAAACCTGTGGTAATTAGCAATAGCGTCAACAAAGAGCAGGGCGGAAAGAATCCTGCTTACTCAAAGCCCATCTTATCCAAGCCATTGAGCAATGCTGGGTGTAGCTTGTTCTTCAAATCGGAGAAAGGTTTCGGTGCCGCATCGCCAGCCGCAGTGCTGTACATCTGCCGCACGTCGACACCGGTCTCGGGCTTCGGCTGTGCATCTTCAACTCTAGGACGTTTTGGCTGCTGCGACATGGTCGAGCGAGGATTCGTAGGCCCGCCGCGCCCAGGGGCACCGTTCGCACGATCACCGCCGCCGCCACCTCCGCCTCTGCCGCGAGGCCACTTGCGCTTCGGTGGTGCAGACATGACTGAGAGTTGTGCTGGAGGTTGGGTGTAGTGTCTGTGTTGAGTGAGGGAGACGACTGTTGAGGCGTGGCTATGTTTTGTATTAGTTGCTAGAGACAGGCGCGATGGAATGAGGCGAGCAAGAGCAAGCGAGCGAGATGGAAGAGAGAGTGAAACTAGTTTCATTATCTTCATTCGTACATACAAAGTAAGTCTCACTGGAAGACCTAGAGAAAAGTAAAGAGATCGAGGGGTTGTGACAGAGTGGATGCCAAAAGTATTCAGCATCTAGTTTGTGTTGCCGCAAAAAGTTCAGCGCGCGACGTCAGTCTGTGCTTTCTCAATCTGCAAACTGAGTCAGCAGCCTGCTTGCCACCAACTCTACACCAAGAATCCGTCAAACCTAGCGTGACGACCACCCAGTCACGCAGATTTCTAGAACCGGTAGCCAGTTGGTTCAGGGACTCGCGATGTTCTGTCTGCTATATCCTTTTCGATGACCTCAGACTGCTGTAGCGCCTATCTTTCTCATGTGGTTACTCATCTTCTCGTGGTATCTATCGAAGAATCTCTTCACCTAGCTTGTAGTCTCCTCGATCTATTTGTCTTTGAGGTTTTGCACTGGAACTTCGCCTACAAGCTCCAAGATGAACATTGTCGTAGCAAAAGCTCAATGCCAAGCAATCCTTTCGGATTCAATCTGAAGCGTCAATCCTGATAAGGAAAATCGAAATACGGTACATCCATGTCATCGGAAGATTCTCTTCCAGTATTTCAAGCTGTGTTTTTTCGTACGAAACACTATGTTGTATGACATCACAAATTCAGAGACAAACACGAAACTCGCTCAGACCAGACTACACGGGTACTATCACCATGACTGCCCTTACATATAGTCCTCGCAACTACAAAGTCTCCAACTATCCTAAAGTTTTACTAGAGCCCGAGTAGAGGTACACAATGACTGGATAGTCAGTGCACACAATGGGACATAAATACTGCATGCCTTCAATGGGCTGATCAATGATGAATCGGATGGACATGGTAGAAACGAGTGTACTCTAATCATGACCACCAGAATGTCATATTGAGCACTCCACTACACTCGTCACCAGTCATATTGAAGGCAGTCAAGCAAAACCCATCGTCTCGATATCTTCACGTGTAATGCCGCCGAAATTGACCTGAAAATCATCAGCATCCACCTTTTCCATAAGCTCAAAGCCTGGATCCAGATAAGGGATATAAGCTCCGATGGGCCATGTCCAAAGTTGCTCGCGTGTTGATGTTTCAAGAATCGTAAGAAGGTGGAATTTTATGCGGAAATCTTTGCGGAACGTCTTAAAGAGCTGGTACATATATTGCGCGATGTGGTAAGGATCTATCGCATTGGCCTGATCCACAGAGGCCAAAGAAAACGAATAAGCTCGTGGGACGATGAGACATATCTCTATATCGCCGGTCGTACGTGGGTTCCGCATCTTGTCCATTGTCATCTCAAGGAATTTGACCAAGAGATGCCGTTCAGTCTCGTCTAGGGAAATGGGCGCCGCAGTATGGCAGTTCACAGCAATGTGTCTGAACCAGTTTCGTACATGTGTGCCGAGTTTGGGCGATCGTGAAGAACTTCCAAGTTCGTCGAAGATACTCTTGTAACGAGTGGGGCTGAGGTACTCGTAGAGAAGTATGTTGAGATCATGGGAGGTCGACTGTTTGACTCGCACCCAATCTTGCCTATCATCTGTTACAAATGGCGGATTGGCTTCAAGCCAGCGCTCGCCCCAGGTATACGTGTGAGCAAGTAACTGCAAAAGGCGAGGCAGTTGCTTGATGCCTTTCCAGTGTAAGTAGATGCGTGCTTCTTTCTCTCGGTCCAGTGCAATTAGGGCGTCGTCAGCAGCTTGCTGGATTTGGCGGCTGACTCCAGCGATGCCGCAATCGTATGCGATTGAGGGCCAGAGTGCATGTTCGAATCCAGGAATGTGATTCATAGCTATGCGATTTGCGTTCCACCTGTAAATTTCGAGTCGAAGTTCTTCTGGCAGAGCGGAGAAGGTTTTGGGGTCGCTGACCGGCGCTTTAGCGGGACAAATTCTCCTGCCTTTCCGTTTCCTTCCTACTGGGGTATCGCTGCCTTGACATATAGGAGTCTTTCGTTTTCGGTTCGCTGTTTCCTTGTAGTTGTTGCTGGCTTGTGGCGGAAGTGTGACCATGATGACGGTAGGAGAATGAAAGGAGGGGTACGCGGGAAGAGAAAAGGGTCGAAGATGAGGATGGGAGTGAGGAGATATACCAGGTCTCAGTGTGGCGAAGGCGATATATACGATACTTGGAGCAGGAGCGTATGGCTGCTTTCTGCATTACAACAGTACTTAGGTAACGACCATTGCGAATACATGGTATGCCATTGCAAGTACCTCGCCGATGTTCTGAGTTGCGCTCTGTCTTGTTCGAGCGCGTCTTTCCGTTTTGGCGTTGTTTGAATCGCAGTAGTTGTGAGTGGCTTTCCAGCCATGGGTCAGAGCAGAACCATAGCAGAGCAAACGTGTCTACTGAGCTACCTAGGTCCTGTTCACTTATTGGTAACGGTTCCGCTTTGGGTGGACCGTGGCTTACGGCTTCTGCCGTGGAAATCACTTTCGTGGTGGTAGTCTCTACTCTTCGAAACGTGAAGTGTGACCACCGGTTGTTTCGCACTAACAGCATATGATAAGCATTGCTGACCTGCTTGGCACAGAAGCTTAGCAACGATCACACGCTAGGACGCGGACGGCGTGATCGAGACCCAGCTGGTGCCGCGGTGGGCCTGTCCCCTCGCCAATGGCTAAACATGAATAGCATCTGGTGCCAGATTGCTAGCCCTGTCCAACAAATCCACTGATACTTGATGGTTTTCCTCACAACATCAGCTGCTTTCGCAAGCTTCGTAGCGCATATTTTGGTCGAATGTACCTAGAGCAAGCTTCAGTAGGCTGTCGGAGCGATGCCAGAAGACTCACTCGCATAGCATTAGGCCGAGTAGGCAGACGAAAAGAAGTGTGCAACGCAACCACAGCCTAGCGACCCAGCATCGGGGATCCGCATAGGTTGATCCGCGTATGGCGTGCATCGTGCATTGTGAGCACGGTGCCTCCCTCTGCGGGTAACTTTCTTGTATAGCTGGCGACGGACCCAAGTTGTTGGCCTACCCCTTCCACACATGGCTTGTCCTCACTCTTGAAGCTCCATCTGAACATCAATCTTTGGATGCTGTGGAGAACACGAAGCTTTTCCACATACAAAAGGTCCCCACTCTACGTCTCTCCATCGTGTCGCAGACCCTGTGTTCCTTTGACGACTTGGCAGCCAAGATCATTGCGGCTCTTGAACAAGCATTCTGCGCAACCCAAGCTGTACGTAACTGCTGATCCATCATTCATTCCATCCATTCCTTCGCGCCCCACAAGCTTCCCAACTGCTGTCCGCCTTGTGTCCGTCAAGTTAGCATCCATGGGGCGGCGCCGTGCACGGCGGCTTGTCTTTGCTCACGCTAGAGAGCACTGCCACCATCACCATCGTTGTTCCCCGCGTGGGACCGCGAGAAGGCCCCATATTGCCACTACTACGCAGAGTCGTCCGCAATGCTGACCAAAAGTGCGCGCTATCCAGTTGCTTCCTATCGACGTTGTCTAGTTGCACCACCACAGCCCCCAGTCCATCTGAGACAGTTGCGCGTCGCCGTTGCGTGCGCCAGCCCTGAAGCGACCGCCCCAGGACCACAACATCATACGTCGGACACCTGATCGCGTCCTTCATCGTCCCTGTTACACCTGCCACCGTGGCTAATCACGCAGAGTCATTCTCGCGATTCACCTACGTCCAGTCGCGCGTGCCTCCCGACACCGGTACCCGCACCTCGAACCCCTGCGCAACAGCCTTTCTCGGCCCTTCAAGCGGCGAGCTCGGTTTGACACATCTGTAGAGTCGCGTGGGCTCGCCGAGACGATTGTCGACATTGCGGATAGCCGCATGATGTGCGTGGTACACGGAGTATGACTTCCAGCCAGACACGTTCACCCGCTACTCCGTCCTCTCCAGTGTCGAGCAGATCGTTTCTATCTCGGCTCAAATCGCCCTTGACCTCCAAGACTCGCTATTACACCGAGTTTTATATCCAGTCCGACGACCCGCATCGGCATTACACTCCAGGAGACATAATTAGCGGGACCGTCATCATCAAGATTGTCAAACCCCTGAGAATCACTCATTTGGTTGTATCTCTACATGGCTATGCCCAGGTGTTCAAAAACCCAAATACTCCGGGGGACGCCTACAAGAATTACTGTTCAACAGTCGGTTCTGGGAGAGGAACGAAGGCAGGGAGTTACTTTGGCAATGGATTCGTTTCGCTTTTCGAGGACGAGGTTGTGCTTTGCGGCGAGGGAGACTGTCCGAGGGCGTATACCACTTCAACTTCGAACTCGAGTTTCCGTCCAAAGGCTTACCCAGCAGTATTGACGTAAGCAACAACGCAGTGCTGCAACTGACGAACATGCTGACAATAATGTACAGTTTGAGCGCGGAACAATTTCCTACATGCTCAATGCTACCTTGACCCGCCCCACTACCATATCGCCGACTGCGTCATGCGATACGAAGGTCTACCTTACCGAATCGGTCGATATCGCGCCCGTACCGCCGCTAAAGCCTCGTGTCATCTCATTGGAACCCATATCTAGACGAACGCGTGCTAGGTCGACGCGGAAACGACCAACTGAGGAGGCTCCACAGACACCTACCACTTCAGAACCTCAGCCAGTAGGGTCCGCTTTAGAAATAACAAATACTGTTGAGGAGACGGAGGGTCCCCGGAGCCCCTCGCCTAGCGACGTGAGCTATGAGAGTCAGAGAAGTAGCGGGAACGCTTCTGGCACCGAGTACGGCATTCGATCGATCAACACGGCTACAGACGGATCGGGCTCACAGAATGGAAGTCGAACGACCCTAAAAGGAAAGACAATCACAGCCACGATCGATGTACTAAAGGGAGGCTTTCTCAGAGGCGACCAAATACCTATCAAAGTCACTGTAAACCATACAAAGCACATACGAAGCTTGAAAGGCATTATCATCACGTTGTATCGTCAAGCAAGGGTAGACATGCATCCTGCGCTGCCTGTTGTACCCAACAGCAAAGGCGACAAGACCAAGTCCGAAGATTACTACCCGAAATCGAGAACTGGTTTAGGAGGCTTGTCTCTCTCATCGGCCGGATCCAGTCATTTGTTCCGGAAGGATTTATGCCAGTCATTCGCACCGCTCTTTGTTGATCCTAGGACGCTAACGGCTGAAGTGAAGTGTACAGTACGCGTGCCTGATGAGGCATTCCCCACAATATCAAACGTCCCAGGAGCGATGATATCCTTCAAGTACTACGTCGAAGTGGTTGTAGATATACAGGGCAAGTTGACAGGCCTTGACCGAATGGTATCTAATGCCGGGCTTGTCAATCTGCCTTCTGCAGCTGGTGGTACCTCAGCCATGACACGCGATGATGCTACTGGCAGCATGTTCTCAACCTGGGGAGGCAACTTTGTCGACACCGATCAGATTCGCCGCGAAAAGGGCATCGTTTCTGCTTTGTTCGAAGTTGTCATCGGTACCAGGGACAGCGATAGGAATGGCAAGAAGAAACAGACACAGGAACAGCCGGTCGACAACAATGGTGCCCATGAAGGACACATGGATCCAAATGCTCAACAGGGCTATGATCAGTACTATTACGAGCAAGACGAGAACGGACAATATTACGACTACAATT
Source organism: Alternaria atra (assembly GCF_907166805.1). Taxonomy (NCBI): domain Eukaryota; kingdom Fungi; phylum Ascomycota; class Dothideomycetes; order Pleosporales; family Pleosporaceae; genus Alternaria; species Alternaria atra. Next base: position 3,405,002 of record NW_025091326.1, on the reverse strand, counting down.
ACGACCCAACGTATTACGAGGTTCCTGGATACGAACAACATAGCGCAGGCGGAGCTGCATCGTTCCCAGTACCTGCAGCTGTTCCCGAAGAAGAACAAGGGATATCGGAGAAAGAGCGGTTGCGAAGAGCAGAAGAGCGCTTACTACCATCTCAACCGCCCGATACTGCCGGACCGTCAGCACCTTCAGGAGCGGTCCAATACGGTATACCAGCGTCGGCGCCCTTGTTACCGGAAGATGACGATCCGAATCCCCCTTATGTCGCAGCATCTTCATCTTCCTCGACTCCCGCCCATCCTCCACCCCCATTTCGCGCGGCTTCCTCGCCGTCGTTGTCATCGGGCATGACACCCGTACCGCACTTGCAGCGCCGTATTACGAATATCACAGATGATGAGACAAGGACCATCAGAACTGAGTCCTCGCATACCATACATCCCAGTCACCCAGAACCATCCACCAATGGCGACAACAACGACCAGTCGAAACCACTACCGCCACTGCCACCACAACCGCCCACCACAGCACAAGGATCAGCACCAGAGTATGTTGCTAGTTCGTCATCGCATGTCGAACCCACCGACGACAAGCAAGAAATGCAGCGACGAAGACTAGAAATGGAAAGAAGTGCGCCGCCTACAGACCATGACGAAGACGGTGAGCCATCACATGGTCCTTCAGCACCGCCGCTCAATAGAATGCAAAGCTTGCACTTGGCGCCTTCGGCACCTATGCTGAACGATGACGACGAAGATCTCGTGGGCGCTGTACGTCCAGGTCGAAGTACGCAAGGTGGGCCACAGGATAGTAGGCGGGAAAGTGAAGCCTTGCCGGAATACCGGAGGTAACATGCATGATATTGGCGTTGTGGCGTTCGGGCACCGACTCTGCATAGAGTTAAGCGGTGCGCGTAGCCTCTGTCTACCTGGACGATATTTTGATTTACTAAAGCGCAAAGTGCTTGGAACGTGTTGGATGGGTTGCTCTTATGATACCTGGAATCGGATTACATTATTTTGATATTTAGTGTCTATTCTAATGAACAACTACGTCGTTGTTTTGCTGTGACTCTGCCTACGACGCTCAGACTTGGAAAGTCGCAATTCTGTATAGGAGCGCCGTTCTGCGACAAGGTTGCACACCCTCATTGTTCTTAGATTTATCGGGCTCACTTCATCTCTCTTAGTCGGCGGTCAACGACTGCCTCCAGATCACGAGAGTGCGCATGGTATATCTTTTGCAAGCTTGCTAGCTGCCTTGTCATAGCGGTCTCGATGCTAGTCTTTTGGTCGAATAGGTCTTGGAGGCGTTTGAGCTGCGCTTGGTGGGCTGTTGACCTGGGATACTGTTAGTCTATGGGGTAGTATGATTCTAATGCCTCGTTACTTACGCCTCTTGTTCGTGTGTGTCGTATACAATGTTGATGGACTCTTCGATATTGTCGTAATGGTTGTTGTAAGTCCTACCTACGTTTTTCTTTAACATGTCGTAACGCTTGCGTTGCTGCGCTCAGAATTAGCCTGATGCATCTAACGGCCTCAAGACGAGGCGACTTTGGGCCACTGATAGGAACATGAAGACGATAGTGTGTAGTTGCTGAATTCATCTAAACATACGTCCTCTACCATCTTCGCCATCAGGTGCTCCAGCGGGCCATCGGAAGTGTTCTGTGATGCTTGTGTCCCTTCGTGCCCTGAATCTTCGTCATCGCCTGCACTGTTGGCTTCGCCAGAATCGTCAAGCTCTTCTGCTTCGCCGATGATCTGTCTTCGGGACTGCTGTGCGCCCTGGCGAGTTGCGGCTATGGATGGGGTTGCGGAGGTGGATTTCTTGGATGCACGCGGTAGTGTCATGGCTGCTGTGGGTGAGTGTTGATGATTAGTGGCATGAAAAAACTTGTGATCAATTGGCTCGTTGCGTCGAGGCTTTTCTTGTTACAGCTCAAATGGTGAAGCTGGCCAGTTGGAAAGTGCTGGCTCGGAGCCTTGAGATGGGGAGAGCTGGCTTCCCCACATAGCGCCGAGATTCCGCGCTAGCGGGCATCCACAAATTTTTGGTCCTGTTTGCGGACTCCCGCTTTCCCTTCGACAATCGCAATATCGTTCACTCTGTCCAATATTCAGCATGGGTCTCGCAGCGCCGAAGAAGTATGTCTGCCAGTTCGACCCTGGCCAATCCCCGCATAGCTAACGCCACACCAGTCGATCAAAGATCGCCAACGATCCCCAAAATACTACTTGGGCGAACAACACGTCGCGCTTCGGCCATCGCATATTGACTTCGCAAGGATGGCAGCCCGGTAACTCTCTGGGAGCGACAGATGCCTCTCATGCCGCCCATTACACCGCTGCCTCACAATCGCATATTCGGGTGTTCCTCAAGGACGATAATCTTGGCTTGGGCGCAAAGCGAGGGAGTGAACGCGCGGAAAACTTTGGTCTTGCAGGTCTAGAGAGTATTCTTGGACGTCTAAATGGCAATGAGGCCGAAGTCAAGAAGGAAGAGGAAAGGCGAGAGGAGATTGAGAAGAGGGCGTTTGTGTACCGGAAGTACGGCATGATGAACTTCGTTAGCGGCGGCTTTCTGGTGGGCGACAAAATTACGAAAAGCTCTGATATCAAGAAGGAAGTGGAGATCAAGCCTGAGATCAAGTCTGAGCCAGAGAGCGACGATGGCGCATCGGACAAGAAAGACAAGAAAAGGAAGCGCGATGAGCGCACCGACGACGAGCCCAAGGTAAAGCGCAAGAAGAAGAGCCTGGACTTGCGCGACGAAGCACAGAAGGAGAGCGATGAATCCAAGTCGAAGAAGGACAAGAAAGACAAAAAAGACAAGAAAGACAAAAAAAAGGACAAATCGAAGAAGTCGAAGCGGGCATCCTCATCAGATGCTGAATCCTCCACCGACGATGCCGCCACTTCAACGTCCGACCCAGAACCGCTTACGGATAAGGAACGCCGGAAAGCCGAGAAGAAGGCACGTAAGGAGGAGAAGAAGGCCAAGAAGGCTCTGAAGAAAGCTGCTAAGAAAGCAGCGAAAAAGGACAGCTCAGACGACTCCAGCTCTGAGAGTGAGGAGGATGAGAGTACGCCAACAACGATCTCATCGGTTCCTTTGTCAAAAACATCCACGCCGGTATCCGCTGGCCTAGCATACACTCCAAGAGGCATGCATGCCGTCAGGCAGAAATGGATCCGTCAGAAGAAGGCTGCGACTATGGATGCACAGGCCATGAGAGAGGTATGTCAACACCCTTTAATCCTTGTCCAGTCCTCACTAACATATTCGTAGATTTTTATGATTAAAACACCATCATAGATTCCTTCCATCCGAATTGTACATGCATAGCGAGGAGTTATTGGGTGTTGTTTGACAGGCACTTGCTAGAATCCATATTTACAGTCTCTGAAAATCACGATATCGGATATACGGATACCCTTTACATAACAACAAGTATAGCCTCTAGTCTTGATTCGTGTACCACGATTGCGTTGCGTGTTGTGGCTGTGCCTTGAGTAGATGTCGGGTTCCGACGATTTGTCGGACCCCGACGGCTGCGTGGCCCAAGTCGTCATATCTGGCTCCTTGCAGTTTACAGTCACCCAATGTATGAAATAATCGGGACTCAACAAGGGCCACTAGATATACTGCTATCTTGACACAACTACCACGCACCTACCTACAACTCTACAGCTGCATTATAATCCTAAGCATGCACAGCATTAGGAGAAATTTCTAACTGTTGTATGCAATATTTTATAGCTTTTTAGTAGTGCTGTATTACTAATAGCAGTGACTTAAGACATTTGGGAGTTCTGAATATTTAATACACCGGGTGACAGTTAATATAATATGAAAGTTCCCCGCATCTAAACCATCATTCTCTAGTGTCATGCCACCGGGCCGCTTCTTCAGCTTACTGCGGCTGTGAAGGATGAGTGCGGAACGACAAGGGGCTGTCTTGATATTGTTCGCGTGACTTGGTCAAAGAATCCGAAGCAAGCGTAGAACATGACTGCGCCAACGTTGAGCGCCGCGTCGTGTTACGCAGTACAGACGTAATTCTAGAGAGAGAGAGAGGAAGAGAGAGTAGGCAGTGCATGTCTTGGAAATGTCCGGGCAGCCATAGGGCGGTTCTAGAAAACAGGGATGTAAGATTAACCCCGACAGTTCCTGCATGGTGGAGCTGATCACTAGTCCGCCGTCGACTTAGCCCATGTATAATGACCTCGCCCAACTCTGGTACATGGCCCGCCCGTTGAGCACGACGCCTCCTTTGCCGTTGGCAGTTCCCCAATCTATTCACTCACGTTCACTTGTTACTTTTCACTTTTCTTCTTTTCGCAGTCATGGCAGCAAATAGCAGCATGCGCAGGAATACTGTGGTCGCGCCACGTAAGGCGGCTCCTTCCAGGTTGAAGGCTCAAGTCATGGCTAACCCGAACGCAGCGAGCCTTCACCCGCGCACGTCGTCGCATTCCACTCAGACACCCGAGCCCTCGCCCATAGAATCTATGCCCGCACAATTGGCCTCTAATATGCCCTCAATCACCTCCACAAAGCCGAACGGCGCTCCTGTGCTGCTCAGGAAGCAGTCGTCACCTATGATGCCTCCTTTCATGGTTTCTGCACCAGGCAAGGTCATCGTCTACGGAGAACATGCGGTAGTACACGGCAAGGTAGGCTCGATAGGTTGACCATCGCAAGACAGATGCTGATATCCTCCAGGCTGCCATCGCCGCTGCTATATCGCTCCGATCCTATCTCCACGTCTCGTTTCTCTCCAAATCAAATCGGACCGTTAAGCTGCGCTTCCCCGACATACAGATGGAACACACGTGGAATATCGATGACCTGCCCTGGGACAGCTTCTCTAAATCGGGCAAGAAGAAGTACTACTATGACCTCGTCACCTCCCTAGATCCCGACCTCATGGCCGCCATACAACCCTTGATAGATCAAGTATCACCAAAAGCCCCCGAGTCAATACGCAAGATCCATCATGCCTCCGCATGCTCTTTCTTGTACCTCTTCCTTTCTCTTGCGTCGCGCAAAGTGCCTCCCTGCGTTTACACGTTACGATCTACCATTCCCATTGGTGCAGGCTTGGGCAGCAGCGCCAGTATCTCCGTCTGTCTCAGTACGGCGATGCTCCTACAGATCCGCGCACTCAGCGGACCTCATCAGGATCAGCCGCCACAAGAGTGTGAGCTCAACATTGAGCGAATAAACCGATGGGCGTTCGTTGGCGAGATGTGCATACACGGAAATCCATCAGGTGTCGACAACACCGTCTCCTCAGGTGGTAAAGCAGTCTTGTTCCAGCGGAGGGATTACGACAAGCCACCTCTGGTCATCCCGCTGCATAGCTTTCCTGAGCTCCCACTACTGCTTGTCAACACACGACAATCTCGCAGTACAGCTACCGAGGTCGCCAAGGTGGCCAACCTACGCAACGTGCACCCCGCCCTTACGGAGAACATCCTCAACGCTATTGGATTGGTGACCGAATCTGCACACAAACTACTCACATCACCAGATTTCGACTCAACCTCTCCTGACGCACTAAAACACCTCGGCGAGCTCGTCACGATCAACCACGGCCTGCTCGTCTCATTGGGCGTCTCACACCCCAAACTCGAGCGTATCCGCGAAATCATTGATCATACTGGTATCGGGTGGACAAAACTCACAGGCGCAGGAGGCGGAGGATGTGCCATTACCATTCTCAAGCCCCAACCCCCAGCCCTTACCAACGGTCACGCGAATGGCATGCACCACGACATCTCATCGGACGAATCTGATACGTCTGATGAAGCGGATGTTGATTGCGCCGCATCCATAATCTCCAATGGTACAAAGCTGAAATACAAGATCCTCGACTCTCTTGAGGTCAAACTGGAGAACGAAGGCTTTGAGAAATTTGAAACGACGCTTGCCGGTGACGGCGTGGGTGTGCTTTGGCCTGCAGTACTACACAACGGGAATGAAGAGGAAGGTGGAGAGGAGATTGACCAAGAGAAGTTTCTTCGGGCTGAGGGCACTATCGGCATCGAGAGACTGGTCGGAGTGTCGAGTTCGAAGCGGAAGGGTCTTCGAGATGTCAGAGAAGGGTGGAAATTCTGGAGGCCCTGGGAAGTTCCTGAGCGGTAAATATGGGTCTTCTCTCCCAATGAATGCGTTTGCAATTAATGTTTTGTGGCAATGTTTAGGCTGGTCTTAAGTTCCATCCCCTTTCCATATTTTCTTGTTGCTTAGGGGCATAGGAGTTTTCATTGTATTTGCAGCAAGCCTCAAAAGGCGTGAAGGAAAGGGCTAAAGAGATAATGTCTTGTACATATGAGATGGCTGATACAATCCGGCTACAAGGTGCCTACGGCCGAACTATGATACACCACGAATAGTCTAATAATAGTGGACTCGAAAGGTGATGTTGAAGAGTGAACGTGGCGCACCCTATGTGATTGGGCAGCGAATTTTTAGGTAGATCGGAAGCGAGCCACGCGCGATGGTGAGCCCAACTATTGTTTCGCGCCGCAGTCAACTTTAGGTCATTTCTTTCACCCACATCACCCGATTATAAAACCTTGCGCCGCTGCCGGGGTACTTGAATACTACAGCCTAACCACCACAAACCGCATCTCCCTACAAACGATTGCAGCCATGGCACCAGGAAAGTGGGGTACGTCATGTTCGATACTGCGCGCGCTTCAAGATGGACATTGGAAGGCTTGGGGCTAACATGGTTTATAGACGACGAAGAAGAGGGCAGCTCTCCTCCTACCTCTCCACAGGTAGCGCCTATCGCCCGCCGTAGCAAATTCGACGACGAAGAAGAAGATGACGATGTGCGTCAGCCCACCATGCCCCGCGCTTGCACGATCTAAGCCCCGCCATACAAGACCAAATGTACTAACTGTGGACACAACAGGTCCTAGATTCATGGGATGCAGCAGAGGACTCAGAAGTCGAGCGCGAGAAGGCGAAGAAGGCCGCCGAGGCAAAGGCAAAGGCGGATGCAGAGGCAAAGGCAAACCACAAGTCCAAGGCGCAGCGGATTGAGGAGCACAGACAGGCAGCACTACGCCGACGGCAGATGGAAGAAGATGGTGAGACGGACGAGGAAGAGACCGAGGCCGAGCGTCGCGAAAGAATGCGCCAGGCAGAACTTGACGCTTCGCGCGCCCAAGCTGAGGAACTCTTCGGTGAATTGAGCGTCAGTAACAAAACCCGTACTGGCAAGGCTGTTACCATCACCGATGAGAGTAACCCGGGCAATGCCATCGACCTATCCTCTCTCTCCATTTTCAACCCCAACACCAAAGACCAGTTCACCAAGCTCCGGGAGACACTCACACCTCTGATTGCTGCCAATTCTAAGAAGGGACAGTACTCGCTCTTCCTGCAAGAGTTCACCAAGCAGATCGCCAAGGACCTGCCGAGTGAGCAGATTAAGAAAATCGCATCTGGCTTGACCACACTGAGCAACGAGAAGATGAAGGAGGAGAAGGCTGCGGAGAAGGGTGGAAAGAAGACAAAGGCGGCAAAGACCAAGACTACGCTCAACGCGAGCAGGGATGTCGGTGTCAGGGCAGACACCAGGGCATACGATGATGAGGACTTTGGAGAGTAAGTCATGTCCAATTTTGTCTGGGGCCTACAGATACTAACACATGTACAGTGATGACTTCATGTGAGGCACGACGCCACTTCTCATTCACACGCCTTCCCCTCGGACTCTCCTGTCTAGTGCGAGATAGTAGCATCCTACCAGATTATGAGGTAGCCTGGAGTCGCGGCTGGTGTATATCAGGATTGAAAAGTCAATATGCGTCTGGGGCATTTTGCGCTCAGTCTGTCTTTGTCGCGATTGAATTTCGAGACGAAGCGGCATGGTTTTGACGCATAGGCGGTGCATTTTAGATAGATACCAGTAGATGGCTGATTCGCACAATCGAGCATGATATTCCGTTCAAGGTCACTTTCTGCACTATTGAGTGTACAACATTAGTGCGGTGAAGCACTGGTTTATCTTCCGGTGTCAGCGTTACATGCAAAGTCTGGATTTGCACTACAGTCAGTTCACAACTCAAATTCGATAGTGAACCGTCTGAATATGCGAACTGATGCCGGCCGATGCCGCTTCGCCAAACTCCGACGCAACGCGGGGCAACATCTGTTGATGGAACGTCATCCCGCAAAAAAATTGAACCCGCAGGTCGGACATTGAGCCCAAATTTACTGCACCAATTGTAACCCTATTAGTTGCATAGTCTCTACACTATCGACGCGCACTTTTGGGTACTAATTTTGGGGGTTCCACAGCCATTGGCGCATCACACGTGTAGCCCTTACCCCTCCTTGAGTCACTACGTCGAGACGCGCCTCAATCTTGTACACTACAAAACGACACACATATCCACACATCCAAGCCTGCATATCAGGTCTGGCTCCACTCGCCAATCTAGCCACCTCCACGGTAGCAAGCTCATATCCAATTGCAGCTGCCGACGTGAGACTCGTGCTTAAACTGTGGCAGAATTCCCCATTCAAAGTCTTGTTGAAGGTTGCACAGCGCGCGTCTGCATACTACAAACCCTGGCAATTGCGTGCTTGATTCAGAACGATGGATCTCGTTAACTCGTATGTTCCGATTGTCTCTTTTCTCCATTCTTGAACCTTCTTCTGATAAGCCTTTTCTATGACAATGGGTCACACCAATGGGGCAAATGACATTGAGCAAATCGCGCAAAGAGCGCGACAGGGTAGCAGGAGTCTTCCTTTCATGACTGACATCTTGGGTAACAGCTTGAATGACCGCCTCCTCTTTGCGGTGCCTAAGAGTACGTCGCCTACAGCACTACTGGCTGAACTCAGAGACTGACAACCATCGCAGAGGGCCGCCTCCACCAAGCATGTCTTGATCTGCTCCACGGCTCAGACATCCAGTTCCACCGACACTCCCGTCTTGATATCGCGCTTGTCAAGAACCACCCGCTCGCTCTCGTATTCCTGCCCGCCGCTGATATCCCGACCTTCGTAGGAGAGGGTCGCGTAGATTTGGGCATAACTGGACGCGACCAGGTAGCAGAACATGAGTGCGTTGCACCACCCACTGCCACAAGTGGTGTAGAAGAGGTTCTGGATCTTGGTTTTGGAAAATGCAGTTTGCAGGTACAAGTCCCCGCAAAGGGCGACCTGGCAAAACCAGAAGATTTGATCGGCAAGAACGTTGTTACTAGCTTCACCAACTTGGCTGAGCAGTACTTCCGGAAACTAGAGGCGGAACAAGCTGGAAACACAAACGGAGAAGCCAATGGCGACGCCAAACTCAAGACAGTCATCAAGTACGTTGGCGGCAGTGTCGAGGCGGCGTGCGCATTGGGTGTCGCCGACGGCATCGTCGATTTGGTAGAATCGGGCGAGACAATGCGCGCTGCAGGTCTCAAGGCCATCTCTACAGTCGTCTCATCGAGCGCTATCCTTATCAAGTCGAAGCACCCATCGGATCCCAAGCTGGTTGAGTTGATCACAGCTCGGATAAAGGGTGTGATCAGTAAGTGGCATTGGACTTTTCGCGTGGTATGGCATGGCTAACTTCCTCCGCAGCTGCACAAAAGTACGTCCTGTGCACATACAACATCGACCGGTCGAAACTCGATATCGCGCGCAAGATCACTCCCGGACGCCGTGCCCCACTGTCAACGCGTTGGAAGAAGACGGCTGGGTGGCTGTTCAGGCTATGGTGTTGAGGAAAGATATCGCCATTGCTATGGACAAGTTGACGGAGGTTGGAGCTAGCGACCTGATTGTGACGAAGATTGAGAATTCGAGGACAGGAGACTAAGCGATTGTTTCGCTAAGATTTATGGCCGTTAGAATATGGCATGCGTTTGCTGCGCGATGCCAGGGGCAATAGATAGGAATCATATAGATTGGTTCCATCATAGTAGAACCTACGGTCTGATTCTTGAACTCGTAATCATGGAGTATGAAAAAATGAACTCCCGTGTTTCTTACTACCAGGAGATTTCAGCTTCCAAGAAATTGTTCAATTCTTGCTTCCCACCTCGGGTATGCAGCATATCTATGGAACCTGAAGTCAAATTAAACAAACTTGGTGTATCAAGACATGGACCGTAAGGCTGTTTGGCGCTAGGAATGAAGTTTGACCCCTGTGCCGACGCTAGGTCTCATATCTACAAAATAGAATTCGTCCGATCGGCTAAACATCCACCACCATATGATTGGGATGCTGTTGTATGACCACGATGAGTATGACCTGGCACACCAGTCACAAGAGAAGAATACCAATGTGGATATATATTACAAAATTTAGTTTGTTTTCATCAAGCATTCTTGGTCCAACGGTAGGATAATTGCCTTCCAAGCAATTGGCCCGGGTTCGACTCCCGGAGGATGCATTACATCCTTCTCACGATTGCGAGACATCGATCTACTTTTTTTTTGTTGATGGTTGTTATGGTGGATGGTGGATGGGCATGTCACGGATGAAGCACGTGATGACCGATCTTTCGGACAAGCTAGAATCACTCAATCTTAGGCTACCTATCCGCATCACAGATACGTTCTCCATGTCGCTTCCAGAAGCAGAGGGTATTAAAAAAAATTTTAATAGTAAGAATAGCTAAGAATTGGGGACGACTGTTGCAGTATAATGCTTGCACGCGCCTGGGATGCTTACACCGGATTTACAGCAAGTAGAATAGATGTCTCTTATGTGTATCACTTACAATTCCCTATCTATGCAGCAGAATACAAAATGAACGGATGTGTGAGGGGGTTGACATGTGATTACTTGTATTAGCATCAGTGGTTGGTTGTCATGTAAGGAAAGACCACGACAAGACCGAAGATCATGAGACCGTCATCACCATCAATATAAAATGCACAAAAGTGATGAGTTCAGTCAGATCCCGTGCCGATTCTAGCGACGATTCAGCCAGAGTCCAAGTTTTGATTCGATTATTCCTCTCGGATTAATACCGTCCCCGAGGCAGCAGTATTACCACCTAGCACATAATCTTGGACTGTAGTTGCTAGGTTGGCACCGCGAGTATTGTACTAAACTGAAAAAACCGATCAAATCACAACCCCAACACAGACCCGGAAGGCCAATTGAGCAACCATCAAAATGGATCAAAGATGAAGGTTACAATCATTCCATTGCGATGAACTAGATACAATCCCAATACCGCTACCCCATTAAGAGAGTGAATGCTGCGAATACTACAAGTGCAAAACAAAGCAAACAATCCTACAATACCCCATCGGAAACTCCATCGCTATGCCACGCTTGCTGATCGAAAGGAGGGAAGTCGTGATTCGTCGTTGCTCGGTCAAGCCGCTTTAATCTACTCGATGCTGATCTTTCGAGGCTGAGGAGCCTGAGCCTTGGGAACGAGGATGCTCAAGATACCGTTCTTAAGGCTAGCTTTGACGCTGTCTTGGTCGACACGAGCAGGGAAGGCGAATGAGCGATGGAACTCTCCGACTGAACGCTCGCTGACCCAGTACTTCGCTTTGTTCTCATCGTGCTTGGTGACGTCCTTGTTTTCAGATTGCTTGGCGACCTTCTTGTTGTTGTCGGATTCGCTGGGGTCGTCCTCAACAGTGGGTTGGTGACCGAGCTTCTTTTGCTGGGAAGACTCGCCGTTCTCGATGAAGCCCTGAGGGCGTTGACCCTCCTCGCGAACGTGCTCGTGGCGACCAGAGATGGTCAGCGTGTTGTTGTCTGTCCACTCGATGTTGATGTCCTTTTGTTCGACACCGGGGAGTTCGCCGTGGAGCTCGTAACCCTCTTTCGTTTCCTTCACGTCAAACTTGGGAGTGAAGGACCGAATGTTGTTGAATTCGCGGTCGATGTTGCGGAAGGCTTGCCTATCGTATTCGTCGAAAAGACGGAAGATAGGAGCGAATTCCTGGGTGAATCGTGGGAAGAGAGACATTGTTGCTGGTGTGTTGGTAAAGTGTCGAGTAGCTGTAGTCGTAGGCTTGCTGATGCGGTTGAGTTGTTGAGGAACTCTTCGGATGGTAGTGCGCAGTGATTGCATAGAAGACTTGTTGTTCTTTGTTGTTCTGATGATGAACTCAGGAAGACGCCTCGAGGGTTATATATAATCGAGAGATGTATTTCTCGAATCATCGTGGAGTGCGGAGAAGACTGGTGTTGCGTAAACCAAGATGTTGCGAGAAGCCTCGGAGATGGCTCGGGGAGTTTCTAGAGCTTTCGAACACAATGTTTGTCGTCATGTCGTCGTATGCGATCAGAAGACATCACGAGATGAGAATCTTCCAGTCCTTAGAGAGGGGTAATTACCATGGCATGCTCCCGGACGATCGTACTTCGTGGAGGAGCGAGCATCCACTAGAAACTTCGGAGCGGTGGCTCAGACCAGGTCACGTGACGGCGGCATTCGAAGCTTCCAGCGTGGCGGAAGCAACATGTGATGCAAGTGCTGTCCAAGACGTATTTTACCGCCCTGTAATGCTAGACCGAATTGCGTGATATTCGTCTGATGGACTGCATTGATGTGTCGTTGGCTAGTCGCTGAGTGACGCGCCGCTTCGATGCTCAATCCTCAACCTGGCATTTTCCTGTTACCTGTGAATGTCTCGGATACCTGGCTCAGACCATGTTTCCAGTTGATTTCTTCCTCTTCGAAGTAAATACTCGATGGTCCCGAAGTCCTTTTTACCGACATCTTTGTGCTTGTGAAACTCGGATCTGGGATCATCATCAGCCGCCGTATCAACATGTTGTTCAACTCGCATCGTCGCACCTTGCAAAGTCCCGGAAATGCGACTGCGTCTCCTATAGTTGTATGAGTAGAGCTTCGAGTCGGAGGGCATCGCGATGGCCTACCGTTGGCTTCTGCCTCACAGCTCTTAAGCATTGTCGATAGAGAGACAATACATCTTTCTGAAGCCCTGACAATCGTACCATCTCGCCTAAAGTCAAACGTCTTGAGTAACTGAAGAACGTACACTACGTGAAACTGCGAATGATAGCGACCTTCGAATGCAGGACGAGTTGCGGCGAACCCAGCCTTAGGCGAAGGGCGGAAGCTCCAACCCTGAAGCGGTTAGCGCGATTGAATGTCAATTTCCATGATGTTAGCATCGCGTGTGCGAATCGTAATATGCCTAAGTAAGCGCGATAATGCATTCTAGCTACCTTCACACCCAGCGACGGTTCGTGCATGAGGGCGGCGTCAGCCTTCGTGATCAATCAACCCTACAAGCAACTGCAGATACATTCGAACGCACAATATGCGCATACGTCGCATGCAAGAGAATTGCGTGGCGCACAGCAGATACTACGCAAGTTTCATGAACAAATCGCTTGTATCAAAAAGATATCGCAATGAAGATTTCAAGGATATATAGAAAGCGAGAACTACAGATCATCACCCGCTTTTCGTACGTCCTGCGCCCCATTCAACACTGTCATACGAATAGAATCAGGGCGCGCTGACGCTCTCGAATGGGTCCAGCTTAACTTTGATATCATGCGGCCATACGAACCATTGCTTGTGAAGATCCCACTCTTTGCTTGGATCTTCGAGCTCAATCTGTCGAAATGTCAGCTCTCACATATCAAGTCGGAAGCAACCAAAACATACCTTGTATCTTCCGAACACCGTCGCAACTACTTTGTAGACTTCAATCAGAGCCAATGGCCTGCCGATACAGATTCTGTTTCCTCCTCCGAATGCCATATCCGCATCTTTCATCTTCTTGATCCTGGCCTCGTAAGCGCCAACATCTTCTTGTTCGCTTTGCAACCAGCGCTCTGGACGGAACTCATATGGCTTCGCGCCAAAGATGCTCTCCTTGTAATGAATAACCCAGGGATTCATGCCAACGATCGTGCCTGGTGGCAATGTCGTTCCGTTAGGTAGTGCAAGGCCAGCTGAAGGCACGACGCGCTCGAGAATATGGCCAACGACGGGATGCATGCGAAGGCCTTCTTTGATGCATGCATCCAGGTAGGGTAGCTGTTCGATTGTAGTGTACGATGCGGGGAACGCAAGGTGTGCGGAAAGAAGTTCTTCGACGAGGCGTGCTTTCGAGGCTGGTGATTTGAGGATGTGGTAGAAGATACCTTTTATAACAATGGCAAGGGTATCGGCACCGCCGAGAATCTGTAGGAGTAGGATCAGTTCCATTCTCTTCATAGCGCTGCCATGAGATACCTACATTGATGATCATGTATCCGATAACCTCATTGTCGGTAACAAGCTCTGGAAACTCCTTTTTCGCTTCGAGAAAGCCGTTGAGAAAGTCATTCTTCCCATCGCCAAGTTCAGGTTTCTGCATACGCTCCATGAAGCGCTCGACAGAGAAACCGGCAGCCACAGAGAAGTCGTCAAACTTGTAGAGCGAGCGTGGCCACTTAGGGTTCTTTCCAAGCCACTTGTCGAGAGCAGGGATTTGGCCGACCTAGGTGAGATCAGTAGATGTTTACATATTCGTAGTAGTTGTGGTAGACTTTTGAACACATACTACTGAGAAATAGCGCATAACACGTTCAGCGGTCCCAAGCATATCGCCAACATCCGTACCCTGTTCCATGAAACCAATACGCTTGCTCCATGTCATATCACCCAAGAAGTCCCAAGCAAAGAATGAGATCCAGTCTGCGATATCGCATGTCTTGCCCTTGTTGGCACCTTCCACGAAACGAGCATCGAGTTGGGCGCATAGTGTACGGAGGTCGTCGTCCATGATACTTTCGATTTGGAGGGCGTTTTGAAGGCTGTACAACTTTTGAATAGGCTTGACACCTTTGGAATGGAACTCGTTGCTGCGCGTGCTGAAGATGTTCTGAATGATACGACCATCTTGAAGGGCATCGTTGATGGTCTAAAGCGGGGTCAGTATGACACACTCGTATCCACGACTGCTTATATCTCACGTAGTAATCGCTCTGTTACATTATTAGCAGCTATTTTACTCGACATTCCCACTGCACGCGCTCACCTTCAAGTATGTTCCGCGGGTGTTGTAAATGGTCTTGATTAGACTAGCATCAGCAACACTAACGGTGTTAGGACCAAGACGAACAACATCGCCATGCTGTTCATGGAGTTTCCTCTGCGTCTCGATATGAGTTTGTCCATAGTGATTCAGGAATCGCCAGATATCGGAGAATTGGGCTAGGAAGGGACCAGGTATAGTTTTGAGTGGTGATTGTAGATAGGCCAGAACGTATCGGGTGATGAGAAAGATTGCTCCAAGGCCAATGGCCTTCACGAGTAACCCCGTCAATGCCATTGTGTCACTTTGCTACGCGTATGCAATGTGATTCATAAAAAAAAAGGAAAGAAGAATATAAGTGGGAGGGGTAACAAACATGGTATTGGGAGTGACAAGGTCTTCAGCCTACCATGCAAGCCGAACACTTTATGGGTACTGCCCGCATGTTCAAGCCTGCATCTGATGAACGAGGAGCTGGAGCTAGAGATCGAGCCGTTCCCCTTTGGTAGCTGCGATGCACTGAAGCCGAACAAGTCTTACCAGGGTAAGGCAGGGCACCGCTTGCGTACGCCTATGAAATGAATTGCTTTTTCGCGCCACCTCTTTATCGCGTTCATATGCATAACGATTGGTCGTAGCAGACATGGAGAGCATCGGGAAGCGGACCCATATACTAGTAAGGGAGTGACAGCGGGAAGTGTGGAGTATGATGGTGCTAACGGAGACTAACGATGCAGATTGCTGCCGAGATGATGGGGTGAAAGAAGAACGAAGTCTGTTCAAACTGTAGGTTCGAGCGTATTGGAGCTTCCCGAGGTGTACATCACTACACTATCAAGATCTTGGTGGTACCTAAATGACAGATGTGGACTGAAGTGCGTACCATAGTCCTAGAAAACAACCTTGAAGGATCATCTTCCTTCACTCCTTTCCGCACGCGCTGCTTGTCGGATCGAGGTTGATCCGTCGGATGTCAAAACGCCACTAGAGGTCGCTTAGCCGAAGCGAGCTAAGCTGGTGCTCAACCCTGACGATTGGTAGCGCGGCCAACGGCCCGTCACGGAAAGGCCTAACGTTTCTGTACCACTCCCTCACATGCATGTCATGGGATTGTTTGAGAAAGAACAAATTCTTGCAATGGCCATATCGAAGCCACTTGCGTAGGACGAACTGTCCAAGGTTTCGTGATGGACCGGACTAACGCGCAGCACAGCTTGCCAGGGACGGGATGTTACGAGATAGGCCCTCAAGCCACGGGACAAGGAATAGCCGGCAGCGGCACACTGAGAGTCTTGTGTACTAATTGGTCCTGTTATCTCTTGCTTCGCTGCCGAACGGTGAAGAAACGCACCTCTGCTCCAAGTTGACGTTTTAGCTGGGGCAGTACTCGTCAGGTGGGGGGCTGGCCATCGACGAATCAGACAAAGCGGACCGTGCTACGAGGAAGCTCGTTGGACTGCAAAACGTATTGCGTCAACTCGATCGAGAAAGAAAAGCAATTTCTCAATCCTTCGCGCTCTGCAAGCTGCAAGATTCACGATATCACGGCGCGGGATGTGCTAACGCGGCAATCATCCCGGCAGTCTTGTATATGATTTTGCGCTCGATGCATCCACTAGTTGTGCGAATGAACTAGTCTGCAAAGCGAGGAAATAAGGACGGGAACTGATTGACGATAAAGCAACAACAACCTACCAACGTCAAAGCGTGCTACAATGTGACCAAGCATACTTCTTCGAGAGCTTGGCATGAGTGTGTCCCCATGCACAGCGCCTCTCTCCGGGAGACTCGGAGCGACAAAGATGGCAGCAAAGCTTTGGCACTATGCCCCGTTCGATTGCCTATGCAGGTCCCCAATACTAGCTTATGGCTTTTGTTTGGAAGATTGGGCCCCTTTTAGTTTCCCAGATCTGCGTTGATGTGCTCGAGCCTCGGACGTATATGCAAGTATGTTTGTTCTTCAGCATGGGTGCCTCAATTCGTGGGCGCAAAGAAGGCTGTAAATACGTCAATGTACTAATCTTCTTTGCCACCACTCGAGTTGCTCACCTAGAAGATAAAGCGTTCGATGTCAAGGATACGACTACTCATTTCAACCCCATTTCGTCTCTAGCAGCGCACATCCTGCTCACTCGTATTTGACTTCTAATCCGGCAACATCTCTTCCAGTGATATTATCCACGGAGGGACAACAGATCAGAGAGTGAAGACAGAAGCCTCTTCACTACAATCTCATCCATACCTGCCGCTAAGATGGGCAAGCCAGCAGACTTTTCGAGCATACTCAATGGAGTGATGTGGTCTCAGGTGGTCCTTGGCACTATCCTCGTCGCGTTGCGAATGTACACGAGACAGTACGTTGTAAGAAACGTCGGATGGGACGACGTGTTGATGTTGGTCAATCTGGTACGTTCACTTACGCCGTTCTACTTCCACGCTATAAAAGCATCCATTCACGAACAATCATCTCGAGATCCATCGCAAGCTTCCGTAACTGACATTCGAAGGCTACATTTATTGGCTACGTCGGTTGTATATCAGTCGGCATCAACTACGGTGTTGGCAAACAGACGGCAGATATCGTTCGCCTCGACCTCAACTACTCTAAATCCATCATGTGGGAAGCCATCGGCCAAGGCATATGTATTATGGGAATAGCTGCATCCAAAGGTTCAGTAGCGCTCTTCCTCTTGCGCATCGTCCTCAAGAGATGGCACATCGCCATCCTCTGGTTCTGCATAGCGAGCACGACAGTGCTTTGCATCATCACAACCACCCTTTTGTACACTCAATGTGTACCTTCGGCATTCTTGTGGGATCAAACGATCGAAGGTGGCTATTGCTGGCTCAACTTCACCGAGGTTGGCCTGACTATGGGTGCTTGGTCTGCAGCTATGGATTTTGTTCTTGCTCTCCTCCGTACGTAAACCTGCCGCGAAACAACTCCAGAAATAGCACTGACCCAAATCAGCCTGGCACATCATCATGGAACTCAATATGAAGCGTAAGGACAAGATTACAATAGCATCCGGTCTTTCACTAGGCATCTTCGCGGGCGCGTGCTCCGTCGTCCGGACCATCGAACTACAATCCATGTCATCAATGGAAAACTACGTATACGACACTGCTAGCATGCTTCTATGGTCTTCTACCGAAGTCTTTCTCACTATCGTTTGCGCCTGTGTCCCCGTCCTTCGTCCGCTTTACGTCCGCATCAGATACGGTTCACGCGGCGACTCGTCAGGCCAGAATTCGTATCCGCTCAAGGACTATTCCAAGTCCAAAAGCAGTCGTGGTATAGACGGAAGCAGAAAATCGGAGAAAATATACATGGGTCCTGGAGAGAGCGTGCTACAGACAACAGTTCGCATGGGCAGTGACACAGCGAGCGAGGAGACGATACTCAGGGAGACTCACGCCAACAACACATGGAACAATGAAGCAGCAAACAAAGACGCGGGCGATATCACGATCACTACTACGGTTACTTCTAGAGACGAATATGTATGATGATAACAGGCTACGGGTATAATAGCACACATAATTAATGCTTTCTTTTAAATCTTTACCTGCAAGACCGCCCAGCATGATACCTAGCTTCGCCATGGCTCTACTTTGCATAACACTCTGCTTGACATGAGTGACAATACATGTTACAAAGCGTCGTGACGGCCCATGCAACAGCACCATGGGTATCCAAGGACAATGAAAGCTGATGTGCTTTTCCGACCTCAAAGAGCTATCGGGATGGCATCCCTAACAGTCGGCAAACACCTTGATAGGGTAGCGAACGTTTGATACAGATTGTGTGTGAATGTTTTTTCTGCGCAGGCTATCCGGAGAGGGTAAGTAGCGAGTGTACTTCCCCACACCTCCATTTCAACAGAAAGAGCCTGAACGATCGACTAGTGCATCTCAAGATCCCTGACTCCGCCAGGAGATGTCCGTTCTTTTTTTCTCTGGCAGTGCAATTGTGCCTCATCCGTTCACGGCCCTACAATTTTGCCCTGCGGAAACTTGCAAGGGTCTTGCCGCTGCCACTGCCGCTGCCGCTGCAGTCGCAGCGCTCCTCTGTAGATCGTATTCTCCCCCTCTTTGATCTTGCTTTTGAAACACTCTGTCTGCAAGTCTGCAGAAAGTGCGCTGCAGCAAATCCCGCAAACGGTACGTTCCCTGCTAGCTCATCGCGTTCCCCGCTCGGAAGGAGTGAGATCCGTTCACACCTCAGCTGGAGGGTAAGTACTCTCGATGGCGCTCCGATGGTTCTTAGATTAAGATCGCTGTGGTTTACCACACGGCTCCATGTCTACGGCGACCGCATTTTCTTTTGCTTATGCGAAATTCGGGCCTACTTTTCGATGGTCAGCAGTACTGTGTGGTCGGGCAGCATGCTTCTTCGATCGGAAGCTCTCAGATGCGATCCAGCGTGAAGCTTGAGCGCGGTATTACACTTTACATTCTTTTCCATTCCCAAATGTATGACCGTCTAATGTAATGTGTTTGAATACGCAAGTCGATTGATCAAACCGTAGATGAAGAGATGGAAGATATACAGTTGTTGTTCGATCGAAGCTATCTTTGAGCGACGCACTCAAGGACAAACGAAGTCGAGGCAAAAAATGGCCGCAAGGATGGAAAGACGATCATACGATTCGTTGCCACCGAAATGACTGAAAGAAGATACAACAATTCGACAGTACGACCGGTCGATGTACGAAGATAACGTTTCCTTCTCTTCATAAAGAGCTTGTCGATGGTCGCCCTGGCATCTCAAGGACGTCAGTGTGACCGCAGTCCCCTGACGATACACTCATCTGTGCAGCGTACAAATTCAGTCGCCTCCTCTGTTCTTCCCGATAGTTCGATCGAGTTGCGACCAAGGTTCGGGAGAGTTTGGTGCCGCGCTCTTTACACTGCGATCATCCCTCTCCGTCAAGGCCCGAGAACAATGTGATGGTGTATAACAGACGGAGTACGAATCGTGCGGTTCGGGACGCTCGTTCGGGTTATGCTCTTCCTGTGTTTCGGGCTCAACAGTGGTTGATACAGATGTTCGACGTCGATCTATAGATCTGTCAGCCCGCCGCAGGATAGAATTGAGCGAAGAGCTACTCGTTTGAACACACTGTAAGTGAACTTACTGTTGGCCGATTTCTGGCGTTGAAACTCCTTGTACTCATGTGGCGGAAGATATGTGCCACAGCCTGTCGGAGTACATGCGCGAGATGCGGGAGATTCATCTGCAGCGCTGTTAACTACACCGGCTTGTGCATGAAGGTCGGTATCTAAGGATATCGGTGCGGAAACAGGGCCGATGTGCGTCGCTTCGTTTTCGGTGAGCTCGAGCATATCAGGCCAAGGCTCATGTTTAGACAGATCAAGATGGGCACCCATACAGCCCAGTTCGGTCAGGTCAACTCTCTTCTTTGCGACGGGAGACTGCCGCCTGGCTCGTATGTTGCGACGGAATTGGTCCTCGCGAGCTTGGATGCGGTCCGGGCGGATATCCGAGTCCCCATTGCTGGACGCCATTCTGTTTGCATGTGGTGGGATGATGCAGGACGTGAGATGTGTCGGTGAAAGGGCTGAGAGTCAGACGAAGGACCGGTGGCAGGAGTATCAGGCAAAGCGACAAGATGATGGACAGGGGTCTACTACAGCAACGAAGAACGACGATATTGCTCGCGAAGGTTGCAGGTGATCCAGGATGTCTGTTAAAAGATCGACGAGATGGACCAAGGATGGAGATATATACGACCATAGGAGAGGCTCGACGACATGCTGGCGGCTCGCACATCATCTTGCACGATCGATGTTTCCCCAATGGTGCCTCCAACATTCACTCATGCAGATCAGCTTCCCGCAAGAACACCAACAACGAACATTCCGACGAACGAAGAAAGTCGGAGAGACCGTAAATCAGAGTGTGAACCAGGGTTCAGAAGTAGACGCATGCTCCGAAACGTGCTTCTTTCCGTACGACCTTACCGTAAGTGACGAACGGTAGTCCTCTAATATGGCGCTAGGACCTATTTATTCATGGTAATTAGACTTCAACGGCGGTGCCGAACTGACACGACGTCCTTCTCGAAGAATTTGAAACAGGTGCCATGCATACTGAAGACGTCAGTGCTGTGGACCGTCCGCTTCGGCTCGCTCCAATCTACTGGGCCCGCGACTAACCCGTATCAGGGCTCATGGGGTCTGCGACGAAGATGCATGGGGATCAGAATGAATCTTTAGTACCCACGACCGGTAGTGTACCGGTATGACCGATGTTTTCGCAAAACCCTTGAGGGATGACCGTATGTCCAGATTGTCAAGCCTGCATTCATCCAATAACATGTGGACTAGAGGGAGCAAGAGTGGAAGACTTCACCGCTCTATCGACTAACTATAACTGGACTCGCGCATCGACGTACAAATACTAAAGGCGGAATCCCAATCTACTTTCATCAACGTGTGCTTGGAAATAGCACGATGGTGGTACAGTTCGCGCATCCTGCCGTCCCAGTTCCATTGTCGCGGGTGGTGGCTGCATAAGCGGGAGACACCTGCGTAATACCAAGAAGTCGTCGAAGAATTACGGTACAATTGCGAAAGGCTATCGCTGTGGTGCAATGCCACCCAATCGTCACCCGGTATCAAGCTACGGTGCTGTCGCATGTCAGACGAAGTAGCGGTAAGCACCTTAAGTTACAACGTCCATGCTCACCGGAAGCAAGCTTCCTGTACCAGCGAGGGTTTGGTATTGACCAACAAATGATGCGGTGAAAATATAGTTCCTATCATCCCAAGTATCGTACCTCAACTTTTCTCTGTCGTTGCGGTGTGCTCAAGACTTGTGCGACCGATGACCTCTCGGACATGTTGCACAATTCAGGCAATGGTCTGCCAGGATATAAGGCATGCCGTGTGACTTGGCTGCATGCGGCGTGGACCAATCTTGTGCCACGACAACCGCGCCTATCACAAAGATCGATTCGGTAACCATGCGTACGACGTCTCAGACATATCCAATCTTATCATCAACGCCGGATCAGATATGACTGTCTGCCAGATGGAGAGGTCACGTGCTAATGAGGTTGAGGTCAAGATATACCTCCAAACACTGTCACCGTCTTCCATCATCTTGGGGCAAGGAAGAGACGCGTTCGAAGTCCTTGTAACCTAGAGAATCCGATCTTATAGAGTAGCTGTGCTGTGTCCAAATTGAGCACTATCCACTGGGCGAAGACAACATGATCCGTTAACTTACCTAAAACTATCAACTGGGGCTGCGATATCGATGCGGGGTCGGACTTGCCGACTCTTCAGCCTTGCCAGCACGTCATCGTACAGCATATTTTCCCGCAGCCTTGGTCTGGGGAACGTAAGAGTACTAAAGAGAAATCACGGTGGGGAAGGAGCGGTAAAGCAGATTAGGTAGGCAACGGCGAGTCCGAAACTCGAGGCCGGGGTGATGCGCTATCACAACTGCAGCGCATAGTGCTAAGTCCTCTGAACGGTGAAAGATAGCGGTGGGGAGGGGGAATGGTGGCCAGGGTCTGAGCTAAATCAGTACGGATAACTGATGGATTTCTGAAGTCGTTGGAAGTCGAGATCGATGTTTCTGTCGAAAGGTTGTTCTCAAGCGGCATGACGTCAGCGTTACTGCTGTAAATACGGACGAACATTAAGTGCAGGAACAACTTTATACTGCTTCTATTTCAATACGTTTAGGCAATCAATGAACATTTGCAACAAGTGACAATCATGCTAGGAAAGAGAAGAACAAGAAGATCGCTTGGCTTGTGACTCTCACGAACTGTGCACCGCCGCTTCCCCAGCCTCCTACTCATCTTCTCGTGATACTGCGTTCCAGGTTTTCTAGTTGGCTACTGAGCGGATTCGTTTATCCTGTCACCTACATACTCTCTGACAGCATCGATACGCCAGCGCTCAAGCATCATAACCTTGGACAGGATATGAATGTATTCGGACTCGATGCATTTCTACCCTATACTGCTTGCCGCCGCAGTATACAACCTTTTGGCGACATAACGGTGCTGTCGGTGTTGCTTTGCCAGCCTTTTCCGTGAAGAGTGGAACGATGCGCGTCTTCTCGATAGGCATCTGCTGCTCGACGCGCTTTTGCTTTTTGGTGCGGTTATGCTGTTCGATAACCTTCGTCTTATGACCGAGGTTCAATTCTGTTGGAAAGTTAATGGGGTCGCAGCGGTGGTCCATGGCACTTCCTATGGAGAAGCGGATCCAAGACTCATCCGCCACGTTGCCACAGACACATGTAGTATCAAATGATACCATGCCGTCCCTCGTCACTGCGCGGTGCGTCAGCCCGCAATCGGGACACAACTGGCCGATACGCAGTTCGCGGCTAGGTTGCTGTGATGGCTTTGTGACGCCAACTTGCAGGATGTTTGAGGTCGCACATCCTTTGGAGTAAACCCGGTCACATACACGGCATACCAAGCGTTTGAATGGGTGATCCCCTCGGTAGTGAATCATGCGGTTTTCGGTATTGCATTTGTAACAGAAGAAAACTCCATCAGCAACATCCGCACCGTGGTTTCGGTGCGTAATGTTCCGGTTCTCTTGGCCGTACCAGAGGTTTTCATCTGGAGGCCCTTCAGCGCGCACAGCTTTGCTCAAGTCCTTCTCCAGATGAGCAGCGGATTTGGGCTTGTTTGATGCTCCGAGTAGTGAGCAGGCGACGTTGGTAACACCTGGAAACATCGTATATTATCAATTTAGCTGTTGATTTACTCCTTTGTTGAATTGTTGAAGTTGTGTCGGCGTTGTTGTTCTTTCTGTTGGTCTTAGTCGGGAAAACAAAGGAGCACTGTTATAGGATTGCAGGGTTCGGAACCCCTCCGTTTCTTGTTGCCTAGGCATCTTTGTATACTGACAATGGTATTTTTCTGTATATAAAGCGTTGTGAGTTGACTTGTGCTCTCGACTGTGGTGCGCTTACATTGTATAAATACCAAACTTGACCAACATGGATCAGTGTTTCGGTATGTAACAAGACAACATGGTTACTGAGTAAGTCTACAGTGTCTTAGTCTTGTTCAATACGCTTTCACTCTCTTTCTAGCCGACTTTTCAAGACATACGCGGATGTTACCAGTACCGCTTTGTGTCTTAGGAACTATCCGTCTCCACTCTGGCCGCAACTTTCTCCTTCTTCAATCCGGTGACAGTTTCTACATGATCTGTCCCTAATACTGCCGACTTGATAAATAAACTCGCTGCAAAACTTAAGAACGCAAAAACTGTATACGTGATCCACATATTTCGCATCGCATACGCAAAAGCTTCTTTCGCGGCAACCTCCCATGCTGAGTTCTCAAATGTAGCAGGAAGCATGACATTGGCCATCGCGCTATCGCCATCAAGCTGACTCAAAAGATCCTGCGGCAGCCCGGCGTCTCGAAGAAAAGAAGCGCGGTTGTTCATCGAGTTCTGGAAGATGGTGCCGCCGATGATGGTAGATATCGAGACGCCGATGTTGCGAATAAATGATAGAGTTGCAGTAGCACTTGCCACATCGTGCTGTTCAACCTGACTTTGAATAGCAATCATGGGCGCCTCGAACAAGATACCGGATCCCAAGCCACCGACTATAACAAGGCCGACTGCTTTGCCCGTTGATGTGTATGCGTCGAAGGAGATGAAGAGGCCAAAACCAATGGTAAGGAGTAAGGTACCCACCCAAATTATCTCGCAAAAGTGACCCGTCTTATGCATGACGAGGCCGCAGAAGACTCCTGCGATTGCACCCGTGACAATGAAAGGGAGGAGAAGCAGTCCAGATCTCAAAGGTGAAGCTTCAAGGACGGCCTGGAAAAACAGCGGTAGATAGTATTCGCCTGCGATGAAGACGAACCCGTGGAAGAATACAACGAGGAAAGCGGCGACGTTTGTCCCTCGACGGAATAATGTCATAGGAATCAAAGGATACTTTGCCACTTTTGCCTCGCTGTAAATGAATGCAAAGATCATAACTCCACCTACTACGAGTAGTGCGATAACTTTTGCAGAGTTCCATGGAAACAGGACGCCACCGAAATCCAGACCCAACAGGATCATGAGTGTGAAGCCGAGGAAGGTGAAGATACCGAACCAATCTACGGCTTTGATGCCATCTAGGAAAGAGGTGTGTTCATGCTTGATGTCCAGGAAGAGAAGGATGAGCAAAAAGGCGAATCCGCTGATGGGTAAGTTGATGTAGACTATGTATCGTAAGATCAAGATGTCAGCGTAGATCAGTGAAGCCCGATGTAGTAAAAGTGTCACTTACAACACCATCTCCAAGTCACCAGGCTGGCAAAGATACCTCCTAGAACCGGTCCGATACCACCGGCTAATGCCCAGATGCCCTCAGTGAAGCCCTACGCACACAATGTTAGCCAAACTCACTCCCACAGCACAACATAACGAGTGACTCACCATCAACAAACTCCTCATCCTCAAACTAAACAAGTCGCTAATACAAACATGCACCAATAGAATGAGTCCACCGCCCGCCGTACCCTGAAAGGCGCGCCCGATAATCAATTCTTGCATTGTCTTCGCCGTCGCACAAACCGCAGAGCTAGCAAAGAAGATGGCAAGCGCGGCCAGCATGATGGGTTTTCGGCCCCAAATATCAGAAAACTTGGCCCAGATAGGACCCGATGCGGCGTTAGCAAGCAGATATGCGCCACCAATCCAGGTGTAGCCGGCGGCACTATTAAGGTCGCGGGATATAGTCGGAAGGGCCGTGGAGACAATTGTTGCGTCGAGAGCGGAAACGAAGAGGGAAAGCTAGATGGCTTGGGTCAGTAGGAAGGGCCAGCATGAGTTTTTGGGAATCTTGTCCGTCAAGAAGACGACAATGGTAGTAAGGCAAAGAAACAGTCAAACGTACAAAAGCGCAGTAACAATAGCGATCACTCTTAATCTACTCCTCTTCCCCGCAAGCCCTGCTTCTTCAATTTCTAGACCTTCTTCCGCTCCTCGCGGCCCCTTCTGTACCATCTCGACTCCATCTTTCCCAGTCTCTGTCGATTGAGGTGACCTTTGTATATCCATATCCGACTCTTGCAGCATATCTCAACCAAGTCTGATAACCTCGACACCGCTAAGCGAGCTGGAAAGTAACAAAGAATAAAACAAAAATAGATGCCTTAGTTGTAAATGGACATGACCACAATGCGGATGCTCTAATATATACTTGAGAAGAACAAGAGTTGCTTGGTAGACAGGAGATTCAATGAGTGGAGCTCTACGTTGGAAAGAACGGGACGAAGCCCTTTTTTTCAGCGCGTCACCGCCAACGCCTCCCGCTAATCGGATGCCCATGTGGGGCCAGACTAAACACAACTACTTTCCTATACGGGTTAGAACGCAGCGCCCTTATGTATGCTCCACGCCGATATGCATGCCTTATGTAGCTGAGTGGAATCCGGGGGAGGCCCGGGGAGATGCGAGTGTGTTTGGTAGGTCATGTAAAGAGGTGGATCAGTATTGCTTATTCGGCACATCTGCGGAGTTATACCTACGCTCACTTATTTGGATGCATGACTGGAATAAGTTGAGTGGTTTGGACTGCAGTGGTGTGCAGATGCCAAGGGTCGGAATATGCGGACGTGATATTTGAATGTTGCTTTTAGTCTTTTTGCCTGCGCCAAGAAAAGCAGCGGCTTTGAGAGTCAAGATGGAATCTCCATCCATGACAACAGTAACATTTTCTACCTGACTCGAGACCCCATCCATCTCCAACACCCATAATCATAACTCTAATAAGGAATCCCATTAGTAATAAGTTGAAAGCGATCATACGTTCCCGTCGAATAACTCCCCCTACTCTTCTCAATCAACCCCCTCATATAATCCGCTGCCTCCCTCTCACTCTTGTCCAACACAAACCGATCACGGAAGTTCTTCATACTCTCGGGTTTAAAGCATGGCAGCCCACTATCCAACATGACCTGCACGACGTGGCAGAGGTGCTCACAGTGCTGTCTACTAGCAAGGAAAGCTTTAACAGTAAGTTCCTCGAACCAACGGTACGCTTGCGATTGGTACGGGTTTGCGGAGTTCTTGCCAGACATGACAGCGATCATTTCGGCTGTGAGTTTGAAGGGTGCGCGTTCGAATTTTATACCGCCAGGTGCGATGTCAAAGCAGAAACCAAAGTCAATGTGGATGATGTGGCCGGCATCGTCGATCATGATGTTGCCGTTGTGGCGATCTTTGAATTGGAGGAGGAAGCTGATGACTGAGTAGGCAGCCATTGACTTTACAAAGTTGGATCGCGCTTCTTGGTAGCGGATTGAGTCTTCATTGCCGTAACGTGATACGAAGTAATCGTCGAGTCGGTTCACAGCTTCACGACCGAGCATGTCACGCGAGATGGAGTTGGGGAGTACATCGATGACTCCGCAGCCTGGCGCTGTCGCTGTAACGCGGTAGGGGAAGACCCAGACGTCAAGACCCACGGTGTTGAAGATGCCTCGAAAGGCGGCGATCATCTGTAGCGCAAGCACGTCTTGTCGACAGTCGTCTCCAACTTTGAAAATCGCAGAGAGCCATGTTTCGTAGCTGTTGTCGCGCTTCTGCGTGATATCGCGGTTCTCGTCTTCCTGATCTTCCAGACCTTGATCATCGGGCCTAGTCTTCCTGATACGGAACGTAGCCATGAAAGGTGTCTTTGCGTGACTCTGTAGCGGCTTTCCAGACTTGCGATCGATACCAATGACTTGACCATCGGGGTTGGACGGTAGATAGACACCGACCTCCACTTGGATCTTGCGAAGTTCTTCTTCGATCTTCTGCTTCTTGACTTCTTTGGGTTCATGTAAGACAGAGCGTAGAGTACCAGAAATACCCGTGACCTCGTTGAAGAAGGCAAACTCGCGCTCGTAGAAGGCATGGTCTTCCTTGGAGAAACTGGACTCCAAACTACCCATCACTTTATCGAGTGTGGGTTTGACGGGATCAGGTACCTCAGAAGCTTCATCCTTGTACGCGTTTGCCTTCATGTTCCAGATGATTTGATGAGCAAACAGCTGCGAGAATTTGGCTGTCTCAATGATATACCGCTCCACGTAGCCTAGGACGTCGTATCGAAGCGTCTGTACGATCTGATAGACATAGAAGAACATGACGTCGACTGAGTGGCTCTCTAGTGCTCTCATCGCATACTGGATGATGAAAGGATGGTTGCCGTACGCTGGAAGGAAGTACGTGACGGCTGTAATAGGATTGACAGGCTTCCAGTAGAGCATGTACTTGAGCTGGAATGATACATCACTTGGTAAAAGGTTTCCCAGGAGAATCTCAAGAGCATCTGGTTCATCCAACAACTTGTGCGGGAAGTTCAGTACCTGCCAGCGAGTCTCGTTGTTAAGGCGCTGAGATTGGAAGCGCTTAAGGAGATGACAGGCGATCACAGGATTCTCAGTCCAAGCCGTCTTTAAATGAGCGGAAACAGCATTCTAGCAATGTTAGCTAATATCAGTCCACATTCACGGATGACTTACATCAGGAAGCGTATTGTTGTGGCGTCCAGAGGTAAAATGATGCTTTTTGCCGTAATCAAGAGGGAATAGCCACACCATGAGGCGAGTCTGCTCGTTCGAGAGCAGTATAGACAGGAGGTCTTGCTTCGCCTTCAATTTTGCGCTAACCTCAATTGCAGTTGTGACCTTTCCGATAACGTCAAGCTGCGCCAACACGTCTGCGAGAACATGCGTCTCAGCCTTGATCTGCAGTCGGTTGCCTCCAAAAGACCATCTACTAATGTTAGCATGTGCTATGTACGGTTTCTGAGATACTTACTGTGGAGCTTTTGCGAACCATGCTAGAGCAGCAGTCAATATGCGGTCGGTCAACCGCCACCTAATTGTTGCTGACAAAGTGGTACAATGACGCGCAATACGCAGTCCAAGCAGAACAATATGGAAGTAAGACTCGCGAGCAAGCGGCTGCGAACAGCCAGTGCTCATTGCATCGAGCGTAATATGTATCAATCGGACGTAAACACGCTCGACATCCGCTCTGCTCAACCGCGAAGCGCTGAAGTGGCTAGACAAGAACTGCAGCAGGCGGAAGTGAGGCGCAATCAGGTTGTAAATATGCTGTTGGCGTTTCGATAGTGCTTCTTTGTCTGTTGCAGCAAACTCTTGCTTCCCGTAGAAAGGATCTTCGTGTCTCAGTGCAGGACTGAAGATACCACGACGTTTCCGTACCGTGTTTTCCCAGTTTTCCGCAATGGCGACGAGGATACGAGATTCCATACGCGGGTTCTCTTTAGCCACGCTTGTCCACAGTGAGATACCAAGCTTGATGGACTGCTTTGAGAAGACCGCGAATGGAATTCCGACCAGGTGCTGAACGATAGGCGACTGGTCCGTCTTAACTCTGCACAGAAGCGCGGCTGCCCTGCGCAATATGTCGCGAAGCTCAGCAATAGTGACGTGTTTGTGGTTGAGGGTGCGGTTCTCTAAGTCAACTAGAAGATTCGTCGCTTCATGCAAGCTTCGTGAGAGGTAAGTTGACTTTCGCGCAGAAGGGGTTGCGCCCTGTAGCCATTCCTCTTCTTGATCGGCAACGCCCTCAAGAAACTTGTACTCCTGCCTCGTCGTGTATTGGGTGATGAAGTCTGATGCGGTGTTGATGTTGATGCCTTGGCGTTCGATAGCACCAAGGCGTTGGTCGGTTGATGGAATAACAGATCCCATCTCCAAGGCAAAAGATCGTCCTAGCGAGATATGGCCGAAAGTCATCTCATCATCAAATTCGGAAAGATACGACTGAAGGAGCCCTTTCACGTCAAGTGGGGCAATGTCGAGTGCTCCTTTCACCCATACTGTTGCACGCTTATGTAACGCATCGAGAGTCGCTCTTCGGAAAGCGTAGTCGTCTGATAGCTCCACTACGATATTGGATCTCTTTGATGTAAAGGTTGACTTCCAGGCATAGTCGTCAGTCTCGCCTTCAAGGCAGCTGTACCACATCATTGAAAGAAGCTCTAACAGAGCGAACAGAGCGCTTTTCTGACAGAGAGTGGATGGTACTTCGCGGATGATGATATCTGCGCAGGTAGCTGCTGCCTGCTGAACGCGAGCAATGCGATGACAGCATGCAGAAAACACTGTGGCTAGCTGGCGCGCCAGGTATGGAGTTGAGAATGTATGTGATTGGCCTGATAAGGTTTTTGCCAGATAGGTTCGAACAGCAGTTGTTGTGATGGCAGCCATACAGTTTCCCACTGCACCAGTTCGCAGCTTTGGATCGAGGAAGTAGGCAAGCGCCTTGGTGCAGTCACCTGTACTTGCGCGTAGGTCTTCGACCAGATACGCAGTGCTCAAGAAGACTGCTTCCTGATAGCTCAACGACTTGGTATCAGGCTCGCACGATGGAAGTAATTTCCCAAGCCGCTTCTTTTGCTCGACCGTATGTTCAGGCGACTTGCCGCGACGCAGCACCGTGTTGAGTTCGATGTCACTTTCGGAAAGGAATGGTCGCTCCTCAGCTATGAGAGGCTTACTGAATCGCGCAAGAGTGCGCAATTCTTCCCTATGTTGTTTCCCGAGATCAGATAGCAGATCGAAGCCATGAACGACGATGTTGAACCAAGCATCACGCTGAAGACTGATAATGGAGTCATCCAGCTCTGAAAATTCGGCTCGTTCTGCGTTTCTTTCAAGCAAAAGCGCGAGGGGCTTTAGCAATTGCGCAATCTCTTGAGCTGCAAGCTCAGTGTCTCTTAAGTGGCGATGCGATGTCTCTTGGGCATCTCCTTTGCTAACGATCGTATCTAGCAGGTGTGTAAGATAGATCTCAAAGGTAGGCTCATCAGCAGAAATTTCCCGGGAAAGATTGAGACGAGCAGCCATGACAGCTTCAAGTGTAGCCCCGTCGTCTGAGACCAGCGCATCATGCGAAAGCTTTGTGTAGACCTTGAGTAAGGATCTGAACTCGCCAGGCGGGCTGTGAACCCCCAAGAAAGCCGAATCGGTTATGATCTTTGCATCCACAACCTTGCCAGAACGGCCAACCTTTTGGACAAGCATCGACAGTGCCAGTGCCGTGATCTTGGGATCTTTACAGTTCCGTGCGACAGACACAATAGTCTCGATGACAGTCGTGTGTACATGGTGCGGGTCATCAACATCGCTCGGTGTGAGTGAAATGGTACTGCCATTCTGGTTGTTGTAAACGCCACCTGTCCGTGCAGACTTCCCAGCGCCGTTCAATGTAGGAGATGAAGATGGGTTTCGGTCAGGCTTAGGAGCGCCGCTAATGACATTGCCTAGGCTGTAAAGCGTCGTAATGATGGCATCCTGAGGAAGAAGGCTGAGAACCGCAGCGAGCGACTCGGCTGCAACGGATGTTGTTCGATGATCGAAGTTGGCTTGAACAATGACTCGAGGAAGCGATCGTCCCAGGGTAGACGCCAACTGCGGCGAGACTTTGGAGAGGATGGCCATAGACTTCAGCACTGTAGAAGCCAACTCATGATCCGCGCTCTGTGCAGGGTCGTTGAGTACGTTGTCGAGCCAGGCGGTCAAGACCTCCGCATCCGTAATCTCTGTATCACCGTCGTAGATGGTACAGCAGAGGTACGTGACGAGTACCTTTGCCTTAACCGAAGATGCTTGTTGCTGCTGCCAAGCAGATCCTACACGTTGTAGGTAGTCCATATCATTCTCCAGACGCTCCATTTCCTCTCCTGCGATCTTCGCCAATCCCTCAGCCAGAGAGTTCTCGGCTGCATCTCTAAGAACCTGATGGTTCTTGCTGTGGAGCGCAGTCTGTAAATGATCCAGAACAGACGTCTGTGATGCAAGGTGTGGGCTGCTCCCAACAAGCAACGAAGCCGAAGCCAGCACGACCTTGAGAAAGGAATCGTGCAGGATCATAGCACCAAGTGGTCGTCCAGTAGCAGCGTAATGCTTTGTGTACCGCTTCCACTCCCTCAGTCCATGCTGGTGGGAGCGCGCATTACGCACAATGGACAGCACTGTTTCGAATGCAATGAGAAAGTTCTCCGTCAATGCTGTTCGCACATCTTGGACGAGCTGGAGTCTGTCGTACGCATTCCAGAAATGGGCATGCTCAGCAGCAGCACCCAAGAAGCCCAGCAGCGACAGACTGTGCGTCATGACGCGCGCCAACTCTCCATCTGCCGCATAGTCATCGGCTCCATCGTCGACAAATTGTTCTTCCGAGAGCTCTGCAGCTGCTGAGACCCAGCCGGCGAGGTAACTCCTGAGTGCATTGGCAGCCTGGATGCGCAGCTGATCGTGTCGAAGGCCGAGCGAGAGGACGGCACATGTGAGGTTGTAGGTGAGGATTTCGTATGGCGCGGGCTCGAAAGTGCGAAGGCTGGGCGAGGGCGCAAGCGTTTGCGTGTGCGATGCGGCGAGGTATGGGGAAAGGCGTGTGAGCAGCTTCTCGGCGACGTCAACTGACTCGATGTAGGGTGCTGACTTGCATAGAGCGAGGATTGCCTCTAGCTCTTGCAGTTTCATGGAGCTTGAAGCCGAGCATCTCTTGAACAGCCTCGCAAAGTCCGAATGCGTAATATCCGCAGACGCCGACTGCGCGGACAGGCGGGCAAGCTTCTCGAGCGCATTGCTCCGGATGGTGCGTCTACAGGTCCAAGTTAGCGACACATTGCTACCTACCAGCACGAGATACTCACGCCATCATGAAAAAGCTTGTCGGTTGCTTTGCTGAGCGCTATAGCGTAGCGCGATACGGGAACGCGTAGCAATGAGTTGTCCCTGGAACGAGTGACGAAACTACACTACCTACCTAATCTCGGGGTTCGGAGCTGCCTCTACGTTGATTGGTGGCAGCTTCCCACCACCAATACTCAGCTTTGCCTACCATGAATACAACGCTAGGCCAAGTCAAGTGCTATTGAGTATTTGATCGATGGAAAGGTAGAACTTGGAACCAGGATGAGATTGAATCCAATCCAGTCGTATACATGACAAAAGTCATCTAAACTCTACTGACAATTCCCAGATGCAACCCTATCAACAAACGCCTTGCCAAATCGCAGAAAAGACATGAAACCCCCCCAAAGGAACCTTCCCGTATGCAAAAGCGCCAAAGCCAGTATCGATGCTGCAATCAGTCCTTCTAATCGTCTGCTGGCTCAACTCTGACAAGCACCTCCTCAAGGAAACCTTCCAGGAATCCCGCGACTTCCCCACCCATACCCACCTCTCCCTTCTCGTCCCATCGATCCAGTTCCTCGAATTTCCCCTTGATCTCATCGACTAGGCGAGCTACCTTGTCATGGCATTCTTGTCTTTGCCGTCTGCGCTCGATGAAGCCCTGCGCATCGTCTAGCGACCGAGCCGATTCTTGCTTGTTCCTAATGCTCAGATGGTAACTACGGCGAGATAGTGCAGCGTCGAGAGCTGGTATAACCACACCGCTGAGTGCTGTTATCTCGACAGGCGCCTGTGGAGAACCTTGCGTTTGAATGAAGCTAGGATGGCTGGGCGTCGGTTTGGGCCTACCAAAAGAGCCACGAGACATGGGTGAAGGCTTAGTAACATGTGGTGGCGGTGGAGGGGGTGACTGTGCGGCTTGTTGCTGTTTTGGTGGTAACTGCCAATTCGACGCCATTGGGCCGCCAAATGGATCGTTCGACGATCCTGAATCAGGCCGTGATGAGGGACTTGGACTAAAAGACGCAAACGATTGTTGTGTTGGGGGAAGTGGCTTCTGCCCTGCCAAAGGTGGCAATTCTTGTTGTCCAACTAGCGGCAGCAACGGCTTCTGAGCTTGTGACGGGGTCGGGATTTGCTGTTGTGTTCGAATAGGGCTCTGTGATGGCTTTGGTGGTTGGTTTTGCAAGCTGCTCTGACCGGGACTTGCAGACTGTCCACGGAATGGCGGTATTTCGGGTATAATCATCTGCGGCAGAACTGAAGCGCGACTTGGAGTTGGAACTCGCTGTTGTGGTGTAGGCTCCACGTTGTTCATTTCCGCAGCAATTTCTCGCTGTAAAAAATCATCATAAGTGTGCTGTAACGGTGTCTGTCGTCTTGGCTGTTGAGGAGTTGACGGCTTGGTTGGTGTGACTAGTCCTCTGTTGGGTGGAGGCTGGAAAAAGCTAGGCACAGGGGACTTTCGTGGAAGCTCTGCGGCAGGTTGTGGGAAAGAAGGGGCCGTTCTCTTCTCTGGTGATGCTGGCAGCGGTACTCGTGCAGCAGTTCTCACGGGGTCGGGTGAGCCTGGAGTTTGCAGTGGTGCCAAACGCTTGGTTGGCGAAGAGGGTTCTCGAATGGTGTCTTCGTTCTCATCACCATATCCACCTCTGTTTTGTGTCACAGGTTTGCGCTGTGGCGAGTGGTTCCTTGCATTGGCTCCAGCATCATTCATTGGGGCGAGCGCTGGCCCTCTACCACCTCCAGTCGGCCGCACAGTTCCAAAATCCCACAGGTCTTCGTTAACTGGCTCCCTCTTCTTCACAGGAGTGGCCTCGTCTTCTGACTCGGCTGCCTCCTTTGGATATCTGACTTTCCAGTCCTGATATCTTGAGATGAGCTCTTGTAGACGAGCGGGCTTACCAGCCTTGCGGATGAAGTTTGTCTGTAAAAGTTGCTTTGCGCTCGGACGTTCCTTGGGGTCTTTTTGCAGGCATAGGCTGACAAACTCCTTGAAAGCTGGCGAGAAGTTACCCTGTAGTGTTGGCGGTGGATTCTTTGGGATGAGGAAGAGGACCTTCATGGGGTGGATGTCAGCATAAGGAGGCTCGCCGTTGGCCAACTCGAGTGCGGTGATGCCCAGAGACCAGATATCAGCTTTCCCGTCGTAACCGGACTGCTTAATGACCTCGGGTGCCATCCAGAAGGGCGTTCCAACGAACGTGTTCTTCTTGGTCATGGTCGCTGATAGCTGTCCCGAGACGCCAAAGTCAGCGAGCTTGACCTGTCCATTTGCGCTGACTAGTATGTTGGCCGCTATGTTCACGTCAGCTTTCCCAGGCATGAGCTTGGGTGAGCACACGTACCCTTTATGTCCCGGTGTAGCTTGTGGTCGTCGTGCAGATAGGTCAAGCCCATCAATAGCTCTTTGAGTATGACTGCAATCTCCGCCTCTGCTATCTGTCCAGGCTTCATCAGGTCTGCACAACTTCCACCTGAGCAAAACTCCATGACGATCCACAGGTCCGAGCCGGTAAGATACGAGCCGTAGTACTTTGTGACGTATGGCGAGCTCATGCCGGAGAGGATCATGATCTCACCCATAATGTCGTCGACCTCGTCTTCGGCATTCTCCACGTCGATGACCTTGATGGCGACCGTATGGCCGGTCCGTCGGTCAAGGCCCTTGTAGACCTTGCCAAAGCTACCGCCGCCTATGCATTCCTGCTTGGTGTAGAGCGTGTTCGGATCGACCGACTCGTTCGCGCCCAGTTCGGCCATGTGCGCAACCTTGTAGCCAGAGCGTGGTGGGGTGTATGTTCGGATGGATCGATGCTAATGAAGATATGCGCGTGTGCGGTTCCTGGGGTAAAGCGAGCGACTCGGTTGGACAGCGGAAGAGCCGTCGTCGCTACGAGGTGGCCGAAGAGCGGATCGAGGCAGAAAAATGGCCGAGGTCTGGTAATTGAATGCGTCAGTGTAAAGGCGAGAGGCGTGCGAGCTGTGGTAGCCTAGGACCAAAACAGAGTGCTCTGTGGTGCGCGCCTACCAAAGAGTGGTTGTTTCGTAAACACCCAATTGCGAGGGCAACAGCGAATGGTGGGGGACCGCGGCGGAGGAGAACAAGTGCGCAGATGTCCGGATCTGGTACAATTGAGCCAAATAACATCCAAACACGACAAGTTTGGGTCGTTGTATGGGCCACCGGAGTGGTTGTTCGCCTGTTTACTGTCCCACTCGCGCTCTGTTGTCATAGAGGGACAAGCATGTCCGGCGCGTCAACGTGCAGGGATGGGTCGCGTCCAGCTAATGAGCTCCTGCAAAAGCAAGGCATCCATATGATTGCGAACATCGCGATCGCACCGAGTTGGCGCAGGCATTGGTTTCGCATTGCATTGCATGCATCATCTTCGCCAATGGTTCACGTCACACGAACACCTGGACGTCTTCGAAGGTGGTTGAGCGGGGTTGACCACAGCTATGCGTCTCATCGCCTGCCGGACAGTGCAAGATGATTGGAGCACCCTCAATACTTTCAAGTTTCGCTATCAGTGCTGTGACAAGCCTGACTTCTCCCTAACGGAATAGCAACTATTCTGCAGAGCCAATGGACGTTATGGAAGCAGCAACTGGTGACGTCATTTTAGATACAATCCTAGCAAATGGTATACATTCAACTACTTCGCGGCCCTACTAGAATGGAAGAAAGTGTATCTTATCAGTCTCCCGCACTCACAAACTGGGTATCCATATATCTCGGCCGTTAGAAAGCCATAAATCATATCAGCCATGGTCCCCAAATCATTAACAATACCAAACGCCGCGAACAAACTCCAACGCAAAGGCAATGTCCTAAGAATCCTCTGATTGCCTTAGAAACGTCTGCGTACCCTCTCTGCGAGCGCAACCTCCTCTTCGCTCTCCTCTTCCACCGGTGCTGGTGTTCTTCGTTCGCGTGCACGGTGTGCTTTCCTTCTCCTGTTGTTGCTGACATTGCTGGCTGAGTCGTCAGGCCCAATCTCGCTCCTCAGATCATCGACGCCTTCATCAGGGTCGCGCATGTTGGCTGGCGTGTCCGTTCTGACTTCGATACCACCTATACCAGCGCCCCTACGTTGCTGTGCCACCATTGACAAAGCTGCCGCGCGCTCGCGAAGACGACGACGTACGCCCTCGGCTTGGTTGTGAAGCTGTTCAAATGCGTCTTCCATGGCCTCCATACCAAGATAAATCTCTCGCTCGATTTCGGCAAGCACGGCAATTTCGGTCTCTTCGTCGATCTGCACAGGGGCTCCACCGGGCGGGCGGACAGATCCAGGGCGGGCAGATCCCGGTCGTGAGTACGGACTTGGACTAAAGTTGCCGTACCGGTTGGGTGGTACTGGCGATGCAAACCGTTGCGGTCCATCAATGGGTCGGCCTGCTCTTGACCCGGTTCTGGGAGGCGTCGTATTCATATCAGGCATGTCCTCGACGCCAGACCAAAGGAAGCCGTCGAAGCGTCCAGAAACCAGAATTTCCCATTCGTGTTTGGTGACAGCTGCCAAGGTAGCAAGCATGTTGTGCATGTTTGGATGGCGGATAAGATACATGACCACTAACTGGTCGCGCGGTGGAGTATAGAGTCGGTATAAACGCTGCAGTGCCAGACCGGCTTTTGCCAGGTACGGTGGTGTGCCGCTGTCCGGCTTTTGTGTACGGGGATTCGGGAGCTTTTCCAATCCCCATAACAGTGCATAGAAGAGCGGTCGTTGAGGCTGTTCTAGGCGAGTGAGCATGATGAAGGTCAAAGTTTCGTCATCGGCATCTTCGGGGACACCGTCTTGTTGGTCTGATAGCCACGACTGAACTGCAACTTTGGTCTTCTTCGACTGCTTCTCGTAGTGCTCGCGATACTGTTCGGGTACATCAACATCGATGCGTTGACATGGTGCTTCCAGATCAGACGATATGCCTAGTCCAGGTCCAGGACCTTCCTCATAAGGTGGCCAAGTCGGCAATTCACAGCGTCCAGAGACCAGTTCCAAGATTTCTCCCCAGTTGACACCAGCAGAATCTTCCACGACCGATTGCTCAAAGCACATCATACATTGGCAATGCTCTGAAGATATGTTCCGAGCAAAAACGTTTTCGAGACGATCAAGAAGACGCCGTGCAACCGAACGATAACCGGTGGCTACCGCTAGCGATCCGCTTGTGTCCATGACGGTATTGTAACTGTTAAGAACGTTCTGTAGGGGTTTGAAAAAAGATCGGACATCGTGCGCTTGTGCTCCAGATAGCCTCGGTGTCGTGTATTGAGAATAAGCAGAGGCTGGTACTCCATCGATAGCGGCCAGTAGACTTCGTGGGATCGCCTTGGCTAGACCGCCATTCTGAAGTAGGTAGTCGACTCGAGGGGCTTCCATCATGGCTGGAGGTGGTGGTGGAGGCGGTGGTGGGGTCATGGGCGACTGAGCGTAGCTTGAGTCTACCGATTGTGTACGCGACATGGGGTCTGCCATGACCTCGATCACAGGTGGTCCATCCTTAGCAGAAGACACAACAGAGGGAAGGACCGAGTGCTGGGTCGGTGTCCGTGGTGATGAATCGTTTACAGAGGATGGCGAGACATCAGAGCGCGGCGGTGATTGACTCCGACGATAGTGAGAGTTGCGGTCTTGCAGCACTGAAGTTGCTTCTGAGTCGAGTGTATATTCCGAGGGTGCTCTCGTCTTCATTTTGACAGGTGTTGACGTTCTGCCAGGGGTTGACGTCCTACCTGGAGGCCGTACGTTCGATGGGCTCACGGTTCTCGTTCTCGTCGTTGGTGGAGGCGACTTGGCGCGAATAGTGCTGGGCTGCGATCCGGTGGTGGACGTAAGGTCGGTGCCGTCGAAAGTGTCCTCGTCTCTGATGCTGGAGCGTGACGCGACCCGCGGGCCCGCCGTGGAAGTCATGCGCGTACCGCTATCTACGCTTTGGCGACCTTCCTCCATTTCTCTTGCAATCACGTCTGGGTCCCTCCTTCGCATGCTGTTTGCACTGGCCGCCTTCCTAAGATCCGCGCCTGTAGTTGCTGTGAGCGGGGGGCTTGGTGGTGCCCGCGGCGGTGGTGGGGGTGGTGCTCGGTTGGGTGGATGCGGTGCGACTGGTCGCTCATCGTCCCTTCCTGGCGATGTTTCGCCATCTGTGGCATCCGGCGTCAAGGTTGATTTCCTCTTCTCTACGCCATCCCGGGAGTATATGCTCTCTTTTGCGTATGTCTTGGAATGCGACGGATAGGGTAAACTAATCCGCGAAGTGTTCTCGGAGCCCAACGAGCCGCGGCGTCCCATCTCGGGCACAACTGCCATCTTGTGTGATGATTTGGAGACCTGCGACGATGTCAAAGTTGATGTCGACGTCGAGTTGCGCACGCGTTCGGTCGACTGACGCCGCGACGGTGGGTTCTCAGTGTCGTCTTCCTTGGAAGCCGACGAGCGGGTCTTGCGAGACCTGCTGCTCTTATGGCGCTCCCGGTCGCGATCTCTGTCCTTGTCCTTGGTGCGAGGGGTACTGCGCTCGCGGTCCGGGTCCTTCTTGCTCCGGCGGCGATGCGAATCTGACATGGTGAAGAGGCGGCGTGGACCTCCTCGTTGGTGTTACTGTGGGCCGAGAGGCAGGACAGGCTTCTGCGGGTGGGATCACCAGCGCGGCTGTGGGCAGCTTCGATTGGGCGTGAAAGGCGGGCACTTCGCGCGGTTGCGCCTATCAGGAGAGCAGCTCGCCATCCATCTACACAAATCAGGGCAGGGTGCGGTGAGGGGCTTCACTGTCTTGGGTGTGTTGTAGGGGGAGTTTTGGGTAGTACTCTGACGTGTAGCACCCAAGTGGAGAAAGGCTCGGGACTGGGCGCGCAGTGTTGCAGCAGTTTAGCCCTATTGTTGGCGGGCCATTCTTAGCTCATGCCTAGCCGCAAGGGTCCCTCTTACCCACCACACCACCATTACCACTTCTGCAACACCATGGCAACGACGGTCTTTTTTTCAAACTTTCCGAAAAGACAATTCTCTCGCAACTCGAAGCAGCAGTGACTTTCTTCATTTTTTCCCGCCAACTTTGCCCATTGTGCTACCCGCGCTGCTAGGAACATGCTGGGCGCGTGGCTTCACACGCTTCGCTGGCATGGCAGCTCACGTCACTGACCGAACATGTGCCCGTCATCACTCACTGGCGCAGAGAATCTTGTAGCAATGGAACACTGATATAACACGAACTAGTCTAATATACATGTATGAATGATAGCAACCACGGAACAAACTAAGGAAAATGCCAAACATTGGGAGTAATCTTAGCATGGGGTATCATTGTAACATGCTCGTCGTGATCCCTGACGTATGTTGATCCATGTAGAAGCCTGAAATCTCGTCTGTTACTCAATCTTGGGTTTTGTACTCCGTATAACGCCGCCGTTATCCTTTCCTCCAACGCCTGGATCGTATTGCAAAGACCGCACCGAGCAGAAAAGGCACTAGAACCCTTACCACCAGAACCATCTTGTACTATTGGCCTTGCTGATGGGCCTGCGTGTTATTAACATGCTGCTGAGCCAATTGGGCCCGGAGCGTTGTGATCTCATTTTGCAGTGTGGCAATCTTGTCGTTGTGTTCCTTCTCCATTCGTGCCATGCGAGCTTCTATCTCGCGGACGTACTGCCATACATCGACCTGGTTACCCATGACTTCACGCATGCTGCTGCCACTACCACCATGGCTGGACATGCTGCCCGGCTGCGAGCTGCTTCCAGGGGCTGCCATAGTCTGATGTTGGAGCATACTGGGACCATTGCTTTTTCCGCCTTGAGAGCCCTGTTTAGGGGCATAGGGCTAAGACCGGGTAGAGAGGGCAGATGGGGACCGTTGCTTGTACTGGGCGGGGCCAGGCCAACGGGAGGGGTTCCCCTCCCGCGAGCATAGTTCTGCTGCTGGTGCATGTGATGCGACAGGCTGGGAGACCGTGAGCCAGGGAGACTGCTTTCGGGCGCACCCAAACGATGCTGCTCCTGCTGGCCTGGCGACAATGGCCTTGGGCTTTCCGTCATACCACCCTGGGCGAAGACATTGGATTGGGTGTTTGCATTCTGAATCGACGAGATGCTGGTAGGAGCTGCTTTGGGCGAGACGTCAGTCGGCTGCGCAGAAGACCCTGGGTAATAGGGGCGCAAGTTGTTCTGGCTACTCGAGCTTCGGTTCGCAGCAATAGGCGGATAAGTGCTGGAATGGTGAGAATACGAACCTTGGGTAGAGTTCCCAGTGTTTTGTCTCTTACGCGCCGGCTCACTGACGCGCCGACTGCCATCTTCGTCTTCGTCACCCTCTCCATCAGGCTCGCCAGTATAGATGACACCATCCATGCCTTCGTCACCTTTATCCCCGAGATCGTCATCCATGCCGAAGCTAGAGCGACGGCCCGCACAGCCACCCTGACCCTTATTGTGTCGCGCAAGCGCATCGCCACGTGCAAATCTGCGACCACACTTGTAGCACGTGTGTGGACGCTCACCAGTATGCAGTTTCGTGTGGCGTTTCAAATCATGCAAACGACGGAAACGCGCCTGACAGGTGGGGCACTCATAAGGCTTTTCTTGGCTATGGGTTAGTAGATGGCTCTTGAGATTGTGGTGGCGAGTAAAGTCAGTTGAGCAATATGGGCATTTGTGACGCTTTGTGGAAGGCGATTTGGGCGTGTTTTGACCGTATCCCGGAAGACTCATTTGGCGAGCCGGGGCGCGTGGGTCTGGCTCCGGAGGCAATGGCCCAGGGAATGTGAAGGCGCGGTTGCCCGGGTTATCTCCAGGGTTTGGGGCGATGAGCTGGTGGTGATGCTGGTGATGGTGCTGGGGTGGTTGTTGCTGGGGCGCGCCCTCGCGACCTGTATTACTGGTTGAGGCACCCTCCGCAGCAGAAGCACCCGGCGCGTTCGGCGCGTCACCATCGCCAAAACTCGAGAGGCTGACTGGGCTCGTCTGCATGTTGTCGCCTGTGACGTTGATCTGCTCGGGAATGGTGATGAGCGGCTTCGTCGTCCTGTCGGCCTTGTTGTTTGGCGATGCCGACTGTTGTGGAGCGTCCGAAGGGTGGCTTATCGGCTGGACGCTGCCATTCAGGCTTTGCAGCGCGGCGACAGCGGGATTAGGGCTCATCTGTCGCGCAGACTGCTCGCGGAAGCGGCGCTCATCAGCCATGGCAGCGGCTCCGGTGAGCGGCTGCGGCGAGAGTCGCGGTGAAAGACCGCCAGGCGACTTTGTGAGATGGGTTCCAAAGGTTGCTCCGCCGTGAGAGTTGCGCGCGGCGGATCCTGGGGTA
This sequence comes from Alternaria atra, assembly GCF_907166805.1. Taxonomy (NCBI): domain Eukaryota; kingdom Fungi; phylum Ascomycota; class Dothideomycetes; order Pleosporales; family Pleosporaceae; genus Alternaria; species Alternaria atra. The sequence continues at coordinate 3,363,010 of NW_025091326.1, read as the reverse complement.
TTGGGCCCATTGTGAGTGGTAAATGGGCCGGTAGGCGTCGGCGTGATTGCTCGCGTCGAGGCAGCCATGATGTGGTGTGGCGAGACAGTTCCGTGAGCGTGTCTTGATACTCAGGTTAGCATGTCTTGTTTCTTTCAGAGGATAGCACGCGCGCCACCCGTTCCGACAATGCGGAGGGTGTTGGTGTGCATGGATCGCTCGTCTAACCTTTGTATTGATGCGGCCGCTGGGGAGCGCGCAGATGACGGTCCTCTACCAACACTCCAGATAAACTTGGGCTGTGGAAAGCGCCAGCTTCGCAATTGATCACGGTTAGATTGCTCTCATGTGCCCTCGGTCGCAAATTGCGGCTCGGGCCAAGGCGATCTGCTGGCTGGTTTCCGAGCAGAGGAAGACCAAGAAACGCGCAAGCAGGGCGGCTGCGCAAAAAAGAGACCTTGGAGACGGGGGAGCGCAGCGCTGCAGTGGCTTCAGTCGCCGGATGGGGGCGTGGCTGTGGGCGATATGGTGGACCGACAGCAGACGAGGGGTCTTCAGTCGGCACGATGTGCGACGTGCAGACGGACGTGGGAGAATAATGGCGATGCTTGACGTGGTGCAACTAGGCCGTCGCAGGGTCGTAGGGTGCAGGTCGTCTGGTAGTCAAGGTGCCGATGACGAGGGACCCGTTGAAGCACCTGGGCAGTCTTGTGGCTGATGGTTCCAGTCCAGGCTAAGTAAGCAGGCAGGAGAGTGCGTGCGTTTAGGGACGGCGAATCTTGCAAGAGCTGAGCAAAAATCACGGGATCTGGCTGCAACGGCCCTTCTATGGGAAGTGGCTAACGTGCGATGGGCGCGCGATAAGTGCAGACGACTTGTAGGTGACAAGAAGGCAGTTTGGCGATGGATTTCGGCAGCAGACAAGAGACAGCCTCAGAGCTGCGCGGCGGCTTGAACGGAACAACGCAAGCCTTTTGGGGCTGTGTATCGCGGCGGCCAACCACGTTTCACTCAAACGGCCCACTGCTAAACATCCAAGAAGTTGCCCTCCAAACAACCACGTCGCAACACGAGACACGTCGACGCCACACCTCTCTCGAGTCGAGTCTCATGGCCAGCTTCCATCGCCAAATCGAGGCCTGCCAGGAAAACTCTGCGATGGCGACTCCGACTCTGCGCGAACAGCTGAGCTGAGCCTGCCAATCCCACCAAGACTGTGTCAGGCTAGACAAGACAACGAGCATTGAGCCGGTGTGGTGGCGCAGCCCATCCTGCATGTATCGCTCTCGAGAATTACAAGCCTACCCGTTCTTGCCGGTACACCAAAGCAGCCGAGTGCTGCTCCATGCAGACGACTGGCCGTCAGAGCACGCCGATCTATGCCCTCCAGGCTGAAGTAATCAGCGCTACATCGGCCAGAGCGACTAGAGTCAGCCACTGCCAAACTCATCGCCTCAACTTTCCAGTGGTTCTACCAACGGTGCCCCTCTGTTCAGCCACTGTAACCTGCGTCATTTCTGACCAGACCTTGTTTGCCATGTGCACCGCGCCTTATTTGCTCGGTACTACCACCAAGGATCCATGCATCGAAAAGCGCGGTATCGATCGTCAGGCACAGTGCGGCTTTTATACTCGCCCGCAACGCAAAACAGGTTATCGTGACCAAACTTCACCGTTGATGGTATTCTAATCAGTAATACTGTGTAATTGTCACTGCAAATCTTTCCACGCATTTGCTCTCAAACAAGGCAGGGGTGGCCCACATCTGTCAAAAAGCAAGCAATCATCACTACGCCACAGACGCCACACGATCATCTCGCCACACTTTACCATTGCGAACAAGACATGTCGACGAGATTCGCCGGATCGTCCTTACTACTTACCTTCCTCTTTCACGGGATCAACATCAGATATTTGCCACTCAGACATCAACAAAGCTAGCATGATTGCCATTACTGGTCTTGAAAGGGGTGAGATCGATCTCGTTCACAACCAGACACATTGGGCGTGCTCATCCGTCGTCGAAGAACAAGAACAACTACGTTGACCTTTAACGACCATACCTTCTTACGGAACCGTCGATTTTCTTCTCCTTCGTACAACTCGCTTCGTACGTTCCAAGCTCATAGCGCAAGGGGTACGTCAAGGTGAGTATCAAAGCAGTCGAAATGATCAGACTGAAGCTCGCATGCAGAGGAGACCTCAAGCCTTGAATATTAGCAAGTACTGAGATAGTCGAGATGGTTAGAATCATCCCCAGCGTACTGTCTCATGAAATGAACCCAATAACTTCCCAAGTCTTTCATTGCTAGGTTTGTAGCTTCGTCGTTCTTCGTTATGAAACGGGCCTTCGTTGCTTGATACACCAGTGAATCAATTAAGCTAAACCAAGCAAGATTGCTACGCTGCAGACTGTAATTGATTGTCTTACAGTTTGCCATTCCCAAACTGATGTTACAAACAGTAGCGGAATAACACGTCGGCATGTCAATCTTCCGTCAAGCTACTTATTACAATTGAGTTGACCAGATCGCCCATTCTCCCATTCATGCTACGATCCTTGACAGCCGTAACCGCAACACATAGTGTTTCTGTTCGATGGTCTGTAGCAAAGACGATGATATAAATGACACAATTACCACGTCCACAACAAACCCCATTTTTCACCTGCGATGTGTGTGCTGATGATAAGCCCATAACACAGTATGTCCAACTCGATTCAGAATCGTAGGAAACCTCAACGCCAATCCTATTCAAATACCAGTCCCACCTCGTTCCTGGACAAGACGGCGATGGCGGCGTATGTATCGCATGTATCGAGAGCCATATACTCTTCCAACTCAGCTACCACGGTCCAGTCCACATCACACGTATCTTTCAATACGATGATATGGTGGCAGACTTCAACGATACTAGATGGAAGAAGCTCGCGAAAGCATTTCCACCGAGAGTTTACACGAAAAGTATGACCAGCAAGTATTCCAGGAGTGGTTGAGGCACGAAATCAAGTGCATGTGTCCGGATGATTGTGAAACAACTGGAATGATGTTGGTACCAAGTGAGACGCCTGGATACCCTTAGGTCGTATGCATAGCGTGTCAAAGCCGCTTTTGTGCGAGATATGTGTTTCTATTGCTCGAATTGCGAGGGCCATGGTCTGACCCTAAGGTAGACTATAGTGGGTAGCACGAGACCTTGTGGGTGCTCACCTATACTGAAAAAGACGATTATATTTCCCAGATGACGGCAAGATGACTGCGCTATGCTGAACGTATTACTGACCGCCTTACCAGTTGGCTACCTCTCCAATAGCGGCTAACACATTACAGGAACACCTTATTTCTTCCCATATAACTCTACTAAACTTGACAGTACCGTATTTCAGCGACCATATGGCCTCAACTAAAGTTTGCGTCGCTAACCACACTGCAAAGACGACACTGTCATCGGCAGCCTAGCAGATAGCTGCGAGTTGAAAGATGATAGATTCGTAGCCATTAGACTCTCGCAAATCATAGTCGCTGTAGGTTGATTCTTGCCGCTACCAGGTGCAACTGTTATGCAGTTTAGTACTGAGCATGTCTTGCAGTCCGTGTGGTTTGTACTAGTGTTGATGGAATAGACACGGTTAACACAAAAAAACTGCCAAGCTGTGAGACAGGAGGTAATTGAAGTTGCTTGAAGTTACTGTTCCTCCACAATTATCAGTCACCAGCTCACGCATATATAAAGCACAGTCGTTAAGATAGAACATCGGTGTTAGCAAGCACGGGTTATTTTCGACGTACTCACTACTACTCTGATGTTCGACGTGTGGATTTGTTTCTGGTAGATAGCTGACTCTGATGCAAGCTGTATAGATGAGTTGAAGGTGAGTACTCCATCCGACAGCAAATGCTAGCTGCCCAGGCCCCGGTGGCTATTTCTCATCACGCGACCCACCATTGAGATGACTGTGCTCATTGAGAGCGGGTATAATAGAATGTTTTGCACGCCTACCGTACCCGTAGACTTTCATAAAGATTGTGCATACTGTGCAGCAACCCACAACATCAACATACGTGGTGTCCCACACCTCCGCATCCGTCAACTGGTGGAAACGGGTGTTGGGTTTAGCTCAGATCTCGGAACTGTGTACAGCCGAGAGTGCACAGATTCATCCTCATTCCAAGCGAGCAGCTATGATCATACCGTCTTACGTGAAGTTGTTCGAGCTGTGGGTAAACGCTGTCCAGCCCCATCCCTGGCACCAGCCACAGATGACTGAAGGATGGAGCTGGACGCCATGTAATTGCGATGTCTTGGGGAGTTTGTAGAAAATTCGCTCTTTCGAGTCCACTGTGAAGTTGGAAACGTAAGGCCCCACATCGCGGCTGGAAAGCCTCGAATTGCTGATCATAGTGCCAGACATGCTCCGAGCATCCGCGGTACGCTGCCGCTGGACGTGACCCGTTTGCAACGTCCCGTATTCGCAAAGAAGCCGTCAAAGACCCCTGTAATAAGGCCGACCAAAACTCCACTCTTATCAAGTTGCGGGGACGACTGCAGGGCGGTGGAATCGGTCCGTAATCCTTCGAGCAGTATTTGTCAAGAACAAGAGTATCGCAAGCTAGTAGTGCGAGCGCGAAGAAGTAGACGGTCTAAGGCATCCGATCTTTCTCTTAGCGGCTCATGTTACCTACTGGCGAGCATACCGTACGTTTCGCAAGACTACGCGATAACGGTAGGTAAAGCGAAACATCACCAAGAATGTCATTGTTGGTTTCGCAAACACTTCCAGGTCAGAGGCGGGCTTCTACGACTTGAAGTCCGGGGTCTTCGCGTGTTGAAAATATACGCGACATCCATGGATGTTTTTGGGGTCCAGGTTGGTTTCGGATCCAGGTGCGGCAGAGCCGGGCCTTGGGGACAGCATCAGGAAGGTCGCGAGCTACACCGAGCAAAGCGAAACTGAATCTATAATTGCACTTCGCTCCCTCGACAAGGAAGGGCAACGGGCCATGATATCGACAGTGCAGGATTGCAGAGCGGTCAGCGCATACTTGAGCCACGCGTGGCTGGTAAGATCTGACAAATGAGGTGAAGGTATGCGGGTCTAGCTCGCCCGACCAGGCTTAGTGAGCGTTGAGCCGACCGCAATTCCATTTCACAGTAGCCCTGGACCGCCACTGCTAGCTCCATCTCTATACCGACCCCACGCTTTCGACATCGCTGGCAGACAGTATGAGGCTTTCGCTCTTGTGTTTCTGTCATTCTTCTCATGATGCCCCACTCAGACATGACTCGGGACATTGCAGCGCTCGCTCACCCTTGACCACCATGTCCTTGTGTCGTACATCAAGCTGGGTCATACCAAAAAAAAGCGTGCAGCATAATCACTATACCACTTGTCGTAATGAAGCCCTCAGCGAATAGGACTGCGCAAGGAGTTCTTAGCCAAGAGCTGGAATGCGATGTCAAGAAGGTAGCCTGATACCAGGACACTTCAGGAGCACGAGGCTGATGTGCTTGCACGCTATTACTGCCTTTGGAAGGACTAAGCGTTGTTGGTGCAACTCGACCCGAGAGAGCGTTTAAGACACTTCAGCCCAACGACAAGGCTACAGCGATGCGGTCATCCCGGGCCCCGCTGCGACGCATGCAGGTACTGCGTCGAGTAGACCCCTAACCTCCTTTGGAAATTGCATTTCTACTGTATACGGACGCACCAATGGTAGTCACTTAGGGTATTTGTTATAGCATACTAATGCGTGAGCCTAAGAACAATTGAGCTTTCGTTCCGCTGCGGGTCTTGGTCCAGGTATTTGTGTACAGTCACTGAACCTCGAATGCTATGTCATAACGGATGGGCTGAGCTGATACAAAAGAGTAAGCGTCAAGAGTGGTTAGCCCTGTATAACTTCTCACTAGGTATCATGGGCAATCCTTCGCAGTACCGTCTCAAAAGTTCAGCCGCGCCCTTTTCGCATATCCTCCCTTTACATCACCGTCATAATTGCACTCACAGACCCCGCTGCTTCAAGGCCTCCAGCTTCCAAAGGCTTGGTTCGAGTATGCTAGTATCTTGGATCATTCGACGTGCTCCTCCTCCAAACACTCCGTCTTGCGGCTGATCAATGGATCCCTCAATATCACATAACAATAGAAATACTGGCTATGCACCCGCCTACTAGATTGATGTCATATCTCATTCGACATTCTTCCAGGCCTACACCACATTACTACTACTCAACAAGGAGCAACTTTCTCTCCATCTCTTGGCTCGTCACCAGGTACCTGTTCCGAGAAAAAGAGAAAGCTGCAGGTCGGCCATAATCCAAAGCACAACCCTCATCGATACCACCTGGGCAGCTTCAAGAGCTATAGACTGGAGTCATGTCTCAGGGTCAGCAATCCAGTCCCAACCAGCCCGCCTCATCCAAGGGTGGCTCATCCGTCGCTGCCGAGTCTCCGGAAGCAAGATCAGACGACTGGTCCGACATCAAAGACCCTAACGAAAGGCGAAAAATCCAGAACAAACTTGCTCAAAGAAGATTCCGTAAGTAGCACAAAGTATAACAATCAGCGGAATTCCGCTGACACATACAAGGCGACAAGATCAAGGAGCAGAAAGAGGAAACTGAGCGCCACGTGGAGAACCAACGACAGGCTGGAAGCTCATACGCATCGCCAGAGCCAGAGAACATCGATACAAGCCAATCACTTTCGGGACTACCGTGGGGTGGCATTTCAATGAAGCATATAGTAGAGAAAGGGAAGAGTAAGGAGCAGAGCTCGCAACGAAATTCTCGCGAGAGTTCTATACATGAAGGCGCATCTTATACTGGAGGAAGCCACTCATGATTCACGTACAAAGCAAGACATGGTATGAATGTGTGATTCTGGTAACTACTAGTACATGTCTATTAAAACGTCATACTATGCTATCATGGTGTCCTACTCTCGTACTGCTCGTGAATAGACTTTCATGATATCATACATTTCTTGCATAATACACCCCTTATAGAATGTTACGCCGTTTTCGCAACCATTCGTTGTGAGTTTCATGAACATCAGGCAATTGTGTTGACCTGTCTTCTCTCCTTTGCCATTTGTTTGGCAGCACGTTCGAGGTTTTTCCGAAGACTTGCCTTTGTGCTCTCCATGCCTTGGAAGACGTGCGCATGGTCGGTTTTGTGTAGCTGAAGCAGAGTGTTGAGTACATGCTCGCCATCCTGCGCGTACGTCTCCGCAATGTCAGTCACACTAGCCTCGTTGTCAGTGATGTGTCGCATGACCCGCTTTGAAGTACGTATCATCAGTTCATGTAGATCGCGTTGATGCGGCTGCAGACTCGCTTCCCACTCCATCTCTTCAGCTTGCGAGCGTGGTAGGGGTGGATCAGTCAATGGCTCGGGCGCAGCGGACGTTGAGCTATGACTACTAGAGGAGCCTGGGCGTGGCGGGGAGGAGCGAAAGTTTACTGGTGAAGCGATGAGTTCATTGTCAGCCTGCTGATCGCCATCGCCATCGCCATCGCCGACGAGAGTATCATCTTCAAGATTTGTATGGTCTTGGTTAGGTGCCTGCTCGATAGGTGGGTCATCAACCACTTGCTGATTCTTCTCAGTGATCTGCTGCGGGTATTTCATGGCTTGCTGAGTCTCCTCAATCGAGTTTCGCAGGACGTCAGTGGGTTGCTGACCAGCTCGAATAGTTGGCTGAGTAAAGTCGACAATTTGCTGGTCGGGGACCAAAATCGGTTGAGTGACATCGTTTTCTGCGGCAATTTCATTACGAAGCAGTGATGGCGTTATTTTCGTCTCTTTAGACAGCGTTGTGGACGCATTTGGCATGTCGCAATGCTCTGTGTACTCGCCTACATCGCTGTTATCTTGTTGAAGGACTAGTTCAAGTTTTTGCTGCGTCTTCGTATTTGGCACCGGACGAGATGACCGCTTCGCCCGGTTCCTGATATCTGGAATCTGTTGCGATATAACATCGACGTCTTTTGTGAATGTGCGGGGACTTGGATTTTTAGGAAGCGTGCACGAGTTGTTCGCATCAATCTCAGGAAGATATGGCTTCTTCTTTTCCCGAGGCATCTTCTGTGGATGTGGCTGATTCGCTGCTATTGAAGCTTCGGCTTTTGATGTGCTAGAATTTACGATTGCGACAGGCATGCGGTCTGAAACGCCAGCGTTCAGGCTAGCATCTTCGTTCGTCGATTCTTCACCAGTCAGACGGCGTATGAACGATGTAGCCTTCTTGCCAGCGGACCTCCGGCTGAAAGGATCGCTTTTTGGGCCCTCTGCCAGTCACCAGTCTTCTTCTCGGAAGCTACGTCGTTGCAATCCGCGTGGCCAGAAATCGCTGTCGATTCCGCATTTGGTGACGCGGGGGTAGGCTTGCTGTTGCTAGAGAGTATTGCGGTCTCAACAAGAACCTCGTGCCATTCGTTGCTGTCTTCGAATTCGTCGGCTACGGGTGGTGGTGAGGATGCCATGTACTGCAAAGCATCGTCATCAAAACGCCTTCGTGCTTCCATGGGGGTTTTTGGCCGTGATAGTGCTTCTACGAGCTTCTTGTTTGGCTTCGTAGGGGTCGAAGGAGTTTGGGCAATTCTTGCTGGTAGTGTTGGCTTCTTGAATGAGAGATCAGAGACGTTTGTGGGTCTTTGACTTCCCAGGAGCCCTCCGATCAAGGTGTGCTGCAATGGCAAGACGGGCGATAATGACTTCGGTGGCTCCGTAAGCGGATTTGTTTGACCCTGCTGTTTTGGACCGGTTGCATTCGACTTCACACCTTTACTCGGCTGTATGTGAGGCCTCTTTGTCGGTTTGCTCTCAGCCGTAGTGTCTGGTGCTGCTTTACGTTTGGGATTGGTCTTCTTCTTTGACTTTGTCTGAGTTGGTATGAAGTCTTCGTCGTCATCTGTCGTGTGTTTGATGTGCGATATGCGTGCCCTCGACTTGCTCTCGGTTGCTTTCTTGCCTGGGGCAGCCTTTGAGCCCTGCGATTTCTTTCGCGGTGATGAAGTAACACTTGGAGTACCTGAAGCATCTGTGTGAGCATCTTCTATATCTATGTCGAAGTCCTTAGATTCCGCATCAGCTTCTGCGTTGAGCTTCTTGAAAATCTTGTGTTTTGCGGCCTGAGATACACGAGGTAACTTCCCTTTGGTGTGTGTTGTGCGTTTCGATGTTGTCGATTGATGCTGTGGCTGGAGTTCTTGAAGTGCCTGCGAACCAGCTCGAGGAGTTCGTGCACGCGATCGCAGAGAAATTGAATCGCTGCTTTTCTTGGTAGTGGCGTGCTCCGTTCGACGCGGCTGGGAGCCACTTCGGAGCGACCGTCTTACGTTTGAACATCGGATAGAAGGCGAGCTCGCATCAACAGGCAAGTTACGAGACGTATTCGGGTGGTGCGTATGCAGTTTCTTATGAGCTTTAATGCAACTCTCCCACTCTAACGCGTCCTCCGAATGTTTGAACATCAGCGACATGTCAGTCGCGACGCGTTGGGCGGAGTTCAGACGGTAGCTCCATGGGTTTGATTTGAGTGTCATGATGAGGTCCCACGGTTCGTGCTCTGTATGTTGTGTCTGCGAATCGTGCAGTGTCGATGGCTCTAAACGTGTGCTCAAGATGTGCTCGATTGGTATCTCTACAAAATGGCACTCTTTGAGGTACTCGTCAGGCGCGATGATGGTCATCACTTCGCCCTCGATAAGGGCAACAGGGAAAGCGGTGGTTGACTCCCGCCATCTGAATTCATCCGAGGCGAGGAGCGAGACTAAGTACGTGATTGATGGCTCACTAGTCGGTTTCGTGAGTGCCAGATCGCTCAGAGCGTCGAGAGAGATTTGAAAGTTATGCATCCATCTCGCATCGGCTTTGAGCGGAAAAGTTGGCGCGCCGTGTCTGACCTTCTCCGATGACCAGAAGCTACTGTATTCGATGCCTTGCTCCAATGCCTGCCGTATGATAATTCCAGTGACAATCTTAGTCTGCTCTTGTTCCGTACCGCTCAAGACGATGGCACCCAAGTTGTGTAATAGGTGTGACCTTGTAAAGTGTGCAGCCACCTTTGGCTTTTCCAGCATGCCTGCAAGCGCGATGCCAATCCATCGCCGCCGTACGACGGACAAATTGGTATTGCAAAAAGTCTCGAGATAGTTTTCTGCAACGGAAGGAAGAGTCGGTCCACTGAAGTCGCGTGCAGAGATAAGTTTGTAGAGGTGTGAATTGGACGCGTCGTCGTCGGACTGCTGGATAGCCGCTTCAAGCGAAATCGAGGTCATTACAATAAGAGGAGGTAGAAAAAAAATGAAACTGGAATCTTTCGCCCCATGTGAACAGGACCGAGAGGTGATTGATGTTGAAAATGTGAGCAAAGCGTACTTGAGAAAGTGAGAGCGCGGTAGGGGCTGGTATGGAAGTCGCGTCCCAATGGCGTTTGACGTCACAGTTGCAGGCGCGCGCGAGTTTCGCGTGGCATGGTTTGAAACCACAAAGACCATCATCCAACCATCATGACTTGCTCCTTTCCATCAAAAGAAAGCGCTGCAACTAAAGAAGAACGCTGGGAACAACCAAGGAGGGGATAAGAAAATAACCAGACGATTTCGACCTTTCGTCTCTGCTCGGCACGGCTTTCCAACGCCCACCGACCTGCAGCTGCATAAGCCTAACCACTATAACACTCATTTTTCTAATCGCTATTACTGTCGGGTTGCTCACAAGATCGCGAGATGAAAATGCGATGCAGAGGCGACTGGTTGGAAGTATTGCAGCGAAGGGACAGAATAAGCCGGAAGAACGGCTTCCTTCCCAAGCGAATGCGCTTTGAACGCGTAGAGACCGTACCTAGGCGACCTAAAGACACAACACCCTACCTTTCAAAACGATGCAGGCTTCTTGAAGTATGGCTCGCTGCGACACAATAGCTTTTGAGTCTGCGGCTATTAACCTCTGCATCTCACAATCTTCCCACTGAAGACAGATGTGGCCTGTCACAGCTGACTCCGGTCTATGCGAGCCTCGTATGTATGAGCTGTTGCAGGGGTTCGGTCCTCCGCACATGCAACCACGCCGCAACTGTGGCTAGTAGCTTATAGTCAGACGGAGGACGGACAGCTGTCCCTAATCTCAACAAAAACATGGTTGATGATAAGAGTAGCCGGATTGTAGGCGATAGCACAACCTCCAGCGTACCTATCGTGCCAAATATCAGCTCGAATCGATTGCATGTCATCATTGCTGGACTATGGCTTTGTCTTTTCTTGTCAGCTTTGGACACCACCATCGTCACGACCGCGCTCATCAAGATCTCGAGCGACTTCGACGCTCTTGAGCAAGCAACATGGCTCATTACCGCGTATCTACTAACCTATAACTGTGAGACTCCTCTATTTCTCCATTTCACAAGGCTGACAACATAGCGTTCTTGATGATCACAGCCAAACTGAGCGACGTCTGGGGCCTCAAGAGCCTGCTCTTGCTTTGCGCGTCGGTGTTCCTGATATTCTCCATGGCTTGCGGTGGGGCGCAGACAATGACCCAGCTTATCGTCTTCCGCGCCTTCCAAGGTATTGGAGGATCCGGTCTTTACAGCTTGACGTTCGTGTGCATCATGAAGATGATTGTACCCGAGAAGATTGGCTTCTACTCTGGTGTTATAAGCTCGGTATTTGCTTTGGCAAACCTGCTAGGACCTTTACTTGGTGGAATCATCGCTGATCGGGCAAGTTGGAGATGGATTTTCTTCATGAAGTATGCAAAGCGCAAGCCATCAAGCTACGTAAGCTGACTCGCGGTAGTGGTCCCATCATCGGTATCGCAATGGCAATGCTATTCTTCTCGATGCCTGCATTTGACGACGGTAGAACGAATCTACAGCGGATACAGCAGCTGGATATCTACGGAGGCATCTTGTCGGTCTGTTGGCATATACCACTCATCTTTGCCTTTCAGGAGGTCGGAGTGTCACACTCGTGGGGTAGTGGCATTGTCATCGGACCGTTGGTAGCTGGGATTGCTCTCATGGTGCTTTTTGGCTTGTATGAGTTTTGGATAACGTCTCGGGAGCAAAGAGCTGCCATCTTTCCCATACATTTTCTTCGAAATACGCCCATGGCATTGACTTTGTTGTGAGTTCGGAATCCTCCAACCAGGATCTGCTGACGATAGAATAGAAGCCAGTTCCTCCTGGGATCCGCCTTTTACGTCGTTTTCGTCCAGCTCCCTCAACGCTTCCAAGGAGTGAACTTCACAAGCGCTGAGCGTGCCGGCATCCTACTGCTTCCGGCGACCGTTGTCACCCCAATTGGCGCCATGGCATCTGGACTAGCAGTGAAGAAGGCACCAGTTGAGATTATTTTGGTTTGTTCAACCGCAATTGTATGTGTCGGGACTGGGCTTCTTGGTAGTTTACCAACGTATTCCCGCCTATGGCCAGGACTATATGGTTACGAGATCATCGCTGGTATTGCTTTGGGTCTTGCAAGTCCTCCATATTTTGTGCTCGTCGCTACCTCGATCCAAGAAAAGGACATTGCTGTCGGTACTGGCGCACTTAACATGGTACGCACACTCGGAGGCTGCGTCGCCGTCGCTATCTGCTCCGCAATACATCGCGAGCACTTGGATAAAAAACTATCCGATTTCTTGAGTCCCGAGGAAATCCGCGGGATGCAAAGTTCGACGTCGACGATTGCGCGATTACCGGCCGATGTGAGAGATCGAGTTGGTATCGTTTTTGGTGGTAGTTGTAAGTGCCCGTTACTTGCAGATGTGGGTATACATGACATGCTAACTAGTCTGTACGTATTAGACAATAGGCAGTTCCAAGTCACGTTGGCCTTTACTGGACTCAATGTAGTTGTCGCAGTCATCTTGGCCATGGTGAGAAAGAGATCAGGCTTATTTGGTCTAACACCTAAGAGGAAAGAAGGAAACGAGTTCATGGAGGCTAAAGATGGCCATGGTGAGGCCGCAGCGCCAAATCAAGAGACTTCCGGAAAGCAGCTTCCTAAAGTTGCAACTATATGCAGGCTGGATGATAATGCGAGCTCGTGCCTCAAAACATGATGACAAGCATTTCATAGCATATCCACATTTTCGGTCACGAGCTGTTGTGTGGATACTACGTATGTACACTGGTGGCACCAGGCTCAAACATTTAGCGATTTCGGCACTGCCGCAGTAGTGAAGTTGGCAAGATGCAACAACTGGATGAGCGTCGAGCCCTGTGTGAATCTCTTTCCAAAGGTGTGATTATTTCTCCCACCCGAAGGAACAAAACATTTCAACTCAGTTTCGAAAATCGCTTAAGCCCACAAGGGTTATTACTGGCAGATAAGCACTTGCTAGTGTCTAAGTAAGCAACGTCACAAGCGCAGGCTTGTGTGGAAGCTTAGCCGTCCCCGCATCTTGATCCCCGCACACGTTGCAACGCCCTTCGTGCTTGAATGCTCGGCATATAACGCCCCAATCCTCGGCATCGATGATGCTGCGCCGTTGAGATCTACAACTTGTATCTGAATCGTCGTATACGGAGGAGGAGGCAGATTCAAAATGGTATCTGTGTGTTGTATTGTATCTTCTGGAATTACTACCAGTAGCGTGGGGTATGAACAGTGGGTCACGAACGACACAAGCCTCTTTGTCACAACACAGCTCTGTCCCAACGTTAATGAATGGTCCCAACGACACGGTAGTTATGTTGGGCATCTTCGAAAGACATGTAATCATATAACCATATACCCATGAGAACGACACTTCGCTGCTACTTCTGAATACCGACACTCCGCGGGAGAAGTTCCCATTGTTGATAGACAAGGGATCGGCAAACGCTAGGAAGTGTGTGGTGGGGATTGCATGCTGGAGAAAAGCATACCAGTCACTGCCAATGCCGTCATCGGAATATGATTATCATGACTGGACTAGGTGATAGGCGGCTCAATAGCCTCGGGATGATGATATCCCAGCCGCCTCTCCAGTGGTTCGGGTGGCCGTGACGTTCTTAAGGGACAGTCTCTCGCTGATCGAGGGGTAGTTTTGGGCAAGCAATTTCCCAGTTCCATGGTCGAGACACTGACTTGTGCTTCTTCGGACCGCGATTGTTAACGTTTCTGCGCTCAGCCTCTTTGCGCTCTCGAAATCTACCAACTAGAGTTGACGGCAAGGTTTAAACAAGCCTTGGTATTTTACAAGCTACTAGCTTACAGTGTGGCTACATCCGTCTACATGGCCTCTGCAATAGAACGGCCAATGGGCACGTCGAGCGAGGAAGAGAAGACGATAGGTGAAGAGCATCTCGAAGTAGCAAAACATGTTCACACCATCGAGAACCTACCTGATCCCGACGCTGGTCTCAGCGAAGAAGAGCCGCCGCGCACGTAAGTTATCTACCTATTGAACTAAAACCCTCCATTATGAACAGAGCTAACAAGATACCTACTAGGACAAAGCCCTTCTCCGCAAACTCGACCTCCGACTAATCCCATGGCTCTCCTTCCTCTACCTCATCTCCTTCCTGGACCGCACAAATATCGGTAACGCCAAAGTTGACGGCCTGCAAGAAGACCTCAACATGACGAACAGCCAGTACAACTCCAGTCTAACAATCTTCTTCGTCAGTTACTCAGTGTTTGAGCCACTGACGAATGTGCTCTTGAAGAAGTTACGACCAAGTATCTTCTTGCCGCTAATTATGATTTGGTGGGGAATTTGTATGACGTGCATGGGTTTAGTGCATAACTATGCCGGTTTGATGACTGCAGTAAGTGGGCCTTCTCGTTAACGGTGTGGTTTTGCGATTGAGTTGGCTGATGAAATATCTGTAGCGCTGGTGGCTTGGGTGCGCTGAAGCAGGGCTTTTCCCAGGTGTAAACTACTATCTGAGTTGTTGGTATAAACGATCCGAATTCGGCATCCGAGCTGCTATCTTCTTCTCGGCTGCAGCGCTGGCTGGTAGTTTCGGTGGATTGCTAGCAGCTGGCATTGCGCAAATGGGAGGTGTAGGGGGAAAACCAGGTTGGGCGTGGATTTTCGTAAGTAACCTATATTCCCCTCTCTTCATTGTGCCAACATGTTTGCTGACAATACTCTACAGATCCTCGAAGGTCTCGCCACCATTTTCGTAGGAATAGCAAGTTACTGGATGGTCCATGACTTCCCTGCCGAAGCCACATTCCTTTCTCCTGACGACCGAGCTCGCGTCCTCCGCCGTCTACGGGCAGACAAGCAGGCCTCGGCTGCGCACGAAGACTTCCAAATAAAGTACTTTTGGCAATCGCTCAAGGATTGGAAGACACTCATGTTCAGTATCATCTACATGGGCGCCGACGGGTCTCTTTACGCCTTCAGTCTTTTCTTACCAAGTATTCTTGCTGGCATGGGCTATACCTCGACAACGGCGAATCTGCTTTCTGTACCTCCGTATGCGGTTGCAGCTGTCGTGACAGTGTTGGTCGGTTATATCGCCGATCGTACGCAGCAGAGGGGGTACTGCAACATGGGAGTTTCGCTTTTCGGTATTGTGGGGTTTGCTATGCTTCTTGGTTCCGGAAATCCCAACGTTCAATACGCTGGTACTTTCTTGGGAGCAATCGGCATCTATCGTGAGTCTTCCCTTATCTCTCCAACCACACTTCCTTCTTGAGTCTAACACCCTCATCTAGCAACGATAGCAAACACGATATCCTGGGCGGCCAACAATGTCGAAGGCGTGTACAAGCGCGGCGTCACCCTTGGTTGTGTGATTGGCTGGGGCAACATCAACGGCGTTGTTTCTTCGAACATCTACCGCAGTAGGGATAAGCCACGCTACTTTCTCGGCCACGGTGTTGTATTGGCGTATTTGACGTTGTGGCTGTTGGGTGGCAGTATCGTGACGCGGTTCCTGCTCGCGTGGGAAAATAAGAAGAGGAGACAAGGAGCAAGGGATGTGTGGATTGAGGGAAAGAGTGAAAAAGAGATTGAGGAGATGGGAGATCAGAGGCCGGATTTCTTATATACTCTTTGAGATATTAGGGGCCCAGGTTTGGGTAGAACATAGAAGGGGGAAGTGTAGGTAGGTCGCAATCGACCTTTTTTTCTTCTCTCGCTACATCGTCTACACGACATGTTGTTTAAATTGACGTTGTTTTCCATTGACTCAGGTTTGCCGTGTTCTTTGAGTGAGGAAATTGCAAAAATGGTAAATTGGACTGCTCGGTTACTTGTGGTATCTGAGAGACGACGCTAGGGCCTCTGGAACAGTCAATAACAGTGTATGTTCGCAAGCTTTTAACCGATGCGCCCATGAAATCGAATACATGTCGTAATAGTAACGCCGCCCAATGCAAGTCGTTTTGAAAGTCTTCACCCCACTGACGCAACCGTCAAGTGCTCGAGCTTACGCACCAGTCTTTCGAGACTTGACGCTGTTCGCTCGTTCCTTCCTCTCATTGCGCCTGATTCTTTCTTTACGTTCTTTCCGACTATCCGCCCTCGCGTCGTGAGCCGTACCTGTCTTGGCTTCCTTCTTCTCGTCAACCTCGACCAGCCAGTCATTCTCACCCTCCTTGTTCTTGCCCTTGTAACCCCATTTGGGCACCCACTCGCCAGAAGCCTCGTCGTATACAAGCTTGCCGTCGCGCTTCTTGTCCTTGATACCCTTCTTAGCAGCGAACTTCTCCCATTTAGTCTTCTCTGCGGCTGCAGGAATAGGCTTTTCGCGGGGTAGAGGTGTTGTTGGCGCGGGGAGTACGAGGTGTACGCCCTCTGAGTTTGACTTGATTTCGCAGGTAGAGAGAAGCTGGTTGATGAGGGCCTGTGCGGCATCGCGGGCAGTTGCAGCGAGAGTGGCTTCGTCGGCGCTGGCAGGGACTGGGTTCGGGTCGTTTGCGAGCAGGTTTCCCAAGTCAAAGGTAAAAGGCGTGGGCTTGTTCACAGTGATGGGTCTTTGTTGAGTCAGCAAAGGTGAAGTAGAGGACAAAGCAAGTATGCGACGTACAGTCGGCTTGAGATGGTCGAGTCTGCGACGGAAGCTGCGCCGTTGGTATTGACGTCCATGGCGCCTCCGTTGATTTCGTCGACGAGCTGGGAATGCGTGGGCGAAGCTGCACCTAGCGCGACACCGCCGTCCATTTCTGTGTCTGACATTTTGAGTAGTTGGAGTGGTTTTGGTAGAATTTCACTTTGCGCGCCTGCCAAAAGTTCAGAATAAATTTCGAGTCCGTGCACGAGCGGCGGACCTCCGAGGCTCTGACCATCACAGAATTCGTCTCTAGCATCTCCAATTCGCCCATTGCGGAGGGTCAGAGCCTCGATTACCCGTCATGCCGCCTTCAACATGCCTCCGGAGCCTCTCTCAACTGTCGCTCGATGCCGGCGCCCATAGTTGTGTCACCCCGCGCATGCTACGCCCACAGATAGCCTGCTTTTCTACATCGTCCGCCCGCTATGCTGTCGTACCTAAGAAGAAGGGCATGACCGCCGCCCCAAAAAGGGTGTCAAGTCCCTCAACACGAAGAAGGGCAGGGGAGCAGCAGCAGGCGACTCGGGCAAGCGGCCAGCACAGGGAGAGCGGAAAGCCCAACGCAAGCGCATCGTTCTAAGCAACGACAACGCATTAGAAGTTTCCTCGCTCCGGGACCTCAGCAAGGACAATGTTCTTAGCGAGCAAAACGAGGGCAAGGTCATGGGCCTACCGCAAGAGAATGTAGTGGATGCGCTGCGAGCCGTCGAGGCATTCAAGACAACCCAGGGATGGAGTCTGTTTAGACGACCGGCAGTGTTGATGAGGAAGGAGGCGATTGAACTCGCGAGACTATTCAAAGAGGCAGAGAGCTCCAAGAAGACATTACGACGGATCTTGTCTGGACAAAGAATGAGCGGGAAGAGCACATTGTTGCTTCAGGGTCTGACTATGGGTTTTCTGCGGGATTGGTTTGTGATTAACCTCCCAGAAGGTACGGATTGTGATTTTAGGACAGAAGGATTGCACTGACAGCTTTCAGCCCAAGATATCGTCAACGCTCACACAGATTATGCACCCCTTCCCAACTCGGATCCGATGCAGTACACCCAAGATACATACACGGCGAACCTTCTCCAGCAGATCCTCATGTCCAACGGAGCATTCCTCACGGCGACCAAACTTAGCACACAGCCCGAACTCCCTCTCCCGCTTCCTGCAGGTGCTACACTGAAAGAGCTGGCTGCACTTGGCATGGCCAACCCTGAGGCATCATGGCCCGTCTTTGTTGCGCTATGGAATGAGCTGTCTTTACCCGGTCGTCCACCTATTTTGCTTGCAGTCGACGGTCTATCGCACATCATGCGCCACTCGGAGTACATGTCTGCGGAAGTGAAGCCCATTCACGCCCACGACCTGACTCTTGTCCGCCATTTCGTAGATCATCTTTCAGGCCAAAGGAAACTACCCAATGGCGGTGTGGTGCTCGGCGCAACATCACGATCCAACGCACCCACCTCACCAGCGATGGATCACTGCATCGAAGCAGCCGAAGCCCGTCAAAAGGGTGCAGACAAGCTACCACAATGGAATCCCTACAAGGACGTAGACGTACGCGTCATGGAGGCTCTCAAGGGCCTCCACAGCGACTCCAAGGAATTTGATATTATCAACGTCGGCGGGCTGAGCAAGGAAGAGGCCCGATCGATCATGGAGTACTATGCTGAAAGCGGCATGTTACGACACCAAGTTAACGAGGGCTTCGTGACGGAGAAGTGGAGCTTGGCAGGTATGGGGAACATTGGCGAGCTGGAGAAGGCCAGTGTGCGGATGCGGTTGTAGGTGTACTATACTGTATCACGAAATGTAAATCACGTGTAGCAATGTCAAGTATCGTTTGGTCTTGCTAGTTGTAGAGGTACATGCAAGCCAGCAGCCTTTCCCATGGCTCCTATCCATACCATCAGATACTCATCCGCTGTAATGTTTCTGTCAATAGAGGCCTCCATCACCTCGGCCGTCTGACACGGATGAATAAAAAACACAGGTCTGTTGGTAGCCGGGTGGTCCTAGGAAGATCAGTTTGGTACCATGCATGCGGTCACTCGTCTCACAGTGATGGTGATGGCTCCAATAACACCAACGTTCTCTGTCTGGGCCTTGAACTGCGGCGGGACTAGATACTCGTACAACGTAGTCATTGTCGGCGGATACCGGTGTTGAGAGTCACGAATGCTGATATACAGGACAGGCACACGGTAGACGTGTGATAAGACGACATCGTAGTTTACAACCGCCTGGGGTACTACAGTGTCGTGAAGGGCCTCCTACCTGGGTTGAGCTCTTGTCGGCAGATCTTGGGCACCAACCCACCTCATCATGCTCTACCACCTCATCCTGTTCAGTAGCGTCTCGATCATGCACCGCAGGTGATGCTGCAGGGCGCGGCAGATGTGTGGTAATGTTGAGATATACGGTCCCATTTCGGTGGATCTTCTCCACGGATAGCCAGCCTTCCTGCACGCTACCCTCGAGCTGGAAGCGCCGCTGCATGGCATCGCAGGCGCGCTCAAACTCAGCTTCGTCGAGATGAGGAAAAGCGGATATCATGTTCCTCGGTGATGTTTCTTCACGCTGAGTAATATGGAATACAGGAATGTCATAGGATGACTGGAGTGAAATGTATGGGTACACAGCTTCGCGACAAAGCAACTGTGTACAGTCAGCCGGTGGGTTGCTCCGAGCCACTCAAGCAAGGCCGCGGTCTCGCCACGCGCAAATCGGCAGGGGTGGGACGCGACTTCCCCGGCTCCAGGGCTTGGCTGCCTGGAAGGTCGTCTCAATCTCGAGGCAGCTGAGCGGTCTTTCAATCTCAGTCGAGCTTAGCGGCCCAGACTCTCCGCCCTTACTACTCGTTTCCATCGTTTGCAACACTATGCTGCCTACCTAGACACTGGAAATACACGCGCCCGCATTGACCCGTCTCCGTCGAAACTCGACTGCTCGCCGTTGTTGTCCAAGATGCCGGCGCAAACTGAGAAAAGTCAGCTAAAGCGAAATCGCGTATGTCGCCGTTGTACAAGCCCGATATGTGTGAATAGGATGGGCGCTGACGCTTCAATTGCTGTAGTACTCCCAGGGCGAAGAAGCTGAGCCCAAAAGGACTCGCCACTCGCGCTTGTCGCCGCCTCCCCATGGTCGTCTTAAGCAGGGACCGTTGCCTTCGCCCGTTACCCACAAGGAATCCACCGGAGACGCTTCGGAGGGCTACAAAGAAGGCACAGAGAGCCCCCCACCTGGCAAGCCAAGCCAAGCAAAGGGTGGTCTTTCATCGCCCCCATCCGATACGCAGCCCTTTTCGCAGTTCGTCTACCCACCCGAGAGCCGGACGTACGCCGTAGAAAATGAGGAGGACGAAAAGGTTTGGGGCTATCTAGTGCCTATGGAAGGCCAGGCCGAGGATGTCCTAGTCTTGCGCAAGCGAGAGGCATGCCCCGTTCCTACCGCACTCGTTGGCAAGACGGATGGTAAGGAGCGTGTAAGCAAGGACGAGTACAAAGGCCAGGAGGAAAACTACGAGAATGAGAAGCAGGAGCGAGGTGTTCCCTCCGGTGGTTACCTTATCGGTCGTCACAGAGAGTGCGGTAAGTCACGGTAACGTAATTGTTCGTAGGAGCGCTTCCCTGACGATGCCACAGATCGAGTTCTTAACTCACCGACCGTCTCAAACCGTCACTGTGTGTTCTTCATGGAGAAGAAGGGCGGCGATACCGTTGCCGTGGTCGAAGACTTGTCTGGCAACGGCACATTTGTCAATGATACTTTCGTCGGACGAAACAAACGGCGGGAATTGCGCGAAGGCGACGAAATTGCCATTCTGGACCAAGCCCGCTACGTCTTCAGATACCCGTTGAAGCGCAATACCCACCGATTCCGACAGCAATACACCATGCAGGAACAATTAGGCAAAGGACACTTCGCTTCAGTGTACCTTGCCGCGGAAAAGTCGTCAGGTGTACGGTATGCCGTGAAGAAGTTTGAGAAGCGCACTGGTCCAGGTGAAAAGTCAAAGGTCGAGGGTCTACAGCAGGAAATTGCCGTGTTGATGAGCGTCAGCCACCCGGCACTGCTCTGTCTCAAGGACACCTTTGATGAAGATGATGGCGTCTACCTTGTTCTCGAGTTGGCGACTGAAGGAGAGCTGTTCAACTGGATCGTCATGAAACAGAAGTTGACTGAGGTGGAGGCGCGTAAGGTGTTTGTGCAATTGTTCCAAGCGGTCAAGTACCTGGTAAGTGTTCGAATTTCTGCGTGGTTCCTTGCTAACGGTTACTAGCATGAGCGCAATATTGTTCACAGAGACATCAAGCCCGAGAACATCCTGCTCACAGACAAGGAACTGTCTATCAAGCTGGCCGATTTTGGTCTTGCTAAAATCATTGGCGAGGAGTCATTTACGACTACACTATGCGGAACTCCATCGTGTATGTTGCTTTGCTACAATGCGTGATGGTGTGCTAATGCTTTTCAGATGTCGCACCTGAGATTCTGGAAAACTCTAACCATCGACGTTACACCAAGGGTGTCGATGTTTGGTCATTAGGAGTTGTACTGTACATTTGCCTGTGTGGCTTTCCGCCATTCTCAGACGAGCTGTACAGCGCGGAGAATCCATACACGCTATCTCAGCAAATCAAGATGGGCCGTTTCGATTATCCGTCACCGTACTGGGACTCTGTCGGCGACCCTGCACTAGATCTCATCGACCGCATGCTCACGGTCGATGTTGAGCAGCGAATAACGATTGATCAATGCTTGGAGCACCCGTGGACTACGCAAGACAAGATAAGCGTCACTGACAGCACAGATGGTCTTACGGGCGCCATCTCTAAGCTCGACTTCTCCAAGCGCAAGGTGCAACGAGAGCGTACCATGCTCAGCAGCATCAACGACATCAAGGTTTCTCGCGTCATCAAGGGTACCGAAGGCCAAGATCCAGTCAAGGTCTACGAGAAGAATGGAGTTGAGAAGGGCACAAAGATGAACGGCAGGACTCATGGCGTGGCCGAGGTGAGGCCTGCCGATGAGCGACACCCCGAGGAGTTTGTTGAGATGGGTGGTAAGGGCGACCAGACGCTGTATTCTGAAGAGGAGGATGGTTCCCGCTATGCGACTGACCAAAGTCTTGCATCTGCACAGAGTAAAGGGCAAGTTGGCTAAGATGGCACTGGGAGACGATGTGGTGTTTCTTTGATGTTTCAGGCGGGGCGTCTGGCGTACTCGAGGCGTTCTAGTTGGCTGGAGTTCTACGGCAGTACAGGCGGACGTGTAAAATAATGCGTTAACAGCAAGCACACGTTCTGCGGTCTGGGTCTTTTTACACAGCATAGCGTAGTAAAGAGTAAATCTTGCACCATAATCATGTCTGCTTTAGGTTGTGGATGAGGTGATGTGCCCCTTGGGCCAATGACACGACGCAGTGTACGATGACAGCAATCTGGTTCATATGGTCTGTCAGTGGTGCCATTCTCTCCTATGAGCGGGTGCGCTAAGATCCGCACGCCGTCCCTGCCAAGCCCTCGATACCGACGATCCAGTCGGATACCGCCCTGTACGGCAAAGGGGACTCATTCGTATGATTGGATAGCCTGGCCCATGCGCGCCCTCAACCTGTGGGAAATTTATTGAGGCGCGTTCCCCGTCAACGTTGCCCTTCGACAACACCTTCACTTCTGTTGTTGCTTCTTGTCGCGCATTATGGGTCTCCTCGCCAATGTTGCCGGCCCCGTGGGCAACTTTACCTCCAACTCGTCCACGCCCGTCGTCGCCGCCGCCGGCTTCGCCTCCTTTATCCTGCTCGCCATCGTTCTCAATGTCTTGAAGCAGCTGTTGCTCAAGAACCCCAACGAGCCGCCTCTGGTCTTCCACTGGCTGCCCGTGATTGGCAATACCGTCACATATGGCATGGACCCGTATGCGTTCTTCTTTGCCGCTCAGAAGAAGGTGTGTAGGAGATGCAATTGCACAGTTGAACATGACTGACTGGAAGTAGTATGGCAATGTCTTCACCTTCATTCTCCTCGGTCGCAAGATGACTGTGTGCCTGGATACCACTGGCAACAACTTCATCCTCAATGGAAAGATCAAGGACGTCAATGCCGAGGAGATCTACTCCCCACTCACCACACCCGTTTTCGGCAAGGACGTTGTATATGACTGCCCCAACTCAAAGCTCATGGAGCAGAAGAAGGTGCGCATTGTTCATTCTCTTAACTGCCAAATGCTAACGCCAAAACAGTTCGTCAAGTACGGTCTCACACAAGACGCTCTCCGCTCCTACGTTACCCTCATCACACAAGAATGCGAAGACTTCATGAAGCGCCACGAGACTTTCAAGGGACAAAAGGGTACATTCAACGTCCCCAAGGTCATGGCCGAACTCACCATCTACACCGCCTCTCGTTCGCTCCAGGGCGAGGAGATCCGCAGGTCGTTCGATTCCAGGTTCGCTGAGCTATACCACGACCTCGACATGGGCTTCTCACCCGTCAACTTCATGTTGTCTTGGGCCCCGCTTCCTCACAATCGCGCACGCGACAACGCACGAGAGACGATGATTAAGCTATACTCTGAACTCGTTCGCAAGAGGAGATCGGGTGCGGCCAAGAAGGACTCACACGACATGATCTGGCATCTGATGGACTGCAAGTACAAGGACGGCACACCAGTTCCTGAGCACGAGATTGCCGGAATTATGATTGCGCTGCTCATGGCTGGTCAACACTCTTCCTCATCGACCATCTCATGGATCCTGCTCCGCTTGGCACAGAACTCACACCTGGTAGAGGAACTCCTCGCTGAGCAGAAGTCTGCTCTTGGTGAGGATCTCCCAGAAATTACTTTCGAAGACCTCCAGAAGCTACCTCTCCACGCTCAAGTCGTCAAGGAAACCCTTCGTATCCATGCCCCGATCCACTCAATCATGCGCAAGGTCAAGCAACCCCTCGTCGTCGACGGCACCAACTATGTCGTACCCACCTCGCACACTCTTATGTCTTCGCCTGGTTTCTCCGCTCTGCTCGATACCCACTTTGTCAATCCCGCTGTCTGGGACCCGCACCGCTGGGACCCCGAGCACCAACAATACGACGAGGAGCGCGACGATGCCGATCAAGAAAAGATTGATTATGGTTGGGGTGTCGTTTCCAAGGGAACAAACTCTCCTTACCTGCCTTTCGGCGCTGGAAGGCATCGCTGCATCGGTGAGCAGTTTGCTTACCTTCAACTGCAGACTATTCTCGTAGCATTTGTGCGCGAGTTCAAGCTGAGGAATGTGGGTGGCAGCAAGGACATTGTTGGCACCGACTACTCGAGTTTGTTCTCCAGGCCGTTGGCTCCTGGTATCGTCGAATGGGAGAGGAGGCAGTAGAAGTTGTAGTGACTTCTCTTCTTTTTCTCCTCTTATAACGCACTAGGGGTCTTAATGATTGGCGGATGTAGATATTGGGGTTTTTCAGGCATGATGTATTGGGTTCTGTTCATACTGATATAGACTTTGGGATTAGTAACTTAGTTAATACCTTAGAGTATGTGAGAAAAGATGTAATGAAGATAACATAATAGTATCGTATACGTTTAAAGGTGTAACATGTTGTTAAAGTTGATTGCGGATAAGGCCGACTTGGTTCCATGTTGGTATAGCCGAGGAGATGTCATAACCTTCCGGTAGGTCTAGCGGAACTTGGGGTACATGCATCATCATTCGACCATTACTCAAACACGCGTTGTCGGGCTCACCACAACATACCCATTCCTATAATTACCTTCTTCCTACCGATCTATCAAATTGTCTACGGTAACAGTAAAATACACAAGAAAAGAGTTTCAAAGTCGGGATTCTACCAGCACTATCGGAAGACGCAATTTTGTGCAACACAGAGCGAAGTACACGTAAACACGGGTTCAAAAAAAGTAGAGGCTATTGAAAGTAGAGAGGAAGAAGATATGGACGACATCCAAAGATTAAAAGAAGATTACCCATGGATTCAAACGCCGCTAGTGGTGGGTGCGCCGATGCGACTAATCGCTTTGGCGGACATGGCTGTTGAAGTATCCAAAGCCGGTAAGTCATATGAGAAACGAGCACTATTTCATTGCTGTTCTTCCTCTCTTTTTGCGGTGAGAATTACATTAGATACATGTACAAAGCTTTTTCCCTCTCTCTCTTTCTTCTCGCGCTCCAGTACACGTAACTAGTCCGTTATCATACTCACAAACTCACACAGGCGGAATTGGTTTCATAGGCGCAGGAACAGATGTCTCGGATCTAGCGTCTCATATTGGCCACGCGAAGGAACTACTCAAAAGTACTACATTGCAGAAGCAAAATGGTATCTTGCCCATCGGCATTGGGTTCATCAATTGGGGCGCGAATCTCGAAATGGCTATCCCCATCATCGCACAACACCGGCCAGCAGCAGTATGGTTCTTTGCTCCTTCCTCCACAGCCTCACTTGTACAATGGGCAGAAAAAAGCAGAGCTGCATCTCCAGAAACAAAGATCTGGGTACAAGTGGGTAGTGTCCAAGAAGCTGTCGAAGCGGTAAAACAAGTACAACCAGATGTGCTCGTCGTGCAAGGAACAGATGCAGGAGGTCACGGCCTGGTAAAAGGAGCAAGTATAGTAACCTTGCTACCAGAAGTCAACGACACCATCGATGCGTGTTTGCAGAAAGAAGACCACACTCGACAAAAACCTGTGCTCCTAGCCGCAGGAGGAATATCCGATTCTCGCACCTTCGCCGCTGCCCTCACCCTTGGCGCCTCGGGCTGTATCCTAGGGACGCGTCTCCTTGCTACGCCAGAAGCCAATATAACTCAGGGTTACCGTTCCGCCGTCCTGCGCACCACTGACGGCGGACAGAGCACCGTCCGCACCAAAGTCTACGATTCTCTGCGTGGCACAAATTGGGCTGAGACACACAATGCGCGTGGGATTATTACTCAGAGCTATGTGGATGCGGTGGACAAGGGGATGAGTCAGGAGGAAAATACGAGGTTGTATAAGGAGGAGATGGGCAAGGGTGATGAGGGGTGGAGAGAGCATGGGGGAGAATGACGGCATATGCGGGGAGTGGAGTGGGGTTGGTTAAGGAGGTTATGCCAGCTGGGGACGTGGTTAGAGAGGTTAGGGGTGGGGTTGTGGATGTGTTGGAGGAGGTGAGGAGGAGGGCGAGATTGTAGTATGTTCGTGTGAGGATGAAATTTGACTTCTGATGCAGCCTATCTGGTGTTTTATATGCTGTTATGTGATATGTGAATTCGTGAGATGGAGATGTGATTCATCAGGATAGCGAAACTTTTACATATGTATACATGTATGTTTACTGCTCATGTCTCTTTTGGAACAAATGAAAACACAAAGTGGGCTGAGATGAGAAGGTGCGAAGATGGAATCATCGCTGAAATATATTGACATATAATGAAAACAGAAGAGTATGTATCTACTCCTCGCTCAATCACCTTCGACATCTGCCGCTCACGTAATCCCGAGGCCGAGGTGTTCCTTCCTGTTTCCCCTGTGCTCTTTGATGCGGTCCGTACATTGCTACGCCAGATCAATCTCCAGCTTGATGTTTGGCTTGTGTCATGCGAGCTATGCAGTCTGCAAGACGCCGTGGCCCTTTGGACTGAATTACAAAGCCTTGGTGGCCCGGTATCTGCCCGTCTTGAGGTTGAATGCGCGCTGGTCCTTCAACCAACGTCTGTAACCAGCAACGCTGCCAATCTTCTCGCCGTAGTAATCCGGGGGTGGATTCGCCAATGAAGACGCTGTGGGATCAACGCGGTGGCGCTTGATACGGTTAAAGAAGGCCGAATCTTTCTACACCAAACAGTATCAGTATTCGACATGTCAACTCGATGCAAATCCATGGGATTTCAACTTACCCGCGTGAACTCGCCAAGCACACCCCTATAAGCCAGATTGAAAACCTGGTTGCCGAAAATAGGTCCAATGAGCCATCCGACAGCCATCATGCCCAAGGTACTCAGTCCCATGAGCATGAATGGGTCGAAACCACCAAGTTGGGCTGAGAGCGTGGCGTCATAGCCATTGTTAATCATGGTGGTGAGACCAAATAGGTCACGCCCACTGCGCCGACTCCAGAGCAAGCCTGGCCGATTCTCCGGCGCGTGCGGCGTAGGGCGAAGAAGGCGTTCCATGTGAGTTGGGGTTGTGCGCTGGGCGAGTTGTTGGCAACGGGCTGTGCGGGGGCAGTCGATGCATGTCGTACTATCAGCCTGCTGGGAAATGTGGTACGAGGGGTGGTGGTCGGGCTGTTGCGCGGTTGTTGCTGGAGCTTGTTTGGTCGTGTGCATGTGGAGAAAGAGGATGCTGCGGCCGTGGACGAGGGAGCGAGTATCGCAGGCGGGAAGCGGTTGGCAAAGGCCCTCGCTGGGCACAGTGCACTTCGTGTGAGCATGTTGGGTGTGTCTCGGACGACGGTGGGGCAGCGTCGGTGAGGTCGCAAAGGTCTTTGGCTGCTCCGCGAACTTTCCGTTTGGATGTCAATAGCTGCAGATTGCGGGCCTTGGCGATTGCGGAGAAGCGTCCTGCACTGTAGTCGTCGATGGAAATTGCTCTGCGGATTGTGTATTGCAAAAACAACAACAATCAGTGCAACTCCTGATTCGGAGGATTTCGCGCCTGCGCTTAACGTTGGCGAGACGTCATTTCTTCTTCTTGCCCAGATGCTGCTGACTCATCCGTCCAGCCATGTTCTCCACCCTCTGGGTCAGGATGATCTTCCGTGGAACATCTACATTGTACATCTCTTAATCATCATAATGACTCGATGGGAACAACTCGATCTGCATCTCCAATGTTCATCACTTCTACCGAGTGCAAGCGATGTGTAGTACAACCTTCAAGGGAGCCATACGGAAGCTGGCAACGAGACAAAGAAAAAGAATGTATCCACTGTGTCTACGATGGAGTTTCGAGACCTTCGTCTAGTTGCTCAGTACTTGCTCTATTGAACCTTGCCAAGGACAATCCTATGGGTCGTGTCTGCAACTGCACGTTCATCTAACATGCAATATCTACCCTTGTCTCAGTGCCACGGAAACATTACGAGCGCACAGCCCATCCTTGTCCAATGCATGCATGTTCCATTTCTCATACTCGCCCAACCTGCTTGAGAAACTTGACCTAGGCTTGGGGTTGTGCTTGGGTCTTGTCAACGGCTGCAGAAGCTTTCTTGTGAACTTGGCGTAAAATCCGAACCACGAGAACACCATAAACCTGCAAGACACTCAGGTTTCCATCATGGGTGCTCGCCCACAGTCTCAGTCTCAGTCTCCGAGCATGGAGCATGCGTATGTCCCTGGTCAATAACCAATACACTGACCCTGCATGGGATTGTCGAAAAGTATATCAACAAGGTGGCATTATGGTTGAAGTAGGCCAAGGAGAAAGTAAATAAACTCGACCTTCACTGTTCCTCTACAGCTACCCACCGTCAACCGCCTACACTCAAGTACTGGTTATGCCGTCAGCCCGCCCTCGACCAACCTCACTCACCATACCTACTGCATCGACAGCTCTATGGCGCACCATCCGCCCCCCTACTCCTCGGCGCGCAACCTACCCATTGATGTCGGCGTTGGTCATCTCCGATGACGAAGCTCCTCCGTTCCAGTCTTATCCTACTGGGATCCAGACACACCGTCACCATTCGCATCTATCCGCTCACAAGTCTCGCCGAGCTCACCAACAAATCCGTACCTTGCTCCGCCAGAATTCTCAACAAACCAACAGTACCTTTTCCCAAAGGCAACACCTCTTTTACCCGCGTCCCCTCTATCCATGTTTGATAGTCCGATATCGCCAACGGCACTCACATTTCTCCGTACGCCCACGCCCATCCCAACCAGGACGACGTTTCTCTCACCAGCTTCTCATCTTCCAACCACCTCTCCACTCCCAACTCCAAGCTTCCTGTTCCCGTGGACACCAACTCCTTGCCCTGGACGGAAGAGAAAGGTTTCTGTGTACGACATTGTAAGGGATATCGCAGAGAGGAAAGGTAGCATGGCTAGTATTGTGAGAACGCGGGAAATGATGAGGTTAGAGTTCTATCAATCGTTGTTCCTGACGGGACAGAAGGAGTTGAATGAATATACAGGTGATGAGAAAAAGAAAGGAAAGAGGAATAGGTGGACAATGAGAGGAATGTGGAAACGGCTGGTTGGTGGTAGAGACGGCCGACAAGTCGATAGGGAGAGTAATATAGTACTGGGTGGAGGACGTATAGGGATATCTAGGCTTCAAGACCAAGTCTTCCGAGACTGATCTTTGCCTGACAGCTTATTGCGTTATGTAAAATGAGCGTTAGGCCATATGGATGTGTAGAATATACGGTATCTCGGGTCCGACGGACTGGCGATAGTTGCTGAGCTCTCAGTTCAATACGAAGTCAAAAGTAGACTGTAAACTTTCCAGGATTCGAATGACGTATACCTAGAGGGTTCATTGGCGTGGATGTAGAGAATGGTGGTAGATAGTGGCAACGCAACGTCGTCGTGCTAGCGAAGCGTGTGTTAGAACCACAGCAGACTTGGAAGACGATCGACCTAGGAATCTCAAAAGATGTCATTCTTTCCGATGCGCAAATCAGACTGTGGGAGGTGTCATGACGGATGGAATAGCGATAACCTATGGTGCATCAATGACGTATAAGCTTGCCATCCCGTTGGACGAGTTTATGGTTGGTGGCTGTAGCGCAAACTCGATAGGCTGCTGGCACCGAGTTGTTAGTACGATAAACCATCTTCAAAAGAAGTAGTGTGATTGATGAGCATCGTTGGACAGGTTAGTTGCGACAGGATCATTATGCGCAAAATTCTGGGTCCATCGTGATAAAGGCGTGTAAATGCGCATACAGGCCTCATCCTCGGCGATATTGCTTGAGAAACCGCCAACTCGGTGCAAGCGGCATGTCGTACTGGGTACCACGGCCGCTTATGCGGCGAGAGAATCGGTCAGACTTCTCGCGTAAGGCACACTGTGGTCAGAACGCAGTAGGCTGATTTTGCTCGAAGTACGGGTTATACCGTTGTGACATTCGCGGCTGGTGACGAATACCATGAGGAACGTCACTCTCCGTAGCCGTGGTGTGGCATGAGGTTATCTGGCATCCAGGTCCAAGTGGATGCCAGTGGGTGACAGTGGATCCTAGGGTGGTCCCAGACGCGGATCGAAGCACCCCAACATACGAAGCTCAGACAGCTGGTTATCAGTGGAGCAGCGCTAATAGCGAACAACCGAGCGTTTGCAATTTGAATTTGACAATATTGCGATAGAGGATTCTGGTGGACCCTTCATCCTGCGGGCCTGTGTATGGTCGCCAGGCTGCCGGATCATGGTGTTGTGATTGACCTGTCGACTGGTCCGATATGGGACGTTCCAAGACACTGAAGAAATTCCAAGCAAACTTGGCAACATATGAGCTAAGGCCATTGGGGAAGCAGATGAGCGGGGTCTCGTAATTGGCCGCAATTCCTGGGGCAAAAATTGTGGTTTTTTCGGGCATCAGCACGGTGGGTCTGGGTGCCGTTGCCGGTTAGATGGGTACGTTTGCAATCAAGTGTCAAAGACGCGCGACGTCGCACCTCTTAAGCAAAGGATTCGGTAGTATCCTCCCCCACGCGTTGATAACGTTGTTCTCGAACGGGATGGTGGAGCGCAAAAGGGTCCAGATATCGAGGCAACTGAAACGAGCGAGGGATTGTCGTGCCAGGATGCGAAGTTAGATGGGGCAATGTAACACAATGCTGCCGTACTCATTACGCCCGACAAGACAGCACACGCCGTAATCACGAGCGCTTGGCCATGCCTATTCGCGGTATTCGCAATGGCAGGACTGCAGCGCCTCGCAGCGCCACCGATGGAGTGGTTGACAAACAGTATTGTTGGAGAGGCATCGCGTCTCGGGCTAACCGACGCGGAGATGACGGAAGCGAGCGCGCTAGACCTGGCCAGGCAGGTGCACATGGAGGCGGGGCACGTGAGGAGCTTCTCCAGACTACACCAAGTAGGCGCGGCCATCCGACTGCAGATAAGACGGTTGCTCTGCACCATCCTCGATTCGCCAATAGAGGCAGCTGGCAAGGAAAGCGGCGCTGGTTCCGAAGAAAACCGCAGCAGCCAAGGCAGCCCAGCACTGCAATCAGCGTTCTAGAAAGTGTGCTAGAATGTTGCTAAACTCGTTCCTCGTCTTTACTCGTAGGCCTGGAACTCGTGCACTTGTTATCAGTCCTCTTTGGGTCCAATCTCCGCCCAACGACCGGGTCTGACCAAACGTTACCAAGGGCTCCCTCGAAGCTCGCACCAAGCCCTATACGCCACCGGCCGATTTGCTGTTGCGGGGGAGGTCCCAAGCTAATCCCAAGAGCCGCCGCGGGGGCGCCAATTCACCGTCCCTGCTAGCACTACCTGCTTGCGGTGAACGCTTGTTCTGGTCCTGTGCGGCCAGCCAACCAAATACGGCGCCATCCTATCAGTTGTGAGCTTGGCCCTTCACTGTAATGGAGGGATGCCAAGCTGTCGGCTCGTGCGCCTCGTGCATCAATGGACGGGGGTCCCTGTCGCTTGTTCCGTGAGTCCATCTCCAACGTGGACTGGGTAAATGTCAATTGCCTCCCCCTCCCGCTGATCTACATCTTCCATAAGAGCAGCCGCTCCCAGGGTTTCTCTCGTCTTCACCAGTCTTTCCCCATTCCCAGCACTGACTTGTCCAACCGCCCATCATGGACCACGAGAAGGTTCTCCCGCCTGATGAGAAGACCAGCGTCCCGCACCCGACCGTCGAAAGCCAGAGCGAAGATGTCGCTGATTGGCGTGACCAGGAGGACTTCATGACCCGTAACGGTCTGAACATGAAGTCTTTCCAGCGTCGTCCCCAAGACGGCCCCATGGTCGTCCTCGACAAGTCCATGAAGACGCGCCATCTTCACATGATCGCCATCGGTGGTTCCATCGGTGCTGGTTTCTTCGTCGGTTCCGGTGGTGCCTTGGCCAAAGGTGTAAGTTGCATATCGCTCAAATGCTTTCGATTATCGACTCACAGCTTCTACAGGGTCCTGCCTCCGTCCTGATTGATTTCTCAATTATGGGTATAATGATCTTCAACGTCGGTATGTAGACGCCACGCATCTATGCGTATCCTGACATAACTAACTTCGTTTGTAGTCTACGCTCTTGGTGAACTCGCTGTTATGTACCCCGTCTCTGGTGGTTTCTACACCTACTCTACTCGCTTCATTGATCCTTCCTGGGGTTTCGCCATGGGCTGGAACTACGTCTTCCAATGGGCTATCGTCTTACCTCTCGAACTTCTCGTCGCTGGTCTAACGATTCATTATTGGGAGGGCGCCAAAACCGTAAACGTCGCTGTCTTCATCACGGTCTTCTGGGTCTTCATCTGCTTAATCAACGTCTGGGGTACCCTAGGATATGCGGAAGAAGAGTTCTGGTCGTCTTGTATCAAGCTCGGCGCCACCATCGTCTTCATGATCATCGCCTTGGTCTTGGTTCTCGGAGGAGGTCCCAGCAACGGCATGTATTCTGAATACTGGGGAGCCCGTACCTGGTACGATCCTGGCGCTTTTAACAACGGCTTCAAGGGCTTCTGCTCTGTCTTCGTCACCGCCGCTTTCTCCTTCTCAGGTACCGAACTTGTTGGTCTCGCTGCCGCTGAGACCAAGAATCCTCTGAAGTCCCTTCCTGGTGCTATCCGCCAGGTCTTTTGGCGAATCACTTTGTTCTACATTCTCGGTCTCACCTTCGTCGGACTCCTAGTTCAGCACAAGGATCCACGTCTGATCGGCTCCTCTTCCGATGCCAACACCTCACCCTTCGTCATTGCTGGCAGGAACGCTGGATTGGTTGGATTCGACAGTTTCATGAACGTTGTAATTCTCATCTCCGTCATCTCCATCGGTGTCTCTGGTGTGTACGGTGGTTCCCGTACCCTTACTGCCCTCGCAGACCAGGGTTACGCTCCCAAGTGCTTCACCTACGTCGACCGTGCTGGACGCCCTCTGTACTCCGTTGCTTTCATTCTTATGTGGGGTCCTCTTGCCTACATGAACTTGGCCTCTACCGGTGAGACCGTCTTCAACTGGTTCGTCGCTCTGTCTGGTCTTGCTGCTCTCTTCACCTGGGGCTCCATCTGCTTGGCCCACATTCGCTTCCGCAAGGCTTGGGCTTACCACGGACACACCCTGGATGAGATCCCATTCAAGGCTGCTGGTGGTGTCATTGGCTCCTGGATCGGTCTCTTCATTATCATGATTGTCCTGATCGCTCAGGTAAGATTTTCCCTCAATCGCTTATCTTGTGCATCGTGCTAACATTGACATTAGTTCTACACTGCAGTTTCTCCCATTGGCAAGAGACTTGGTACTGCTACCGACTTCTTCTCAGCTTACCTCGCTGTCTTCGTCGTTGCTGCCTTCTGGGTTGCCGGATACTTCTGGAAGCGTGAGGGATGGCTCCGCACTGCTCAGATGGACGTTGACACTGGCCGTCGTGAACTCGACTGGGACCTCATCAACGCGGAGCGTGCCGAGATCGCCACCTGGCCCGCGTGGAAGCGTTTCTTCAACCGCATCTTCTAAACATGTCTGCATGTATTTAGAACATGGTCCTTGCACTTTCCAAGTGCTTTTGAACTGGTTATCAATCGATGATGTTATTCATCGTAGATCGATATGTAATGTTCGCCTTCTAGACAAGGTGATCCTGAATGTTTATATACCCCTTCTTTCAACGTGCGTCCAGTGCTTGTGATTCTTTTGCTTGTCATGTGAGCCTTCTCGCATCTTAATGACTGATGCATTTCCTAGATAATACTATCTTAAACCCCCACTGTGTCTGAATTCTGTGTTGTCTGAAGGATCCCATTGGAATAAATGACGCTCAAGTTGTTATATATCAGACTATCTGAGACAGTCACAAAGTCCTTGTTAGAATGCTCACAGGCAAAAAACATATATCCCAAGCTACACACTCCCAGATCATACTTTCCGATTGGTGCATTGCTGGGCTCCGGATCTATGATCTTTCCATTTACGTTCGCTTTGCTAAAACCGGCACTACTGCTCGAGTCCGATACCCTTGTACTCAGTGGTAAATCAATCAGGGCCTTCGGGGTCCAAAAATTTAACTTCTTTCCTTTTCTCTTACCTTTCTTCCCAGCAACAGTTTCTTCCGACTTGAGTTCGCATTTCGTGTGCAATACAATAGCTGGCGTAGTCCATAGAGTTGACGGCAAGATACGCAAAACAGTCAGTTTCTTTGGCGCCTTAAAAGAAGCCTGCGCCAGGTCGTCTACCAGCTTGGGCTAATTCGTCAGCAATTTAATCGACGCGTCGTTTCTTGAGGGGGGGCTCACTGGCACTCGTTTGCTCACTCATCTTGTACTGTTTGAGTTCCAGGATCATACGGTTGTTCTCTTCGTTGAGCTTTCGGTTCTTTTCCTTCTCTCTACAAAGTTCTTCCAACACCGTCTTGAAGCGCTTCTCGGATACCATTTTCGGTGGCTCAGGCTTTGGCGCAGGTGTAGTACCTGGCTTCTCATTCAATGCATCCTTTAGACCTTGAATTAGGAAATCGATCGATGCGCCCTTCTCGAGTGCTCCATCAACTCCTGCTTTGAGATCGTCGAGCGGACCCTGGAATTTGTGTGGAAGACCTCTTTTAGCATCGAGGCTGGAGAGACGGTGACGAAGAGACTTTTCAAGCGTCTGTAACTCCTTGTAATCCTTCTCTGGTGTATTGGAGTCGTTTGCGCGCTTGTAGGTCGTGGATAGAAGGCCGTAGGTCGTGCGACATGCTCGATAGTCTGCCCTGTCAATGGATTGCGAAGGTAGAAGTTCTTCCATGTCTATACGATGTCAGTATATATGTCATCCGCACTTCGTGGACCGTTTCCACATACCCTCGATAATCTTGCCGATCTGGCCGTGACCGATTTGGGAAGCAGCCATTGTAAGGTATAAATTGATGTTCGTGACGGTTGAGAGGTGTGTAATGGGAGGGATTGCTAGGAGGTTAGGCTCAGTTGATATTTATCGCTGGTATGAGTAGGTGGAGGAAGGATCAATATAGGCTGTAGAGGTGAGTGTGTTCGTGCTCTGGAAAAAGTGAGTCCTGAAAGCGGAACCATAGCAGGTGCAAGCTGATATGTTATGGTCTTAGCTCGCTTCTTCTGCGCTATTCTCCAACTAGTATTCATCAAGTTCACTTGATAGTCACTCGTGGATCTGAGCCTTGGAACGTTATAAGTAAAGACCCACGACGGATAGCGTCGCTGAGTGAGGACTAAGGTCCCACAACACTCTCAGCCTTCCTAAGTGCCTTCTCACGTACTAAAAGCGGATACTATGTTCGATACAACATAACCGTGCCTTGATTCAGTAGATTGTCTAATCATCCAAATAACTTTCCCTATTACACATGTTGTCGGGTTTATGCGCAATAGAAATGGTAAGTACAATCTTTGTCTTATATCGATCGATCTCATCCCGAATATCCTTATGTGACCAGAACCACTCGTCTCCCTGCTCCATATTCATGAACCTGCTGTATAGGTCTTGATAGAAATGGCGGCCGAGGAAAGCCATCATCTTCGTAGTGTCTAAAGTGTCTTGTGGCGTAGGAGGTGGAATGGTAGCGCCAAAAGTATGTGAAGCAGATGGTGCCCCCTTTGCTACTGCTTTGGGCGGCTGTGCTGGCAGCGCGATACGAGCACGACGAATGTTCTCGAGCCCCACTATCTCCATCGTATCAAGAACAGTGTCTGAAGCCTGTTTGCTCACACCATGGGCCTCTAATCTGCAAGAGAGATGTTCATCAACCCATGACGATAGCTTGGGTCCCTCGCAGCTCATGTGCGCATCCACTGAGAGCATCTCGAGTTGTCCTCCTGGCTTGAGCACACGCATGCAGTCAAAGAACGATCGAGCCCAATCGTCGTTTCGAAGAACAGTCGCTGCCGAACGCGAGATAACGGCATCGAAATAGTCATCGGGGAAGGGCGCTGGAGACGCAAGTGAAGGGGTATATAGTGAATGATGATTCAAGGGAGCAGGATATGTCGAAGCTGGATGCGCTTTTATGGAAGACAGCGTATAAACTGTTACCGAAGGGTACCTGTTTGCAAGCATCCATCCATCCGCTGCAGCAATTAGCATTGAAGCCTTGTGAGATTATACGGAGCGAGAAGGTGAACGCACCTAGAGAACCATGTACTTGGAGAACTCTCTTCTGGTCCACTGGGCGACTGTTACTGAGTAACTCGTGGGCAGGTGACTGTAAGGGTTTGTTCTGTGTTAAGCGTTGATAGGCGGTCAGTGCCCACAACCGCTTCTCGAACATGATCTCCTGGAAACTCTCATCGTCGTCCAAACCATCCCACTCCTCACTCAATCGTGCAGACATGATGCGAGTACCGGCACTCTCCATCTTAGCTAACGCACGGGTAAAGGGTGTTTGAGAGGCTTTGACGCTTTGATCACGTTCATTACTCTGTCTGCTACCAGTCCGCGAACCGCGCTCGACCAGCTCGAAATAAGGTGCGTGAGAGGCCGGCTGAGGTCTGAAGGGAGTTTTGGAAGAGCGAGGCTCATCGTAAGCATCTTCTGAGAAGGCAGTCTCATAGCCCGAAGCACCTGAAAAGACACTATTGTTGGACTGAGTGATGCTAGATTGAAAGGATGATGCGCGGGAAATCGTAGAGTGCTGTGACTTCCTGTCTGCAGTGCGTGTAAGCATGATACTTGTGCAATACCATCATCGATCCATGCTCAAACGAGCCATTGGGTGCAGTTGCGGCAGCGACAATCGTGCCGTCTGCGTATTGCGGAAGTATATACACGTACCTGGCATACTGACGGGGCTAAGCAGTCCTGCAGATACATTCCTAGAGATGGGTGTCGGCGGCAGCCCGGTAGAGGGGGGAGGAGTTGGCAGCGGTGGCAGAAAATGTTGTGGGCGGAGGGGTCGAGATACCTGCTCGGAACGCTGCGAAGGTGGTCTTTGAGGTGCTTGCTGCTGTGTATCTAAGGGAGCAGTCGGTGGTGCTGGTCCTTGATCAAGTTCTGGTTCGGACTCTGGTTCAATTACCAGCTCCCCTGGGTGCTGTGTTTCTTTACATGTCGACAATGGTGCGATCTCCTGGATGCCCTTTTTACTGCTCTTGCCAAACCATCCGCCAAGGCCCCTCTTCCCTCCAGATCTGGAGTCTGACGAACTCGTTACATCTTGACGTTTGCTGCTGTGTGTGCTGCCGGAGGACTGTGAGGTTGCTGAGAAGGATCGTCTGGTAGTGTCGTCTTCCTTTGCTCTCCTTGCCTTGCGGGCTCCTACTGTCTCCGCATGTTGGGGAGGGACATCAAAGGTTGGAAACATGTCTACGATTTCAATACGGAGCTACAATACCTCCAAACGGGGGATCTTCACTCGATAATACCTCATCTCTCTGAATGTGTCGCAACACGTACCACATTTTAGGCCAGCTCATACACGGGAACGACTCTCAATCTCGCCAACTGAGCCGGCTAGTGTGTCTAGTCTGATGATAATAGCTCAGCGTTGGGTGCCGTAAGTCAGTCGTGGTTGGAGGCCTGAGAGACAAGGGATACCCGGTTGCTGCCGACATAGCGCCGAAGCAAGCGAAGTGTCCCCATCGATAGCAGACGCAGATGATGATCGACAAAAGTGACCTTCCCAATCCACTCACTCGGAAAAGCAACTAACGAACTAGAGGGGTATCAGATGAAAGCAACACCAAAATCTTCGCCCATCTTACACATCACAGCAATGCCGTCGCGCAAGCATGTCACCTCCGATAACCAGCAATGCGATACGCACGACCCGCGAAGGCTAGTTAATCTCATGTGCGCCACCAGTTCCTTTTAGCGTCTCCTAGACGACCACTTACCTTCTCCCTCCATGAGAGTCTCGGAAAGCGGCAAATCAGCCATTGGCGCGAACAGAGATCGCGGGTCCAAGCCACTGTTGGGGCTATATGCGACTCGTTAGAACTTCTTGGAAGACCCGACAATCAGGTACCTCTCGTTCCTGAATCCTGTTGTAGCCACGTCCGACTCCTCCACCGATGCACCATCGACCCCGGACCCCGGAGAATGCAGTGTTCCGTAACGACTAGACTCATTTGCAAAGGGCACCGAAACGCTTTGAATTTCAGTTGGTTCAAAGCAGGCAGCGTACACGGCACGCCACTCTATCATCCTAGACATTGCGTGACTCGCCTTCGCTTCTCGGCTCAGTAGAAATCATTTGCTGATGGTAGTGGACCATTCCGTGCGGTCCACATCCCGAATCCGACAACTACGTTAGTACTGGTGGCATGTCCAAGACGGACGGTTCTCCAATGGCGCATACGCGGTTACATTTCACCGAAGGATGAGATGATGAAACAGCAGCACCTACCCGTTCGACTTGCCTCAACGGAGCGGCAGAATTTTCCACGCATAGTGTCACCACATCTACTCAAGGAGTCCCCATCTCCGATCGCGGAGGATGCCTTATTTGGCTTACCACGAACTTCGTGTAGGATCGTTACGGGCACCTGCATGACGCGAGCACATCTACTACGCCCCGTCCCCTGCACTAAGTGTAGCCTCCACATCCTCCTCCTTGAGCACAGCAAATATATCTGGAGATCGATCTCCGCCCTACCTGTGGGTCAGTGGTCCAGTATTGCTATACCATCTCAATTGTCTTGCTTTTGTTTTCTGGAAACATCATGGGCTTCATTGAACGGAATAAGGCTGCTCTCAACGATGTGGTTTCTGCTTCCTTTGTGGGCAGGTACTTCCATCTTGACGGGTCAGGACATGTACGTCGTCCTCGAACTTTGAGTGCAAAACACAGTACTGACTGCCAAAGCCAAACGAGATCAAGAACGCAAGATTTACCACTGAGCTACGCGCTGGTCTGACAACCTTCTTCACCATGGCATACATCATCGCTGTCAACGTGAGTCAACCGATATACATGCCGGATTAGTAGCATGTAGTAGAGCTGTACTGACGACACACTACCACTTACAGGCCTCCGTCCTCACAGACTCGGGTGCTACATGTGTCTGCGACGATCCCGTCGACCCAACATGCATCAACAACGAAGCCTACTCTCTCTGCCTTCTCGAAATAAACCGCGACTTCGTTACTGCCACCGCTGCCATTGCAGCGCTTGGCTCATTCCTCATGGGCGTTCTTGCGAACCTTCCTGTTGCACTCGCACCGGCAATGGGTCTCAATGCGTACCTGGCATATCAGATCGTAGGTTTCCACGGCACCGGTCCCAAACGACTACCGTGTGGCAATGACTGCTGTGTTTGTCGAAGGCTTCATCTTCATCGCTCTCTCCCTTGCTGGTATTCGTCAATGGCTGGCTCGCATCATTCCCGCCAGCATCAAAGTTGCGTGTGGTGCAGGTATTGGCCTCTTCCTCACTTTGATCGGACTTTCGTACTCGGCTGGTATTGGTGCCATAACGGGAGCTAAGGCAACGCCCCTTGATCTTGGAGGTTGTCCAACTGAGTACCTCGACCCGGACACTGGCTCGTGTCTCTCCCACAAAGCGACTAACCCCACCATGTGGCTCGGCTTCCTTGTGGGCGGCGTGTTCACAGCTCTGCTCATGACTTACAAAGTTCGTGGCTCAATGATCTTTGGCATTGCACTGGTATCGATCTTCTGTTGGCCCCGGGATACTGCAATCACTTACTTCCCACGCACGACAGTTGGCGACAGCCGCTTCGAATTCTTCAAGAACATTGTCGCTTTCCATCCGATTAAGCATACGTTGTTGGCACAAGACTGGGATCTGTCTAATGTAGGTGGCCAGTTTGCTCTGGCTGTCTTCACTATGCTTTACGTTGATATTCTGGATGCGACGGGTACTTTGTACTCCATGGCTCGTTTCTCGGGCGTTGTCGACCCTGACACAGGCGATTTCCCTAGAAGCACCATCGCTTACTCCGCTGATGCTCTTGCCATCTCCATTGGCTCCCTCTTTGGATCTTCTCCCGTTACCGCTTTCGTCGAGTCTGGTGTAAGTACTGCATCTTAACATGTTCTGTCCTCACTGTACTAACTTTCACAGGCTGGTATCCAAGAAGGCGGTCGCACAGGCCTGACAGCGATCACCACGGGCATCTGCTTCTTCATATCTCTCTTCTTCGCGCCCATCTTCGCCTCCATTCCACCATGGGCTACAGGTGGAGCCCTCATCCTAGTCGGATGCATGATGATGCGGGGTGTGCTAGCTATCAACTGGAACTACCCTGGTGACTCCATCCCAGCCTTCGTCACACTCATGTTCATGCCTTTCTCATACTCAATCGCGTACGGTCTCATCGCTGGAATCATGTGCTACGCCGTCATCAACACTACTACGTGGGCTCTCGGTGCCATTTCTGGCGGACGTTTGCTTCCACCCGACTACGACAATAAAGAGTACTGGAGCTGTAAGTGTATCCATATGCTGACCGTCTTCTGATAACCATGCTGATAATACTCCACTCTAGTCCGTTCAGACTCGCCGCGCGCCCAGCCTTGGTTCATCCGCGCGATGAAGGGTGACAAACAGTTTTGGAGGCCTCAAGATACTGATTCGTTTGAGTTGGAATCTACCGAAGCACGTGTCGAAGCTCATACTAAAGCTTAGATTTGTGTTCTCACTGCTGCCCGCTTGATAGACCGTCCTCACGCTATTTTTCATCTCATGATACCAATACTTAATTTGGGCTGTGGTTGTAGACCCACTGCCTCGCTAGACCAATTAGATGAACTCATAAACACATATTATGAAATAATGGTCGAAGCCACTGTATTCGAATTTGTGCAACTACCTCTACTCATAGAATACCAGGCATCTAACCTCGATACTCTGCCGCCCCGGTGCATCTGCGGGCGTGTTCGGATCCGCAAAAGCAGTGTGCGGTGTCCTCACAGCCAAGCCCTTCTTCCCCGAGGCCATACCTTCACCAAAGCTATCGTAACACTTGAGCAATAGGACTTCCTCAGGCGTCATATCCTTCTGATAATAGAACTTGTGGTTTTCATTCGGTGCCACAGACATTGTCTCGCCCTTGACCTCATAGCCTTCGGTGGATGTGTAATTGTTTGGGTCAGGAAGAACCTCTTTTCCGCGGTCATCGACATCCATGGAGTCGGCGCGCTTCGGGTAGAGAAGGTTTGTGGCAATGAAGTCAGACGGTGAGGTTGTTCTCCAATCAATCACTGCGAGAGGATGGTCTGAGGCGGGATTTTCGATAGGTCTCCATACGTTGATTAATTGCCAGCGGCCCTTGATCAAGTGTTCTGCTTCCTCTGGAGAGAGATGTCGGCGTACACGGGCTTCTGCTGCAGCTTCCGTTTGATCTACGTGAACTTGTTGGACCGGTTGTCTGGGAGAGTTCTTGTCTCGTCTTCGTATGGTATGGTCGAAAATGACGACTTTCTTCACACCGGGAAGCTTGTCGCGAAGTAATGCTTCGACTTCAGCGTAGTAGCCTTCTCGTACTGCTGAATCGTCTGTGAAGAGCTTTTCCTTGGCGGGGTACTGGTAGACTGCGAAACCTGAGTTGTCGGTGTTGAACTCGTGTTCGCGGCCTCGTAGATTGTGAACGGATCGTTCATGCCATTTGTGTGAAAGCTGGTGCCGGGTCCGTCAACCTTGGCCCAAGGTTTCCCAGAATAGGAGTCGGTGTCGATGTGAGAGAAGCTTGTTGTAGTCATCTTGATTGATTGTGCTTCAGACTGGAAGAAACGATTTTGCGCGTGGCTCCCTAGGTGTGGGTTGTAATAGGCCGTATGAGGTACGTTCGTAGAACGGTGGCCGTGGATGGTTCGGGTTGTTCTGGTATAGGGTGCAAGTCTTCTGGCAATGCTCATAGAGGTGGTTCAGCTGTAATCAAAATGCGAGGGTAGAAAGCAAAATCGAATTGACGGTGTTTATGTATGCTCTGTTGCTTAGAAATGAGACATGACGCCATGTTGAAGTTTGGCCGATGTGCTCATGATATGACCAATCAAGATCCACTCCCTCCCTAAAGTTAAAGTCGTGGTGAGGAGTCGCGTGCTTTGGTGGCGAAGATGGTGCTACGTAATCGCCTATATCCAGACCATGCGGACTTTGCTTATACCCGATT
The DNA here is from genome assembly GCF_907166805.1 of Alternaria atra. Taxonomy (NCBI): domain Eukaryota; kingdom Fungi; phylum Ascomycota; class Dothideomycetes; order Pleosporales; family Pleosporaceae; genus Alternaria; species Alternaria atra. The sequence goes on along the minus strand of NW_025091326.1, from coordinate 3,320,837 downwards.
GGCTATGCGGCTCTTCCCCGCAACCTTGGAGCGGTCCCAGGGCTGTCACTGTCCGAATCACTTCCGTTTCACCTCGAAATTATGCCACGATATGCTGTCAGCGACGACGATGAGCCACTCGAAGATAAAACGGCAGCTCTTACCCTCAAGAACAAGAAGACGGAGCGCATGAAGCGCAAGAATGCTACGAGACAACAGAAACGCGACGCCATCCTGAACATTACAAAGTTACCAACTGAGCTTATCCTCGAAAGTCTTAAATACCTTCGCCCTCGCGACGTAATCGACTTCAGCTCCGTCAACCGCCGCTTCCACAGCCTCGTCGAAGCCAACGCGAATGTCATTGGCGACGCCATCATCGCGCGTCGGTACAACATCCTCATCAAATGCCTCCCTACGCCCAGACTCCTCGCCGACGTCGACCCCGCAATACAAACTCTCCTCATAGATCCCGCACGTCAGAAGCAACTCAGTATACATAATCGTCCATACCAACACATCCAATCGCCAGATCCACACCAGCTGTGCACCTGTCTCACCTGCATCCTGACTTGGAATAATCTGGGACTAGTTCTAGACTTTGCGCACTGGCAAGATCATCTCGATACTGGAACCCCGATCCCTATTATACCGCGTGGGCAGACACCAGAGTGGAACAAGGAATTGGTAGCGCGCAATGCACGTATAGCTCGCAAAGCCGTTGAGAATTCACTATGGCACGCCGCCATCCTGCAACGGCACCTCGAAAGCACCATTCACGCCATACGGCGACACTCGAAGAACAGGGGGAATAAACGTGTTCATGTTGAGATGACGGAGACTGAGGCTGCGGAAGAGACGGATGCGTTTCTGGCGAAACATGGACCACCGAGTTTGGAGTTTCCGTATCAGCGGGACGAGTATTATATGCTTGAAGCCTACCTCCCCAACCGGTGGTGGAAGAAACAAGACGCGTACTGGTTCTACACAATCAATGGGCAACATGAACGCGATCTAGAACTTGTCCAACGTTTCGCGAAACGATAATACAAAACCTCGGCTATTTTCAGACTTGTACTCGCGACAGTGCTATGGAAGCACAGAAGAGATGTCTTGGTGCGAAGAGAGATGAGTATTCATACGTAAAAGCAGTTCGCTAAAGCGCAAGACGACGAATATATGAGTTTCAGAGACAACGCCAAACCCAACCATAATCCCAATGCAAGATGATCTAGCGACTGTAGCAAAAGAAGCGCTCATGTGCAGAAACCACTCAATGTTGCCGTCTCTCCTTCGGACCGCGCCTCTTTAATTCAGGCGCTCCGGCCCGCCACTAAAGCTATACCCACTCCCAGCGTGGCTGACGTGACTGGGTTGTCGTTCCATACCCATACTGCCCAGAGGCCCCGCGCTAGCCTCTCTCCTATACTCTTCATAGCCGCCTGGACTTAATGCATCCACGCCAGCAGCTATGCTCCCACTGTCCCTGTATTCCGCATATGGGGGTACAGTCGTTCTGCCACCACTGCCATATGTCCCATTCCTATCCTCACCCCAACTCAGCGGCCGGCCAGGGTGTCTGCCTTCATCCGTCTCTGTGCTGTGTAGCAACGCATATTCATCCTCTTCTTGGTTCCCGCCCCGATCCGTGCGGCGATCGAGGGAATCCGTTGAGTCGCGACCGTTTGCGGTTTCGATCTCGGTGGACCAGGTTGTGTCTTTGGGGTTGTTGTAGGCCGAGTCGCCGGAGGCGTAGTGTGTGTTCTCTTTCGAGGATTGGTAGGGCATAACGCCTTCGCGGAGATATTTGTGGAGGTAGTAGCCGGATACGCCCGTTGTGATGGCGAAGAAGAGGCTACAGGCGGTTGTTAGATGTTGCGGCATATTTGACACGCAGATTTGCGAAGAGAACTTACAACACCATGACACCTACACCTACAGCAGCCTTGCTAACTTTGCACTTGGCCTCATCTCCGTATAAGAACGTCGTGCAATTCCGGTCATCATCCGAAATCTTCTCCTTCTTCGCTCCCTCCTTGATACCGTGGGCGTTCCACATAGCCACCGCGATGAAGGCCGCGAACCAGAGGATAGTGTATAGAGCGTCGACAGCGAGGAAAGCGTAGGCAGAGGCGAAGCGTTGGGCGCGCGACCACATGGGTACCATTGTAAGGTAGATTATGGCGGGTATGGATAGGAAACACTATAGGCAACCCTCTGTTAGCCTTCTCCATGCTGTCGTAATAGGCCGGTCTCGAGACCATGCCGTGCACAAAAGGAACGGGAAAGAACGTTACTTACCATGGCAAAGAAATACCTAGTAGGCCCTCCGATATCTCCATCCTTGGTCATAACGGCGATCGTCAGACATGCTGCTATGAAGACGAAGATGGCCTGGAAAACATGTGCCACCACCTTGCACTTCTGAATATATGATTGTGGTATCCGCATATTGTTCTTCTTTGTTTATATCCCAAGTCCGCGAAGTCCTGGTATGTGTGGAAGGGCGCGGAAGCCGGGAAGGGTGAGCGTAAACAGACAGCTCACACAGCCCTGCGAATACGTCAATACGGGCAGGCTTCGGAGCTCCCGAGTCTGCTCTCTGCGTTATGCAAATGTTCAACAACAACAACAGCAACCTCGAATCGTGTACGTAAGGAGATGTAAAATCTGTCAAAGAATGTCGTGGATTCCTCCAGCAACAATGGAAGGGAGAAGTGTCTATGTCAGACACCTTTCGAGTCTCAGCCTCACTACTTGGTGGATCCCAAAGCTGCAAACCACCCAGTCGCGTCCCCGCCGCGCAGCCCGCTCTTCGCTTCTGCAGGGTTTGTGCCTAACCCGGCAACCAGACTGTAGCGTCGCTGGTGGTTATTAATAGAGGGCCGAGAACGGGCAGTGAGGAAGTTAGGCGGTTTAGGGGCTAGGGAAGGGCATTCCTGGCTGATGGTTTGGCGCTGGTTGCTGGGTGATGGGTAAGGACGATGACGTTGGCACCGAGCGACCCTCTTTTGCACGCACTGGCACAGCCGAACAATCCTATGGTATTGCTTATATCCAAGTTCCAAACATTTCACGTCGATACATTCGAGCTTTCCGAAGTTGCTGATGGCCGATTATGCCTTGCCTAGGCAATGTGACTTGGTGTTCATTCAGCTCTAAGCCCACAGCCTCCGCCCAGCCATCACACCACAGCTCGAAAATTGCACCACGACAAAACTGCTCACCGATAGGTTACAGAATTCTGGACCTATCCCTACTCTGTTTGCGCACAAAATTCCTTCGACTAGTCTGCGATAAGCCAGTTTGTTTCGCCCTGACAAAATTGTCTGCACACAAACAACAAAAGGAAATTCATGACCAGTTGGCATGCTCTTCAACCCATTTATCCTTCTCTAAACCACCATCGAGCAGATATGCTTGAGCAGTCGCGTTACCCCTCCACTGCCATTCCAAGTACGCGACAGCCGCTTTACCCTGTTTGCCACCATTCGTAGCAGCGAAAGTCCCGTCATGGCCAGTATCGAGGTTGGCCCTGAGCTTAGGAAGCCCCGCGTTCAGAAGTGCATAATCTTTTGCCGACTATCATAGTTTCAGCATTGGCATTGAACAATATCAAGATCGAGACGTAAGGAAGGCAAACTCACTGTATTATACCCCATATCTTTCGGCCCTCCGATCAGATACACAACAGGCACTTTGATTTCCCTAAGTAGGTACCTCCTGTCATCCTGGAAGATGGCAATATTGAACATCATGATTTTCTTAACACGATCGTCATGATACGCCGTCGACATGGCTTCGAGACCCCCGCAACTATGACCTGCAGTCGTGACTTTGGTCAAATCCACGTTCCCGTATTTCTTCGCTTTGCCAGCGAATGCCCAATCTAGAGAGTCGCGCATGTCCTGTACTTTGGACTGTTGACCAGATTGGAAACCAGAGCCAGTGGGTGTGCCGTCTGCGGCGATGATGTATCCGTAGCTGGCGATCTCTACCAGTAGACGCTCGTAAATGCCTGCGTTGAGGCCGCATCCGCCATTTCCCCAGGCTATAAAGGGGGAGACTGAGATTCCCGCTTGGTGGGGTCTTGGGTGCAAAGATGGTGTGGCCCGGTAGTGTAGAGTCGGTCAGCATCTGCGCTGGATAGGGACCTGAGCCAGACGTCTTCGCGCCATTTCCTTTGGGTGCCTCAGGTCCAGTCCCACCTGCGCCAGAGTATTTTGGCAACTCGGAAAAGGGAGATGCTGAAGATACCGCCTGCGAAGTCGCCATCACCTTTAGCTGGGAAGTTACCAGGTGCAGGCGTGAAAGACTGTGCAAGTGCAATGCTGAGTAAGCTGGGCACGATACCCAACAACGAGAGAAGGGCGGAAGTGATCATATTGATGGCCAGTCTTCGTGATTAGTAGAGATCTTATGTCGCTACACCAGCGCTGATCCTATATATGGACAAAAACCAGCCTCGGTGTATTCCTCGACTATACTGGGTGCATATGCTGCCCTCATACGTGATATTGACCGCATCGTGGACGATCTGGCCCATGAACCATACTTGAACAAGGTCATAATTCGCCAAGACGATCAATTTAGATTAATAGTGGATTGACGACGTACGAACTGAGGAGAAGATCTGGGGAAGTTGAATGCATGCTAGTGGGGACCAAGAGCTTCGGGTGATGCTTCGGTAAATAATCTGGTGTCGAGTAGGGCCGCGGCAAAGGTCTCGTTAGTTCATCAATATATCTGTTAGAACCACGAGCTTTCACAGAATCTAAAAAGTATACGCCTACATATGCGATCGCAGTCTATGAAATAGGACTTGGCCGGTTGTAGAAATAAGTAGTTGCGGCAGTTGTGATGTTTTGACACAAGTCGTCGGGGCAATAGAATCTTGGCCTAATCCCCAAATAGATTCCAGTGTCGTATTGGAGAGTCCCAACGCTCTTGTATGTCTAGTGTGACTTTGAAGTCCCGGCGTTTTCTTTCAGAATGTTGCATCATATAATAAAAGAAAGGTACAGTGCTGTTATCCTTCGATAGGCGGTAATTGTTACACACTGTTTCGCGGATCGAAAAGTGACCGTGATCATACAGTACCTCGGCGTGAGGAATACTCAACTGCCTGATATGTCTGATCTCACTGCAGGTCTCGAAGTCGCATTCTTCCCATTCCGTTTAAAAGGCTTGTTACTCGTATAGTACGGACATATCTGGGTTGTCTTCGGATATATGTGCTACGACAATCTGTCAACAACACACTCCTGAAAGACATAGCACTAGGAAGTATACACATGGACGGTACCCGAATTGCTGAAAACCCTTAGTGTTGGGTTTTTGATGACGATAGCCTCAAGTGCGGAGTCAAACGTACTCCGACTCCTACTTGGGCTCCCATCAATCTTACGGACGTATGCTTTAGCAAATGAAATAGTCTGAACGCATTTCCAGAACACGGCTGGCTCGCTTGTTAAAGTGGGCCCTCGTCATACAACGGGGCATAGTTCGAAGGTATAAGTAATCAGAACGGCGCTGTATACTCATACCTGCCGGAAAAAGTGGATGCCTACGAGCGAATTTTGCTGCGATCGCAATGCATTCAGTGATTTGTAAATACGTCCTGCGTTCGCGAAAGTGGGCCTCGAAACGCTCAAGTCCCTCTTGGAGTTGTAACCAGGGTGTTAAGACCCAGAAACGAAGAAGAGTGAATGCGGACTACACAAAAGAACGTGTCCTTTCGAATGGCATATCATGTATGAGCTCAGAAAGCCCACAGCTCCATGAGCGGGGCAGCGAGGAACTGTGGTCTCGTCTGGTGTCACGGTCATCGTGCGTAAATGTGTACGTGTTTTGTTCGACATTGCCATCTGGACCTGACGGCCGATGCTGTAACGTCTCGACTTTTAGTTACCAACGATATTCAACCGCCTCCCTCTGAAAAGCCGACGGTTGCTCTATAGACTGAGTTCAAGAAGCTCAGCTTGCACGATGACTGGTAGTATTTCTCTTGGCACGTGTATAGAGGGCGCGACAATTAACAATTAGCGCGTCCTTCAGCCTGATGCCGTGTAGATCATTTTATAGAATGGGCTGCATTCGGATCCTTCCTTGAATCAAACTGACGCACCTCGCTTCTCGAGGTGAGGTTCGTGAATCGCGTCTTGTGACGTGAGTAAAGGCGATGCCGGAAAGCTAGCTTGTGTGCGACCGCATCTTTTGACAGGTATACTCGGTGCGTGCGGACAGGAGTGCCTCTTGCAAACAACCTCGTGACGGCATATCGCGTACTTCGCCGAGGGACACCTTCACGAAATGGAGTTACCAATCGTTGTACGACTCCACACCAATCATGTCATTCCTAAAGCCTCTTGTTAAAATATCATGAAAAGCGTGATGACTAAACGTCCAAGGAGCCGTGGTTCCACCTCTTGCAGGATCGCAAATCGGCTAATCTGTCCAGGCTGTGGTGTTAATTGGGATTAGCAAAGGGCGCTGATCATATCGGCCACGTCACCGGCAGCCTTGCCCACCGCTATAATAGCTGTGATTGGATGACATCAAGAATATTACAAAACTTAAGACGGCTGTATGTTGTACGGCACGGATTGGGGTAGTTGAACGGATCGGGGTTGAGAAAGACGGACAGATACCGCGTGGCAGGATGGAACTAAACCAGCTCCCTTAGCGAGCCTCGGCTGATCGGCGGAGATGCATGGCACGAGCTCACCCTTTACATGCCATCGTCGACCGCGTCAGCAATGAATTCATTCTGATATTCGACAAAACCCATCGATCACCTGTAGCATTATCACCATATAGCTCTTGGTAGTATTTGATGTAGTCCGTCAATCACTTGAGGGAATTTTTAATCCCCGGAAGCTGCCGCTCACGCGTCGTAGTCTCTACTAATCAGAGGTCACCCTTGTCCGCATTCTGCTGTTTTGTAATCACGATGTGCCAACGGCAGAGGGCTCAGCTCTTTAAGAGAACGTCATGGGCTGCACATCTGCAGACAGGATATATTCGGAAATAGCCTGCGTAGCATCAGCGAGAAGTCTTAAAGCCACCGGTTATGATGGTTTCAAAGGTTCGATTAGGCTTTTTTTCCTTTCCAGTCCTCATGAACTGCCCACACTTACTGACATCTTTGCAAAGCCAATAAATCGCGACACTGTTGATGTCCACAGCGTCGACATCCGGTGGAACCACATGCCTTCGCAGTTCCGAGACAGGATCCCCTCCGAACGCTTCCCTGCCGAAAAGGGCCGATACGTACTTTACATCAACTACATCTGCCCCTGGGCACACCGAGCTGCCATTGTGTTCGCATTGAAGGGGCTGGGAGATGTCTTGGATTTGATAGAGGTCGACGGAAGGGATGCAGCGCATGGCTGGTTTTTCTCTGGGCGTAGCGGGCCAGAGAGGGACCCCGTGTATGGTGCGAAGTGGTTGAAAGAACTCTACCTGAGAGCGGACCCAAAGTATAACGGGAGAATCACGATTCCTTTGCTGTGGGATACTTTCAATGGTAAAGATACCTAGGGTTTAGGGTAGTAGCCTTCAGACTGACGATGTTCAGGTACCGCTGTCAACAATGAAGCCGCCGAAATCATTCGCATGCTGTTCGATGCCTTCGATCCTCTTCTACCTTTGGAGCGTCGCGAGATCAATAAAGGAGTGGCTGGTTTCAGACCTGCGCACATCCTGACAGAGATGGATTCGCTCCTTTTATGGGTACACGATACGGTGAACAACGGTGTGTATAAGGTCGGCTTCGCAACGTCACAGGCGTCGTACGACGAACATGTCAGCAAGCTCTTTCAGTCGCTTGATCGTCTTGAAGATCACCTCTCACAGCCTAAGCACTACCCCTACCTTTTTGGGCAATACATTTCGGAGGCCGACATTCGACTATACACAACACTTGTTCGCTTTGACGTGGCATACTACACTCTCTTCAAATGTAACAAGAAGATGATACGTCTAGACTATCCGCGTCTCCATGCTTGGCTGAGGCGTCTTTACTGGAGCGACGGATCTGAAACAGAGGGTGGCGCCTTCCGGACCACAACCCATTTCGACTTGGTATGAGAAGAAATTCAAGCAACCACGTAACGCTACTAACTTTATCAGATTAAGGAAGGATACTCGGCTGTGACTGTTGGCAACGGCGTAGTACCGGCGGGTCCGGAGCCTCCGATCATGCCATTGTAATGACCAGTCTAGTCGGCATAGCAACGTCCTTGCTAACCCGTCTTTCAGCTGATTTAAGCCGAATATTTATGCTGCATCAACACGGTTCAAGTTTGCTTTACAGGCGTTATCAATGCTCGATTGTTGGGGAGGTTCTTTGCTTCTACATACCCAATCTGCTATAGTGTTCTATTATATTCAATTGCCGTTTTCTTATTTGTTACAAAACTGTCACGGTCCGCCAGCCGCCTTACAGAGCGTCTCAGGTGTCAATACATTCTTGAAGAGCAATAGTCCTGTATTGCCGTCTCTTGTGTCGATTCTTCGCAGGTGAATTACATGACCCTTACCCCAGGTTCGCCGATCTGGTTGGGCTCGCCGGCACCGAGCAGTTCTAGGGTTCGTCATTCGTATCGACAAGGAAATCTGTCATGTCCCCAGCTGCAACGGTTATCTTTCTGAAATCGAACACTTCCTTTCGACTCTCAAGGTCTATTCTCGTCTAGCCCGATGTGAAGGAAAGCCGCAGATCCTAGTGACTACGTCGCATTGGTAAACTTCCATATGCACGTCAAGCGCGACTTTTCCAGATGGATGATCGCGTTCGGAAGAATGACTAGCAAAAGAAGTAGAAGCGTCATTGTCAATGACAGAGGGTCTCGTAACTCGCTGTGATCTCGCCTTTGCGCAAAAGGTTTTGATGCGCTTTGCTTAGTGTAGTTGTAGTACCTCAACGTACCTTTACCGTACGTGCACCCAGACGCTGAAGCAGGTATTGCTAGGTGACACCCAATGGAGCTGTGCATGTTAAGATTCAGCCTTGCAGCAGTGTAGCCATCTTACCCCACTTCGACCCTCACAAGTGACCAAAACATCCGCTCTTGCGTTCATCTTCATGCCAGACTTCGTCGAAACACGTTGATCGTTTGTTTTCGTCAGCATGGTACCTGCTTTCGGATTTTCCGTCGGCGATTTTATCGCTACAATAGGTAAGTCATCAATCCTAGTTACATAACCCTCATCAGCCTGACTGCTGACTGCCTAGACCTTATAACCAAAGTCGTACGCGCTCTGGATGCTAGGTCTGGGGCGTCTACTGAATATCAACATGCTCAACTAGACTTACAGGCCTTGGAGAGGTCGCTTCGATATCTACAAGCTCTGCAGCCAAATGAGGATAACAGGACGCACGTCGATGCCATCCGTAGCATGGCGCTCACCTGTTGGATACCGTTACAGGAGTTCTTCGAAAAGATCACCAAGTTTGAAAACACGATGGGCGCATTCTCAAAGCCTAGCGGTAGTTCACTGAAGATGTTTGGTAGGAAGTCGCAATGGGCGCTGGTAATGAGTGAAGAAGTCGCAAAACTACGAACTGCAATTGGAGCAAAAGTGCTCAGCATCATCTTGCTCCTCGTTACCCATATATCGGAGACGCTATCTGGATTCAGGGCACAGGCCCGTACCTTCCATGCCATTATTATGGCAAGCATTCTTCAACAAGAAAGGACTTTAACTACTTTGAGCCAGGAGAGTACCAAGTCTAAAGATTCAGTCGAAACACATGCTAAAGAGCAAGCGAGGAGCATCAAGGGCTTGTACCAGAAAGTAGATGTCTTAGCAACTGGACTCCGCCAGGCATCGGTAACGACAGAGAAGATGAGCACACAACTAGTGAGCTTTACAGATCTTGGAACGCAGCTCATGTACACGTTACGACATCTACCACGGCAGGTTCGTGAAATCTTGAAGCCAGTCGTTCAAAGAAATCTACAGATGTATTCCATGCTGAGGGTCATACATACGAGTATCGTTCGATCGCCAGCTCTTAATCCCGCTGATGCCTTTCGGTTCGAGGATGCGCTTGGACGGTCAAGGACCCTACCCTATGAATACTTCCGGCACAAGGAGGTGTTTGATTCGTTTCTCCGGACGGAGTTCCATGGGCACCCAGGTGAGGAGAAGGTGCGAACAGGCAACTACCTCATATGGGATGCACGATCGGGGCAGGAACCGGTCGATAAAACAGCATGGGTGGGAAGAGTACTTCCAGGCTCCCAACTTTGTATGTCCATTTTTATAGAGTTCCTAGTGGCATCCGCAAGCGGATCAAACTGTCCCCGAGTCGACTGTCGTGGGGTTGGCCAACCACAAGGTAGTCGAGACAATTTTACCAAGTGGTAAGTAATCTCACTGTCGAACACCTTACCAGCACTAACACAGCATAGCAATATGTGTGCAATGGAGTTCTCGCTATTGTCATCCTCCGCTGGTGATAACCTAGCAAGCATCGAAAACCGCAAAGCAAAGGTCGCAGCTGTGCAAAGCTACGATATACGTGAACAAACTCCGACTAGACCGGAAAGCTTGAAGAGACCGAGAGATCGCCACATGATGGATAAGTCTACACACAGCCAGCGAAATCGTGATAATCGTAGCCTTGAGAGACAGGCATGTCAAGAACTCAAAGTCTTTCGACGGATACATTTACAAACTATGGAAGATTTCACAAAGTCGTATGTTTGTAATAGCGACAAATCCCATTTCGAGAGGTTTGACATCGCACATGTTCAATCGAAATTCCCCGGTGCAAGCACGTGGATTTGTCGACGTGCAGGACAAGGAATCACCAAACGTAGACACATTTTGGCACGGTTTGCAGAAGCGGAACAGGCACGTGCAAACTTGGACATCAGCCGACTAGCAAACAATGTTTACGACCATGATAAGGGACAGCAACTCGAGGAGTCAGAGACCACCCATATGCATGAAGAGTTGGATCAGATTACTTACACAACTGAAACGCCAAACGTGGCCTTCACATCGACTGAGACGTATCCAGATGGTTTCTCTCACTATCTTCGACTTCCTTTACCTCATCTGTCGCTCAACGTTTCCTCTGGCGAAAACACGATAAGCAAAATATGCTCCATTTGTTTCCGACAACAAGACATTGCTAGTATTGGTGCATGGAGGTACGTACTCAATGTGGTGGTCATTCTCTAGAATCTGATTTTATTAGGGATCACATATGGGGAGATCTTCGGCCCTACTTTTGCACGTTGGAAAACTGTGATGAAGAGGGTCAACTTTTCTCATCTATCAACGCTTGGAAAAAACATGATCTTCGAAAACACAATGGACAAACTTTCGATCGGCTCCATAAGAGATCGTGTCCGTTCTGCTCGAAAACTAAAGCCTCACTCGAGCACCTTACAAGGCATCTCAAAGAGCTTGCACTATTTGCACTGCCGAGAAGTATTAACGATCTAGATTACGAAGTTGATTCGAACGATGCCGGATCAAGTAGCTCGCGAGACAGCTTTGATATCGGAAGTTCGGATGACCTAGATTTACCTCATCTTCTTGCAAGCCTGCCTGGTCCGCGATGAGCCACATTGTTAATGCTTGTACGTTCTCTTGTGTATCGTTCTCAGGAGACGCTTGGGGATCTTGTGCTGCGGGCCGCCCATTGCCCTGGGAAAATCTTTCGCTATAGGTATTCTTTGTTTATACAGCATAATAAAAAGGTGGGTTATGAGTTTGCTCGTAAGCCACAACAGCAAAAATTAGAAACTACTTGTCAGCCCCATCCGCTTCCTCACGAATACGAGATGAGATAGTAACCTCCGTCTTCTTCGTTATAGCAGCAATGTCACCCATGATGCACTCCTCACTTCCTCCTTCAAAGGGCCCAGAAATATGTGTCGCCTGATGAACACCACTGCCTAGCGGAATAGATCCTTGTCTCGTAGTGCGTCTCGACTTCAAAGCGTATATAGACCGTGATCGCGTTGCAGAGTTGCCATTGGAGCTCTTCTGTGTCTTCTCGACGAAGTACTTGAAGAGGGGTGCCAGTGTCGGTATCGAAGCGACGATGATACCCAGATTATTCTCAACTGTCGACCACATGATGAGACTACCTGAGTCGAGGTAGTTGGCTAGGTTTCGAACGGTTCGGATGCGCAGGAATTGGATAATTGTGATGAAGGTGCCCAGGGCGAGGAGGCCTAACAGGGCGAATTTCTTCCGCTTCTGGATGTGACTCTTGAGGAGGACGGGGAAGGGTAGGAACATGCTGCTGAAGTAAGCTTCTGGTCACAATTGCAAATGAAAGGCTTACACTATGACGTCGAAAACAATGGTCAAAGATGCCATGCTGGTGTAGAAGGGGACGGCGGGTAGGCACTGGCCCCAAGTGATCGAAGGGTCCCATTGTTTCGCGGCCTAGATTTGATCAGAGAAGCGCTATGCACTAGGTGATTTTATGACTCACTGGCTGACAGAGATTGGTCTGCACAATCAGGAAACTGAGGTGGAAGAGTATGCATGCGACTATTACAGTAATAGTAGCGCTACGTGATGCGCCCTTCGGCATAATACGAAGATATGTCAACAGTAGACTGAGTTTGAAGCCCAATATACTGGTTATGTAGCTGTCATTGTCAGCTAGACGACTCAAAACCGTATTGTAGGTCTCGTCTTACAATGGTGCACCCACATACTGTAACTAATCTGGTCAGGGTCGAGCTTTAGGCACTTGCGTTGGTGAGACTTACTAGCCCAAAGTTGTAGAGGTTCTGGATGGGCATATCGTTCAGGAGTTTCAGTCCAAGTCCCCATTTTGTTTCTGTTGGCACGTAGTCAGTCGTGGTGTTGCAGAAGCTGTGTACTCAACGTACGAACGATGGTTACAACAGCGAAGCCACACGACGCTATCTGCGAGACGGTCAGTCCCGCAACTATAGCAAACAGTATAGTTGCTCACCCAAGTCGCGATCAATATCCAGTCGTCTGGCGATAATCGTTAGCTATGTGTCGAAAAGCATGTCTTATGCCAAAATACGTACCAGCTCCAGTTGCTTTGATCATGCAGCCACGCACGTAAACTCGAAGGGACAATACCAAGAATGAAACTGTTGTGAAGACAATTGCGACAGCAGTAATATGCGATCCATCATTGGCAGCATCGTCCGGAGTGTTGTAGGCCCAACCCATCGCCCTGACCTATCCGTGGTGATTTCGTTTAAGTTGTTGTAGACTTCTCGCACCGCCATCGCAAGACATCGTCCTTCTTACTAGGTCTTTGAAATCCAATACTTACATCGTCCCGGCTGTCTCGGCGTATTGGTCGCCCGCGAGGTCGAAACCGGCGTGGGGCTCAATATCAGCTTTACCCGGCCTATCCTATCCTGGTCAGGAAAGCATGCCTTGGTCGAGTGTAGAGCAAAACTTCATACGAGGTGAAACGTGCGGAAATTCCCAGTGTTTTCCGGAGTTATAGTAAGCTAACAGCTAATGGATATGGTTGCAAGGCAGCTTAAGCATTGGCGTTTGAAAGACACCTTCTTGTCAAAGCTAGACCATTATACCACGGCATATTGGTAACGGCAACGGGAATAGTTTTCGGCACTGCTCGGTGAAATATCTCCTAGTTTTAAGGGTCTGGACAGGCGGGATGTGATGATTGCAGTTCGTCGCCTGGAGAGCCGCCGACCCGCCCTTGCGGTGAAGTGTCGGCTGCATCGGAGGTTTCTCGATGAAGGAAAGCTGGCAAAGATCCCTGTTCATTGATGCAGGCCCCAACTTCCAATTGTTCCTGTTCGTGGTAGATACGCAGTGTCACACAAGCAGAACAATCTTGCAACGTTCATGTTCATCCGTTGACTGCGTGTTCAAATTGACGAAGCGCAATCTCCATCACCCGTATAAAGAACATGTACACATTTGACATGCAATCTCTTCTTTTCGACTGAAGGATGCAAGGAAATTGGTCGCAATGGTCGTAGAATGGTGCGCGGTACCGGGACGGCCCACCCTACCGGACACTGGATTTGTAGTCCCACATCGACTCTAGCTTGTCGCCACCATCAAGCGCAGCGCATGCAAGGCGCCTGAATTTCTCTTTATATTAACCCGTATGCCTTGCAGATTGAGATTCCCTAGGTCGCCGAAACTCTGCTCTCCGTTGGTCCTTGTCATGCGTTCCTTCGTCTTGGTCTTCACGCTTCTTAGCGTCGTTTCTGCAAGCAAACCAACCCCCAATCGATGCAAAACATTCCCAGGAGACAGCTCATGGCCTTCGCAATCAGATTGGAACAGCTTGAACAAGACAGTAGGTGGACGTTTGGTGGCTACCGTACCACTCGGCGCACCCTGTCACGGTTCGACTTTTGACGATGCGACTTGTGAAAGCTTGAAAAGTCAGTGGCAGTACGAGAAGATCCAGTATGTACCACTCAGATGGGTTCAAGATGTCATACTTACAATCAGCTAGTTATGAATCGTCCTCATCTGTGATGGCGCCTTTCTTCGCCAACCAGAGCTGTGATCCCTTCCAGCCTCGAGACCGCCCATGTGAACTTGGCAACTATGTCCGTTATGCCGTCGACGCGTCTGGACCTGCAGACGTTCAAAAGGCGATCGCATTCGCTGCGTCTAAGAATATCCGTCTCGTGATTCGCAACACGGGCCATGATTATCTCGGTCGCTCTACCGGCGCGGGCTCACTAGCGGTATGGACACATCATCTCAAGGCCATTACCCATATCCCAGCGTACAAGGGCTCGGGATACAACGGCCCAGCTTTCAAGATTGGTGCCGGTGTTCAAGGATTCGAGCTAATGGCTGCTTCGCGGGACAAAGGCTTGGTTGTTGTTGGAGGCGAGTGCCCTACTGTCGGCGTTGCTGGCGGTTACACACAGGGGGGTGGGCACTCGGCCATCAGTACTAGCTTCGGCCTTGCTGCGGATAATGTACTGAATTGGGAAGTCGTGACTGCCAGCGGAAAGCTTGTTAACGCGAACCCTAAGGAAAATGCAGATCTGTACTGGGCCCTTAACGGCGGCGGTGGCAGCACCTATGGTGTTGTGGTTGGGATGACTGTCAAGGCGCACAAGGAGGCTGTTTTCGGTGGCGCTTCGCTATCATTTTTCACAACGGACAATGCTCAGGATGTGTTTTACGACGCTATCCAAGCGTTCCACGAGGAGTTGCCGGCCATGGTAGATGCTGGAGCAATGGTCGTCCATTACTTTACATCCTCGTTTTTCATGATCTCCCCACTTAACGCCTACAACAAGACGGAAGCCGAGGTCAAAGCCATGCTTGCGCCTTTCGTTGCTAGGCTGGACTCCAAGGGCGTCAAGTACACCGCCGAGTATAGCGAATTCGACACGTACTATGAGCACTACGACAAGTACTTCGGTCCTCTTCCTCTCGGTAACATCCAAGTAGGCATCGCTCAGTACGGCACCCGATTGATCCCACGAAGCGTCGTCAGCAATATCACCGAAACATGGAAGGCTGTCGTAGAAAAGGGAGTAACCTGGATCGGAGTGGGAACAGATGTAAAGTCCTTTGGCTCGCAGCAGACGACCTCAGTCCACCCAGCCTGGCGTAAAGCGATCGTGCATGCGACACTGACACTTCCATGGAACTTTACAGCTCCGTGGTCGGAGGCATTTGCGGTCCAGGAGAAGATGACGAAGGAGATTATTCCTCTTGTTGAGGCTGCGACACCGGGCAGTGGGTCGTACGTGAACGAGGCTGACTTCCGTCAACCAAACTTCCAGGACACCTTTTGGGGCTCGAACTATGGAAAGTTGTTAAGCATCAAGAAGAAATGGGATCCCTCTGGTCTGTTCTACGCCACGGTTGGTGTAGGTAGCGAAGCCTGGACTGTTCAGACTGACGGTCGGATGTGTCGCGCTCAGTAGATAGCGTTCTACCCAGTGTCAACATTGAACATTGCGCGTAAATGAAGCCCGCCATCGCATATTCGTGATTTCCTCATTGCATTGTAATGGCCGACCCGACGTGTCGAATAACCTCCTCGAGAACAACTTACTATATATCGGGTCAATCGAAAAGCGTCAACAGCCGTAATGACACCAACCATTCTTTTGAAGCTGATGCGTACAGGGAGAACGAAAAATGGAATGGTCGTTGCGCGTCTTGAACGCGTGCAATTCAGGGTTCTCGAGTGGGGCTATCGACGATGACGTACATTAGGGGTTGCTACCAGATACCTGCAGCATCAGCCACGACTGCGAAAACGACAACCACAATCATGCCTCCAAAAAAGCTAAACAAAGATGGAGACAAGAAACCCCAAGACGGCTCAAAGTCCGACAAGCCTGCCGTTTCCGAAGAGGAAGTGCGGCAAGAATCTGGGAAAGCCGCCAATGCTGCCCTTGCTGCGCAGAAGAAAGCGAAAGAATTGAAGGATGCAGCAGCTGCCGCCAGTGATCCAGACGAACGACAGAGATTAACAGAGGAGGCTACAAACGCACATATCGAGGCTGAGTCATTCGGAAAGACCGCAAAATATCTTCGTTCGGGCGCTTTTCAAGGCATGGCAGCGGGCACGGGCCTTGGTGTCGCACCTGGAGCCACATTGGGTGCCATAACAGGCACTTTAGTCGGCGGCATCTCTTCAACTCTTCTCGGTGGGATAGGTGCTGGGGTGGGTGGAGTGACAGGAGCAATTCATGGTCCATGGGTGAATATGGGCAAAGTAGCCGGAAAGGGGATGAAGAAGCTCACAAGTTTTCTTCCAAATTGGGCAGCGAGCGAAGAGCAGAAGAAGACGTTGGAGAAGATGATGGGACAGGCTAATGATGAAGAGATGCCTGGTACTGAAGAGCTTGAGAAGTTCAAGAGCGAGGGCGGTGGAGGCAAAATTGATGAAGGCTGGATGGAGAGTGCGAAGGGCATGATGCCGGATCAGAAAGAGGTATCAGATGCAGCGAAGGCTGGTGCACAAGCTACCGGAGGAGATTCAGACTCAAAACCCAGCGAAACCCAGCCTGAAGCGTCATCAAGTGGCGACTCGACACAAAAGAGCGACACTCAGGGTCGTAAGAAGCCACGGAAGTTGAATGCGAAACAAAACGATAGCGAAACGCAATCAGCAAAGACGGAGCCATCAAACGATAGCGAGAAAACCAATACGCAAAATGGAGAGGAATTAGACGAGCGAGAGAAGCAACTAGATCAACGAGAAAGTGAGCTTGACCGACGACAAACCGAGCTAGACGAAAGAGAAAAGGCTTTGGCCCAACGTGAACAGGAACTGGGATCGAAATCTGAAGGTGGCGTATCCAAACCTGAAGGTGATGCACCGAACCCTGATGGCGACGCTTCAGAGCCTACGACAGCGCCAAAACCAAAAGGTCAACCACGCAAGCTTGCAAGTAGATCATAGAACTCTAGAATAATCCAGACACCAGTACTACCATGGACAGAGCAAGGCACGGCGTATGATGAGTTTGGTGCGCTGTATGCAAGATTGCAGACGCTTGGCGAAGACAGCTTTGGCGATGCATACATTCCTGTCGTTCCGTTGACAGAGGCAATATGGAGGAAATACTGGGAAGAGGGCGAACCGGATTGTCATTAATATGCATACAAAAAATCCGGCAAGAAACAATACATCTGTATAGGATAAGAGGTATGAGCGAAAAGATTCTTTCAATAGCTGAGGTTTAGTCTTGTCACGGTGAAGAATCATGCTAGGTCACCCTGGAATTATTTGGTATGGCGGAGGCCAGAAGGCGTCATTGCTACACGATTTTACATGAATCAGCACCACACATTCCCCTTCATCCTCAAAGTTTTCATCACGCAACTTCTGATCCCTTTTGTCATCGCAGAAAGTCGCCCGTATAAGCTCTCAAAACGCATGCAAATCTCCCATGCGGTGGTATCCTCAATGCCCCCAATCAATGTTGTTACGCCGTAAGCAGGTATATGGTCATGAAATGTAGCTTTCCCCAAACGCCTCGCGCTAAATCCTCTTGACAAATTAGGAAAGAGATGAGTGGATCGTGTAAGAAACTTCACTTGATCAGCCTGCATAGCTTTCCCGTAGTGTAACAGTCCGCGGCGGAGTGAGCTGCCTAGGTGGGTGATATGCTACCTCATCCTGTCCCTGTTTTGCCCTGCAAAGCCGAGGTAGTGTTAGCTGGTGAACCATACTCATACATAAACGAAAGATACAAAAGAACGCGCAACATGTAATTTAAGGGGAGGAAGAGCCGAGGTAGGTAGGGTAGGAGGAAGTACCCTGTCCAGGATAGCTAGGCCGCGAAGCAGGCTGTGCTGGTCGATAGGATAGATACGGATGCCGTGATGGAGGTGTAGATGGAGGCCGGGAGTAATCAGAGCGCATGCTGAGAGAACCACTGTGGTAGGCTGGTGGTAGTGGACGGCTATGGGCAGCAGAGTGACTACCAAGGGGAGGTAGATGATACCGACGGGGCGGATCGGGAAGGCTATTAGGGGTAGTGTACGCTACCTTTTTCGTTGGTCTTACTGGCTCGTCATCATCGCTCAAAGTCAGATCCACCACTTCGGATTTTCTCTTTTGAGCAGACCGGGGGGCACTGGAAGCCTCCCGGGAGGGCAATGGAGGGGTACTGAGCGAAGTGGGTGTTGGCGCGGCTTCGGTCTTGATGGCCTGTACACGGTAGTCTGGTATCTCGATGAGGTCGTCATCACTATCGTCATGGTGCCCATTGTGTTTGGGTTTCACATCCTTCTCAGTGGACCACTCTCCACTTGGCTGGATGGTGACTTGGTCCGTGTTCCGGGCCTTGCTCAGAATCTCCTCGACGTACTGGTCGATGGCCAAGGCTTCATATGATATCGTCTTGCTGCATATTGGGCATGTCCACGTGGGAGCTTGCTCCTGGAGCTGCAGAAATGAGTCGGCGTCAAAGCACTGGTTGTGCGTGCACACTGTCGACCTGCATGGGGTGACGATGCGTAAGGTGGAGATGGGGTCCTTGAGCGACATGACGCTTGAGCCAACTTCAATGTCCGGGTCATTGGCCTTTTTCATCACTGCAATAACGTTAGTCGTGCCGGACACCTCACATGCCAGGGATAAGGACATACTCTCGTTCAATACAGACTGCCTGGTGATGACGTTGCGGTGTTTGATGCGCTGTGTGAGTTCCTCGACGGAAAACTTCCTGACCAAGTAGACGAACAGGTTGTATCTCTGGATTTGAGAATTAGCTTGAGGTCACGTTTTAGGGGGCTAACGAGATAAGAAACCTCCAACTGACTTGCCTTCTGAGTCAAGGCGTAGGTGATGAGGATGCTGTTACGCTGGTTGGCGACCTTGGTGCGCACAAAGTCGGTGATGTCTGCAGGGCGTGTCGAGCCTGGCTTGTTCTTCAGCCCCTTGTAGTTCGCCTTGACCTCATCATCGTTGACCCTGACCTCGATTTGAGACGGGAACGCGATATCGAGACGCGAGTAGGGAGCTAGGGGCTGCTCGAGCGCAGAAAAGAGCAGTAGCCGCAAGGACGGATCTGTCTTTAGGCGTCCGGACTGGTTTTCGTTGAGGGTAAGGTTCCGCGATATGGTGGCACGGTGAGTTGGTGAAGCGTCCAAAGTTATGTTACTCAGCACGAGCTCGCGAATCTCGAAGAATGGGCTGTCCTTGAAGAAGTAGGTTGGTCGAGGCGGCACGGGTGGCTGCTGCTGCGGCTGCTGATATGGCTGATATGCAGCGTTGTTTTGGTAACCGTTAGCCGTGCTGTACCCGTTCGCAATGGGTGCAGGCGGCTGCGAGTACGAAGGCGCTACGGGACTGCTCGTCGCTGGCGGTGGAGCCTCTCCGTGGTGTTGTACGCGATACTGCAGTCGCCGCAAAAGGTCAGCGTCGCTCCTAGAGACTGCATTGGTGATGACTGGTCAAGATGAAGTTAGCAGGTGTCGAGGCGACAGCAAGCCCCAAGGTTGGGGAGCGGAGATACCTACGGCCAATGACGCGCGCTTGCAGTGCAGCCTTGTTGCCTGTCTGCGAGGTGCCCTCTTCCTTGAGGATCTTTTTGAGGTCGTTGTTTATGAGGGTCTTGGAGCGCTCGGTTATGGTGGCAGCCATCTGCTGCAGGCTTGACGCCATCGTGTGCTGCCGTCGCGGTCGTGAGGGCTGGCGATGTTGGAGGTTGGAGGTGAGGCGCTACCGGTAGAGACTTTCTCGCGAAGGCATCTGGGGCTGGATCTCTCAGGCAGTGTCTTTGGCTGGTGACGCAGGGTGAGGTAAAGGCAGCGAAAGGCAGATATCTGGGGATCCAGCAGTCGGACGGGCGTTGGTCGCAACTCCCAAAAACCCGGGGGCGATGCAGAGCGAACAACACTGGCTCGGGCGGAACAATCGTGGAGGAGCAAACGGACGAGGAGAGACCGCAATGCGACTCTTTGGACTATATGGCCGTCGACGTTGGCGGCGGCTCTCGCGGCGAGCGCATCTCCAGCTGGGTATATACCGAAGTCAGCGTCACCTGCAACTAGGCGAAGAACGCGACTAGGGCACGGGCCGGCCTCGATTGATACGCCTTGCCACCAAATTTCCTCGAACTTTTCCCCACCAGGCCGACGCCGAACTTCACCAAGACACACGACCAACAACCACCCGCACCTCCGATATTCCCTGATAAATCTCGCACAATGGCCAAAGGCGCACGAGCAAGCAGCAAGAAGGCGAACCGCACCAAGCTTCGCGCCAATGTATTCGGCCCCGTAGAGCAGGCGCGCGCCGAACGCCTGCACGCCAAACTTCTCGAGACGATTGCGCAACCCAAGCCGCAAAAGGCTGAGATGGAAACCGAAGAAAGTGAGTCGCCAACCAACGTCTTCCAGACACGCCTGCTAACTTTGTCCCAGCCAACACCACCGACGAAGCTACCAAGGAGGACTTGCCCAAAGGTTCGTCTCTACTCACTGTCCCCATACCGCGCTCCCTCTCCGATCCCTCCACCAATGCCCTCGACTCGGCGCAAGAGGATTGCGAGCTCAGAAATCTATGTTTCCACTTGGGCCTGTGCTCTGACATCCTGGGCTTCACCAACTATGGCCATCTCAAATTCGCCTTTGACCCGCTTCCTCCGCACTGGCTGAGTGAGACTCAAGGGCTAACTTTGACTTCTTAGATATGGACGTTGACGGCACCACCACCTCGGCAAAGAACTCGCGCAAGAACAAGGACAAGAGCCAGACCCGGAAACAACTTCGTCGCAGGCCCCAAAATAAGGTCACTTTCCCTGCCTCACGAGGCAAGGGCGCGCTGAAGCCATTCACCGGTGGACGCACCGGCGGCCGCGTCGCAAAACGAAGATCATGATTTACGATCTGCATACACTGGCGTTGTTGTATTGCATTTTCCGGCGTTAAAAATGTTGCTATTTAGCCATGGGCTTAAAAGATACCTTGACTGGAGGATTTCAATGCTTGCATAAGTTTAGGAATGAATATTTGCACAGACGAATTGCCCCTACCAGAAATGCTGCGTTTTGCCCTTTGATGACTATGCTCCTTCCTTACGTGATGCACTAGGCCTTTTGCGGTGTAAACACCTCGACCCTCGCGCCTTCCGCTCTGCTCTTCCGTTCTTACCTCCACCCCGCTTCCCAATGGCGGCCCCGACTTTTCGGTTTCTCGACCTTCCGAAAGGATTGCGTCTTATGGTTTACGAATGCATTCCCATCACAACACGCCACCACGTCTTGCATGACCCGACAATTCCTGAGGATAGTCCCAGCGGCGGATCGACCATTACTTTGGTTGTCAAATCGATATCGATTGCAATGCTTCTTGCCTCTTCTCCAACATATGACGAGTGCAGGCCTATCTTCGACCATACGCTCAAAGCTCTCCGAGCTGAGCCGCTCCGTCTCATCGTCGACTCGACAAGTTGGGAATCTATGAGAGCTTACCCGAAGACGAGATCGATCAATCGATGGTGCACAGAAGATTTCATGTTCCACGCTCGAAATGATCGTTCCCATTATTGGGAGGGAAAGAGTTCAAATTGGCGCGCCGCGTATTCACACCCAAAGATCCAGAATTTATCCACATCATCAAATTCATGGGCACTATAACAAGACTCCGGAAAACGCGTTTGCCTAGCTCCAGCATAATAGCTGTGCGGCCCAAAGGCAGTCACAATGTCACCTCCGATTTGGCCGACCAGATAGCTAGAACCGCCATCAGACCAATGTTGAACGTGCTTCCAGACCCAAAATGGACGCTCCATGCTTCGAGCCCAGAAGTGGGGTTAGATGGTGTCAATATCAGCGACTGCATCATGAATTTGTTTCACCAAAGAGAGAGCTGGGCATGGCCTGGAGCCACTTTCATTGAACGGGTAAGCCCGGAAGAATGGACTAGAGACTGGGAGGAGTGTGGATCAACGACCCATCCAAGGAAAGCTCCGGGCCAAAATCTGCACCTCCAAATCCACTGAGTAAACCCTCGAAAAGGCCTTCGTTGATGCTCTGCAGCGTCCAATCGTCGAGTGCACCCACATCATTTGAGGAATCGAGCAACGACCACTGATTGTCCCACTCTATAAGTGATGGCTGTATCTGCTCAGACACCTGAGCAGACAGCATCCCCGCAGCTGCCGTGGTAGATGAGGCCAACCTGCGCTGAAGACTGATGGTACCGAGGTATGGTATTTGGAGCTGCAACTCGCCGTTCTCGTCATCCACAAATTGACCGTCACATTCTGTTGCCAGCCCATCGGCAGCCTCGCTAGTGGAAGTGTTGTAGCCAATTCCGTTGGCCGATGCTGCTTCGACTTCAAGGAGGTATTGCATGATACGAGAGAGCTTCATCGCGATCGCGTCGCTCCCCATGTTTTCCAGTATCTCGACTGTTCGTTCCATCATCGCACGATCACTTGGACGACTGTGATCGAGGACTGCTTTGTGTTGAGCTATCGATTGGTTCCGCGCGTCGATATGAGCCAGACATAGCACTGTAAGGGCGATGAAAGAAAGGAAGTCTACCCCTCGACAGTAGTAGAGACCAGTATTCCACCTGCGAAATGCAATATATCGAGATATGATTTCGCGAGCTGCATGAATAGCCGTGGCTTTGCTGTGGTCGCACATGCTGTTTCCTGACGAGCGAAGAACGTACGGTAGATGCAACCGTATGACCAGATGGAAGTGAGAAAACTGATACATTGTACGCGCGATCTCTGGCAGAGGGTCCGGCGCTGTCAAGTCATTGGCATCGAAGTCCGGAACTAGCCACCACTGTGATGGCATGAGTGCAGCCGCCTCCTTCAGCATCTCGTCAATCCCTCGGACATTCTCGGTTTCCTGTTCGCCGGGCTCTTTCACTCGGCGTGATAATATGCGATCCGCGATTATGCATTGCATACGAGAAATTCGATCAAGCGGATGACACGACGCCATTGCTTCAGCATCAAATCCGCGTGTCTGTAATGAAGACTGCGGCAGACCCAAAGTCAACGACAAATAGCGATCCATCTCGATAATGCGACAACAAAACTGATCTGGATCAAGTCCTGACCTCGTTTCCGGGACCAGAACCTTGAAAGAAGACAGCTTCGAGCTGCTTCGATGCAGCCCCAACATCTGCGCAACAGCAGATGCCCGACGTGCAGTCATCCATGCGCGATGTAGGTTACCAGCATAATTATGGATCATAGCTTCTATCATGATACATTCGATGCCTTCTGCAGAGGCAGTTAACTCGTCGTTGGAAGTCACGAATTTCACTGCTGTATCCATTGCCCGAGACATGACTTTGTTGTAATGGGCGCGCTGATGCATTGGTATTTGTCCTGCCGATAGCGCGCCCTGTAAGAGACTGCTCAACAGAAGGAGGTTCCGCGCTAGGAGCGCAGGATGTGCTCCTGGTGGTGGTAATTGTAACATTTCCCGCGGGCTCTTCGGTACCTGATTCATGACTTTGGTCGAAGATGAGGTTAATTTGATGTGCAAATGTGTTGAGAGGCCGACTGGGAGCTTGCAGATGTAATCGAGATTTTGCTTAGTAGGCCATGCTGCAACGAGATCTCGAGATATGCCGGTGTATCTGCTACTAAGTGATTCTGAAGCTTGCGATAGGCTCGTGGGTGTTGATGAAGCTTCTGGAGAGGTGGATGGAGTAATGTTGATGCTCCTCGAATAGTCCTTGTAGACGTCAGGTCTGGCCAAAGACGAATCTTTAAAACGATATGCGTACCACTTCATCACCCCAGCCGCTCGTTACCGCAGTCTCTGGGCGGCTTTCTAGTGTATTGCGACCCGCGTAGGTCGTGGTATTGGCCAGACGCTCAAGCAGATTCTCGACCCGGCTCAAACGACCCTCCACTCCATCATCAGCCGCTTTTGTACTCAAAGCTGGTACATCCGGATACTCCTGACTGATACATGTCGTTCTTCGTCGCACACAATTCTCGCACGTAGTTTTTGAAGGTGCCCAGATGCATCGGACCTTTCGTTTCTTGCATTCCCAGCAACTCTGAGTACCTTTGCGCACCTTTCTTCGTTTCGCCGCTCTTTCACCCTCAAGGTTATTTTGCGATGGCATACTAGTTCGATGAGGTGGTATGTTTTTTAAGAAGACGAAGGCATGCTTGTCCTGAGTTTAGGGAGGTTTGGCAGGGTAGTAGATCTCGTCCGCCGAGCCGGCGGACGAAAGAGCTTCCATCAATTTACAACTACACTTGCGCTAGCGCATCACCGCGGATACCCGCCGGAAGACGCGCTCGATCATGCTATCCCATCACGGCTTACCATCCCATGCCTTCTTCAAAAAAACTTTTGCATCCGTGAACTCGTAATCAGGCAACAACCGATTCCACTCATCGCCTACATCGAAAGCTCCAGCTCCTATAGCCAGCGAAATACCACCGACCATCTTTTTCGATAATGTCTCAACAAATTCTAGTGGAATGGAAGGGTGGTCAAGTCTGGGAAGCCAGGACGCCGTCCAAGTTCCCTTCTCCAAGTCTTCGTTCGGAATCCTTTCGATGGTAAAGGGCCCACCTGAACCACCTTGATTAGTGAACGGAACAACGACAGAAGAGCTTGCGTGAATGGAAAGAGGGTAGGGAGACCAACCGCGTATCTCCTCCCCAAGAGCAAGGAATTCCTTGATAGAGATTCGAGACCCCCGGATTCCACCCGTGACTGGCCACTCGCCTTGATAGTCGACCGCGAGCGCAACCACATTCGCTAGGTCTTTCACTGTGGTAAGGGTGAGATAGTCACTCTCGGCTCCCTCTCGTATAACGGCCCGACGGTTTTCAAAATCGAACTGCGTTTCAATTGCCTTGACATGCTTGGTCGATGTGTACGGAAGAGTAAAGTAGTTGGTGAAGAGGCCCGGCTGAAAGAGACAGTACTCCAAGACTTTCTTGTCCTTGTTGAGCTCTGCTAGGTATTGGCGTGTGTGTCTTTTGAAAGTGTACCAGTCCATGTGGTCTAGGCCAACTCTGATGGAATGTCAGTACGCAAAGAGCGAGACGAGAGAACGGGGGTGACTTACGAGACCCACTCGCTGGGTGCGAATCGTTTTACACCAGCTTTGACTGCCGCATCGATGAGATTCTTCTGACCAGAAATACCTTGTTGTTGGTCATGCGGGGCGATGAACGATAACACCACGTCTACACCTTGCAGATGACCGGCCAATTCGTCCACATCCTCATAGGTGGATTTAGCCCATTTAACGGACGAATCCGTGGTCTCAGCTCGGACGTCCTGAGGGAGACATTAGCATTTTTTGACAGAAGTGACACAAGTGGATGCTGACCTTGCGGGTGAAGATCAAGATCTCATGTTTTTTACTAGCGGTGAGAACATCGACAATTTCTTGCCCGACGTCTGTGAAGATATTAGGCGCCGTTCAGATTGTGTAGGGTGGCAGGAACGTACTTCCAGTACCACCTGCGATTGCGATCTTGACCATGCTGGGCGATGAGTCTGCGTTTTTTTGATCGGACAGTTTTAGAAAGAAGAGGTTGTGTAGGAAGAAGTATTGAACCTGGATGCTCTGCTGAGTGCCTCGATGATTTACTTCGAAGTACACGTCGTTTCTTATATCTGAACTACAACCGAATTCGGCCGAATATTGTAGTGCATTTATTTCCACCGAGTTTCGGTGTAGCATTTTGAACAAGATCAGTGATTACTAGACGCTTACCTTTACTAATCAGCATACTATTTGTGAGCTACGATAGCGCTCCTCCTCTGCTATGTTGTCACAGCAAGCCTTGTGACAAGTATTGGCTAGACTGGGTTCTATCATGACGATTTGGAAGAAAGCTTTAATCGTGGTAAGGAACTGCGCGTCTATAACGTTTGCTTGTTCCTTGCTTAATCTGCTTGTTAAGCATTAAATAGCGCCGAGATTCCTTCTCCTGATCGCGCGTTGCATTGAACAACGGCACTAGGTACCACATTGATCAGCCGTGACGCGAAGTCCTATTATAAATAGAGATGTGAATGCATGATACAAACTGAGAGCTGTAATCAAGTCTGACAGAAAGCATGACGTAGGACATATGAAAGAGTCTCACTATCCATCTGTTTCATCGTTATTGAAGTGGTAGGTAACGCGCACGGACCACTCGACATGGTCAAAAATCAAAATCATCCCATCTCACCACCCGCAGCAGCACAACGTGACTAGGACAACGACGACGACAGCAGCAAAAAGAATTGGACTTGCAGGGAATCGAACCCTGGACCACTCCCATGTTCCACGAGGGTTCACTTGCTGTGAAACCCAGGTGCTAAGGGAGTATTATACCACTAAACCACAAGCCCGAATTTGCTGATGGAGAAAAGAATGGATCAAACGTTTATAACTCAGGTCTACCACTCGCCGTTTACCATCTGAAGCTGCGGCGCGGAAGAAATCAGTGGTTGGAGTGGGACGAAGAGGGGCATTTCACACCAAATGTGCACAGACCTAGACGAGCCTTTCCTCATGCTCCATGCTCCGGTCTGGCTCGGCGATGGGAGCGTCGACGATGTCCTTATTGTGAAAAAGGGCCACACTTGAAATGAGATAAACCAACTGAGTTTGATGACTTGAGCGTTGGACAAGCCAATATATCAGTGCCGCCTTGCTCGGTAGTCGGGCGATCGCTATCCAAATCCTGGGCGACGGCTGCCGGGTTCTGGCCGGGTAGAAATGCTGCCCCACTGTCATCTCTAGAGGGTTGAACACGACGCGTGCATGTCGCAATGCTTCGATGCAATTTATGCGTAGAATGCGACTACTGCATTGGTGTATATACGTACTTCTTAGCAACGATGGCATTGGCTTAATCCTTCGTGTTGTATGCAGCTGGATTACGTGAGAAGCTGTTTTGGAGGTACAACGCTCCTTGTAGTAGTTCAGTGCGATCAGTAGTGTCGATCTCGATGGTGAGTGGTTGCGGGAGGAACGCGGGCAGTAGGGGACCTCGGGGACGTCAGGTGGACTAGCGTACCAGTAGCTGGACTTCACCTCGACTTTGGAAATCTCAAGCTTTGAAAACACGTATCACGATATCGCGAGGAGTGGTTGTGCTTGTTCCCAGTGCAAACATTTCGCATATATACATACACTCGTGTACTCAATCGAGAGGTTCTGGCAAGACACAAACAACTTCCTCATCCATATCATCTCCAATCGTCTGCCTCACCTCCATATTTTCTAGATCAACATCATCAACATCTGGCTCTTCACCTAAGCCATCGACTTCTACCTCGTACTTTTCCTCCGCCTTCCTCTTGACCTCAGTATCGAACAAGGCACCCTTGTCATACAGCTTATCCGACTTGACTCCGCCTTTCCTTCGTACCTTGATCTCACGAATCCTGTACGCAAAGACGAAGTCATCTGCTGTTCGACTCGATTCCTTGGTCTCAGCTTTGCGTTTCCAATTCCCTTCTGGACCGAACGAAAGGCCACTGGGTACACCAGCCCACGCCGCCGCATCAACACCAGCATGAACGTAAAGTCCTTTCTCCTGGAGTCTCTGGCTTGAAATATCTGCCGACGACGCGATCATAACACCGGTGATAATGTAGACCTTCTCGCGAAAACGGTTTTCAGTGATATACCTCCTCACGTCTTCATGGCCCACCACTTGTTCCAGAAAAGTGCGACTGGGTAAAAATGACTGCGTCGTCATTGTATCCACTTTCCAGCTTTGGTGGTGAGATTTGTCCAAGCCCACACTGACATCTGCACCAATTCCAAGGACGCATTCTAGAAAGGACGTCCAGACACCGAAGTGAGATGATGACTGTTTGGCGTGTGAGCCACTCCAGTTGTATTCTGTAAACTTGCTGGTATCAGACTTTGGAGGTGGCGGAGGTAGATATAGCGGCTCGTCGGGTTGAGTTGGTGAGGGTATGATGGCCCCCAGGCGTATGGGTCCATCTGGTGGGCTTGGACGCCGTGGTGCGAGGAAGTAAGTGGGTTTGGATGTAACCATACTTTGTGCAATATTTTAGTAAGACAGTCGGGAGATGTGATGGCGCTGCGTGGTAGGCCGAATAGTTATCGAGGACACCAGGTGTCATATATATTTAGCGCTAGTTGCAGATATTCCGGGTATGAGTCGAAGCATGCATATCAATGCAGGATTACGTGTGGATGCATGATCCGTGTGGCTGAGTAATGCAGGTAGGCGTCAAACCCACTTCTTGGCGGCAAAAGTAGTCGGCTTACCTCTGCATCGACCAGTGACCAGTCAACGTATACGAGATCAGCATCAAGACGTTTGAGACAGACATCTGGCTAATCATACTTTCATGTACAAGAAGGCCGGTATACCTTGTGTACGGTGGGAATGCTATCATGGCTTAGCGTTTGTGATACCACGATCAAGGGTGGGAAATATACTCTCTCCCTATGACCGCCGCTGGAACTAGACTCTGAATCAAGCTCTACTCTATCATGCCTCCCAGGGCGCTCTGGTCCTCGACTCCTCCGGAGTCCCAACGCATGTTTCCCATCGTGCACTGTAGCAAACGCTGTTGGTTTGCGTGTCGGCTTAGAATGCCGGGATGTTTCGTGAGGAGTCTGAGAATGTCCCTGGGGAGCTGCTTGAGGTTCTACAAACTGATAGGTTGGTTGAGGAGCTTGAGGACCAGGATAATTTGTCTGATTATGTTGTGCAGGAGCTGCTTGACGACCCACTTGCGGAACTGCTGGCTGGATGGCAGAAGGTGCCTGAGTAGATGCTGGACGAGGTGCTGGGCGAATGGGCAGAGGCGCTACTGGACCTGGGCCACGGGTATCAGGTGGTGGTCTGGTCTCAACAAGAGGTTGTTGTGGAATCGGGAACGGGGCTCTTGGTGACGACGGTGGGCTCTGTGTGGAGGAGCTTTTATCACTACCACTGCGACTACTGCGGCTGCGGCCGCTGCGGCAGCAACAGCACCATATTAGGAGTAGCAGTATCAGTAGACCAAGAAACGCGCCTACAAATGCTCCTCCGATGACTTCGTTAGATGGTCGCTGGAGAGTTGGGCTAACAGGACCAGTCTCTTCGACTGCCGCTGCGGTGGGGGTCCAGCGGCGGACAACAGTTGTGGACCCTTCGAGTACCCGATAGAAGCGCGCTGATAGTTGACTTGAGCGAACCGATGGCTGTGCTGTCATCCGTGACTGTCTCTGAGGCGCAAGCTTGAGGACGGGCATGTGGGAAGCCTAGTTCGCATCGCGGTGAAGGTTGAAGCTACAGAGCCTGCTCAGAATGCAAAGAAGCGCCAGGCGCATGTCGAAATGGGAAGGCTGGCTGCTATCGCTACATGGCTGCGCCGCAAATTACAACGGGGGTGTTCAAACCGGTCGCTACACCCGGCGTTACGCTAGATATCTGCATATCCGCTTGACCCAGGTTGGGTATACAGGCGAGCCATCTTCAGCCCCCACCTCGCCGTAGCCTGAATGACATCGTGAGGCCCGCAACGCGGCTGAGATCGCTTCCATAATCCCAAGGTGCTTCGACTTGGAGAAGAACTGCAGATCTCCTCTTCCTGTTCTGCATGCCAAATTACCGACATTGCGACGACCGCCAGGCTGGGACGGTACAACGAGCCTGAGCTCGCACGGCGACAGGTACTCGTAGACGACACCACTTTTCGCTACTATACCACAAAGTGTCTCCCGATTCGTACTTGAGAACCGATACGGTGCGAAGAAGAAGCGACGAGGACTAGCAAACGTCTTGTCCTCCTGAAATGACGCTTGATGCTCAGATCGAACAACTCATTGCTGAGGCTGAAGGCCTTGAGATCAAAGCGGAGAATGGCGATCAGGCTCTATACTCAGGTGCCATTAGAGCATGGGAGGAAGCGACCCTTATAGCCGAAAATCATTACGGCAATTCCAGTGTGGAGACTTTAAACTTACGGGAATGCCTGGCGGACAGTCTCAGGAATGCTAAGGATTTTCCAAAGGCGATAATGTGCGAGCTGAAAAATGAGCAGTGGACTCTCGAGAACTACAAGCAGTGTCAGAGTCCGTCTCGAGAGATTAGCGCCTTGGCCCGGGATGCTAAAGAAAGGCATCTGAACGCTCAAAGACGACTAGCAAGGACCTATTTAGAGAGTAAACAGTATCCGGAAGCGATCCGATGGTTCCGAGCAGTTGTCAACGATAGAAACATACCAAGGTCAGCTGAGCAAAGATGTAAAGACCGAGTAGATCTTGCTTCGGCTTTGTACACATCTGGTAGGGACCAAGACATCATCCGCGACATCATGGAAGCGATAGACCTGAACATTGAGACCTTGGGAAGAGCAGATGCGAGTCTAGGAAAAGATCATATCGAGTCTGTGAACATCAGATACAACCTAGGCAGGGAGTTGTATGGTCTGAAGAAGTATGGCGACGCACTGGAGAAGTTTCGCGAGGTAGTCGAAATTCTCCAGTTAAAAGACTGCAAAGCCAGATCAGCGCCTAAATATCAAGATTATCTCGAAGATGCAGAGTTCTCGCTTAAGAACTGCAAGACCAAAATCGCTCGACAAGAAAAGGCAAGACGCCGGATTGCCTCAGAGAAAGAAGAGGAGCTCAAGATACAGAAAGCTGAACAGAAGCGAGCTCAAGAGGCTGTTGCCCAACAAGAAGAGGTTGCTAGATATGTGCGATTGCGAATAGCGGAAGAAGAAAAACGGAAACAGGACGAAGATGCAAAGAAGCAGACGCGAGCGAGGGAGATGATTGTCCAGCAAGAAGAAGAAGAAGCAAAGAAGGTTCGAGCGCGCTTAGCAAAAGAAGAGAAGAGAGAACAGGAAGAATCCGCAAGGCGATCAGCTGCAGAAGAGGCGTTAAGAGTACAAAAAGAAGAGGCCAAGCGAATACAAATGCGGGAAGAAAAGAGGGAGAGAAGGAAGCAGAAAGAGTTAGCAAAGCAATCAGCAGAGAAGAAACGAACAGGGGAAGAAGAAGTCATAAGAAGGATAGAGACATTGGAACCAGAGAAGAAAAAGCGTAATGATGGAGATCGGAAGGGATTAGCAGTACAAAAGCAAGTAGAAGAGCAGTCAAAGATTCACCGAGAAGTAGTAAGCACAGAGATCCAAGGACGCGGCCAAGAGGTTGACAAGCAGAAAGTCACTCGCAAGAACAATCGTAGCTCTGGTGGACAGGATACGAAGAGTGAGAATAGTAGCCGGAGGCAGTCCGATGTAGGGAAAGAGACTTCGAGCCCACCAGACTCATCAAGAGCAAGTCCAAGATCCTCCAAGCGAACTCTGAATGGTACGACGAGATCTTCATCGAACGTAGATTCTGTCTCTGACCGTCCGCGTACGAAAGAGACATCGAAGGACTCTTCGGCCCAATCCCCGAAGACTGAGCCACCGACACACCGACGCTCTGCTTCAGCTGTCTCCCAGTCTTCAGGTTTCACCGGATCAAAACTCGGGGAGGCCGACCGGAGGGACTCTACATCTGATCGGCTGCGTGGTAAGGATCTATCCAAGAGGTCACTAGCAACCGAGTCGAAGAATGAGCCACCAACACGCCCGCGTTCAGCCTCTGCCATCATCCACAGTTCGGGCCATACTGAAGAAAGACCAAAAGAGTTTGAACGAAGGAGTTCTAGTCGGAGCGAAGTTGTAGACCGATGCCAAAGCGCTACCCCTGACAAGGGGCGCCGTCCACCCTCTGCCGTCTCCCGCTATTCAGATCGTACTGGAAAGAAAGTGATAGAGCTAGAGAGAGTGAGCTCTACACGGAGGGACAAGGCGCGCACTACATCTCTGGATAGAAAAGGGGAAGGGAAAACTGAAGCGAAGAAAGCGCAAGCACCGTCGAAACCAGAGGGTGCAGTGGTCATACAAGACAAAAAACGTGAACGAGGGGATGATAAGGAGAAGGCAGGCAGTGACAGTTCGACCGCATGGAGACCGCAAACTTCGGACGATTCGGCACGAGCCAGCAGAAGAGGTTCGGTAGATGCAGAAAGAAGAGATTCGGACAGTTTGAAGACACCCGTGGGCCGCAGCAAACGCCGTTCAGAACAGCCTTCACCCACTTCAGAACCAAACGAAAGGCAAGACTCTGAACCGAAGGTCACTTCGAATCGCGCGCGTCCAAGGGATGAGAGGGTATCGCGAACGGTTTCGGCACCCTCAATAACGGTAACAGAGCCTGCGCCTTCGAGACACGCCGCGAAACGGAAGCAAGACCAAGAGCAACCTATTGTCGACGTAGAAGCCCGAATCAAGACCGAAAGAGAAAGGCCTAGGAGCTCACAGTCCAACTATGAGGTAGCTTCTTCAACCTCAGATACCGCAAGAAAACAAAAGTCTCGTTCTGCGTCGACTGGTTCGAGGAAGGCGGAAGAGAAACGCCGGGAACAGGACGAAGATGCAAAGAAGCCGGCGCAAGCGGGAGAAATGATTACCCAGCAAGAGGGGAAAGAAGCAAAGAAGATTTTGGAGCGCCAAGATAAGGAGGAGGAAAGACAACAGGAGGAAGCTGCGGAAGAGGCAAGAAGGAAACAAGAGATAGAGGCTAAGCGAATACACGTGCGCGAAGCAAGAGAAAAGAGAAGGAAAGAGAAAGAGTTAGCTGAGCAAGCAGCAGAAGCCGTGAGAAGAACAGAGGCATCGAAAGTGGAGAAGAACAGGCGTAATGATGAAGCTCAGAAACAAGTTGGGGAGCCATCGAAGAAGTGTCTAGAAGTAGAAAACACGGAGACACAACAACACAACCAAGGAGCCAGCAAGCAGACAGCCACGGGGCCACTGGATGATGAACCAACACAAGACCATGCGAATGTAGGAAGAGCAACAAGACAGAAGCTAGAAGAAGAACCCTCCAGTAAGACGCGAAGCAATACACCGAAGAAGCAGCCTCGAGAATCACTGCCAAGGAAAGACCAAAAGGAAGAACATCCGAAGGCTGAAGATGAGAACCTCAATAAGACGTTGGTAGACACATTTGAGACGCAACGCCAGAGGAACCCGACACGAAAAGATAAGAAAGAGGAACTGACGAATGCGATCTCCAGTACGGTCAACCAGCGGACCCTTCCGAGTCCATTGGTGCCCAGCCAGGGACGATTGATAAGATTTCGATACCAGTCGACAGCGCAAAAGCGAGCCCGAAGCTGTCCTCATCAGCGGATCAGGTTACTAAAGAACAGGTATCTGAGCAAATACCGTATGAGAAGCTTGTGTCCAGTACGAGTATCCTCCCTTCAACCGCAGTAGCGGTAAAGGGCGAGTCATCCAGCCCCCTTACATCAGCCGAGATGAGACTGGAAAAATCGACCGCGCCTGAAGGCATTCAGAACAATGTGCCTGAAGCGTATAGTACACAAGAGCTGGGCGATACCAGTACTGCTATCAAGGACCGAATCACAATGCCTGAGGATGAACGGTGCGCTCAGACAGTGTCTTCAGCAAATACCACCCACACAGAATCGAGCGCAAAGACCGAAGATCCAGATGAGCCGCAGTTGCCGCGATTCGTCAGTCAGGCTCCAGTACTCACAGCACACTCTGAATCAGTTGCGGAGCCATCCGTCAGAATAGATGATGTACCTGCAAAAGAGCGGATAGTCAGTACCTCGATGTCTTGGTTGGGAAAGCAGGGGAGACAATTCGTGGAGCTGCTTACCGCAATCCCGACGTCCAAGCCCACGCTGGAAGAGAATCCAGAGTACAATTTTAGCCAAACTGATAAGGTGGAATCTTCGCAGCAGTCTTCAATCGCGCCCAAGATGGTCCCAGAACTAAGCGCGTCAGTGGAGAAACCAGAGGAAGATAACAACAGGCTTAAATCCAAGATATCGGTCGAAACACAATCTCAGAATCACATGCGGTCCGAATCTGTTCCCACCATCCGTACGGAGACTTTCAAGGCTGCTGCAAAAGAAAGCCCTGTGCCTGGTGGGTGGCATCATGATTTTGATGAACCAGGACCAGTTCGGAGCCTAAGGAAAGTGCGATCCAATGATCAATTAGGCAAAGGAGACTTGCCAGTATTACAGACGGAAGACGCGAAACACAAGCGTGCCTCGTCTGTTAGCGCCATGGAAAGAAGCATATCCGACATGGGTAGCGCGCCCATTAAGAATTGGAGTGATCAGGAGTAAGTCTCTAGTTATTTGGACATCCAGACATATCGCTAATGATGCGTAGTGCGATCATAGCCGACGAGTGGTTCGAAAATCTGCGCAAGCATGCACATGGACTCTTGGACACGTACGAGAACGACTGCTACAAGGCGAAGAAAACAGAGCGGCGTGTGAAGATCGCTGTACTCGACAGTGGAGTAGCTAGGAGTCCTGCCCGGGGCCCAGTCCCGTCGCTGATGAAGGGCCCTCGAGTAAAGTTAGGAAAGCAACTGGATCCATCCCTGCCTTGGAATTATGACAGCAAAGGCCACGGAACCCATGCCGTTGGTGTGATCCTCACGGTCTGCCCGTACGCCGATGTGTATGTGTACAGGGTTTGTGAAGGTAACGAGCCGATTAACAGGACGTACGTAGCGGACTCCATCACCGACGCTGTCGAGAAGAAGAAGGTCGATATCATCAGTATGAGTTTCGGCTGGGAAGAAAACAGTGACCACAGACTTCGGGCGGCCATTGAACGTGCCAGAGCCAGCAATGTTCTACTCTTCGCAGCGAGTTCGAATGACGGTATCCGGACAAGAGCCGGCATGGCGTACCCAGCTCGGGCCTTGGAGGTCATTGCCGTCGATGCAGCAGACGTTCATGGCAACTCGTCCAAGTTCAACCCACCGCAAACAAGAGACAAAGCCAGGTTCACTGCGCTGGGTGAAGCTGTAAGATCCACTTACCCTATGCACCTTCCTTCGGAAGATGAGCCGGGTTGGAAGAGAATGGTAGGGACATCTTGCGCGACACCCATCGCTGCCGGCATCGCAGGACTAGTATTGGAGTTCGCCCGTCAGCGGCCGCTTTGCTTCGAACCTTCAATTGAAGCCTATCTCAAGTCAGTAGAGGGTATGAGGTTAATTTTGACCAAATGCTTGTCGCTCAAGTATTCGGACAGCTCACCATTCAATCTTCTTGACCCGACAATATTGTTCCGTCGAACCGAGAATTCTGATGACGGAGGTGGCTTGTCTAACTTTATGTCTCCACGGTTGAAGGCAGCGAACAACATCGTGACGAGGCTACAGGAGGAGTACTCGCGAGATATCGGAACGCAAATGTCGGAGGAGCTTGGGAAAGTGTGGGTCGGAGGCGCCTAGAGCAGGACAGAAGAAAGTAGACGTTGGTGGTTTCCGAATGGTCAGTGGAAACATTGGAAACCCTAAAAATCCTAGGGTCCAGCGCACTCAAACGCGCTAGTGCACGCTCTTGGCTCCGACATGCGTGACTTGTCTCTGTGCAAAGGTGTTGAGTTCAATTTAGAAATTGGCACTTCTTACACATATGAGGACACTGAAGCGAAGCTATCAAAGTAGCCCAAACGTATGAACACAACCGCATAATCTACCGTCTCCCATTCAACGGCCTACCTTCCCCCTCCACGCCATCTTCCTCATCGAAGTCATCCAACTCAAATTCACCCGCAGCCCTCAAGCTCTCTTCGTCCCCTTGACCTTCCCCAGCCCTTCTCATCCGCCGGATTAGGAAACGGTGTAGCACACTGCCTGTTCCTCAATGCAGGATAATACCTCCTATACGTGTAATGCGCAACCGCCATGCCCAGCACAGACCCAACACTAACATCGTATACATCGTGACGATAGTCTTCGCAGCGGGAGATAGCGATCAAGGCAGCGCCGAGGAGAGGAGTGAGAGCGAGAAGGACGCGAGCGAGATCGGCGCGAGGGCGGTAGACGTGGCATTGACCTGCGATGAAGAGAGCAAGATAGCCTAATCCACTAAAGGAGAAACTACTATGCCCACTAGGAAAACTGCGCCAGCCGTCGTGCAAAACGTGGTGATTTGTCTCGGTGCAGACCTCGAACGTGACGAGTTGGTGTGCCGGTGTACCAGGAGCGGGTTTACACCTCGCAATGAGATCTGGTCGGGGCCGTCCAACAGCGTTCTTGATCACGTCGGTAATGAACATGGTCAAGATCATGCTGATGAACCAGCCTAAGATGGTGACATGTGCTTTGTGTGTTCCGGGCGGAGGATGAGGGCCCAGGCGACGAGTGTACCAAGGGGAACTGCGCCGGCGTATATGAAGAGCCATGAGACTGGTACGCGTTCTATTTCCGCGTGTGGATAGCCGATGGCGAGGTTATCGAGGAAGAACATGCGGTGGAAGGGTTCAGCGAGGAATTGTATCTGTGCCTAGTTTGTCAGTCTTGCTGTTGCAAAACCTTGGAGATGAATTGCTTCATAGCTTACTTACCAATATGTACCCGCATATCAGTATCGCAATGCCAACATAGTCTGAAGCATAGGAGCGCTGCAGATGTCACCTGTTGTTAGTTGTCTGTTCATGAGCAATACCCATTGATGAAGTGACGGACCTGCCAGAAGCGCGCCGCAGCGCCCAGGAAGCCGGGCGAGTTCAGAAGCTCATTTGAATTGAGCCTGTGTGTTTGTGCAGGCATTGTCGCGTGGTCAGCACGCGCGCATCGTAGTCGAGGTTTAGCAAGCTGGTGCGGAGGTGTGGCTTCAACTCCGCAGATGCAGGGGAAGACGCGCTAGTGGGGGAAGCGGGCTTTCGTCACTCAGGTACTGAAGAGACATAACAATAGCCTCAGACAACCCCGAGACTCACTTGTCCCGAACTCTGCAATTGCCGTGCTGGACAATCAATGGCTGTCTATCTCTACTGCTAATGACTTCAATATGTAGACGTCAACATACCCAACCTCCCCCCATCAACCACAACCACACTCCCATTCAAATAACTCCCCGCCCGACTCGCCATCCATAATACTGCCCCCGCGATATCCTCCTCCATCCCCGCCCGCCCTGCCGGCACAACATCCCTATCCATCTTCCCACTCTGCCCCGGGTCCAACGCCCCGATAATCCCCATCGCGAGCTCAGACGGGAAAATCCCAGGTGCAAGCACATTACAACGGATGCCATACGGAACAAACGACGTAGCAAGCATCTTCGTCATATGCGTGACGGCAGCTTTACTGCTGTTATAAGCAAACGATGCGCCCGGTAAGCGCGAGAAGCCGCCGATACTCGATGTAGTTATGACTTGGGAGCGGACGTCTGCGCCCATGTTGCTCTTTGTGTTTCCGGCGTCGAGGAGGGAGAGGAAGGCGAGAGTGGTGTAGTATACAGCTGTGGTATTCACCGCATACGTGTTTGTAAATTCCTCCATGGGCGTCTCGAGGGCGTGCGCTCTGTACTCTGAAAGCGACGGAGGTGCAGAGCCGGGTGCTGCTTTAAGCGGCTTGGGACCCATGATTCCGGCATTGCAGATAAGGAGGTTGATGGAGCCGGTTTTGGTCTCGACGTGTTTTGCAATTTCGAGAAGAGACTCGCGGGATGTGACATCGCCGGGTAGTGGGATGACGATCTTAGGGTCGATGCTTTCTGCAGCTGAGCGGAGTACGTCTTCGCGGCGGCCGACGATGTATACGAGGTGGGCGCCGTTGGCTACTAGGGCCTTTGTCATCATTAGGCCGATACCTGGGGGTATCAGAATCGTTCTGTTAGATTCGGCGAGGTTGGACTACCTGATCCGCCTCCTGTGATGACGGCTACGATGCCATTGACATTGAAGAGCGTGTTAGCTGAGAGGTTTGCGGACATTTTGGAGTTATAGAAAGGCGGAGGGTCTTGCAGTTGTTCACTTACCGCGCCCTTCTTTTGATATATGGCATTGCTACGGCTCCGCCTTCCGAACTTTATGATCTTTGTACAACAAGTGCGCCTGCCATGTTCAGCTAGAGTGGTGGGTGTTGACCTCCTTCGCCAACATCTTAATGATCAAATCATATCGAGGGAACAGTGTGTAAAGGTACATGGACGTCTTACTATAGAGGAAGTGTGGGCTAGTCGAATTGTATTTATAGTCAAGGTATACTTTATAACTAGGCAGTCATTACTCGCAGCACCAACATTTGACTCGCGATATCACCAACCCCGTATAGTACATGTGTTGACCAGCTCATGTACCCAAATTAGTCTCACTTCTCCGCATGCCAGCTTTTCTTAGCAGTAACCCACTTGAAGCTTGCACACCAACCCTCCACCTCTCCACGCTCAGACCGCTCGACATAATCTCTCACTTCTCGTTGTGCCATCTCGATATCTGCTCTGAGCTCCTCAGCAGTCCAAATCCTGTTCTTACTACCCCATGTCGTCAACAACCGCAAGCAGACCGGCTCAAACATCTCCATACCCAGCACAAACATCATTTTACCAAGCGACTTTTGCGCCTCGTCCTTTGGCCATTGCCCGACCGGTACGTTGACGTGAGTCGTTTGAATGTCTTCAAATCCCGCTTCTTCGAGATAGGTGTGATGCATATAGAAGAGACCGAGCGGACGACCAGACTTGAATGACGCTTCCATGAACGCCACGTACAGTTTGCGAAGAGTAGGCATAGGTATGTTTGCTGCTGTGATCTCTCCCGGGCCTAATGGCACTTGTCCCAAATCCCAATCTGCGAGTTCAATGCACCCACCAGGGGAGAGGCTCTTGTATATCTCTGCATAGACCTCTTCCCAATGAGTAAAAGAACCCTTCATGTTCCGCAGATGTATGAGTTCGAAAGAATCGCTAAAATGCCAGCCAGGCTCAGGTTGTGGTGTGAGTGTTGAGAGATCGATAGTCAGAGACTCCTCTGGAGTACTCCACCCCCGCGATGATTGAGGTCAGCCGTTGATTTCGGTTTCCTGAGCGACTCTACAGGATTCCGATGTGCCATCTCGGTAGCCAAGTCCAGAGTAGAGAGCTGATTGATTAGCTCGTCAACATCCATCTCTTTTCCCCAGACGTCAAGATCGTCGAGTTCCCACGTCACCCTAGCATCGCCTAACGTGGCCTCGGTAGTATCGATATCCCATTCAGTCATATCAATTCCAACGACTTCCGCATGCGGGTATTGACGCGCCATGGCAACAGCCCAATGACCCGGTCCTGTACCCAAATCGAGTATCCTTCGCGTGGTGGGCAACAATCGCGCAGTGGTAAGCTTGCCATGAAGTGCTCGAACAAAGACTTCGTGTTGTAAAGATAGACGATCTTGCTCTACAAAATCGTTATGTGGCTTGTATACGCATGGTAGATAGTACGTCTCATTGCTGTACGTTCGTCCATTTTCATGGATATACTCCAGATCATCGGAGGCCAAAGTGCGGACAGAGCGACTGTCAATTTAGGTGTCAGCTTGTTCAATGTGCGATTGTTACCAATGGTTGATCATCTGCAAGGCTACAGTCGTTGTTGTTGTTGTTGTTGTTGTTGTTGTTCACTCTTGAGGCCTCCCGTTTGAATCTAGCCCAACAACCACGTCGAAATGCGGGGTGGCAAAAAGATGCAAGAGTAGAGAACAGCAACCTACTTGGACTCGATCGACGCTGTACTTTCCGAGTCAGCTCGTCGGCGTTTGAGTGGAGCTTCTGTGTGAGGGGCAACCACGCCTTCGGGTGGTGGCTGTCCCTCATCCATGGTCTCGGAAGCCGATGCAAAAGACCTAACAAAATCGTTAAGCAAGCCGAGACGAAAACGATGAGCGGATGGAAGAAGTAGAAACGCTTTGTCTTTTGAGCATGTGCTGCACTCGTAGGACCCTAGCAAACTGGTGCTAAAACCTGAGGTTCCGCATGCTAAGCGATGGTCGCTTCATGCTGGGGGGAGGGGGGCGCGTGAATACTGGGTATACGGTCCTTACATGCTGGACGTAAGCGTAAACGGGCAACTTACGGCAAGGAGATCTGCGGACGGTAGTGGAAATCACGCTATGTGTGTGACTGACTGACGCGACATTTGATGGTACGCTGCTATCGACGTAGGCGTGTGTTGGAGCGTGTTAGTAAGAGATGATCGGAACTGCCAATATCCATGGTAGCTAAGAAATTGGCCTCGACCGACGCTGATAAGATTCTGAACAGCCACATAAACGAAGTGCAGGCTCTGCTGCCCGCTGACTTCTGACCATGTTGATCTGACACAAGTCGATTACCAACCCCAGCATCAGACAGCAGGCTGTCTATGCTCGACCATCCGACCAGATGATTGACGAGCAAATGCGCTGGTGCTGAAATCGAGGCGTTGGCGACATGAATGCGTCCATTGTTATGTTACAATGCAATTTCCGGTTCGTGCTACGCGTTTGCAGGTGTTAGCGCGTAGGAACCCAGCCCCGGCTGCCGGCTTGCAGTATGTCACAAAAAGGCTGGAGCCGCAGTCCAGAGCCAACGTGAAGCGGTCTTTTGTTGATCCTGCTGAGAATAGCAGAGTCCTGAAGATGTCACCTTAGTTCTAGGGACAGAGTTCTGGCGCGGGGCTTTTTGACGGTGCGGCCATACCGTCGGAGCCAGCGGTGCGGGCGGGTCCCAGTAGATCGTCACCCAGACTGTCGGAAGTGAGTGCACCATCTTATGAGCTTTGTTGAACAAGGTGTAGTGTAGGCTTGCTCCGAGCCTGTTCGGGTTGCTTAATATTC
The DNA here is from genome assembly GCF_907166805.1 of Alternaria atra. Taxonomy (NCBI): domain Eukaryota; kingdom Fungi; phylum Ascomycota; class Dothideomycetes; order Pleosporales; family Pleosporaceae; genus Alternaria; species Alternaria atra. Next base: position 3,279,789 of record NW_025091326.1, on the reverse strand, counting down.
GCACCACTCTCCTTGGTGATAATCCAGAGTCTAGTACGTGCAGGACCAAGCTCGACACATCCGAGTCATCGCTGGTTACATCTGATCCTAGGAGATGCAGCGGGTAGCCGCCCGGTGTAGAGAGAATTGATGGACCAAAACTCAGGGACGCCGAGGTGTCAGCCCCTGCTGACCGTGAGTAATTTGCAATTCTTATCTCCACAAGGTATCCTACATAGAGAAACTGATAGGCATCAGAGGGCGACCTATCGAAAGCCATTTCAGCGGTAATGCCTACGGGATGATCATGCGACATGCGAAAAAGTGGTGCCGGATATCTCGGAGCCCGGAGACATGCAACAAGGAATGAAGCTGATTCGCACGGCTCGGTCAGGCCTCCATTTCTGGTTGATGCGCAGCTGTGCCGTGTTCATATGTGCGAGACCAAGAGGTATATGAGGTGGGCGATGGTAAGCAGTATAGTGGAGCGTAGTAGAGAAGGTATGATTCGGAAGTGGCGCGAAATGCGGTGAGCACATTTGAGAAACGCACGTCTACAGCGTAGACAAATTAGACGTCACAGTGTGATACAGAGAAAGACTGAGCGACAGCATCAGCAAGCGCATCCCATAGAATACACTTGTCTTAGTTTTATTTCAACGTTGTCGTCTACTAGCAGCAGTTGTATTTGTCATGAGCATCCTCAGTGCAATCAGTCAACTTCTTGACCCTCAAATTTGGGTAACCGCGCTGCGACGTCCGACCATGTCTCCTCGCCCTTGACGATGTTGGAAATAGCCTGGGCGATCTCGTCTAAGCTTGAGCGGACCTGCTCTGTGGTGTCTCGGTCTCGGAGTGTGAAAGTGTTGTCCTTGACAGATTGGAAATCTATGGTGATGCCGAGAGGAGTACCAAGCTCATCGTTGCGCTGGGGACATGTCAGTCTTTGATCAAAATTGCTCGAGTAAAAGAAATGACTTACAGCATAACGCTTGCCGATAGATGCACCGGAAGCGTCAACACGGTTGGAGATACCAAGCTTTCGCAGCCTGTCCTTCAGCTTCCGTACAAACGGATCGAAGTCAGGATTTGAGCTGAGCGGTACGATGAGCACCTTGGTCGGTGCGACTGCTGGGGGGAAGGAGAGGACAGCACGGGCTTCGTCCTGCTCACGAGTCCAGTAAACATGTTCACATAGAGCCTAATTCAGTCAGCAAGCTACGTGACCGTCTCAACACATGGATACTTACGTAAAATATGCGGCCGATACCGAATGACGGCTCAATGACGTTTGGTGTGTATTCGCGCATGGTCTCTACGCGAGTACGCTTCTCGATGGTGATGAGGTCCTTTGGTACCTCGACCTTGCCATCACCAACTTCTGGGACGTCGATGATGATCTTGCCCTCCTTCTCTAGATCCAGAGACAGTTTCTCACGAAGGTCTTGTGACAACGCTTCGATAGCTGCTTCTACGGTCTTACCGTCCTTCTTGAACTTGGGACCAAACTTCTTCTTGTCAAGTTCACAGACAAATTCTTCGACCTTCAGAGGTTCCTTTCTCGTCTCACGGACGATCAGAGGTGCACCAGTCTTCTTCATGTGCACAGAGAGGTCGTATGCGCTTCGGTCAGCACAGCCGACACATTCAATCCAGCCGTATGATGTGAGCAGTTCAGCGTCCCAGCAGTCCGCGGCGTAATGCGCCATCTCGTTAGCCATGTGTTGCCTGAATCGAATCTTCTTTGGGTCGACACCGAGCTTGAGCAGGAACAGCTGGATACGGGCCAAGAAGTAACCCAGTGTTTCGTTATCCACGAGACCAGTCTCGACAGCCTTGCCAATCTTGGTGGTCTCAACGGTAGTCTTACCGGAGAGTTGCACATCCCGGTTGAGCAACTCAAGTTCAACGTCCTTGACCTCCTCGAACCGCGGGTGTTTCTTGCCACCTTCTGGATCGACAAAGTGCTCAATCTCGGCCATGAGGAACTCTCGCACACGTAGCAGGCCCTGTCGCGGGGAGATTTCGTTACGGAACGACTTGCCGATGGATGCAGAGGCGAAGGGCATTTGCTGCATGTTGTGGTCTAACAGCTTCTGGAAGTTGACGAACTGACCCTGGGCGGTCTCGGGACGCAGGTAGGCGGGCAGGTTGGACGAGGGGCCGATAGAAGTCTGGAACATGAGGTTGAATGCGACGGGAGGTAGTAGTTCGCCGTTGGTAGCAGGGTTCTTGATGTCGTACTTCTTCATCAACAGACCGAGCTCCTCGCCGTTGTAGTTGTCAATCTTGGCCAGGACCTCTTCAATCTCCTGGACCATGGAGTCCTCGAGCTTTACTGCAGCAATGTTCTTGACCTTCTTCTTTTCTTTTTGGGGTCTTCCTCCTCAACCTCAACTTTCTGGCCGCGTGCCTCCTTGTCGCCCTTCAGTCTAGCCTCGAGGACCTCTTCGACCAAGTGGTCGGCTCGGAAGATCTCGCCAGTCTTTGGGTCTTTGCACATCCAGTCGGCAAACTTGTCAACGTGACCAGAGGTCTTGAGAACCTCGTGTGTGGTGAGGATGGTGGGTTCGACCTTGAGCATATCCTCTTCTAGGACGAAGTGTTCGCGCCATATGTCGACAATGTTGTCGGTGAGGGCAGAGCCGGGTGGGCCGTAGTCGTAGAGACCGGCGACACCGCCGTAGATGTCGAATGAGGGAGCGTAGAAGTATTTGTGCTACAATGGCTGTTGTTAGCACGACTGTGCAGTGTTCCATCAGTCCCGCATACCTTCATGAGCTGCTCGAAAGCCGCCCTTTCAAAGGGCTTGCCCTTGTGTGTGGTGGTATCGCTAGGCATGGCGACGTTCTTGCGCTGTGGCACCTTGTATCTGGAGAATGGTGGTGTGGACGAGAAGTGCTTGGTGGGATGAGTCGGCGGAGGTGGGGCACGATATAAGGGTCTACGTAAAGAGAGGCGCGAAGCAGATTGAGGGACGCGCAGCAATGGGATTAGTCGGCGCATATACTACGTATATTCTCTTGCAACCGACAAGAGAAGATTAATGAGCGACAGGGGTCTAATATACACAGATGGACTACAAGTCTCGAGCCTGAAATGGCATGCTTCAACATGTGGAATCTCTGCCGGTGTGTGACGCGCCAAGATTGCGGAAAAGCACAGGCCGCGGCTCCACCGAAAAGTTGAGCAGCACTTGCGCTCTCCAACTACTCTACACGCGCAAGACACCCAAACCCCGTCGGCGAAAAACAGACCAGCAACGCGAATCGGTCTCAAAATGGCGTTCTCCAAGAGCCCTAATACCGCCTCGGGCCTCAAGCCTAAAAACAAACTGCGCCGACAGGCCGCATTCCTCTCCATCAAGAAGGCGCGCGAATCCGAAAAGAGAGACGCAAGACTTCGTCGCAAGCGCGAAGAAGAAAAAAATCCAGCCCTACGAGAAGAAAGATTAGCACAAAACAAGCCTGCGACTATCGACGGCAAGCGTGTGTGGGATGAACCCGTCGGTGACGAAGAGGATGCGCTGGGGTGGGCGATAGACGTAGAAAGACTTGCGAAGAGGAGGAAGGTGGAGCAAGAGGAGACTGCACAGAAGGAGGGTGAAGACGGCGAAGAAGAGGGCATACTGGCGAAATTGAAGAAGCGCGATCAAGCGACGGAGGGAGATAGCGACGATGAGGACATGGACGACGAAGCAGACAGCATGCTTGACGAATCTGAGCCTGAATCTGAGCTTGACTCCGACGATTCGGACTTGGATTCGGACGCCGCCTCGTCCAAGCCCGGAAAACGCGCCTCCAGTCCCAGCGCCACATCCACCGCAACAAACCTTGAGCTATCACCCGAGTTCCTGAAGCAAAAGTTCCCATCCATATTCAACCCTCGTACCGACGACCCACAGATTCTGATCACAACGAGCATCAACTCGACGCTCCACAAAGAAGCCGAAATCCTCACTTCGCTCTTCCCCAACAGCACCTACATAAGACGGACGCAGCACGTACACGCACACAAGTATAGCGTCAAGGAGATTGCAGGTTTCGCCAGCGCAAGAGGATACACAGCGCTTGTCATCCTAATGCAAGCCGAACACGAGAAGAAGCCCGACGGGTTGGACATTGTCACCCTTCCCGACGGACCGCATTTCCATTTTTCTCTTACAAATTGGGTCGAGGGAAAGAAGCTACCCCGACATGCGAACGACACGGGACACTACCCTGAGCTGATCCTAAACCAATTCAAGACACCACTCGGTATCCTCACAGCACATCTGTTCCAGAACATGTTCCCAGCGAAACCCGAATTAGAGGGCCGTCAAGTCCTCACATTACACAATCAGCGCGATTACATCTTCGTGCGAAGGCATCGCTACGTCTTCCGTGATAAGCGAGAGAGCGAGAAACCCATCTTGGGATCTGATGGCAAGCCACTACCAGGCGTCGAGGATGTCAAAGTGGGTATGCAAGAGATTGGGTAAGTCTTATCATTGCGTATGATGAGTATAGAGTAAACAGCTAACGATGGATACATACAGACCCAGAATGACACTCAAACTCCGCAGAATAGATCGCGGAATCCAGTTCAAGAGCGGCCAGGAATGGCAGTGGAAGGGACGTATGGAGAAGAAGAGGACGAGGTTCAACATGTAGATGCCTCGCGGGTCTGCAGAAGAATCTTCGAAACAGCCTTCTTGCTTTGTGCAAGCGAATACAATACTACACTTTGCACAAATTGTGTTCCATACTTCTGTCAACACAATAGCTGAAACCAAAAGACTGAGGACGCCACTTTAATCTATGCACAAGTGATACATGAATGCAATGATGATTTTGACCATACTAACACGTATGATCCACACTCGCAGTACACTAACCCCGGGTATCGTACAATACTATCCTACGCCAGCCTGTCCGAGTCCTTTCCTTCAGATCGTCCCAAGACGCTGATAATCACTTTTACATTGTGACCAGTCCCAAATGTTCAAGCAGCTTATGGCGCGTTCCCATCGTCGTCACCACCTCGGTAGCCGGTATACCAATTGTTGTCATAACCACCGTAGTAATGATTGCCATAAGCAGGGTGATACGGATATTTGGGATGCGGACCCCTAAATGGCTGTGGCTGATTGGGATACTACACCCCTTTGTTATAATAGCCACCATTCTACTTGTTGCCATATCCGCCATATGCTCCTGGTGTCATCATGCCTGTCGGTCCAGGGGTATTTGATGCGAGACCAGCTGGGTGGTTTGTGGGCGTACTCGGTCCGTCGACACCATGCCTTGCGTTGCCGGGATAGAAAGTGTTGTTGACACCTTGCTGGAAGCCTGTCAGACCCTGTGAAGCACCCTGTGCGGCGAGAACAGCAGCCTGCGCCGTCGCACTGGCTGGCGGTCCAACGCCGGTAAGACCCCACATGTGGCCGCTCATCTCGTCAGGAACTATTCCGTCAAAGATCTTCTTCTTCATCTCCCAAAAGACCACACCTGTTAGCCATGCGTCGGAGCCTGCTGTATGTGAGTTGCCTACGCGTTGGCAGCCGAGTTCATCGGCGAGGTCTTGGAGGCCTGATTTTGTGCCCAGGTTATTGAGTATGTTGGTCGCAGTTGATCCGATAACACCGCGCCTGACGAGATTATTTGCATGCCGCCAGAGGTATTTGACATCCAGTAACTTGGGGAAGAAGACATTGACGAGCTTGCGGTATGTGTCCTCGTCTTCGGGTAGTGATTTCGAGGTGAGCATCTTCAGCATGTATGCGAAATCGTAGCCAGAGTGAAACGATATCCAGTTGACGTCCTCCGATAGAGTCATTCCGGATGTTGTGAGTAGTGAGCCAAACTCTTGAGGGTCAATGCCTTGATCCCTATGCTTTTCGAAATCGGCGCCAGATTTCTTAAGCATCTGTATTGACTCCTCGTTGTACATGTCGTCTTCGAGCGAGAATTGGAAGTTGAATGACCATGTGCATGGGCAGACGATGATGTTGTTCGCATATCGTTGTATCGACTTTGGCTTGTAGTTCAGTTCTGAGACGTCAAGATGCGATGGCGGGATGTCGCCTTGTACATTGAAGAGGGTGACGCCGAGTTGAATAATTTTAAGCAAGTCAACGTTGCAGCGCACTGTCTGGTAATGATAGGAGGCTTTCGAGTTGAAGTCTCCGATAGGTCGCGCGACAACACCGGGGAACTCGGTGTCCTGTTCATCAAGTAAGCGCGACGTTCAGAAAAGAGAGGGAGAGGTAGAATGGAACTACTTCAAGACCAGGAAAAGAAGCCATTGTGCCAGGCTTGGCGACAGACTTTACACGTATCAGACAGGGCTCTCATACAAGAGCTGTCCGACCGACTTGTAGGAGAGTGGCATACTGACCATACTGATATAGGGGTACTGATCGATGAGCGAGCGCAACATATCCATCTCCTGGTGTAGGTTCGACCGCCAGACTTCCCGTATCCGCTGCCCTGCAATGCCTTTGGCGCCATCTTGACCACGAGCAGCATTCTCTTGTATCTGTGCGCCATGAGCAAACCGCATACGCGCTTCATGCCCGTCGAGTCCTGTCCCTCCGCCTGCCCCGCCAATCGCGGCTGCTGCTCCAAGACCTGCTCCCCCCAATCCACCGCCTAGCGCTGCATTTGATTGGAAGCCGCCCTGATGTTGGCTGAAGAGGTTTAGATTGTGGGCTTGGTTGCCGCCGCCGAAACCTGGATGTTGTATGCTCTGCTGCTGGTGTTGCTGGTGCAGTGGTTGTTGCTGCTGTGGTATTGGGCCTGAGAGATGTGCGAAAGGGTTCGAGAGGTTGTGGCCGGGAAATCGGCCCCCGTGAGGCGGCATCGTGAAGCTGTTCTAGTGATTGAGGCGATTCGCGTGTCCGTGGGGTTGAACGACTTCGTGATTGTTCGTGGTGTTGACGAAACGACAAAGAATCCTGGATGCTCAGATGAAGCTTGCCACAGTCTTGGAGTATCTCAGAATTATTCGAGCGCGTCCGGAGTGGTGATAACGATGGGTTGCGGGAGTTGTATGAGTGGTGTGGGGAGAGCGACCGCAGTTACGTGTGTAGGCCGTGCGCGATGATCGCTCGCCAAGATATCGAGAGATGCGACTGACGAAGGTCCAGGAACGAACAACGTCAGCTCCTCCAAACGCCTTGACTCGCATCAGCTGCTCACGAGGCCGATAAAGTACGCATTCAATCCTCTCGTGCTTGGTTGATTGGCTGTTTCTCACGCGCAACAATTGCTGACTACTCCAGCTCCATCACCATGGCACCACGCCCCTCCATCACCGGTTTCGATCCCAAGAAGTTCGCCGCTGCCTCCGCAAACGGCACAAAGGGTGACCCATGGGCACGATAGTACGCTTCAAACCACGAGCTGGCCTGAGACCGCACATACTTACCTCTGCAGTGAGCAATGGCGATACACCGGACCCTTCACCCGCTTCAACCGCTTCAAGGGCTCCTTCCCTGGCCTCGGAATAGCCACCGTCGCATTCGCTGGATATCTTGTTGCCGAGCAACTGTTCTTCGATGACAAGGGTGGTCACCATGATGAGACAATTTAGGAGTTGCCAGTAAGAGGAAGCGCATGCAGAACAAGGGCGTACCGGTTGATTCAGGCTTCGTTACTGCGGGATTGTACATATGGAATACCACACAGAACGAGCAAACAAAACTATCATGATTCACGGTTTCCCCTCGTATGCTGCTGAGTTGCTGAGGAAGATCAAAGAACGACGACAACGAGGTTTGGCTCTTCGTGTCTAATTATCCAGACTCGTTAACAGAAGACAATTCACTTAGGGGAGGATTATATGAAGCAAAACGCGTCAACTATAGAATTTTGACTATGTCCTGCAGCTATGGTCAAGCCTGCAAAAGCGTACCTTCAATTAGCTAATCTATAAGGCTAGGACAACGCGCCTGTCAAAGCAGGAGCTACGTAGAGTTATCATGGCCATGTACCCTTACCTATGCCCTACTAATCGGCAGTTTCTGGCGCTCATCCACTCGGCTTTTTCTTCCTTGTCGAATGATGATTAATGTCCACCAGCATATCACTTCCTCTTTCCATTGCAACAGGCGGGCTTTCCTTAACGCGGAACTCGTCTTCTTCCTTGCGATAGGAGAAATCATGTACTGTGCACTGATGCTCTAATTGTGAATCCCGAAGTTTCCCCAACGAACACGTCAGCCTTATTGTCCGCCTTATGCCCGCGCTCGGTATTCGAAGATCATCAACCTTGGTGCGGAGGATTGTCAGTGCGAAGACACGATTGCCTCATTCATCTTTGCGCATACCAAGGCGATAACTAACGCCAATAACGGACGAGCCCATCTTTCCTCGGTCTGACTGTCCCAACAAGAAGATGTTGGTCGTCGGCTCCTTCTCCACATCACAGAACCCCTCAACTCCTTGACGGAGGTGAGCAACAACAACGCGCAGCGTATGCACGGAAATGACAGGCAACCAACTGAAAAGTGCCGTATTACTGCCTATGTCATGGGCTAGACCCAGCAATGCCTCCAGATCTGGATCTCTGGATCTTGAAGTATATCGACCCGTTACCGTAAAACGCCCTGGTCTCAAACTCACCACGAACTGGGGATACGGGGAAGACACGCGTTCCAGAATGTTTCGATCAACGATACAAATGGAGGACAGACCACCATCCAGTCGGTGTAATCGACGGCCTGTCTTCGGACAGGCAGACCCCGCATTGTGTACGTTTTCACCTGCCTTCACTGATACTTTCGGCATTGAGAACGGCTTCATGTAGCCGTTTATCGATTCCGGTAATGTTTTAGTCGTAGATCTGCCTATCTAGGGGGCAAATCGTTTCCGGAAGTATGTTGCAGAAGTTTGGTTAAAAAAACGTTGCTTGGATGTACAAGGGTTGACAGGGCAGACGCGTATACTGAATGTACAAGACGCATGATGCTAGAGGAGAAGGTATTCGGTAGGTATTCGGCAGGTGTACACTATAGCTGTTCATTGCTTGGTTTGGCTACTCACAGTTTATATGGTACATGTCCGTACATCATGCTCTTGAACTGTCAGACCACATCGTCAACGTGAGACATACTTCATTGTATCATCTAGACTGGTTGTCTGACCACTAACAGCCAACGACGAAACAGTCTGTTGAAAATCTGCCTTACTCTCCGCGAACGTCTATTGGTAATCAGTAGTCTAGATCTATCTCGTATGAGTATTATTTCGGTAGTGAGAGTGATTCCAGACGCCACCATCGCTTATGTAAAAAATGTTGTCTAACGTTAGTGACATGAGAGAGACCAAAGTTGGATATCCGAGCTGCCCACCGATCATATACTCCTTTTCTTTTCACAAGTCGAAGTGTGGTCTGGACCTTGTACCTGCAGGATGAGATTGCCATCGTGCATATTGCGAGGCCTTGCGTAAATCGCAAACGAAATGACACTTGCATGGTGGCTTGATGTAAGTATTTGCTTTTTGCGGTCGCACTGGCCAACGGTAGTTGTAGGTCTTTTGGGTGATATGGTATCCGTCCTTACGGAAAAACACAATTTCTGACCCGGCGTGGCAGTTGGTACAAATTGCGTACCCTACATACATTGCAGTTCTCAAGTGTGGTACGGTTGTAATGAAGACGACGTCATGGCAAGAGAGGAATTGAATTCTCATACGAGCATTCCGACACTAATGAATCCGTCTGATAAAATGAGCGAACAAAGCAAAAAGCGGTCGGAAGTGAAGCCATGTTCGTGTAGATGTGTCATTCGATGCACGCGTCTGGCCTTGCGTCGATACCCACACTTTTACGATCGTCAAAGAAAACCCTTTTGGCCCTGCCATACACCTGCCCTTTCAAGGGACCAACCGAGGCGGATTGTGCATCACGGGACCGCCGTGCGTCGTGCGCCTTGACCAGTGATGAAGTCTGCAGTTCACACCGGGGCACGGCTCAGAGTGGTGTTGGTGGCTCTTCGATCGTCAACCGAAGGATTGTGACCCATGTCTCACGGCCCGTGGGCCACCGGCGCGCCTTTCAAGAGATGAACCTGAGATGTGCACAGGGAAAACGCCACGGCTTTCTTAGTTGGCATCGACACAGAAGAGTGTAGTTGGAAAACTGCAAATGTGGCGCAGATGATGCGCCAACGGATTGTTGATTGGCGGAGTTTCTGTTCATTCCATCTGTAATCCCCGTTTCCCCCGTTCGACCGCGTAGTGTCAGTATGACCGCATCAAATATATCGATTGCTCTGATGGTCGTTGTGATAGTATTTTCCGCCGACCACCTCTCGTTCACGTCCTCCAATAGCAATGGAGCCGCCTTCAAAGCATCTCTGCATCTGAGCAGACTTAAATTCCGTGCTTTTGCATCAACCGATAGTGCGAGACCAAGAGGGCGACGCGAGAATCTCATGACCCTGGGCTGGACTATTGTTGAACAGTGGCGGAGTTCCCGTCCCATGCAGAGTGCCCCTCTCTTTTTCCAGCCATGCATTGAGAAAGCAAAAGAACAGCTGCATGATGATGAGAGAGAGAAGCCAACCCATACGATGTTGGCCACTGTATGCTTGGATGGCAAAACTATGCTCAAGACGTGCCGTGGCCGAGCTGCAAATCCATGTTCCCCGAAAATTTTGCCTCTGCATAGGATCCGAAACTGTGGACCAAGACTCAGATAAGCCGTTGGGAGCATACGTGCATGATGCCCTTGACGCCCCAGATCAAAAGTCGCAGCTGACTGTCGTCTGGACCTCGGCGGTGTCCCGCGCTCTGACTCTGGAAGGATTAGAGTGAAGATTATCGATAGACTTATGTACCTAGGCAGCGGTCGCTTGCTAAATGTGGGAGTGGCTCTTCGACCGACAACCGGGTACTTCTATTCGTGAATACGTCCTTGGGTTTAAGCGAACTCTGCATCTTGACCCGGATCATGACGGCGTTTTGGGCTATTCGCCAGTTGGCCTATCAGACCGGATCGGACGTATACGCGTACTCTGTATCCGCCGCTGTCTCCACAGATTGTGGGATAAGGTTCGATAGATCCGCAAGTGCACCGTTTGTATGAGGAGACGAGAGCCTCTCCTGTTGAGGCGGAAACGACTGTGGCTGCGATTGCCCGCGCGTTGAACCACTGGGATGGAGAGCCATCATGTCCGCCAGTTGCCAAGGCTGGTAAGCGAAAACGCCACGTTTGCTTCATTGGTGGGATGGTTCTCACTTCGGAGTTATTCGCTACGTACCAGAGCAGTTGTTGTATAGAGGACGTCTGTAATCATAGATACCATGAAATAAGGCTTGCTAAACATCTTTCATGGCCTCTAGGAGGCTGCGTCAAGACGACACTTTCTGGTACGGTATGCAACGCCGTACACAAACAACAGCCGTTCCCAGATCGATTTTCCATGGCAATTATATTATCCACACGGCCAAATCATGGATGCACCTGTTAACAGCTATTACACCCCGTATGTCTCGATGGTGAAACCAGAGCTTCCTAGTGAGAGCGGAGCCGAATGCGAGTTCCTCTAGGTATCGGCATTGCTGAATTCGCATTCGATTTCGTGGACGCAGAGATCCCTGAGTGATGCAGATACTCTACGTAGTGTTAAGGTCGAGGGGAACGACCAGTGGGGGTACGGACGGCTCCAACTAGAGTCAGCCGGTCTGACGAAAATGGTTAGACGACAGAGCGAACGACCTGCAGGTACAGGAAACAAGGTTTTCGTGTGGACATAAGTCCGGGAAACGCAGACTTGAATACTTAGCAGAACAGATACGAGTTGCACCGTGATTACTCTCTGACAACGCCAGCATGTTCCTGGAGTATAATCTCAATCCCGCTGCTGAATGCCTCGAGACGAATGGAAAGTGGAGCGAAGACGAGCACCTATAATTGGCCGCAATGAGGTAATTGCCGTGTACAGACGGTTTCCATAGAAGCGGACCACAGCGCATGGATAGCCATGTGGATACACCGGTGAAGATTGTGTCCGGGAGTTCGGGCGCCGAACCTAAGACTACAAGCCCGCTAGAGAGGTACTCGTGAGGAAGTAGCGCAGTCGTCATGCACCCAACGTCATTCACAACGGGAAGAGGACTAATAGGAGAAGGTTGTTGGACGCGCAGAGGCGTGGTGCGTAAGACGTGGGCCGCTGGTGCGTGGAAGAAGCAGCAAGGTGGAGGTACCGAGTGGTGCTCGCCGATCTATGGTCGGCCGCCAGCGACCACTGCAGGAACAGGGGGAACCACGCAGCGGACAGGAACCACTGGGACTCTGGAGACTGGAGACTGGAGACATGTCCAACTCAGGTATTGATAGGAGACGCTGTGCACAGTCGTCTGCAGGGTAACAGGACAGTGATGATGATGATGATGATGATAATTAGATAGGGTCATCCCCGAGGTTGTTCCACAGATGCACGTGTATTCTTGGCATGGTAGCGCACGCGAGAGAGTCTTCACCTCCAGGTCCGGGACCTCAGCTTGGGAGAAATGACAGCCCAAAAACTGTACAGGAAATCGGTTCCAGTGCCACTATTACCGGGCGCTTTGGAATCAGTCGGTGTGATCGCTTTGCATCTGTGCCGCTGAAGTTGAAGCTGACCGCCCACAACCCCCACACGGCTCATGCCTTGAGCGTTGGACCTCATTACGAGTGCATGTTCCAAGAAGAACAAAAAAACTTGTAGAGATAGGCGCTCGTCACACGTCTTTGTGCAGACTCGAATGGCGCTGTTGTACGGCGGCTGACGCGAAGATCTACAGCCTCTACTTCGGTCGTATGCGACCGCATCACGACATGATACGAGCAGACGGTGTTGCAACATGGACCGTACTCAGTAATCTCGAGGTTATGCTTCGGTGGCCGTGCGACTGTGCCGAGGTAGTACTTTGTGCACGCTGAGTCTGTTGAAGAGTAGCGAAAAGGCAGACCACAATGGCCTCACAACCCACGATAGTCAGAACTTAACTGTGGCTGTCAAGAGGCTCTGAAACACGTTTGGGATTTGCCTGGGCTCCGACACATCATGGCATGTACTCCGACCTCGATGAGGGCTGTTCACGATTCGGATCGATCCACCGACGAGCCCTGTGTAGATTGAGACGTCTGAGTGAGGCGGGGTATCGAGTCCTTGGACGCATCTTTGGCCATGGTGTAGGGGCTGTCTTCGGTTGTTTCAGGTTCCGCCGTCTCACGAGCGAAGATCTGCAGATGGGACGTTGCTCTAGCCTTTGGTCTCTGCTCAGACGCTTATCGCGATGCCTTTCTGACAGATTTATTGATCCACGCCGGAATGCGACTATAGCATGCACCAATACTTGGAGCAATAGTTGCGCCTCTCTTCGACATGCTTAGCCAGACAGCCAGGACAAAGTAGCAGACATGTCGAAGCTGAGGCGTTATGCATGCCCAGGCGCATCGCACAATCAAGGCCTAACCCTGCAGGCATTGCGCCGTGCCCGCCTGAAAACGCGAGCCGGCACTGTTCGGCACTAATGGCACAAATGCTGTATTTAGCTACCAAAATCCTCCATTCCCAGCCTGTGAATGGATCCTGGCTCGTATCGTAAGCACAATTTACGCGTCCTGTGCTACCAAACGTCTGCTGTCTGCGAACACCGCAGGAAGACAACTTGCTCCAGCCACAGCACGTCCTGCTACGCGTTGTCGAATCCTTCTCGGGTGCACAACAACTTACGGCCGACGTTGCAAGCAAATTGGAGCTCACGTCCTCGTAGCAAAGCGGGTCGAGACGTGGTCAAAGCACATATGCAGCAGATTTAACCGTTTATTTCGCTGCAATGTCCAATCAATGACAGCCGTCATTGCCCCTGCGACCTTATATTACGCAGGCCGACCTGTCGGGCCGCGTTCACCTTGTGCGCTCATCGTCAGTGGCTCATAAGCCCTGTGAAGTCGGGCATCCCCCGTCTCCAACACCCCTGGTTCCGCGCTCCCCCAGCCACTAACAAACGCTCAGACACCGTCGCTCAGCGGCAGATACCCATGTTCTCTCCTGCTTGCGCGCAGCGAGCCTTGTCCTTGCTCATCCTAGATGTCACTAACCGAGTGGAGCACACTGAGCACCTTCCATCTTCTCCACATACTCTCCGCTGCTCGACCAAGCCGGCCATGTTCCTACATAGTGAGATCATCCCTACACCTGCTGTTACTTTACCGGCCACAAAGCATCCTGTTCCCGTGTCACGGCATGCAATACTACAGGATATGCCAATGATCGCTCTTCAGCAACTACAATCCCTACTCGAATCTTTGCTCAGCTACCTGGACCGTCCACCACTCATTCTGATTCGCAACCACCGTTTGTCTCACTTCGGTCTGTGCAGTTCGCCAACCTTCACTCGACCCTAACTCCTTGACCACATCCTCGTCTTGTTCCCACACAGAAGGGCAGAACCCCTTCATCAGCCGTCGCCCTGCAGTGGTCCGTGACCAGGCTCTTGCGTTCTCTACTCCCCTGCAAATAAGTTATCTGCCTGACCAGGTACGCATATATTACTTTGACTGTTATTGCATCTCAACTATACCTTTACCCTCGTTTGTTACGCTTGTATCCTAGACTTGGTCCAAGTCCAGTCATCTCGCCTCATCCAACCTCAATCCCTCCTCACAGGTCTTGTGTACCAATGGCAAGTCCTTTGCATACATCACTAACGCCTTCCGCAGGCGTATAACCCGGGCATTCCAACTCACAACATCCGAGCTCGCGTGCGCGCGACAGGTTTCTCCCAGAGTATTCTGTCAATTTCAATGGTTGTTGCCATCACTACATTTGCCGGCCACTTGTGGGGACCTGCACACGCCATACTAGCATTGCTCGGTTCGCATTGCTTGCATTAGGCCATATCTTTCTGGGGTTCCTCCAGATTCTCAAGCCATGTTTTCATTCCACAAAACTGATGCATCCCGATCTCGACAGTCATCTGTAGACTCTCAGGCCGCGGGGCCTAACTTTCCCACCACAAGTTCAGACTCTTGGCTGGAGCAGTATCCTCCTACGCACTCTTCTCATGCTGGTATGCATTCGCCTGAACAACAACCTAGAGCCTATCCGGCCAGACGAAGCTCCGTGTTCAACCTACGATCAAGGAGCAATACCGCAACGTCCACGACCCCGTCGTTACTGTCTCTTAGCCATTCCGATATGGCTGAACATGAGGGTTCATGGCATGACTCACCACCTGGACATCGACAAACCGGCAACAAAAACCACAAGGAGTCTACCGGATCGAGGAGGTCATTGTTTCGCGGCAAAAAGGGCAAGAGGCTAAGTGAGACGCCCATGATCAACGTTGATGAGTATGACGGGGATGCCAACGAAAGGCGAACATCGATCTTGCGGAAGAGCAAAAGAGGTAACACTCAAGCTGAGGAGGCTGGTAAGCAACAGTTTCCCCAACACGAGGTCTATATGCTAACCATCACAGCAGGTGCGAACCTAATAAGCCGTATTTCGAGCCCATTCGACTTTCAGCACCTCTCCCATACTGATCGACATCAAATCGCTGCCCTCGAAAAGCAACTCCCAGATTCACCAACCGAGAGCCTCCATTTCAGGAACTTTTCTTCTGAAAACCTTGCAATTGGAGAGGATAGATCCTCATCTGCCCTTGGCTTTAGATCACCCCCTCGCAGTCCAGATGCGCGCCATGAGTCGGAAAATGCACCCCATTTTCCAATGATGCGACGACCACTACGTCTAGCCCGATCTATAGAGAGCTTCTCCCAACCCGGTATCAGCCCTCGGAAACATACCCACACATCTTCTTCGGTACAGGCGCCTCTCCAATCGCCATATCTCCCTCTTGGACCTCCTTTCGATACACCTGAAATTGCATATGAAGAGACAGGACCAATCCCACGCAGATCGTCTCGATCCAAGCGAGAATCAGGTATCTGGGACTCGTTTGCGCTCTCGGCTGTGTCCACACCAGACATAATACCTGAAATACTAGAAGACTCCTCGTATTTCGGCCATGCGGTAACAACACCTGACGACTCGGCCATTCACGCAACGACACCGCCATCGTTTAGCCCTAGTCTCGCAGATGTCGCTGAGGAACCAGAGAGATTCGTCAGCCCAAGGCCTGCACCACAGCCGCCAATGAAGACCCCGACTTCACCGAGATCGCCCTACTTTGGGTCGTTCTCCTTTCAGAGCCCGCGATCACCAGTCAACTCTAGGGCACATGGTCGGGGTCAATCTCCTGCCTCACCAAGGGCAGCACCGTCTGTCTCGCGACCCTCATCGCAGATGTCTGATACGTTGGGCTCGGGTAGTATTCCAAGGAGAATGTCCATTCGAAAACCTACTCATCGTCGCCAGTCGAACACATGGCGCGCAATAGAGGAGTCATGGGAAGAGGACGTTGACTATATTTATGACAACGCCCTCGAAGCTGACTGTGACTTCGAATGGGATCGTGCATCTGATGATGGTGTTCGCTGTTGCGAAACACCTTCTGCGGAGCAAGCGAATAACGACAACCTAAGAATCACGCCCGCTGATAGAGAGCGCTTCGCTTCTGACAATTTCCGCTCGTCTCTACTCGTTCCCAGCACAGGAAGTGTGCCAGAGCTAGTCCCAACTTCTGCGATATCCACATCTACCATGGGTACTGGACTGCCACCAACACCATCGGGATTCTTCAATGCCAACCGCTTCAGCGGCGACACTGGATTCATACTAAGCCCTTCCCTCCTTGTCCCCCAAGAATACAAGGATACCAGAGAAGTCACTTACGAGGACTTGCTTGACGAGTACGCTGGGTCCGATCGGCATTTTCCAATGCTTGACGCGAGCCGAAGCGCGACTAGCTCGGCGCGTAGTAGTCACGTCCGACTTAGTAGACGAAGCTCCTATGATAGTAGCCTCATGTCCTCTGTCCAGAGCTCTGGCCTTTGGAGCTCCCTGTACGGCGCTCGGCAAGTTCTGCAGGAAGTGTACCAGAATTGATCCCTTCCCGTCGTAGCCGAAAGTCGCTTGGCTTTAGTCTGGCAGGCGATCAATTATCGGAGCAGATCGCATTTCTCAACGAAGACAAAGAAGACGATGACGTTACGCCGCCAGGGCGTACTTTGGAAGGGCGAACATTTTTCGCTTCAGATGACGAAGCGCCACAAGATGAGGAGCAATCTCGCAGCTCCATAGAGACTGAGCTCAGGGCCTCGCTTGATCTGGCTCGACGTGGCTCGCAGCGTACCAATCATCCCACCGTCGAAGAAGAGCTCAAGTCATCGCTCGATCTTGCGCGTCAAGGGTCACCACGCTCCGCTCGTACTTCAGCACGCCAGCACAAACAAGCCCTGTCTGACGGTGCTGCCAAGCTGCTTTCCGTTTCTGTACCTAAAGAAGACTCATCAGCCAAGCTACGCAATCGCTCAGCGACCACAGCGCAGGCGCGCTCCCCATGCTGAGCCTCTTCCCAGTACCACCACGCAACACATCCACTACTTCGCAATTGTAAAATCCAAACACCATCATCAACAACCCATCACCACGGCGCCCTTAATAATAGCTTCACGAGCAGCGTCTCTACACTAAGCCTGGAGGCTTCTGAAGCATGGCTGGCTATGCTTCATGTCATGTTAACAACGACACAACATTGCATTCAGTGTATATATTGACGAGTCATGTTCTTTCCTATCTTGTCTGTCTACTTTCAGTCTCGTTGTCAACGGAAGGCTAAAAGTCGGAGGAGTTTCACTTAGTCTCGCGCATTTCAGTTTTCTTTGCGTCAGCTTTCTATCAGCTCGCTCATGTGCATTTCGTCGGCGCACCTTTGTCTCATTACATAGATCTGTCTTACACCATTTGCACATCAATCGTCTCCTATGTTCAGAAGGAGAATGACCTATCGCGAAGAGCGCGAAAAATAATCACCATCTGGTTTTGGAATCACCACATGAGATGATTGTTGGTTTCGATCTCGTTCCTCTTTCGAAAGATGCTTGCGAGCATTGCAATACAAACAAATCAAGATGATAACACAACCAATTTCATGGTCTTCTTCGCCTTTGCTTAATGATTGACCTATACTCGGCTGCATTTCGCGGCTTGAAATAAGTTGACCGATTATATGGTCCTCGCTTTGAGCCACGCAGGTACATGGCGCATTCCCCCAGCCTGCGCGAGTCCTTGTGCCTCACTTTGCTACCTTCTCAACGATCCACAGGTCCGACCCTGACGATCCACACGGCAGCTCATCCTCAGATTCGCAGGCTTGCCCTGCATGAACACACCCGCCCGCGCCGTTGGCTTAGTACGGGCAGGCTGATTGGAAATACAGGGAAAAGCATTATCGTCGTATGAACGCCACGAACATGATTACATGAGCTGAAAAAACTACGACGCGACGCGATGTCGTGTCATCAACACCAACGCGCGCAAGTATAGATGAAGAGCACAAGAGCTTCGCATAGCCGCGAAGGGACGTGCAGTACAGTCCGGCTAATTCGACGTTTTACTAGGAGAGTAAAACAATAGCAGAAACTAGTGTGTCAGGAACGGGGCAGCGGGACGCTTTCGCCAGGCTTTTGTCGCGTGCTATTCATCAATGCCGTGCTACTACCCGCAAAACATATCTGGCTACGAAATAGTGCAGATTGACACAACGCTCATTTGATTGCGGCGCCTGCAGCGTATAAGCCCATGTGGTTAGACGCTGCGCATCGTCCTGAAATGGATGTAAACAAGTGGGTTTGTTATCTCAAATGGATACGGAGCCGACCTGTCGAGGCGAGGTTTTCGCAATGAAGTCGCCCAAAGAGACCGGTGCCATGGTACCGAATGGCTGACTGACAAACTGGTGGTGGAGATGGTTCGTGTTGATATCGGAGGCGAGTTGTTTGTTGGTGGGTCGGTTGCATCTAGCCATCTAACGACCTTTTGACTGTTTTGGAAGCCATCGGATCGATCAGATAGGCAGTTGCAAGAACGCGACGGTTTCGGAAAGCATGTTGAAACTGGTTATGATGGCCACGATGTCAAGGTCCCAACCCTGTATCATGCTAGCCAACATATCCGCGGCTCGCAGAATCTGGGGAAGCGAGCAGCAGAGCGCACATACTGATCTGCTAGACAGCATGTTCTTATTGTTGGGATAGTAATATTAAGGGTACTGGAATAGAAAAAAGACCGGGAATGCTCCACTCTACACCCACATGGCAGCTCCACCAAAGTGTTCATTGAGAGAGCGCGTACTGCGACAAACTTCTGCCTACCTAGGTACGATCAATGCGCTCGTCTGACTGCGTTGTGCCTCTACACGCAACCAACCGCGCCCAATACCAACAGATTAAACATGCAGGAACCAAGACGTCCCTCATTCGAAACCGGGAACTGACCGCGCGCAAATCCATAGGGATGCCGAACCGAACAAGATCGTCCGGGTAAAAGACTTCAAGAATCCTGGCCATATGCAAGTCAAATACCAGGGGCCTACACGCGGAGCGGCACGTTCATTATAGACCCTGTTGAGGACCAAGGCGCAGATAGTGTGTGGCTCGGGTAATAGACAAGTCGTTTGGAATTATCCGGGCCGCTGAACGTGCCTGAAGCAATGCCGGCTGTGCTCGTGCATGGGACTTGTGTTTTATGTACTTCATACCCATCGGTAAGCGAGGATGTGTACATGCACATTTCACGATCTTGGACAGATATCGTGACGGATTGAGGGTAGAAGAGCGTTGATCGGCCAGAAAGAGATGTTGTGACCAGGCTGAATGTCATTCAAAACGCTATTTCATATGCGGTGGAACCATCGTGAAGATGCCTGAGGCATTCATTCAGCCTATGCGAGGTGTCTGGACTTCGCCGACTAGATTTTTTTCGATTGACGGACGCTGCGTTCTCGATGTGTTTCTCCGGTAGAGTAGGGACTTTGTCTTGCATTGGATATGATGCAGTGTCTTCTTCTAGGAATGCCACAATGACCATGCTCTTTTCAGTAACCTCCATTTGCGTCCGTGACTACCTGTTGAAATTGACATTGAGGTACACGCTGACCCTGCTTGGTACAGCTCCTGTGATAACCACGCGTTGAGCTACCGGAGGGCAGTTAGATAATACATCAAGGATCTAATTTCAAAGTCCGAGTATTTGTGATTTGGATTAGCCAGTTATCTAGTCGGACGTAGGGTGAGAATGCAACGAAACTAAACGATTTGGCGATACAAATATGTTAAGTCTGTTAAATCTGCACATTAAGCTATCATGTAGACCTCCTGAATTAATACTGCAAACAGGGAGTTCTGTCTGATATCTGCTTTAGTACTAGGCTGCTGCATGGGCTTGACGTCGTGCTCATTCGTCATGTTCGATAACGGCTCACAGCCTCAGCTTCGTCTATATCCCTATCTCAGCAAGATCTAATCTGATATATCTTACTACTCTTCTCATGTAACGAGTTTCAAGGTAAGGGACAGGCAGAAACCTACTGCAGCTCTTGTGTAGACATTAGCATTTGTCGCCCTCGTCCGGATCGTCGGTCCATTCCTAATCGAAGTTTGAAGAACAAAGTCTCAATTGACAAGATTGAGAGAAAGGATATAATCGCAGGCGTGGTGGTAACACATCAGCTCTTGACGAAATGTATTGTAGGTGTTTGTTCATCGAAGATGGGAGTGTCACCCAATTGCCATCTGGGCTTTCTTATCTCCGATGTCGCCTACGTCATCTGTTGCCAACACTTTCACAGCGCGACATATTTCTTCCTTACACCACAATTACCATGTCGAACTCGCGTGCTACCTTGTAGATCTCAGAACCTGACATACCACTCCTGGCTACATATCACAGCCCTTCTCAGACCTTTCCCGCTCCCTTCCGTCTTTGTAGTGAACTGTGATCCAAGCCGCTCATCATGGTCTTCCGGATGGCCCGCCTAGCACCCCCGCCCGCCCGTCTCACACCGCGGCGTCTTTTGTTCATCGCATCGGCAGGTGTACTTTTTGGCGTTCTCTTCTTCAGCTTGGCCCCAATCACCTCACCACTTCCGCCTTACACAGGACCGCATGAGGTTGGCATACTGGATGTTGAGACAGAGGTCCAAAAGAGAACGATTCATGATGCTGTACTGAAGGCAACTGGGGAGAAGACTTTCGAACTCAATACATTGGCCATCACTTTATACTACCCATCTTCTCTGCCTCTGGCGTCGCCTAGTCAGCGACTATGGGCACGACCATGGCTGCCCCAACCGGTTTCGCTCATTGGCGAGGGATATGCTCGGCTTGCCGGTGTATCGAAACTGTCTTCGGTTTTCACGTTTGCTCTCTGGCTCCTTGGTTCAAGCACGGTCATCCCAGGTGTCGTTGATGCACCCATACTTTCCGGCGCTGAGCAGATATTGGGCGAAGATGGCAGTGGTGCAGGCAGCTTCGGAAAGATCATGAGCGCAGCAGAGGAGGAGCATCAGGAATTGAAACGCGGTAGTGATCTCGGGGGGTTGCCATGCCTGGTATTTACACATGGAATGGCTGGAATGAGCCAGAGTTATGCCCACTACCTCGGAAGTATCGCAAGTTACGGCTATGTTGTCGCTGCTGTCGAACACCGCGACGGAAGCGGACCCGGTACTATCGTGCACTATCCTGATGGGACGGAGCGGAAAGTTTGGCACCTGAAACTCGAGGACCTTGCAGTCGACCCGCCAATGACTGACCTAGATCTTAAGGCTGCACAACTCAACTTCCGCGAAGCCGAGATCAGCGAAACCATCAAGCTCTTCGCGCAACTCAACGCTGGTGACGCACCAGTCGTGAACCTCAAGCCTGATTCACCGCGGAACGCCCTACCTGGTTTCAAGAACCGTCTCAACTTGTCTGCAGTCACAGTCGGAGGCCACTCATACGGCGCTACAGGCGTGATGCAAGCACTCAAATCTGCTGGCTCAAAGGCAATGCCCATCAACGGCGGCGTTGCGTTAGACCCTGGAAAGGGGTCCGGACCGCTGAACAAAGACATCGATGTACCAGTACTTGTAATGCAGAGCGGTGAATGGACAGAGAAGCAAACGGATTTCTACGGACAGGGATGGCACTTCAATGTTGTGAAGGGCATCATCGAAAACGTGAAGGTGGGATGGTTCATGACCTTGATGGGCACCGCTCATCCGTCTTGTACCGATGCGCCTCTGATCGTTCCTTGGATTATGAAGTTAGTCACTGGTACAACGCTCAACAGCAAGGACGCGCTTCACGAGTACATCGACACATCGGTCGCCTTCCTAGAGTACCTGCGAACAGGTGAGAAGAAGGGCGTTCTGGAGAGCGGTGTTACAAATGATGAAGGACCTTTCCATCGTGTCACACCACGTGAAACGGTCAAGGGCCCGCATGGCGCTAACTGGGAAGTTCACGTTGTGCCTAAGGCGGAGTAGACTGTATATACATTTTTAATACCAAAACACAAGAGTATGCAAATATGTGATACTCACCGCATTATACACGACTTCCCATCGAGCTGAATTTAGCTCGACTGTATGTCACAACGCCCATGCCAATGATTATCAATTGTGCAAGTATCGGTAAACCTTTCCTGTACTATTAAATAGTCTGATCTAGCGCCGGC
Source organism: Alternaria atra (assembly GCF_907166805.1). Taxonomy (NCBI): domain Eukaryota; kingdom Fungi; phylum Ascomycota; class Dothideomycetes; order Pleosporales; family Pleosporaceae; genus Alternaria; species Alternaria atra. Next base: position 3,257,207 of record NW_025091326.1, on the reverse strand, counting down.
GAGACCTTATACACTATGCCAGCATCGCAAGCACCTGGACATCAACGGTAGTAAAAGTAACCAGATCACGCCACGAGCGTTCAATGTGAATTACATCGCCCTCTAAAGGATCCCAACCATGTTCTTCAGCCACCTGGCGCACACTCACGGGTTGCGCCTGCTCGAACAGCCGCTTTACCACAGGTCCTGCTTCGACATTGACAGCGCGACAAGTGCCAACTATAGCTCGATCAATCTGTATCCGGATCCGAGTCGTTCGGGGAGAGGAGATTCGACCATCGGAACTGGGATACTCGACTGTGACTACTTGAGGGTTAGCAACGATACATATATGGAAGTAAAGCACTCATTGAGACGCTCGTATATCATGAGGCGTAGCTCAGTAGGGAGATCGAGTAGCCGGAATGGCTGGACTACTTTGTTGTTGGATAAAGGAGATGTTGGTTCTGAGCATTTCGCAAGGTTGTCCATGATCTCGAGGTCAAGACTTGCTTTGTGATCGTGTGCTCGAAAAGCGAGCGTTGAATATTGAGAATGAAATCAAGGTTGATGCTGCTATTAGTCTGAGGAGAATCTCTGATGCAATTTGATAGTCGCGCGCTATTTTGACCAGTGAGAGTCTATGCGAGACACACAATCGGTTACGTCTAGGCAGCAGTAAGAACCGACGTTCACCAGAATTCCCGTCGTTCTAAGCTACCAGACTCGGCTATGTGCGGAAGCAGGCGATCTTTGCCATTCTCATGTTGGGTTGTCAAATCGTGAAAAGCCAATGGGGCTGAACAGGGCTATTCAAGTAGTAGGGAGAAGTAGGCCCAGCACTAAAGCAACAACAATGTATGTAAGGTCACCAAGGATCTCGAGGGTATCGAGGTGATAGAACCGAGCCACAGTACAATATAGAACATCTGCTGTAATTGACTAACCACTCGTAAGCGTTGCTTCATGATTGGATAAACATCTCGAGATACTAAACAAATTGGGGAAAGTGCAGTTCAAAGCAGAGTGGTGTGTTACTATTCATCTCATACTTCCATTAATTCTACTTCCATGTGCGCAGCGAGAAGCCCTTGCTGTCACCCCCTCTTGACCTAGGCTGTTGTTTCTTCTCTTTCTTCGGCTTCTCCAGTCTCTTACAGCTCACATCCGCCTTTACCATCATGAAACTTTGATCAAAGACATGTCCATTAGCATTACCGCATCGTTCGAGTGCAGGCGCAAGTGCCAGTTCTACTCTTCTGCCCTTTGCGCTGCCGTTGACTCCATACCCGCCGCTGCTATTTTCGTCATCATCTTCATATACGTCTTCCATTTCGCTGTCATAGAATCCATAGCCCCAGTATTGGTCCTTCTTGCCGCCAGTAAATGTAACAAATCGATAGTCGGCAAGCTGGCGCTTCATCTTCAAGTCTAATGCAACAGACGCTGATATGATTGTTCCCAGTTGTTCCTTCCCTTTACGCAAGGAGTGTGTAGACCAGGGCCGCAGTTTGCGACGCATGCGACTGCAGAAACGGGATATTCGTTTTAAGACGGGAGCAGCATCGAAAGTGGGACGCCATTTGCCGTCTACTTGAGGAACCAGGAGGTTTACGGTCATGGCGCGCCATTGGTGGTACTCTTCGGCCTCGGCCTCGTTCTTGACAGCTGTGCATTGTTAGCGTTTGCATTTACAAGAGGGTTGAGGCACATAGGGGACTATACCCTTGCGCAACGTGTCGTTGATCTCACGCAGCTTCCTATCTCCCAATTTGCCTGCCCAGATGTATCCGCTGCCTTTCTGCCAATTGTTGAAGATCTTCTGTTGCAGCTTCATCCACACGTACGCCTGTATGAGAAGTGGTCGTTCCTCCGGATCCTTCAGATACATCTGATAGTTGTCTGTAAGGTTCCCAAACAGCTCCTTTGCTCTGTGAAGATGCGGTCGCTTGCTCGTGGCCTTGATAGGCCCACCAAAATACTCCTCGCTCCATATCCGGATCTCATATCGCAGCGCGTGGAGCTCTTCAACCAAAGTATTTTCTTCCGACTTGTACAGGACCGTACGTTTCGCGGGTAACCCATGCGGACCCATGCTCCTCCTTTGTAGCTCTTTCCTCAGCGCATCTCGTTCTTTTGTGACATGATAGTACCGCTGTATGAGATCATCTTGACTATTACCCCTCGACGCGTCCGGTCGCGATGGACTTTTCGGTGGTACGAGGGGGCTGATAGTCGCGCTTAGTTGGTGCGGGCGAGGTGATGCTGAAGACTCATCAGACGATGTGTCTTCGGCTGATGTAGCGGTAACTTTCTCGAACTTTAGTGGTGGTATATATGGCGCCTTCCGTCTATGCCTGGGGATCAGGACCTCCTCGTCCGACCATTCGTCTCCAACTTCGGGGAATGGGTAGCCTTGTTGCTCCATAACAGGCGATTCAATGGTCGATACAGATTGTGGTTCTTCGATCACTTCGGCGGAGGGGCAGGTGAGCTTGAGCGATTTGAGAGTAGAATAGCGGACATCTATGGATGCGACTCGGTCAGCGCGCTATATGCCAATAGCTCCAATGCTCACACGCACCGGGAGATAAAGTCGCCATCTCAACAAAGAGCGAGCATGTTGCCCGTCTGGTATGCGCTCAATGTTGATCCTGCCAGCGGTGAAGCCTCTTGGTAGTCTATGCTGCTATCCCTTCCCGCAGTCTCATCTCAGATCAGCTTCGGACAAAGCTGCAGCGGGGCCGATAGTGTTTATAGCCTTGGAAGAATCGACTGGACGATCTGGAGGAGTTTGTGGGCAAGCTCTCAGCAAGGACGGCAGCATGGCGAAAGCAAGCTTTGCTGCTATCTAGGCCCAGCCTCGCCGCGAAAGGAAGCCCTGGCGGTTCAGCATGAACCACTAAGAGCGAGCAGGCGACGAAACGAGCTGCAATCACACCAGTGACGTGTGACGAAGTGCATGCAGACGGCGATAGGTCCACGATTGGGTGGAAAAGAGGGAGGCTTTCGGCGTCTTCGCTTATCTAGCGTGCACCTGTCACCTGAACGCGACAACGCGACGGGACGACTTCGGGATCCACTTAAACCACGTTTCCGCCAGCGACATGTCTCTTCGTCGCACAGTCTTGTACAACACGACATGTGTTTACAAACTCAATTCTGCTGTCATGGTAACTTATCGATATACGCAATTTCCGAAACTCCAAAAGCACAACGCGCAAAGGCCACTCTAGAGTGTGCTAGCAAGCTTTATCCTGGAGTACAGAATACTTCCGACCTCCGCATTCTCCTCCCCACTGTACATCTCGTATACGCCAATCATCGTCGTGTACCTTCCCTAGCCCCCTCATTGTATCAAAGCAGCGGCCATCTCATCTTTCTGCTTCAACCCTGTCCCTGTTTTCGCCCAGCAGTTCCCCGGTGATCTTCCATCAGCATAGAACGACGCTGAAGTACACCTGTCTCCTCCTGTTGTGTATGTAGTTCTAGTTCGAACAAAGCGCGAGGCAAGTATCCAGGTCTAGGACGAAAGCTTCGATGAGGTCTCGCCCATCAGTGTCAAATCCGCAATGCTTGGTGAAGTTGTATTGTCCTGGGTTGCCACCGGGTGTTCTGGGCGTGAAAGATGTGTTGTTGCTGGATGGGCAGTCGGTGGTTACAAAAGAGGAGGGTGAGCCAGTGGGTTGGGAGGATGTTGCATCACTCGAAGCTCCTGTGCAGGACGGAAGCGAGCTGCGAATATATTAGACACACACTGATAAGATGCATCCAGGTTCGGGCTGCTTACCTCTGAACAGATGACGACTGCAAGATACCGTCGCTGCTCTCTTTCGCTGCTAGCGAGCCCCCTACAGCTCCACCTACAGACGCGCCGATCACGACGAGGCTTGCGAGGACAAGTATGAACCAGAAAAGCCTTCTCTTCAAGCCTCCGATATATTGCGACTGATGTTTCTCCGTTGTGGGATTGTTCATGACCACGCGTTGGTGCACCCAGGCTTCCTTCCCCTCACCCTCGTGTTCCATGACATGTAGACCTTCTTCGACAGGATGAAGGCCACCTTCGCAACAACGCTCTGGTAGATTTTCATGTGTAGTGAGTTTCGACATCATGCTATGAGTGGCGCTGATGGTGCTCAAGGTCGTTGAACGGATCTTGATCCAGATCTCTATACAGGAGCCTCGTGGGAGGGTAACGCTAGATCGTTGCTTAGCATCTTCGAGCAATGTTGCAAAACGTGGGTTTTGATACGCAACAGAAGGTCCCACCACAATGTAACGAGGCAAAGCGCTGGGCTAAGATAAGATGCATTGTTACAAACGGGCGTGGAGCGTGGCTTGACGCGAGGCATAAACGACACAAACCCGTCGCACTGGTTCTCAACCGCAGGCAAACTGTGACAACCCAGGTAGGTTTGCCTGCATTAAAATTGCTTCAGTGAGAATGGGGGCTGAACAGGGTGAGATCGCAAGAATGCAACTGAAGCTGACCGTAAGCAGTGCCTGGGGGTCGTATTGCGAAACTCGACTTGTTACAAAGGCACATATAACTTGAGGGTAACTTCGTCCTCGTCGTTAGCCGTGTAATCATAGCCAATAATCGCGCGTCTGGAGACCTCTCCTTCATCGATGCCCGCACTGTTCTTCATTAGTATCGAGGAAGAGGTTTGGCTCAGTGTAGGAATCACTTGGACCTTCTCTTACGCCGCCTGTGATCAGTTCGGCTTCTCTCTTTCGATCTCAAGACAGTTCATATTCCTGCAATCCCATATCTTTCCAGGATTGCGACCTCTGGGATCGTCTATCGGGCTGTGTTAGTTGTCAGTGGACAGCAAGCACTGCAATGTCATCTGGCTGGCAGGTCTGATTGTCTGGGTAGGCTGCGATAAGGCAAAACAAGGCTGTGTGTCGGACACAATCTTCTAACATAATGAACAACCAGGAGAACTTGACAACTACAGCAAGAACAGTCGGTCATGGTAAGGACACAGAAAGTAAGACTGTGCAGAAACAATCCGCTGCTGCTTTGGATTGTGTTGGGAAAAGTATTGGTTGGAACAGATGAAATACCTGCGAGATTCTTCGAAGTCCACTATCAGATTCTCCGACTGATAGCGATTTATTACTACGCCCAATGGTAATATGCCGCCCCCTTACTAACCTAACTCAAACTGCAGTGTGTAATTTCTACCCTCTTCCCAAGCTGTTCGACAAGAATGAGGCAGTACATTGGCATGTGATACCATGACGACACAAGGCTCGTGAACAAACCCTAAAGACAGTGGATTATATCCGGCCTATGGGGCTCTTCTATGTACCGAGGTGTCTGATGTCAAAGTTTCGGCGAATCATTTTGCGAGCAAGGTTGATCGCCACTAAGGCCGAAACGGGTAACGGCGGCCCGTTCAGCTAGTGGGGCGAGAATCGCAACGAACTTCAGTGTGTGACGGAGCCATTTCTCCCCCGGCGACCGATCCACATTGTTGAAAACTTCAAGTCTCGTATGCAGACTGTTACAAACCTTACCCGAGCATGGTGGAAACGAAGACTGGCACATCGTCTAATTCGCCAGGTTCAACAAGCAAACCCAGTGGAGGGCGGCACCGCGTCATTTCGTCATGCTTGACGTGTCGGCGCAGGAAGGTCAAGTGTGATCATGTTCATCCAGTCTGTGGTTCTTGCACACGAGGAAGCCATGTGTGTACTTGGACAGATCAGATACCGGCTTCTACCACTACTGGAAGGATTTCGAAACCTACGGCCGCAAGCAACAATGGAAAGATCGGAAAAGGCAGTGACGTGCAGGCCCGGTTAGACAGACTGGAGTACCTTTTAGAAAGAGCCGTTGCAGGACAGGGGGCGAAATCCACGACATCCGTACGGTCCAGTGTTGAATTTGACAGGAAGGAGGCGGAAGCGCTGACCCCATCGTCGAATAGCCAAACTTCACATGGAGGAGGAATAGCTTCCGATGGCGGCGATGGGACCCTGTTGTTGAATGACGGACAGTCTCAGTTTGTTTCGTCTCTGCATTTCGCATTGCTCGCTGATGAGGTGAGTGTCGCTTCCTGAAGTCTCGCTTTTTCGCGTAAGAAGCCATGGATCTGGTATATACAGAACAAGAGCCAGTCTCATCCTTTTGTGTTTTTATGAGTTTCCAATCTCAGAGCAAGGCTGATGCAATATTAGATTCAAGACATCAAGGCTTTGCTTGGCGACAAAACCGATGAAGAGAGAAAGGAAGTACCGCAAAACAGTCTGGTCGATCTACTCTCCCTTGGTCGTGCAGGAGCAGGATCAGATCTAGAAAACCTACTGCCCAACACCCAAGAGCATCGTGATACGCTCCTCGACGTCTATTTCGCGAACGTAGACCCAATGGTGAGGATCACCCATAGACCAACAGTGGTCCGCAAGTTTTCCACCTATAATAGCGAAGCACATCCTCTCGCCTATGCCATCTATTTCTCTGCTATCAACTCTCTGCCTCCAAAGGTAGTACACAACAAGTTTGGTGAGACCAAGGAATCACTCCTCGATCGATTTCAGCTGGGTGTTGAGATCTCGCTTGCTCGGGAAAATTATCTCACGACATCAAGCCTGGAGATATTCCAGGGGTTCGTGCTGTGGCTGACCTGTATTACCAGGGAAGAGGATATGGGTAAGCGCCCTAGATAGTTATATGTTGAAAACGCTCACATGCATAGTAGGCAAAGCGTGGGTTTTGATTGGCATTGCATTCCGCATCGCTCTGAACCAGGGTCTGCACCGAGATCCGTCTTTGTTTCCAACCGGCTCTATGGACGCTTTAACTATCGAGCTACGTCGTCGCATGTGGCATCAGCTAGGCCATTTGGAGTTCAGGGCTGCAGAATGCAAAGGGCAGGAACCGAGCATCACCGAAGACTTTTACACTACACTATTTCCACGCAACATCGATGATGAGGACCTCGTAGACGGCGCAAGTCCTGGTCCGGCCCCGTATGACGAACAGAAGTTTACCTCAATGACGTTCCAGCTGGTTCGCTTTAACGGCATGCGAGCCCTACGGCGGATAGTCCAGAGTACCTACCGCCTCGAAAGACGTATGCTCGACTCCGGGCTCCATGGAACATCTCGTCCTGATCCTGCACAGGAACTCAGAGATCTATACGAACAGATCAAGGTCATGCTTGATGAAGTTCACGAAGAGAATCAAAGAAAATATCTGCATTATCTTACTCCTGAGGTACCGATGGAGAGGCTGACGTTGGGACTGGCTTCTCTTCTGGAGTGGCGCGCTTATCTGCTGTTTTGGCTTCGAATGCCGCGTGCTTACCGTGATGTAGTCTTCTCAGATGAGATTCGGCGTTCGTACGTACCTCCACAGCACAAGGTCCAACTTCAACAAATAAAACTGACTGATGGTGCTAGGATCTTTGAAAAATCAGTCAACTGTGTAGAAACACTAAACGGAGCGGCCGCAGATGTCGACGCCGCTCGCTTCCAATGGCACATTGGTCAGTAACGCCGGTACCCTTAAACACATAAGCTAACTTCTAAAGGTGGGATCGCTTCCTTCCAGGCCATCATGCATATCCTATCTGAACTTCGCAACCCTCTCTTCGACGCGCCCGATCGACAACGCGCCCTTAGAGCTTTACAGATGTCTCGAATACTTCGGGAGAACAACAGCGCCAAAGCATGGCAAGCTGTGAAAAACATGATCGACAAAGCCGTATCTGAGCATAATCTCTCCCCAAGGGGCCAGTCGCAGCCTACGGGCCACTATATCAGCCAACCTATGGTGCCATCTGTACCCGTGGCGATGAGCAACGCATCGAACAGTAACACAGGCGTATATCCAGCAATGCAAGCGATCCCAAGCTACGCCTTCCAAAACACCTCTGCAGCTTATGATCAACAAGCAATGCCGGGACCATCCCAACCGGAGCCAATGCAATCCCAGCCAGACTTGTTACAATCAATGCAGTCCATTCAGGATCGTGCACCGTGTTGGGATGACATTAATCTCAGCAACATCAACAACATCGTAGGCGATGTACAAGCCAGCACTGATGTGGTTCCCGACTTCGACTTTGTAAGTGACGTGATATAACCAGGTCAATGAGTGTGTCTAGCTAACCAAGGCAGGGCTTCTGGGGAGATCCTTTCAACTACGAAAACGAGCCTGCTGCAATGCCGTTACAAGACGGCTATTTTCCTCAGTGGCTTGGGTGAGTTGGAGGCGAGGAAATGAATCAATAACGACCATAACATTCTGAACCTCCACGAACATTGAGAAAAAAACGCTTGCCAATACGCATGCCACACGAACCGCCGAGAATCCAATACTCCAGTCCCTCTCACTTAATCCTCGATGGCAATCGACCATACAACAATAGATGACGACTACTTCTGCATCACCCAATCCACTATCCAATGATATCAACAACTGGATGTTTCTCATCGATAAATCTTTTACTATCATTTTATGCTTTTGATACGAGTTGGACACGGACTCGACACGCTTCTTTCATCATACTTCTTGGCCCTATACTATGTTTAATACGGCGTTTGTTGGAGGTCTGCGCAACATGATGATTAGGGTGATTAGGGGTGTACCGGTTGGTATGGAGCCTAGGGTTGGTTATGGAATTGGAGTTTTATAGACCGAACATAGAAGAGGGTTGGTTTTTTCTGGATAGGGTAGTTTTAGGGCTGTGCCCTAAGAGTGGAAATCGTTGTACATCACTTTGAGAAAGATTAAGTATAGCAAATGAAGGACAGCCACAGCATAAAACGTCCATGTTATACAATTAGCAGGCGCATGAGTCGCTCAACCACGCCCATAAATCCGGCGAACCGGGTATGTCCCATCAAGAAATCCAGTTCTTATGCAAACTCCCCTGCATACGAACCCATAAAAGGCACGAGAGAGCCCATCTACTCGTCCTTGACACCACCGCGGCCAGCACGCTCGGCAGCCTCGATGCTTTTCTTATCCGTCTTAATCTCGCCACCACCCATGGCGCCCATCATACCGCCAGACGCCTTCCATGGCCTAGCAAGGTCGCCAGTTGCGGGCTGGCCGAAGAGGTGGACCTTGACGAGGTTGCCTTCGAAAGCGCCCTTGAGAGGGATGATAGACTGGATGAGGAGCGGGTTTGTGTACTTGAAGTAAAGGTGCATAACGCCCATCATGCCGACACCCATCATCTGGGCCTTGAAGAGCTCGCGCAGCTTCTGGAGATCGTAGGCCTTGACTGTGGTAGCGACAAACTTTGGTTCCTCGCCGGAGCCCATCGGGGCGGGCTCGACGTACTTGACGACCGTCATGTCTGCGCTGTATTAGCCGCTGCGATGGTATGTGGGACTACTGGGCTTCTTTTGACGCACCATTCTTCTTGTTGATTTGTGCCTGGACGTAGAGGTAGATACCCGCGATGATCAGGTTGGAGACGATGTAGAGCGCACGCACGCCGTTGAGGACATTCTCGTTATCGAAAGGTATCTTTTTCGATATTTGCATAAATCCCAGGATAATAACCAGGTTGGAACTGTAATGGAATTAGCAAACTGTCTACAAGACCTCGGCGGTAGGTTCGGCGTACATTTGCGGGCTAATCGCCATTGTGATGGTTGAAGCGGGTTATTCGAGCGAAGAATTGAAGCTCGCTTTTGCGATCGTATAACAGGAGGCTGGAGATAGAGATGTGGTTGCGCGGAACGTGGGTAAGAGGGTAAGGGAACAAGCGGGCGACTTTTGTGGTGGGCGAGGGTCATCATTAGCGTGCCGACCCAAGAGGCCAGGTTGTTGCCCGCCGCTGGCTAGCCCCAACAGGCATTCACTCTTCTAGTCTTATCTAATGCCTTCTCTGAACACATGGTACCAGGCGCAACAGAGAGGTTTTGGTGCGCATCACAGACTATGCAAGGTGCGTAGATCTACAGCGGAAGCTTTCACTTGTTTGTTCCAGCCGTTCCATTTCAGGGTATCTCATCTATAGTAATCCAATATGCATATGCCCTGTCGCAAATCCAACATCAAGCGATACTCTTATGTTCCAATAACGCCGCGCTAATGATTCAAAAACTCCTCCGCCGGTTTCGTGAACACCCAGTAATGGAATGGTGTCGAGGCGATATGCGATGCAAGCAAACAAACAAACAAACAACAAAACCAGGGATGGTCCTCCCACATGTGTACAAACCCTGACCTCCTCACATCACCAGGCATTCGCGATCCGGTCTGTCCTTGTGCTTGCCTTTCTCTGGAACTGCACCAGGCTCTCTGCTCTTACTTCTCCGTCTATCCTTTTTCTCCTTCTTGCTCTTGCTGCGCCCGAGACCGGATTCTTTCTTCTCTTTGGCTGGAGAGTGGTCCTGCTGATCATTCTCTGCGCTCTTCACTTTGTCAATCACAATTGTAGGCTCGTCGCTGGTGCCAGCTTCGGTCGTAACCAGCTTGTCCTTGCTACCGCGTCCCGTTAGCCTCGATAGAGTAAGAGACAGACGAGTCTCGCCGCTTGGACTACCTGGCCGGCTTCTGTTGTTCCCGGACAGCCATATCCGAGAGCCGCGCCGAGACACAGACAAGAAGCTGCTCTTCTGATCCTCCGGCGTTAGCGGTTCGGTTCGGCCGCGTAAGCTGCCTTCGCCGTCTTCGATCACAGTACTGCTACGGCGATTGCTAGACATACTAGTTCGACTAGCCGGTTCATCTGTGGAATTGGATTCGGTACGCGTATCTGTCGTGTTGACATTTTCACTGTTTCCACCAGCTTCGGCATCTGTTGCTGTCGTAGAAGGCGGGGAAGACAGCGTTTCTTGTGAAGGATCTACCGAAGGAACTCGGGACTGCGCTTCTGCATAGGTTGGAGGATCTCCTCGGGAAGCAAGTTCTTCGTCAATGGGTTGTACCTGGTAGAAGAGCAGATATGGTGACTCTTCTCGCAAAGCTGTCTTGATGTCGACTTCAGTCACTCGTTGAGATGAAAGATCATCAAAGCGTATCCACTTTTCCTGCTCTTGCTCAGAATCCGATTGCGCGGTGCCTGGACGTTCGCGAGCGTTGGCACGGACAAGCGCGATATAATGCCCAGAATCGACCGACACACCTCGATGGCATACGACAGACTGGAGAACGAGCTTGAAATTGCCAAACAGTGGACCCTCCTCTTTCATCCTCTCATCGGAGATGAAGTGAGGCAACCCAATGTCGAGCGGGATGTCGATGTAGGTGTTGAGGCGTTTCGGAGCGCCATTCGGCGTCATCGTGTATCTTTTCAGGCATATGCCGAGCACCGGACGCTTAACTGAGAAGTGTGCAGCAACCTGAGCGTCCGTCTTTGGAACATTATCAGTATACCAGGGTATGAGACTGAAGAACTGCCAAGCTGGCATTAGAATCTCCTTCTTAAGCAGAGAAGCTGATCGTGGTCGGCCACCAGAGCTGTTGTCCAGCATGTCTTCCACATGCTTCTTTTCGTCAAACTTGCTCGTATCTTGTGACTGGCGTGTATATCGCTGGCTGAAGATACTATCAGCACGGCGGCGACCCTCTAGATGGGGCCGCACTGGAGTCACTGGTGTGGTGGGCTCGAAAGTCATTGGCGTCGAGACGATGGGGGTCATTGAGCCTTCCATCTCCATGGTCTCAATATGGATGGTCTCATTCTTCTCGGGGTCCTTGTCTACGAATTCGTCGTCTGTGGACTTCATCGAAGCTATCGTATTCTGTCGTTGCAGGTAGCGCTTGACCTCGATTCTGTTGTTAAAGTAGGTTTCCAGGCAATCTTCCAATGTAACAACATGATCGCCCTCTTGTTCTGGTATGGCGACTTCGAGTAGCCGCTCGTTGACAAACTTGTGGTCATCCTCTTTGTCTTCACGTCCAGTGTGGTAGATGTCCATCTTGAGGGTGAGTAGCGGCAGCTCGAGCGCACCAGTAATGAAAGTGAAAGCTTCCGAAGCGTCTTGTTGGCGAACCTGTGCAGCGTCCTCCCATCCGCACTTAGCGAGGGAGTCTTGAAGATGCTTCGTCTATAATGTGCGTTAGTTGTGAACGTGCAAGGTGACGAAATAGGTCGTACCAAATCGACCTTGATGAGCTGGCCACTTCTCAGGAGGTTGACCCATAGGCGCAAGACAGCCGCCAACTTCTTCCTTGGCTCATCTTCAAAGTTGTCGTATAACATAGCTTCAAAGCTATCGAGACGAGCGAACATGGCGAACAACAATGCGTCGAGGTAACATGTCACCATGTTCCGGTTTATGGCACCCAACATGGTTACATCTGGACTGTAATCCTTCAGTTCACCTTCGAGTGACTCGTTGGCAAGCACTAGAAGTTCGTAGGCTTTGTCGATGTCGTTGGGATGCCAGGCGAGAGCATGTTCGGCCTGTTCCTCTCCCATGCTCGTTATACCAACGCCTTGTAAGCGCGAAAGGAGCATCTTGACCTGCGCCCGTCAACAAGATTCCGCCAAGCCTTTGTTCCCATGCGTACCTTCTTCTCGGCCTCATTGTTCGCTGGCGGTCTTGGACCTTCGCTTGTGAATATCTTGTAGAGATCGGGTGAAGCATTGGAGGATTTAGACTGCAGAAGTACATAGTCAGAAGAATGCGATGTTGAGGTTTGGTCGACGCTAGGGTAAGAGAAGAAGCGCAACACGGCAGTTTTTGGTGTAGAAATAGAAGACTGTCCTCTACCGACGTTCGCAATACAAATGGGAGTTTATGATACAGCGTCTCGATGCCTGCAGACAACCGCTGTTGGCAGCTGGGAGGGTCTTGGGGCACCGTAGCGACGGCAGAACACAGCAGAGGACTGAGAGAGTTGACGGAGGCGAAAGAGCTCAGGCGTACTTTGGTACTGGCGTGCTTGGACGCGCGCTTTTCATGATGTTTGTCGCGCCGGCTGAGGAACCGCGACATGCCGTTCATGGTGGTGGTTGGTGAAGGTGAGACCCATTCAGTGGAGGGTCCGCGGCCGCTGGAAGAACGAAGGCAGCCAGGTGGGTAGCGGGGTAGGCAGCGAGCTTGGGGTGTGGTGGTTGAGGAAGGTGCAGACGAGCCCTGAGCCCGGTGGTCGGTGGGGAAGCGAGAGGGTGGTTAGGTGTTTGGTTGGTGGAAGATGGAATTTGTCGGTGAAGAGCAGCTATGACGCGCAATCAAGGAGGCAGAAGAAGACAATGACCTCAACCCAAGAGACAAAAAGAAAGATACATGTCCCAGATCCCGATCAGCCGCATGTCGCGAGCTGACCTGGAGCAGAGGGCAGGTGCGGACGAGTGGGGTAGCCCTATTGGCTAGTTGGGGACCTTAGACGCCGCCCATCCCTGCAGCTCTCGCGTCTCGCGTATAGCGTATTCCGTCGAAAAGTCCGTTCGAGACTGGTAGGTCATGCTGTTGACGTCTATACCCACCACGACGTCGCATCACACAACCATGGCGCTGCGCAAACTACCACTCCGGACGGTCGCGGTCATTCGGAACAACGCCAGACCGGCCGTCCGCGCGGCCGCGCCCCTGTGTTGCCGCAATGCCTCGTCCGAAGCAGTCCGAGAAATTGAAGACGCATCGTCATTAGAGATTCCACCGCCATCGCAGGAACTCGCAAAGAACTACGACCCCGTAGCACGGAGTAGACTGCGGAGAAGAGGAAACAAGCAGCTGCCGCCAAGCAGGTATGAGCTTCAAAGAGTACACCCATAGAAACATGGCCTCATAGATACCAGATACCAATACCGTTCGCCCAAATACTACCGCGGTCCTCTCCACCCTCATCAGCCGCCTCCAGAGTCTGACCCCTCTTCGCGACTCTTCCAACCCGGACCCTTCAGTCTGTCCCGCCTCGAGCAAACATATCAGAGCAAGATCGCATCCGATCTCCTTACCCTCACATACCAGCACTACCCTCCAGGTTACCGGGCTGCCAAGACGGATCAACGATTGCGAGAATGGACGGGCGACTCTCCGTACTTCAAGAACCGTCCCCTACGACCTCCACGAGGTAAGGGTGAAGTACTCAGATTGCTCCAGGAGCCCCGCACTTTCCGCAATGTTCCCAAGATCACAGGCGTAACAGTTCACTCCATGGTACCAGAAGCGCAGGAGAACAGTGGGAACCTGCATGTTGCTGGTATGATCCTACAGGCCATTAGCAACGTACGAGCTACATCGCACAAGGCGAAGCACAACGTCGTAGGGTGGGGGTTGCGTGCGGGCAGATATGTCTCAGTGACAACCAAGATGGAGCGGGAAGATGCCGAGCACTTTCTGGCAAAACTCGTCGATGTGGTCCTGCCGAGAATCAAGGAGTGGAAGGGTGTTCCAGGTTCGTCTGGAGACGGACACGGCAACATGAGCTTCGGTCTTACCCCAGATCAACTAGCCCTCTTCCCGGAAATTGAGGTCAACTACGATGCGTGAGTCTGCTTCCTTTCACAATCAATGTTTCGACTGACATGTCTCAGGTACCCACCCAAGATGATTCCTGGTTGCCACATCACCATCCAAACAGATGCCACCAACAACAAGGACGCACGTCTACTACTGCAAGCCATCGGAATCCCATTCTACGGCAAGCTCAACGACTAAGTGCAGATTTTCGTCTGCTGTGTATAAAACGTGTAGAACATTTAAGAGTTATATACGCCTTACGACACATTACGTGTACTGCACCATCGGTTCCACATCCTGACTCTGTAGAGTTGACAACTAGGAGACACAACCTACCATCATCGGTCAAACGCATAGCTCAGTGCGTCAAGAAATGTACAGTAAGAGTAAATGAAGCAATGGCAGATATACAAGCGAAAGCGAGGATTCACAGTTAGTCTGGTTATGTTGAGTACTTGTTGCAAACATCTTGCTATCGCGAAACGTGCGATGCAACATGATTGAATGTTAGAATCGCAACTTGAATACAAATCACGCATTGTGAACAGAATATCTCAAAGTCCAGTACTTTGTTCCTATACCGTACACGATCAATTGCATCCCACCCGTAATGGTTGTAGGCGGACGAGTTATTTTCGTGAAGTTGTCGGGCGCGGACGGACCCTGGCACGAGATTTTAGATTGGCCAAGCTCCCCGAAGAACTCCCGCTATGTCGCAGCTTCGCTCAGACCGCTAACCATCACTAAACCGACCCGCGATACCCCCCAAAAACCCCAGAGTTGCTTTCGTGACCACCATACCAGTCACGATGCAGGCAATCCGGCAACCGATGCGCTCTGCGCTCTCCAAGGCCGCTACCAGGCAGTATGCGACCGCTTCCTCGCAATACGCCGAGACGATTAAGAACCTTCGTATCAACAGCGACACCAAGGTTCTGTTCCAGGGTTTCACTGGAAAGCAGGGAACGTGAGTGGGATTGGAAGAGTCTGTAATGGGAAGGGGTGCTAATGCGGGAACAGCTTCCACGCACAACAAGCGATTGAATACGGTATGCGCCCAACGGCTCTGTTGACATGAACCTGTGAGGGGGAGACTGACGGGACGGCAGGCACAAAAGTTGTTGGAGGAACAAACCCCAAGAAGGCGGGCACTGAGCACCTTGGACTGCCCGTCTTCAAGAGCGTAGCAGAGGCCATGAAGGAGACTCAAGCTTCCGCTACTGCCATCTTCGTTCCGTATGCTATACACCCCCGCGATCATATACGGACTAGGTGACCTGACAGTATTACAGTCCACCAGTCGCCGCTGCCAGTATCGAGGAGGCCATCAACGCAGAGGTTCCTCTGATTGTGACGTAGGTGTGCATATCAAACTCAAGTACATGGAAACTTACAACAGACAGTATCACTGAGGGTATCCCACAACACGGTATGAACCACAATGACAGATCGCGGGATACGGAGGCTGATTGAAGTAGACATGGTGCGCATCACAGACATGCTCAAGACTCAGAACAAGTCTCGTATGGTCGGCCCTAACTGCCCCGGTATCATCGCTCCCGTATGTTCTTCAGCAAGTTCTTTCGGTCTGATTATGTTATTGACTTCACCAGGGCCAATGCAAGATTGGTATCATGCCAGGCTTCATCCACAAGCGCGGCCGCGTCGGTATCGTCTCTCGTTCCGGAACTCTTACATACGAAGCCGTCAACCAGACCACCCAAGCCGGCCTTGGCCAGTCGCTCGTCGTCGGTATTGGTGGTGACCCTTTCTCCGGAACCAACTTCATCGACTGCCTGAACGTTTTCTTGAAGGACGAGGAGACTGACGGTATCATCATGATTGGTGAGATTGGTGGTACTGCCGAGGAGGATGCCGCAGACTTCTTGAAGGAGTACAACACTGCCAACAAGCCTGTTGTCAGCTTCATTGCTGGTATTTCCGCGCCCCCGGGCAGGAGAATGGGTCACGCTGGTGCTATTGTTAGCGGCGGAAAGGGTGATGCCAACTCCAAGATCACCGCGCTTGAGGCTGCTGGTGTCACGGTTGAGCGCTCCCCCGCCAAGCTTGGATCATCTCTTTACGACCAGTTCGTTAAGCGCGACTTGATATAAGCGGTCGTAACGCTGTTTCATTGAACTGTTTGAACATGCCGGCTTGCAAAATGCGCTTGCTGCGCCAGATCCATTGTACATTCTAGTCACTAGAGCAATTCATGATATCTGCATCTACTCGGAGATTTAGGTATCTGAGCATCACTCCAAAATTTCACGGGGCTGCGTTTCGTGCAGACAATGATACCCACGTCCTCGAGTGTCCCTCTTTTCACATGCAGACCCTGAACCCTGTGTGAGGGTGGTCCAAGCTTATGATTTTCGTCGCATTCCATGGCCAAACAATCTTCCCCGCAAACCTCCGAGCCGCATCCAATTGTCTAACAATCGCAAACACAGCAAACATGTCAAAGACAAAGACCAAGCGCGCTCGTCGTGAACTGAAGCGCGAAGGCGACAAGAAGATTTTTGCGATCCAGAAAAAGAACGCGAAAGCAGCCGCCGAGGCGAAACCTGCTGCGAAGACACCCGCGAAGAAGAAGCAGAAGATGAGCGCACCAGCCGCCGCAGCAACTACATCTACGACCACGCCCGCCCATGTACAACCATCACAGAAACCCAAAGTACCCTTTGGCGAATACGACCATATACTCCTTGTCGGCGAAGGCGACTTTAGCTTTACCCGTTCCCTAACTATAGAACACGGCTGCGCAAACGTAACTGCAACAAGCTACGACGACGAAGAAGACCTCCACAGCAAATACCCCTCATTCAAAGAAATCCAGACCGAAATCTCATCCCTCACACCGCCCGTACCTCTCCACCACGACATCGACGCAACCAAACTTTCAAGCTACAAACATCTACGGTGTAAACGCGACGATGACGATGACGAGGAGGGCTGGGATATAATCGCTTTCATGTTCCCTCACACAGGCGGTCTTTCCACCGACGTCAACAGACAGGTCCGCGCGAACCAAGCCCTGCTAGTATCTTTCTTCAAGTCCTGCCTCGATACATCGAACCAGAAACGTCGGTTACAAATCCTTCGGAACCAGGAAGACAAAGAGAAAGGCACTACTACGTCTCAGCAGACAATACGACCGTTCCTGCGCATGGGCGGAAGAATCATCGTCACGCTATTCGAGGGCGAACCGTACACGTTGTGGAATATCCGTGATCTGGCGAGACATGCTGGGCTGAGGGTTGTGGAGAGCTGGAAGTTTGATTGGGCGCAGTATCCCGGGTATCATCATGTGAGGACCCTGGGGGCCATGGAGACGGGGTGGAAGGGTGAGGACAGGGCTGCGCGCATGTTCATGTTTGAGAAGATTCCGCTTGTGGCTGACAGCGATGAGGAGAAGGAGATGGCGCGGCAGGCAAAGGTGGGAAGGGGTGGACGGTTACCGAGCCAGAAAGAGGCGATGAAGAAGGCTATGGAGGGAGAGGAAGAGAATGAAGAGGATGAGTGAGCTTGAGATCGCGGATACGAACACTGTCAGGGAACACTTCCAATATTCGACAAGTAAACCTTGGCAGGCGAAGCGGAAAGCGGTCATTGAACTTGAGAACAACCGCAAAGGCCTATAGTTCCCACTATACCATATAAAAGAGCCAGACACGCAGACCTATACCGCGCCGGGTAGATGCACATACCAAAACGCCACGCTATACCCGAATATCATACAGATGCTGCTAGAAGAAAAGAGAGAAAGCATCACATAACATACACCTTTCGGACCTCGCTCTCATGCCATCTCTCACCACTTAATCCGCCAGCTGGATCTCTTACGAAGCCTTCTTCCGTTCCGACTTTTTCATTGAAGATGCGGAGTCTCTCGGAACCGTATATACGACCGTTTGGCAGTACGACAGGTCCATCTTCAACGATCGATTTGGTGTGGAGAGCGTAGGGGACGTTGCGCGCTAGCTCGTTGAGCTCGGTGCTACATATCGGGCAGACGGTTGTAGTGGAGGAAGCGGCATTTGTAGAAGAGGGTGTGTAGGCGGAATGGCAAGCAGGTGTCTTGAGAGCAGAGAGACCGGCGCTCAGGGCGACGTGGAGGAGCGGTCGCGGAGGAAGGGCGTAGAGGTTGTGGTGTGTCTGGACAAAGACGTCGGCTAGATGTGACCACCGCGATGTCGAGTAGAGAGACTAGACAGTTGTTAGAAATGCAACGATGCGCCGTCTCGAACAAACTTACAGCATAAGGTTCCACCTCATCCCAAGGCCTATACGCCAACATACCCGCCGCCCTTCTCATCAATTCAAAATCGCCGCTCGTACTCAAATACTTTTTAGCATGAGCCCTCGCCTCCACCAGTTTTGTTTCTCCACCTCCACCCCCAACACTAACACCATGCATACCGTCATCCTGCATCTCCAGTCCATCCATTCCGCTCAACCCAGCCTCATGCCCCTGCCGAACCAACTCAATATACTGCTGCAACCTCAACTCAAACTCCAACATACTGCCGCCCTTCTTAAGTTCTTTACCATGCTCCTTACACCACTCGAGTGCCAAAGACGTACTCATGCCTTCCCTCAGACTCTTCTCAATCCGATGACACGCAACAAAAGCATCTACATCCACGAGCTCTGTAATCCCTTTACTCTTTGCCAAACACGCCGCACTCTCCGCATACCCTTCCCTCAACAGGTAGTCAACGAGTAAACGGCTTAATCGCGTTCGAGACCACTCATCGTACTTTACGTCGACGAGGCTCTGAATTTCGTAAAGGTCTTGCAGGTGTTGTAAGCGCGCCTTTGCGGAGCGGTGGATACGCGTTTCTTCCTCGTGGAGGTTTTCTAGTTTGCGTTTTAGGCCCTGCATCTTGCTAATCATCGAGTCTAGGGAGTCGAGTGTGGCTTCTGGCGAGGCACCCTTGGAGGCGGCTTTGGTGGCGGCCGTCAGTGAGGTGGTGAGGTTGCTGGAGGAATGCTCGATGACGCGCTGGGCGTTCTTGAAGTTGCGCCGGGAGAGCTCGTAGGGCATGCGGAGGAGAGGTTGGTCCTACGATCACGTTAGTATACAATACGAGTAAGTTTGGGTAGCTGGGGGAGGCATTACGAGAAGGAGATGCGACTCCGCATTGAGCTTCGTGCTTGTGAGTTCCGCCATGGCGGGCAGGAAGCGATCTCAACGAATGGCAATCTTGTTATAAAAGCCGCTAGGTGTCGAAGTTTTCTGATTTCCAAAGAATGTAGTGAGAGTAAAGGTCTCAGAGAGCGATAATCTGAAAGTGAGATAACCTGAGGTCTGGTGTAGATGTTCAAGCTCCACTACCGCGGAGCTTGCGGGGGTGCTCGTCACAGCTCATAGCTCACCAATCGGCACGTGCCGAACACTTGACGAACGATAGCCATATGCACACTCTACCCACAAGACAGCTGTGCGAACACCCTCCTTTCGGGGTTTACGTATGCTACGTCTCGACTAGGCTACTTGAGTTCCTCCATACCTACAGAATGTATACGAATCGGCAACCACACACACAGCACCTAGCAACCACAAGCAGCGTCCACAACGAGGGCGACGAAAAATATATGCTTCTATGTGATATCATTTCTGATCGTAAGACAACTCTAAAACTCCTCTAAGACCCAATGCATCATAACGCATAATCCAGATGTCTCTACCCATGCAGAACGACACTGACGCAGGTAGCGATGAGCTGCCGGCCTACTGCAGAGGTATCCTGAAAACCTGCTCTAAGGCCATTACTTTTTGGTTGTACCCGCGTTCCACAGCTCGGAGGACGCATGCAACTTGCGAAACTACTCCCAGTATCCGCTTAGAGAGCACCAGTCGACGCCATCTTCTTGCGGAGATGGTTCTTGTACTCGCCGATGCTTCCGTCCCACCGGCGGACGGTCTTGTGTTCGCAAACCATAATGTCCTTTGCAATCTTGTCGAGCAATCTGTTCGTTGTTAGCAGGCTATTTAATCATCGAGAGAACAATGAACATACCGGAAGTCGTGGGAAACGACGACGACACCACCGCTGAAAGCGTTGATGGCATCAGCCAAACTGTCGATGGTTGGGATATCCAGACCGTTGGTAGGCTCGTCGAGCAGCAACATGTTAGGTCCCTCAATAGCAAGCAGAGCGAATACGATACGGGACTTCTGACCATCGGAGAGAGTGGCCATCTTGGAGGTCTGGGCCTCACCAGTCATACCGTAACGGCCGAGCTGTTGGCGCCAGTATTGGAGATCTTGGCTGATGTGGTGGAACTTGTCGCGGACGAAGTCAAGGGCAGACTTGGTAAGGTCGAGCTGCTCAGCGGAGTGCTGGCTGTACACACCGAGCTTTAAGTGAGTGTGGCGCGATACAACACCAGATGTGGGGCTGAGCTTTCCGGTGAAGATGTTGAGCAGAGTCGACTTTCCAACACCGTTGGGTCCGACAAGAGCTGTTCGGGAGTCCATGTCGACACCAAAGTCGAGGTTCTCGTACAGGTTGTCCTTTGGATCTCCGGAGTAAGAGAAGCTGACATCGTCGAGCGAAAGCACAGGTGGTGGCAGCTTCTCGACATCGGCGAAACGGAAAGTGAAGACACGGTCAACGGCAACGGGCTCAATCAGACCGTCAGCCTCCATCTTGTCCAAGATCTTCTGGCGAGACTTGGCTTGCCTGACCAAGTTGGCGTAGGTACCAGCGGAAGCAATGAACTTCTTGATATGCTTGATCTCATCTTGCTGCTTCTCGTAGGCCTTGGTCTGGTTGACCTCCTGTTCAGTACGAGTCTTGTGGTATGTGTCGTAGTTACCTCCGTAGTAGAGGAGCTTCTTTTGACGCATGTCAATCATGTTTGTGCAGACACCGTTCAAGAAGTCCATGGAGTGGGACACGAGAACCAGAGTGCGCTCCCACTTCTTCATGTACTCCTCAAGCCACACACAGGCTTCCAAGTCCAAATGGGCAGTAGGGTCGTCGAGCAGCAGCAAGGCGGGCTTGACGAAGAGTGCCTTGGCGAGCGCGACACGCATACGCCATCCACCGGACATGTCCTTTGTCTTCTTGTTGATGGTGTTCTTGTTGAAACCGAGACCGGTGAGAATGAGGGATGCGCGGGTGTGGAAAGTTGACGGGTCCATGTCTTCTTGACGCTGACAAAGGGTTAG
The DNA here is from genome assembly GCF_907166805.1 of Alternaria atra. Taxonomy (NCBI): domain Eukaryota; kingdom Fungi; phylum Ascomycota; class Dothideomycetes; order Pleosporales; family Pleosporaceae; genus Alternaria; species Alternaria atra. The sequence goes on along the minus strand of NW_025091326.1, from coordinate 3,235,657 downwards.
TGAGGTTTACTTTGATTTGATCTGGCTAGTACATACCTCGTAGATGTCGTCGAGAAGAGGGCTCTCGGGACCATCCTTCTCAAGAATATCCTCAGCCAGCTTCTCGAGACGGGCCAACTCGTTCTCAGCCTCACGGACGACCCACTCCAAGGCACCCAACTCAGTCTTGGGGGCACCCTGGTTCAGCAGGTAAATGTCGATGTGCTCTGGGAAGGGGAACTCGCGCTTGTCGATGGCCTTGAGAAGGGTTGTCTTTCCGCAACCGTTCTCACCCAACAGACCGTATCGTCGGCCGTAGTTGATCTCGAGGGTGGAGTCGTTGAAGAGGACCTTTCCGTGGAACACGAGCGATGCAGAGATGATCTTGACATCGCGCGACTGCTCGAGGGAGGCGAGCACACCAGTGGTGACACGGTCGGACAGACCGTGCTTGTCCTCCTGCATGGTGAGCTTCTTGACCTCCTCGTTCAGCTCGAGGTCCTCGACCTCGTCGCCGTTCTCAGAGTTGGCCTTGGAGGCATTCTTGGAGTTGGCCTTGGACGACAACTTGGAAGTGGCCGTCTTCTTGGGCTTCGCATCGCCGTCAGCGGCGCGCTTCGCTTGGCGGGCAGCTTTTGAGGCGGAGACCATGGTGTCTTAGTGGTGTATGAGTGAAGACTCTAGGATGGTGGAAGGAGGAGGAAATTTCGTAGGGGAGGGAACAACGTCAATCTGTGCCCCGCTAAGTTTCTTATCGATTGTCGATACCCAAAGGTTCTGTTTCAGGTCCCGTTCGAAGCGCAAACACTCGGATATGAAAACGAGTGGAGTATTGAAGCGCTGCAGGTGATGTAGAAAGAGAGGATATAAGAGTAAGAAACTGTCAGGGCCGATCAAACAATGCGACCCTGTGAATCAATTTTCTTACTTGTGGCGAATGCTGCGCACGGCCAATGAGCGCTCCCCCACCATCATCATAGGGCAAGTAAGGCGCTCAGCGGCTGGGCTGAGCGCTGACACCGCTGCACCTGTGTTTCCTTAGAAACCCGAGCCATGCGACAGATATACGGTATTGATGCTTTCTGGGATGAAAAACATTTGCATGTGTATTTAATACGAGTCTGCTCCCTATCTGAAGTACTGCGCGATATGTCCCTCAACAAGGAGTAGGCAGATCCGTCTCTCTGAAGAAGAGTTTAGTGTCCGGTGAGTACATACTCTCCAAGATTTCACGTAGCCATAAGCTTAGCAGAATGAATTAAAAAGTATCATTGGTATTGGGTATTATGTGTTTGGTTGTTGAGCATTGTGGGTACTCCTCGGAAAAGCGACGATCGTCATACATGGTTCTTATCTTTACCAGCCTCAACAACGATAAGCCTGTGCTATATACCAGTCTGATTGCTCCCACTATTGCTGGGTACCATGGTAAATTCAGTACTGCTTCTTCCACTGTCTGATTTGTTCTTCTCCATATCTCTTTCTTCTCTCTCATTGTCTACTCTCTTCCGTAACCTCTCTCGTAGTCTTTCCAGTACTTTCGTCTCTTCCGCATTCAGACTCATATCGTCTGGTAATACGACTTCTGCGCCGTTGATTTCAATCTTGTCTCCTGCTTGGTCGTAGTGTTGTTGTTCTACACTCTTTTTTCGTTCTAACCCGCCTCTCGCATCTGGCACCACCTCTTCGTCTTCAATTTTCGCTTTCCGTAGGTCCAGAGGTGTCCACCAGTATATTGGGAACTGTCTTTGGATGTTGTTGATGACGAGTCCAACCATGACCATGAGAGTGGTGCCCCAGAGAACAAGTCCAACGAAGTACCAGCCCATGGCCGTAATGATGGGGTCTGTTGCTGCGAGCACTGCGGATGCGCCGCCTGGAGGATGTACGGTGTTGGTCAAGAGCATGACGGCAGACGCGCAACCGCATGCTACAGCGCCTGCGATCCACTTTATCGAATCGTACTCTGAGTGGTATTGGAACAACTTCGATATACCGACACCAATAAGTGCGGAGATACCATGGCCTAGCAGGGCATTGCGAGGTTGGCCGAGTGGTGAGCGTATAGAGTTATACTCGAGGACTGCGGAGGCACCCTGAGTAATCGATCAGCACAACACGTCGCCACCTCCTCAGTCATGAGTAACGTACAAAAGATGCGATTAATGCTGGTGGCTGGTGCCATTGTATACTATCCGTATTGTTGAAGACCGCCGCTACAACCGCCAGACCACAGAAGGCACCTAACAACGACCAAAACGCTCCGAGGATATTCCCAACATCTTGTCGCGTCTCTTTCCTATGCCCGAGAAACCTCGACACGGGCGTTGGAAGCTTGTGTAGCGGTGAAGGGGGGATGATGCGATTGAGGTAGCGGTCGATATCAAGATCCCATTCTCTGGCACCGGTAAATACACCCATGATGTCCAGGTAAACCTGGAAACAAAACAGAGTCTTCACTCAAAGTATAAGTAAGACTAGCAACAGATCGACAACGGTTATAAGAAACCAGGTTTCAAGGTCTTGGGCGCGAACCGCAAAAACACTCGCGCAACCGAAGTCCCTCATCGCGCCATTTATTCCGGGACCCAGCATCAGAGAACTGTGCCCTCATCCGCTCACTTACGATTCGAATCGCACAAACACGCGCATTTACCCTGACGTTGACCTGGCACATGCGCGACGATCTGAGGTAAAGGTTCACGCGCAATAAGTTGGGCTTTACGTAAAATTACGTACCACAAACACCACTACAATATGGCTTTGTGAACATCTCCTCGGTTCCGCGGAAACGCTCCGTGAATTGGAGATGTGAGACTGAGGTGTTTTGAGAGTGTACGACATTTATTGGAGGTACTTGTGTTGTGGTTGTTGTGATGATGATGGTTGTACGAGTGAGAACCTGGTCGCAGACGTTGAGCTGGCTAACAACAGTGTTCAGCAAGTGAGTCAAAGCGGATGTTTTGGAGACTGTAACATGTTGCACTTGTTTTCGGATATATTGAGTTGCGCAAGATACCGTTGTGCCTGAGATTGTACTACCTGCCATGCGTACAAGGCCGGGAGTCGACAGCCTGACGATCTACGTCATCCCTGCTGTCGCCACCCTAGACATCCGCCTACATGGATCTCACATAAACAGTACACAGGACTAGCAGAAGGCGGTAAATTTGAAGCTCTTGAAAGTCACGTGTAGCGAGATACAAATACTAGACACTGTATTATGCTATAATGTAAACGGGTATAAATCTACTTGGAAAGGTGTCGAAATTACGACCACGCTACGCATCAAATCATGGTTGGAGTGCGCTCGATATTTGTAACGCAAGTAGCACCGCGTCCTTGAAAAGGGAGACACCGCCATTCGATGCAACTTCATGCGCCGCTGACAGATAAACGCCTCATGACTGTAGTGCGCCAGCCTAAAAATTCTATACCCATACATTCCGTGATTCTCCGAACTCCTTTGAAGACACTAAATGCTCCTGCGATTAGGTACCCCGGAACAGGAACTGCAAGTCCTCAGGACTGAGGCGATCCATTGCAACCTTGTCGTTGTTCACCGTACCAGCAATCATAGCCGCCTTCTTCTCTTGCAGCGCAACCATACGCGACTCTACACTGTCCTCGATACAGAGGCGAGTGATCACACATGGGCGACGTTGCCCAATACGATGGCATCGATCAGCAGACTGCCACTCGGCTGCTGGGTTCCACCATCTACATTTTGTTAGCAATCTGTGAGAAGACATGGCCAGAGATGACACTTACGGATCGACTATGAATACCCTGGAAGCTTCGGTAAGGTTAAGTGCAACACCACCAGCCTTGAGAGAGACAAGGAAGACCTCAACATCCGGGTTCGTCATGAAGTGATCGATACTCTTTTGGCGTTGGGCAGGCGTCATGCTACCATCTAACATAACCGTGTTGAAACCGGCGCGACGCAGACGCCACTCAATGAGTTGCAACATCGACGTGAACTGACTGAAGACGATGGACTTGAGTGTCTGCTTCTTGCTGCGAAGCTTATACAGGTCGTATACCAACATCTCGATCTTGGTGGAAGAAGTCCAGTTCTCCATCTTGATACGGTTGATGATAGAGGTCTTCTTGACAGAGTCCTCATCTTGCTCAAGCTCAGGTTGCTCGAAATCGATAGACAGGGCAATGTGACAGCGAGGGCAGTCTGCTTCCGTACCAGATGCTTCACAAGTATCCATAAAGTCCTTGATACAAGCGCGACAAAACTCGTGACGGCAGTGAGAGCGTACCGCGTCCTCGGCAGGCTCATCGCAGATGTTACACACGTAGACGTTGCCAGCACCTTCAACCGCATTCTTCTTCAGCAGCAGATCAGGGTGGTTAGCGACTTGTCGCATCTGCATAATGAGACCGAAGATGTTGGCGTAATTGTTTAGCATGACACCTTGCGCAACATACGTATCGAACTTGCGCGAGGAGTTCGACATGATCGAGGTTGAGAAGTCGCGTTCTACCTCGCTGAAGAACTCGTTGTGAATGATGATATCCTTCATCGGAAGCTCCATCGAGTTGGTGTGATCGCGCTTCATACGTCGTAACATGATGCGAGCAGTAATCAAGTGAAGCTTCGTCAAGGCTTCTTCGCGAAGCTGGACGTCATCGCCAGTGATTGGGTTGAGGAGCTCCTGGTTAAACACTGAAATGTGCTCAGACGCACCGTGGTTGCAAGCAACACACATGTGATCATCGTCAGTAGCCCAGTGCAGCTTCTCGCAGTCACACGAACGGCAGAAATAGTCCGCAAACGGACGAACCTCCAGAAAACGAAGAAGAGAGAAGAACTCTCCGATGCGGTTCTGGACCGGCGTACCGGACAAGCACCACTTGTAGTTACTAGTAAGTGCAAAGCAAGCCTTGGCTACGCCAGTGTTGCGGGACTTGATGCTGTGCGCTTCGTCTAGAATAAGGCGGTGGTAATGGATAGCGTGGAGTGCAGATGCTTCCTTGATAATGTCCTCACCGCGAGACCATCCTTTAGTTTCTTTACGGTGGAGTGATTCCAGAGAGTTGTATGAGACCATGATTACGTCGTAGGACTTCAGCTCCTTGATCGACATCTTCTTGCACTTCGCGTTCGTGCCGTGATACACCAGGACCTTGAGTTTGTTGTCTGTGTATTCGCGGATCTCGTTGGACCATTGCATCAGAGCGACTGGCGGAACACAGACCAGCGTCGGCTGCTTTGCAGGGTAATCGGACATGATCAGGGAGACAGCCTGAATAGTCTTGCCCATACCCATCTCATCTCCGAGCAGCCCACCCTTGTAGTGAGTCTTCTCTTGCCGAACCATCCAACTAAGGCCCTCCAGTTGGAATGGCTTTAATCGTCGGGTGATTGACTCTGGCTGCTCTGCCTTCTGAGTTTCGAGGACTGGGATCTTCTTGAGATCATCCCACATAGTGCGCAGCTTTGGATGCTGTTGCTCTGCTCGCTCACGGTTCATGGCGCGCTTCCGCTCCCACTTATCCGCGATATGTGCGAACCTCGCGCGACGACCGACCGCATCCTCCTTCTCGCCTCTTGTGAGCTTCTTCTTCCGGCCGCGAGCTGCTTTGGGATTCGCCGCGATAATGTTCTTCACACGCGCACTCGTTGTCATCAGAGGCTCCTCATCGCTATCGCTAGCCATGGGTGTTTCGATGTCGTTGAGCAGAGAGTCAGCGTCATCCGCGTCGTCAGGACGGAACTCTCCACCATCGGACTCATCGTCATCAAGGAAGTCCTCCTCTGTGAATGTTCCCTTCTTCTTCGCACTAGAACGTGTGGAACGGCCACGCTTCATCGAAGATTCTTGAGCCTTGCCCTTGCCCTTGCCTTCGAAAGACGGAGGTGAGGACAGCTCATCTATCAGTGAATCCCGATCGTCATCGCTGAAGACCTCTTCGACCTTAGCTTTACCCTTGCCCTTGCCAACATACGAAGGCGCTTTCCTGCGACGCGAGGGTGCAACTGGCTCATCTTCAGACAGCATGTCTTCATCTTCGTCTTCCTCAGTCTTCTGGCGCTTGTTGTGTGGCGCATCCTCTTCGTCCTCCAACTGCATTTGTAGAGCGATCTCAGCATCCATGTCGAGCGCCATGTCTTCGGAGTCGGAGTCTAGTACGGCGCTGCGAGATCGCTTAGATGAGGTGCTTTGCGAAGGCGTCGTAGCCTTGTTCAGCCGACTACGGGCGGGCATCTTGCCGCGATTGACTGAGGCGGCTGGCGTGGTCGATATGCTGGTTCCCGGTGTCTCGTAATCTGAGTTCTCGAGAGAAGGTGAGCCAGTTGAGCTTTCTTGCTCGGCTTGTTGCGCGTTCAGCCCTGCTAGCCGTCCGCGAGTGGCGGGAGCTTTTTTGGACTTCATTGGAATCAATACTTCTTTTAGAACGCGGCGGCTGTTGGCGGATAGTGTGGGCGCCTCGACTTCGATTGAGTCGGTTTCGTGGTCGGAAGAGTTGGGTACGAAGGAGCGAGAGGCGCGAGTGCGCTTCTGCTTGTGGCGACTATCAGCCATGGGGGAATCTACCAGGACTGCAATCGTATTAACACGAGAGTAAGAAACCGCAATCACTGTTAAGCAAAAAGGTGAGAGTCGGAATCAGCCTACACATACCATTTGCAGGCGCTGGTGAAGGCACGGTGGCGACGTCATTCGCGACACCGGTCGACTTGCGGGTGGATCGCCGAGGCGCCATTATGATCGATTGATGAAAGGAAAAGCAAGTGAATTTGCGGCAGAGATCGAGGAACGCGCAGCGAACACAGGACCGATGGACAGATTAAATGAAAGACGGTAACCTCGACGGAGGGTGAGATGACAAGAAGCACTAATTGTGGAAGGGCAGATGTACCCCTGGCTCTTTCGCGCCGATAGTCTGTCGCGCGTTCACGCCTCCGGTGGCAAATTCAGGGACAGAGTCTAACGACGGCAAGGATTGCAAGGAAAATTGCGCAGATCGATCGTCTTGTGTAACACTGGCTCGTGTATGTACATTTCATCAGCCCAAGCTTGCCACATCCGTTGGATGAGGTGGGGAAGACGCGTCGCGTCTTGATGACGAAAGCACGTGATTAGTCCTATCTCAGCTCTTTACGGACTAGCGCTGACTACCACCCCGCTGTCAGCCCTTTTATGTACGGAAATGCTCCCGGCTTGAAGGAAGCAGAGCAAGTGCGTTTGGCTCAGACTGCTGCCTGGTTTTCTTTCGCGCTTGTACTTCGTCGAGTGCTCCTGGCTTTTGTCGTACCATCTAACATCCTAAAGTTATAGTTCATCAAGGCCATGTTGACCAAAAACCATCTCTTCCTGCACGCTGGCATCGCCTCAGAACCACCAACTATCGCCAGTTTAAGCGGCACAGGCGTTGTACCTCTTGTGATGTTTTTATGCTTTATAGGCCTTCCTAAAGAGGTTCGCTTCATGGTCTATGAGTGTTTACTCGAGCGGCGCATCAAACCTATGACATATCCAGATCAGGGAATCGCCTACGAGGTGATCACAATAGGTCCAACAATCGCTCAGGCGTCACACCAGCTCAGGACAAGGTACAGGTAGCGACGCGCTAACAGCGCCTCGGTGGACCGCTTGTGCTGTACATGATGAATGCATTCAGTTTCGTAGGAGACCTTTCCCGAACGCTATCCAAGGCTTACGTGTCCGATCAATGACATATACTACAACATGGTATGTTTCACCTGTATTTGAATGTGCAGGTGTAGCCAGTTCGAGCTTGACAGTGCCCACCACAATGATCCTAAACATCTTTCGATATGCCGCCAGTAACAGAAACCTCCAAGGCTACCAGACATTCGGTCACGGACGGTCGAGGTCGCTGATCCGATATTACGTCGAATTCGCACTGGTTAAGCTTCGCCACAATACTCACGTTGAGTGTCGAATTTTGGTTTATGGAGGTCGATTTAGCAATATAGAATCCGAAGACCATCGAGCGGACTACGTGTATGAGGACATAAACTGGCAAGGAGAGATTCAATGCAATGTTGTCCTGATTTCCGACTGTCAAGCTACACAAGAGTTCCTATCAAGAACAACGCCTCCTCAAGCTGGCAGTCGTCCACCCATGGAACTGGCTACATTTATTCAACGAGCTAATATGCGTTCGATACTCTCTCAGTGGCTACCGGAGAAGCCTCGAACATCGTAACAGAAGTACGTATGCTTCATGGAGGTGGCCACGGAAGAGAATCATATGCACATGGACTGAGCAACAGGGCATGGTACCGAACCTCGAGGACTTGAATGTGGTAGTGCTGCAAAAACAGTTGACAGAAGAAGCTTTTGACCATCGTGCAGGGGTTTCGATTTCGTATTCGAGTCTTTCCTTATGCTGCCTTGTGGTGAACGCTCAGCGACGGCTTGATCTATCTTAATCACCATCTGATTATGTACACAGCCTCTTCCTTACCTTTGTGCATTCATCAGGTCTTTTTTCGTGGCACATTGTTGCTATATTGAAGTCCCCTTGCTCTCCGTTAGGACTAAATTCCGACTACCTCAACTTCCTTCAGTCGACTACAAGCAACTGCATACATGCCTCGACTCACTCTCCCGAACAAAGCTCTCAAGTGGCAATCTTCCAAAGAGCTTGCTAAGCAGACTTCTGGTCTTCTCAATTTGCCATTGGATGTGCAGCGTCTCATCTTTGAGAACGTCCCAGCAAATATCTGGCGTTCAATTCCTATTTGCTGTGACGGCTTCTACTACAGTACCAAATCAATAGAAGTGAGCCTTCTTCAGGTCTGTGGTCAAGTCAACGCGGAGGCCGGTCACGCTATGCAACATGGCCAAGCAGATCAGCGCTGTGTGCTAGCATTCAGTCCTTTCCACCACTTTGGCGTCACTCGGGCGATCTTGGAGACAATCAGCCTTGGCCGTACGTACGACGAAATCTATACGAAGAGAGTCCCTAAGGATCAGAAGCCAGCTCTTGCTATCAGTCCACTGGCTGCTGATTTAGCCTTCGAGACTTTTGATCGTAGTATCACGAAAGCGATCAGTCATCATTTTCGAGGAGACCTCTGGGTGCCCGAACTATCCCAAGACAAGTTCAACACATTTATTACCCAAGTTCTCCTACAGTTGCGCCGAAGCCCGGAAATTGAGTTACATCTCCATCTTCCTAAGCGGAGGATGTTCATGCTTATTAACCAGTATTTCGAATGGATTGGGCCTATAATTGCCTATTTCGTAGATCTGGTTCATGGAAACCAGCCAGTGATTACTGGTACGTTGCGCTTTCGTCTCACCATTGTTAGCGAAAACGAAGAGATTCAGCATCTATTGCAAACTGAATGGCCACAATCCCAAGTCGGCAGCGCGAAATGGGAAGTGGCAACGGAGCAGGACCAAGGGGCATGGGATGAGCTCGATAAGTCTACCCATATCGAGTACCAGGACAAGGACGAGGAGTCGAGAGATCAGAGAGAACGAGCTGCCTATCTTGTTAAATGCAAGAAGGGTCGTGCATACAGTCTCATTTAGTAATACGGATAGACGGTATAGTCACTTGGGTTAGGACTGATCTGAATTCGAGTCTTTCACAGTCGTTCAACAAAGTAGCTCATCGCATGTGTTGTTGTATGGAATTTCAAGCCAGTCTTCGATAACATCACATATCTAGAACGCGGCGATCTATAAAATCCTTGCAAACATATATTCAAAACGTCCAAATGTAGCAGTCAACATCATTATAGCGATCGCTATGCCACAGCTCATGATCTTCTTCGGTTGGTGCCTCCCATCGCAGTTTCGGCTCGTTACGAAGAAACTCGTATTTTTGATAGTTTTCGTCATATACGAGACCAATTTTGTATTGTGGGGTAGTCGTAATGACCAAATCATACCGACTAGGGAGTTTCCCTTCCCCAGAGGTTATACTTCCTCTCACAAGCCATTCGAGCCGTGAGTCCTCAAGTTGTGATCTGTCGAGAGGAAACATGATCTTCACCTGGACATCTGTACCCTCCCGGATTTTGGGTACGCAGTGATGATATATTTTTTGGAGTATTGTATCGTCGTACTCGGTCATTGGTGGGCAACGGTTCTCGTGGATACGGTCTCAACTCTTGTCTTTCAAGTAACGGATTGATATTACCTGTGTGAATCTACCGAGTTTGGCTGATGTTTTGGCTGCTGGGTGGCTTGTCTGGTATAGCAGGTCGTGTTAGTGACCCAGAAGATCAGCGTCTAGGAACACCAGACGAACGCGCAACAGCCTTCCATAACAATGATCAAGATGGGTTGTCTGAGTTTTTTGAGGTAATCTTTTACCTCATCGTTCAGGAGGCGATTGGTTATTAATAGCGCTGTAGGAGGCCTTACTTCCCCATACTTGAGGCCGTGCTGTTCTGCAAGTATAGGTCAAACTTCCCGTTCGGGCACATAATTGTAAATCAAGAGCTGAGTGTCTTTGGGGAGATCAAGGAAACGGAATCAACCGGAGATGTCGTCCATAGTTTGTTCATGTGACAATGAAAAGAAGACGTTGTCGTCACTCTAAAGCCTCTACGAGCAAGACGCTAGCCGGATACCTTTAGGGTAATGTTTGGGGTACAACTCATAGAGAGAGCTTCTTCTTAGGTATGCGGAGGAGAGAATGTTGACGTTCGGGAAGTTCCCGGTTCACTTGCATCTGATGCAGCGCACAGACCAACACGCGGCTGCAGGCGTCGCAAGACATGACGATGGTTCAGGCACCTCTTCCAGCTGCCGCCATCGACGTCAACCACCCCTAAACTCCATCTTCCGCTACAACATCCTCTATATCGTCAATACAGGTAGCGAACCACCTGACAATACCGCGATCGAAGCGCCGCCGCCACCGCCGATAAGCTAGCCGCCTCCGAACGATACCGAAGCTACAACTCGCCCATCATGGTGAAGCCCGTTGTTTCCGCGATGAATGCTTGGACATGGTATGCGCGAAGTGCCCTGCGAGAAATAGCAGTAGCAAGAAAGCTGATGGAGTGATAGCATCGTCGTGTCCCTCTTCGCCATCGTCATCCTCTCCACGATCGGAGCGCTGTTCAAAGTACGTCTACCACGCGCCTAAGCTTTGAACATCTGCGAATATCTCGAAATCTCTTCTCGCGTTTAAGACCGTATGAGTACAGAACAGAACAAATGCTAATACGCATTTCGCAGGGACACAGCGGCACCGTAATGGGAGGACATGAAGACCCCGAGGATGGTGGCGCAGTTGCTGGCGCGGTATTCGGCGCCGTCTTTATATACATCGTACGTGTTGATCCGAACAAGAGCATCGCAGCTTGCTAATAGCTTCCAGGGCTTCTTTGTCTTCTGCGGACTACAAGCCTTCCTCCACATGCGCGAAAGCCGTCGCGGCGCGATAAGCCTGTCATGAACCTGAACAGCGTGCAAAACATGATCGAGGGATAATGCAGGATGAGACTTCATCTGGAAAATCATTGGATGCGGCGACAGAGCATCAAAGCAGGCATGCGTCATTGCGCCTGTGGAGGAGAGGCGAAGAGCACTTGTACATTGTAATATGACACACGGCGTTTAACAGGCACAGGCGGGTTCATACATTTCCGTAGCAAGACATTGAGTTAGTGTAATATGTGCTATCTGTACATATGCATAAGCCCTGTATATCCATCCGTCGAAGTAGGATGGCCAATCCACGTACCAACGCCAGGATGTGCTAGTCAGGACTTTCCCATCTACCAGTCCCTCTCCCACAGCGGCTCGAGCGTCTTGCTCATATATGGACCATCGAGCCAGTAACCCAGTTTTCCGTAGTAACTCCTCACGCCAACACCAGAGATGACACTGATCTTACTACTTCCATGTTCTTCTCTAGCTATCCGCTCTGCCTCTTCCATCAAAAGCGTACCATAACCTTGATGCTGGAACCTCTTTGGATCCCTAGCATGAATAGGTACAGCAGATCCGTAAACGTGCAACTCGCGCACCAGCGAAGAAGGCTGGCCAGTCAACTCTGGTCGGAAAGTGTGCTCCTTCGAACATTGTCGTAGACGGAGCAGGGCGATCAAGATGTCTTGCTTCGGATCTTCGTACGCTAGGAACGTTTCCCAACCACCGTTGGCTGTGTAATCCCGACGTACCAACTCGACCTGGTCGGGACGGATCTTATGCTTTACTTCGTTGATACCGACCTCACGTGTCCGTACATCGCGACACGAGGTACCGAAATCCTTCATCCTTGCCAGTGCCAACTCTCGCAAGTTACCGTTCTCAACACCAGATGTAACAAGCGGCATGGGGATGTCGCGCTGCACGCGGTAGATACGCGTCCATGGGGGCACCAGCGCCAGAATGCGTGCTACGATATCGATAAGGGCGTTTGGTGTGTAGTTCTTGTATCTTCCCGTCCGCCAGAGTTCGTATAGCCCTGTACCGCGGATGACGAGCGTAGGGTAGATCTTCAGTCCATCGGTCCGGAAGTCTGGGTTCGAGAAGTACTCTACGAACTGATCTAGATCACGCTCCATACCGACGTTAGGCAGATCCGGCATCATGTGTGAAACCACTTTGAATCCGGCGTCTTTGGAAAGACAAAAGGTCTTCGCTACGGCGGCGACAGTGTGGCCCCGGTTCGTATCGCGCGCCACATCTTCGTAAAGCGATTGTACACCAATCTCGAGACGTGTGCATCCGTACCGTAACATGGAAGAAAGATGTTGGTCCAAGCAGTAATCTGGCCGTGTTTCAATGGTGATGCCAACACACTTTATGTTACTCATCTCGCCGGCGGCAACAGCCTCGTCAACATCTTTGGTCTGGTATCCGGAAAGCGCGTTGTGCAGTTGTGAGATGAACTCATCTCGATACGACTCTGGTAGTGACATGAATGTACCGCCCATGATGATGTACTCAACTTTATCGACACTGTGACCAAGTGACTTGATCTGGTCGACTCGTCCACGGGCCTGTTCATAAGGATCATATCGCGCTCGGATAGCGCGCATAGATGTGGGTTCGTAACCTGTGTAAGATTGTGTTGAATATTCAAAGTCTGAGTCTGGACCTCCTGGGCAGTATACACAGATGTTACCAGTGTAGGCAATGTGTGGGCAACGGTGAGGTTTGCACATGACCGCCACTACTGCAATACCAGATGATGTACCTACAACACACATTAGTTTTGCGACACTCAATCAACATCGTTTCAGACGACATACGGATCGGCTTGGCGATGAGTTTTGGGAGGATATATTTCTTATAGTGCTCGGGCACCGCCGCGATAATCGCTGTAAGCGGGGGTTGACTCTTCAGATAGTGCTTCTTAGCGATCTGGCCCCGCAAAGAATTCAAGTTGAGGTCCTTCTTGGGTTTTGAGCCATCGGCCTGCGATTCATAGTCCTGGATGAGTGCTGAGGCGATGTCTGCGCATGCGCGCATGTAACGCTCGTTTTCGGGTGGCAATTTGACATTCTTTGGTAGTCTCCTCTTGTGTTGCGTCTCTGTTACTGTCATTGTCGCCATGGCGGGCAGTTTTGTTGTTCGGAGTTTGCGATTTAGTGATGGCGAATCTTGAGGACTCAGACCCTGGATGTGGAAGTCACGGGTGGGGGTGGGATTTATTCTAGGCTAAGATGCTTTCATACTAGTGCAATCGCTTCAACCTGTGCGACACCAGCAAATGGTGAATGGAGTCGTCCTTACCACAAAGCCACTCTTACTCTTCGATGATGCGCACCCAATGCATCAACAGCTCCAATATCGGTGTCGCCAAACTAAGACAGAATCCCCGTGACTATTGCCATGGAATACGAACGGGCCTATCAGACGCGCCGTATGCAACACCAACGAGGTTTTCAAAATCACAGGCGCCAGCAGACATTAAAACCTGATCGTATAAAAGCACCCGTGCAACAGGCAGCCTTTCAATGGGTGATAAAACTGACTCATTATATACAGGAACTAATCAATAGAAACAGGCTGCAACGACATGCTCTATGATATCAATGCTATTCCTTCGTGCCTTCGCTTTTGGCTCATTATTGTGCGTCATGTCATTATGCGAAGCTAGACGGTGTCCTGTTGAGCCTTTGTCTAGGTTCAGCCTCGAGAACAGCACCTCCAAGAGGTACATCAACGCCATGCTGTAGGGGAGCGTAAAGCTCATCGTTCGTCGTCATGGCGGGGCTATCCTGCCTCGTTTCCGCTCTCAATGCGTGGACTTGTGCAGAGTTGCCGGGTACCGCGCCACGGCTACCCAGGTAGCTGAACCTCCCGATCTGACTACTTGTAGTCGCAGCCGTAGGGCGTTGTGGCTGTACAAATCCTGATTGCGAGCTACCAGAGCCGCGCTTGTCGCTAATGTCTGAGTTGGAGCGGAACTGTGTGCCGTACATGCCAGGACTGATCTCTTGACTACGTCGACCCTGACCATTGGCAACGACTCCACCGTCCGGACCGCCAGCCTCAGCAACAGCGGCCTTTTCAGTAAGCTCTGTAGCGACCTGGTGGGCATCGTACTCGTTGATACCAGCGGCAAGCAATAGGTTCTTCTTCTTCTCGATCTTGGCAGCGTGGTCCATGTCCTGACCTGGGTTGGCCGTCTCGTATTCTAGGATTTTGATGAACTTGTAAAACCCGGCCGCAATAATTGATCCGAGGATGGGTCCAAGCCAATAGATCCAGTGATAAGAAGTGAACTCCAGGTTGACGATAGCAGGGCCAAACGAGCGTGCAGGGTTTAGTGATCCACCAGTGAAGTACACTCCAGATAACTCTGTGACGAACAGTGCAAGACCAATACCTGTTTCAAGACGTTAGCATCCACGGCAAGCTAGATGAAGGCCTAATGGTTACGTACCGACTGGTGCGATAAAGGTACCCTTGTGCTTCTCAGCTGCCAACATGAAAATCGTGAAGACCAACTGTGCAGTGAGGAACATTTCAATGAACAGACCTTGTACGACGCTGGTGTTACCACCGAGGGTAGTTCGAACGTTCAGGTCACCTGGAAACATGCACTGGACCAAACCAGCCGCAGCCATACCACCAAGAATTTGAGTGACGAACAAAAGGCCACCACGAACCCAGGGGAGTGCGCCAATCAGGCACATGCCGAACGTAACCTGTATTGGTATTAGCAAACTCATTTGGCTAAAAGTGCAGCAGGGCGAGGTTACTTACGGCCGGATTGAACAAACCACCACTGATTCTGAAGAAGACCCAAGCATTTACAGCAAGTGAGAAGCCAAAGCAGAGTGCAATGTATTGCAGCTGCTGAGGGTTGCTACCTGCCTCCGCTACTGTCTGGCCTCCGGATGAAGGTATACTATTTGCGACTTGCGCGCCGGATAAGGCGAAGTATAGAAAGAGGACGGTGCCGACAAACTCTCCGCACATGGCGATGAAGTGGTTGCGGACGTTATCTGGAACGCGGCTTATATAAGGCATACGAAGATCTGAATCGGTGAGGTTGGCATTGGGGTTGGCGGCCTTGGTGAAGGGAAGCGCAAAGGCTTTCCCTTGGACAGGTTCCTGTCACGATAATGTCAGTATTGTTTTCCATGCTGATATCCCTATCAGTCGCAACGTACGTTGATATTCATCGTGACGATATGGCTCCTGAGCCAGAGAGAATGGGAAAGTAAACGTCCAGATCGAAAAGTATGATCTACATTACACAGAAGAAGATGGTGATGAGGACAGCGAACAGAAGACAAGCTCGACTTAGTTATCCACGATAATATCAACACACATCATTACTAGAATAGTCGCTTTCTGGCTCTACAGCTAACGGCTACTCGAATGGTTAAAGCAGGGTGTCGTCATGCTTCAGCCGTTGACGCGACGGCCGCACGTCTGGATCCCGAACTACCATGCCTCCTATGCCCAAGATCTACTGGTAATATCTGGAGTTGGGTCAACGTCGAGCCGAAAGCGGTAACAATGTGGCTGACCCAGCATCATAGTTGTCTCGAAGCAGCGACGGGTCGTGATTGTAGCTGGGATCTGTCACGAAAATGTGGCGCACTAGTATCGGGGCGGGCTCCGCAGGTCGATCCAGGCCACGGCAGAGGGAACTATATCCCGATAACCAGTCTACCAACCGTTCGTCCATAGAGTTTTTCTATGAGGACGTCATGCGGAAATGATCGCAAAATGCTGTATTGTTGATACATTTGAAACTCAAGCAAGGTTAACGACCAAGTATCACCAATCACAAGAACGATCGTTCATATCTTGCGAGTACATCGCACTACTTAATACCAATATTGATGCATATATCGACAGGCGAAATACCCGACTGCAATTGTGGGTGGCTGACCCTAAAACAGGCTTCTGCTGGTACTAAGCGCGGACCTTACCTTGACAGATGGAGAGCATCGGGCTTCTATTCGGGCAATCGACTTCTCGAAATGGCACCACTGCAAGGCTTCCAGCGCATGGCTGTAGCTAAATCCGGAAAGCTCTTGGGAGTGGCAATAGGATGCCCTGGTGACCAACGCCGCATGTTCATGTTCGATGCATACCAGCCGCTACTGCAGTCCGGCGTGTGCGAGCAGAAGACATGTGCGAGTCTCAACATTGGTCCACATCGCTGTCATACTGACGCAACGACCTGTTATGTGGAAGCGTAGGGTTGTAGGCTCGCAGAGAATATGACCGTATCATTGTTGAATACTCTGACGCGACAAAAAGTTGGCCAGATACAAGTCTCAGCGCCCTTCAACGACCACGACAGTGAAAGCTCTACACCTCTGGATCAGATCGCTACGTGACTTTTGCGTCTGGTGTCGGAGAAATTCTTGCTTCAGTAGTTCGAAATGTTCTGGTCCATTGAGTACTTTCCGGTGTGTATATCACCAAATCGTTATGGACAGTTCGATAATGCGGCACACTCCAAACATGGCCAACGACTCGACGGAACGCTTACAGCTCGGGATTTAGGAACCCGCGCTATTCTGCAAATATCAGTAGCCTGGGTTTCTCAACAACACCTTCCGCGGGATGCAAGAGACAGGCAGAAATTACCGTTGAATGCAGCAGAAAACGCATCATTCAATCTAGATCGTTACGCGAGTCGGAGTATTCTCAATCTTGTCCAGTTCCGGCGTACGGCATGCTGTACCCCACATACCTAACTACAAACACCTGCAGGTGGAAATAATTGTACTCGTCCTCGCCAGCCCTGGCAGTACTACGAATATAATCTGTCTATCTGGCCCAAACTTCCATCAAGAAATCAACCATTCGTTTATTTCAAACCTCGCATCGGTGGTTTAGTGGTAAAATTAGCCGTTGCCATCCTTCACAGGACAGTTTCGGCTAGCCCCGGGTTCGATTCCCGGCCGATGCAGCGTAAGATCATTCTTTTTTTGAGTCTGTAGGACTTGTGGATGGTGGTGGTTGAAGTAGGGTTGGAAAGGGAGGATAGGATTTGGGGGGGTGGTCTGTGCGTAACGGTACCCGCCTGGTGCAAATTCGAACTCTCTTTTTGCCCTATCGCGCCACATGCACCGCCACGCACCCACCTCGCGTTTTCGAGACCCGCCATCTCTTTTCAGCTACGCGCCCACTCCGAGGCGATGTCTGCTTGGTTCATAATGCGCTGGCACACCGCAACCGCGGCTTTAGTCTTCAAAGTCGAGCTTCACTGCCATCGGCACCAGTTTCACGAGTAACCCATTCTTCACGCGGCGGTGAGGCTGTGGAAGAGATTCTGCCAGTAATTCACACAATCATAGTCTGAGCGTTATATTAGCAGCTCGTCCTTGACTTTAGTTCCCATTGATTGCAACTACACTACAAGTCCACCAATATGTTCACAGGAACAACGCCAGAATCGCTCATCCCTCGCTCGGATTCTCGAAATCCGGCTACAACGTGCAAAGGCATCACTAAATCCGGGCGACCTTGTAGACGTCCCATCGATGCAAAAGTATCTGAAGATGACGGTGTTATCGCCGTAGTATCTGTCGTCAGCGATGATAGCGGCGACGACGAAATTGGCGCTGCTGCCTACTTTTGCTGGCAACATAAAGACCAAGCCGAGCACTTGGCCGCACAAGCAACAAGTGGGCCGGCAACCCAACTTTACCCACTAAAAGAGAGAAACAGTATCGACACGCTCGTGGAACGACTGGGTGTCCTTGATTTTGGAGAACCGGACGAAGCTGCTACACGCCAGAAAAAGAACAATAGACAAGGAAGGCGGACATCTGGATCCCATCCGCCGCGGCACATTAACCGGCCAGCTACTTGGGACAATGTGGAGGGACCATTGATGTCTGTGCCGAGTGATGTGATGGCAGAGAGGAAACGCAGAGACCATCGTCCGTCGAAACCACCACCGCAGAGGAAGAAGCAGAGTTTCTGGGCATCGTTGTGCTGCGGGTCTGCAGACGACGACGAATACACTGAAGTTGTGCGGCATAAGAGGAGGACAGACGAAAAGCCAGTAGCGGAATATGATGGACAGCAGACACCAATGCAGCAGGTGCCTCAGCCACCACCTCGAGTACGACAAGATCATCGAAGGCAAAGCGCACAAAGTTCGAGACCGCCATCATCATCGCGACCACCTTCCGCATCTCGACCGTCAAATGATCCGCCTGGTCGCAAGCCACTGGGAGAGAAGCCCGCTCGACCCGTCAATCGAACGACGAGAGAAGAGTCGGAAACAGCCAAGTTGCTACGATACATCCCAAACACATTGCCACCACAACTCGCTTCTATTCTACTCGCACAACTCTCAAAGCCCCTCTCCCCCCACGACGAAGAAGGCTACATCTACATCTTCTGGCTCACACCCGAATCCGCCGGTCCCGCGCCATCCTCAGCCGCATCTACCCTCTTGACACCACCAGCACGTCCAGATCAAGGTCGACGAACCTCAGATGTCATGCGACAATACTCAGTTAAAGGCGGACAACGACAACAACCCAACACCGCTCGATCACGATCTGGTGACGCAAACGCTTCACCAGAAAAAGACACTATTCTCCTCAAGATCGGACGTGCAAACAATGTACATCGCCGTATGAACGAATGGACCCGCCAATGCGGGTATAGTCTCTCTCTCGTACGCTACTACCCCTATGTCTCTTCTTCTACACCTTCTCCACAGCCCTCGCCTGCACAGTCTCGACGCCAGTCAAATTCAAATACCGGCCTTACCTCTGATGGCGTGAGGAAGGTACCACATGCGCATCGCGTGGAGCGCTTGATTCATCTCGAGCTTGCAGATCAGCGCGTCATCAAGCAGTGTGATGCTTGTGGCAAGACGCACAAAGAGTGGTTTGAAGTCGAGGCCACAAAAGAGGGGGTTAAGAAGGTGGACGAGGTTGTTAAGCGGTGGGTGGAATGGGATGAAAAGACTAATGTGTGATGAGTTGGACATCGACTTGGGTATGATGATCCATGTGCGATCTCTACGAGATAGAATATGAGAGAATGAATCTTTTATACCGGTTCTAGCGACATGTAGTACTTCCTGTACGGTAGTCAGGCGTTCACCTTGTAATCAACGTTGTGAGATATGTGAGAGGGATGTGTATAGGAAAATTTCATTGGGGAATTGGGTATCTTGTGTAGCTATAGCAGCAATCAAACAATCAAGAGCAACAAAGGCTCGTACTCTTTGCAAAACGTCCCGATATCCGCGGGTTCAGAATGCAACTCAGGTATGGGGGTTTGTCCGACATAACGGACACTGTACAACGGAGCTTTTGGTAGTGGTGGTGGTGGCGGTGAACAGGGGTGAAGCGCGGTCGGTCTTTCAAGTGGTTGTTGCAACGAATCCAAAGCTTTTCCGTCTCTTTTGCGTCACATCCAGTGACGATTACTACCCCCAGCGGTGTTGAACCTCCTCTTCCTCATAATATGGTGCATTGTATGTACAGTCGGGGTTATTACTACACTCAGCGTCATGGTAATAGGTCTCAGAAAAGGCCGATGCGCGGTCGCCAGTCATTCTCGTTGACAGACTTTGGGTTGACGACGATCTGGTAAGGGAAGGGGTTGGCGTCGGTGGTGGTGATGGGTGGAATGTGGTCTTTCTCTCGGTTTACGATGGCGATGATCTTGTGCGCCGCTTTTTCTAGAGACTTGGTCATGGCACGACGGACCTTTAGTACATCTGTCACCATGATCAGTAACCTGCTTTGCGAAGAGGGTAAGAATGCGTACCAGTCTCGGTCCGTGGTTGTGCAAGGGTAACGTCCAGCGTCCACTGCTCCCAGCAAACGTCCTCGTCTGCCTTGCTAAAGAAATACGATGTCTTCTTTCGCTTCTTCTCAAAGAACTGCACTACAATCTGCCCCCTTCCTCTAGGCTGGTGTGTGCTGTCTATCGCCCGTACTAGCGCAAACGTCTTCTGTTCGATGAGTGTCTCGAGATCGACATCGTCGATAGCGGGGAGGGTAAGATCGAGGAGGTCGCGGGTCAAGGGAGAGATGGAGGTAAAGTACCGGTGGAAGAATATCGTGTGCAGTATCGCTGGAGCAAGGTCAACTATGGTCTACGGCGCTATCCGGGTGGGGAGACGTGAAGTGGGGTGAGAAAGTTGCGCCGATGCTCAAAACAGAGATTGTTTGGAAGGAAAAAAGGGACTTACCCTTGACGACATCCTTCACGCACGCCGCGTCGGCAAAGATCTCAAGGTTGTACTCTGGCCGCCTCCTTGTGTCCATGGTGGCATGTGCAGTCCTAGAACCCGAAGCGTGTTCAGAAGTCCGGGTAACGCGCCGCACAGCGTTCTTGGCGCTCGTGTCGCGGCAAGGCGCTCCAAGGCTGTCGAAGATGGTGGTGCCGGAGTCGCAACAGCAGTCTCGTGACGGTGAGTGGGTCCTTGTGGTGGAAGTCGTCGCGGGTGCAGGAAGTATGGAGCTGAAGATTCGGGGTTGTGCGGGGCAGGAGCGGACGAACACGACGACGGAAGTTGAGAAGGAACGGCCGGCATGCGTGAGATCATCAAAGAAGCACAATCCTGGCTGGGCACCATTTTCGCCTAAGCCACGCCTATCAGCATCTGTTGAATGCATATCCCGTGGAGCCCTACAGCTATTTGTAGCCCCGTCTCAGCCACAGCCTGACATGTCTCACGCTTTGAGACATGTCCTCGAGTATCGCACACGGAAGTGTCATCTGCCTTGCCATATGAATCACAACCTCGTCACGTCTGACAGACCATCACGGCCTGACTGTCGCGGGCGGAGGCAGCAAGTATCCGCTTATGAACGGGCCGCGAACATCCTTCTTAGGCCCCAGGACCAGCGCTAGTCTAGTTTGTAAGGCTGTTTGACATAATCGTGCATGACCAAATCTAGGTCTTCCACGCGATTTGATGTCTCGCATGCATGTAGCCTGGACCAACAGTTTGCAGACTGTTGTAGTCTGGATGCATCCATGATGAGGTTGACCGATTCTGAAAAAGACGGCTGGGTGGGCGCAGTCTACGGAACCACTCACTGCACGACGCTTGCCTGACCTGCAATCACATGTCAACGCGACTTTACTAACAATGAACGGTACTGGTAACGCTAGCCCTATACGATTGTCCTGCCGCGACGACTGGGACTTTGGATAGTGAAAGTTAGTTTCTGCGTAGTTTGCATGGGTGCAGGCAAAGAATGCAAAGGGTAGTCATGAATCTGAAGAGGCAAATACCAGGGCTTACTCGACCCTTGCAAATAAGCTTAGAGGTTGAGCCTCAACCATCGCGCCAAGCCCCAAGTCGCGCAAGTCGCGTTACCCAGTCCTGCCCACACATCCATCCAACAACACGACATGGTCGGCACAAAGCGCAGACGCGACGAAGATGATGTTGATGAGGGGACACCGCACAAGTCACGCGCACGATTTGCAGAAGACGCTCCCGATGAGCTAGAACCCCCTGAAGCGCAGACACCGTCCAGAAAGGGGAGGACACAATACCTGGCCGAGCATGGGACACCACGATCCATCTTGAAAAAGACGGGCCTGATAAATGGAGTGACCGCGACGCCCAAGTCCACCCGGAAGCTGGTCTTCGAAACGCCTACCAAATCCGCAAAACGAGACTCGCCAAATGGCACACCAACCATCGTTCGCAACGCTGATCGCAGCGCACGCAGGAAGAGCAACCGACGCATACTGGAGCGCACACTGAATGGCGACGAGAGCGACGAGGATGCATTGGATGAGGAGGAAGACCTTGCAGAACACATCTTAGGAGAAGAAGCAGAAGACACTGAGCAGGGTGAAGAAGGAGCGGTACAAGATGAAATACCTGTGCCAGAGACACCCTCGAAGCGTGGGAGAGGCCGACCTAAGGGATCAGGAAAGGTAGGACGACCGCGAAAGCAGCGTTCGCCCACACCTCCAACTGAGCTGCCTCCGCACGAGGAGTACTTCTGGCAGAACCGCCCAGGGGGCACCAAAACCTCCAACAACACACTGTCTGCGCAGAGCTTACTCAATCATGATGAATACTTCCAAGCCATGCAAACGTATCAGGACCGCCACCAATCTGAACGAGAGTTCTTAGTTGAATTGCACAGCCGCGCATACGATCAATGGATCTTCGAGCTGGAGGAAGACTTCAACATCTGCCTCTATGGCTACGGATCAAAGCGCATCATTACCGAGCGGTTCACCGCACGCCTTTATCAACATCTTGTAAGCTCCGCGCCGTACAAGGGAACGAAGAAGACGCCGAAGATTGTGGTTATAAATGGATACACAGCTGGTACAACAATGAAAGACTTGTTGTTGACTATAGCATCAGCAATTTTGCCATCAGGACCGAAGTTGCCCAATCAACCTGCACTCCTGCTCGATTTCATTCTCGACCATCTCACGAGCAACCCGCCATCGCACCCAGTACCCGTCATTCTGAACTCCATCGACTCACCCTACCTTCGAAAGTCTCCAGTACCATCGATGCTCGCCCGTTTAGCTGCACATACATCCATCAACCTTGTGTGCACGGCAGATACACCAAACTTTCCTCTTCTATGGGATGTCGGCATGAAGACGCAATACAAGTTCCTGTTCCACGACGCGACAACCTTCGCACCCTACGATGCGGAGATAGATACGGTTGAGACGGTGAATGAGCTCCTAGGACGTAGTGGTAGACGAGTGGGCGGAAGAGATGGTGTAGGCTTCGTCTTACGGTCGCTACCAGAACAAGCCCGAGAACTGTTTCGTATCCTTGTCATGGAGCAGCTGGCACTCTCCCTCATGGAGGTTGGTGACATGCAAGAAGAAGATGAGGTCACTGCTACCCCAAGATCCAAGAAAGTCGCACAAGTTAAAAATGTTTTGCCAGAGTCTGCGCAAGGTGTTGAGTACCGCGTGTTGTATCACAAGGCTGTAGAAGCGTTTGTTTGTACAAGTGAAGTCAGCTTCAGGACGCTACTCAAGGAATTCCACGATCATCAGATGATTGAAAGCAGAAAGGATGCTATGGGCACAGAAAGGTTATGGGTGCCTTTTAGACAAGAAGAGTTGGAGGGTCTTGGGAGGATCTCGCTGGAGAAGCATTTTGATCGGTGTATACCTTAACTTTCATTGTACAACACAACTTCGACACGATGCGATATTATCTCACTGCTGCATAGGTCACCTTTCCCATCTTAGACTGAATGCACTTGATAATCGGACTTGAAATGCGAGGGAACCAATAGACTTGGAAACGTGACTTGAAGAGTTGGTTGCGGTGCTCTCTAGGCTTTTGGGCTGGGTGGGGTAACGCCAGCAGATTTTGGCTTGGAGTTGAATAGCGGTAGAATATCCTCGACCCCGCTTCGAAACGCACCTCTACACCTCAACAGCATCTCTTCCTATAGAAAACTTTACGAATACATAGTAATTTAAATCAAATCCCTCCATCGAACAACAGCAACAGGTCGCTTAGCTCAGTTGGTTAGAGCGTGGTGCTAATAACGCCAAGGTCGCGAGTTCGACCCTCGTAGTGACCATAATAGCCGTTTCTTTTTGCCAGATTTCGTGTTTCCAATCCATGGTCTTTCCGGTAGCCTCTCTTTTTGCCGGATCGCTCCGTCTAGGATGGGAACGATGGCTCAGGCAGGAGTGAGATAGGACTATCCATCAGGGTATGGTCAAGTCCTCTTTGTAAAGCATGTACACTACCTAGGTGTGGTGTCACCGCCTGAGGCTATTGTCCTTCACTTTGAAACCGAGTTGGCAAGCTTCTCTTTTCAAGCGACGTTGAAGATCTTTGTTGTATATTTTCAAAGTATATATGTAACCGATGAGTTTGGGGTATGCATTGGGTCTGCCTGTGGGTCCTTGCACAACACGTGATGGGGACATGCATTTTGGTTCTCATGTTTAGCCTACTTTCATGTGCAGTTTGGTACATCGATTCGAGATGACAAGACTTTAGAAACCTCAGGATGTAGCTACCTAGGTAGTCGATCATTTACTTGTCATATATTCCCGACCACCGTAAGTTGGCGAGACGTGTACTTTGTGCATTAGAGTACTCAGATGAAAGCGATTTTAGTTCCTTGTTAGCGAGGACTTTATCCTTCTTACACAGTAATCGATAATTGTTTTACACATGTACTGTGTTGATAGAGCGTGCGAGGTCACGGTCGGTACTGGGGAGAAGCTGGTTGTAGAAAGGTTTAAGATAACTTTGCGAAGAAGTAAACAACTCGACGATGTCTTGAAGCTTTGATCAGCTAGAATAGGCACCTGAGGACGGAATAATGTATGTGCAGCGGGAGGCGTTTATCATTGCCGATGTGGAAATCTTCCGAAGTGCGGGGAGGGTATCTATATGCAATCAAATCTCCGACGCTTGATCGTTTCAGCCCATGTACACCGCAACACCAAGCCAATGTACATCAAACGTTATTCAGCCGCCATAGGAAGGTATCATGCGTGGTCGAATGATAATGCGTGCTAGGTGGGAGGAATGTATCTGCGCGTCGACTCACGTGCCATCTCATATGTCCGCCTACCTGATGTGGCTGTATGGCCGCACATAATTACAACCACTACGATAAAGGAGGCGTGGATGGTGATTAACGGTGGAGACGAATCGAATGGGAAGATGAGGTATATCATTAGGCATACCGTAGTACTCCCAGAGGTGCAAGCCTTCAACAGCTCCTGCGACTACGCATCTTGTGTCATTTCAGTCAATCACATCTACCGTCATGCAAATTTCCCTTCTTCTCGTCGCGGCATACGCCTGCACCGCTTCCGCACGCCTGACTTGGTCCTTGGCGAAGGCATCGAACCCCACTGCAGACCAAAGAGACGCATACACTAAAATCGAAGCTGCAATGACAAAGGCCGTCGCACGTTATGAAAAGTTCTCCGATGCCAACAAGACAATCCGCGTTGCCTACGCACCAGGTGTTCCTACTGCCGAAGCAAACTACAACGGCGATCTACGCTTCGGCTCGAACCGCGCTTACATGACCGAAAGGACAGCCATGCACGAAATAAGTCATACGCTGGGAGTTGGCCAAACGGCGGCTTTTGACAGAAAGTGTGCAGCGGGTGATTGGAAGACGGCGCTACCACTGCTGAGAAGCTTTGATGGAGCGAATGCGAAAATTACTTGTGGTGGTGGACATTTCTGGCCATATGGTAAGTTCTGACTGTACGATATGCATGTGAGACCTACACTGACTTCGCACCTCTGCACCTGCAGGACTGAACTATGATACCGAGTGGAGCGAAACGAATGCCAACCGGCATGTGCAGATAGTAGAGGCGATGCTGACTGATGGGATGTAAAATGATTCTTGAGACTACGCAGATTGTAGGAGTCTAGTATTGCTACAACGTCAATGAATCCCTCATCGATCGATACAGTGCAGTAGTACATCATGTCGACTAATTCAGAAGTACCAGAGACATGTGCGATCACTGCGACCAAATGGATACTTGTCGTGAAAAGTTACTGACGGCGCATGAATACATACCTCAATTCTGTCGTGGTCTATTGCTTCAGTTTCCAGACGCTGATCATGTCATCGCCGCGACTTTGCTTGAACGAAACTGGTGGCTTCCAATACACAACTCTTTCGAATGAGCCCTTCCCTTGGGAATTTCCGATAAGATTGCCCGATTCATCGAACAGACCGTCAGCACCATCAGCTAGAAGATTCCAGTGTACGCCATTAAGACCCCAAGGCGGACCCTGATCTTTCAAGGGCTTCCACATGGGGAACTCGAGGCATACGAGCACACCGTTTGGCGACAAAAGACTTTTCATGCGCTCCGCCCAGTCTTTTCGCATCTCAGGAAGCAGGGCACACAAGAACTAAGTGCAGACCATCAGTCCCCACTATGAAGACATCAACCGGATGGAACTCGGCATCTTAAACTTACTGTGTAATCATAGATAAGATCGAAGCCCTGGAAGTCTGGCCCAAGATAGGTCTCAATATCCCTTTTGAAGAAGTCGCCGAGCACGACGTCAGCGTGATGGCCAGCCGAAGGATCCAAGTAAGATTTTACGTTTTCGTTTGCAGTATCCACTGCTCCTTGGGAAATTTCGAGACCCCACGTCTTGAAGCCATGAAGTGCTAGCAGCGCCACATCATGACCTTTGCCGCAGCCCTAGTGTACGATGAGCCACTTTCGTGAACAACCTCGTCAAGAGACACCTACGGGTACAAAGGCCTTCAACTGACGTTTAGCCTTATCTTGGAACAGCGTCTCGCGATAAGGATGTTCTTCCAGAAACTTCGTCAGTGCAGGCGAAGGCTGGCCACGATCCCACAGATCCTGTTCATTCTTTTCCCATAGTTTGGCCCACCCATCGCCCTGCGCATCCCGTGTTCTGGGACTGTTAGCTGTGGCTTACGGATGTGGCGGAACGTAGCACTCCGTACTTGTAGTCATCAAAATGGGAAACCAAACGGGTTCTGTTCTCAGCGAAGCGGGCCTCGGATGTCATGATGCGGAAGGATGCAAGGATTCGGGATGTGACGGCAGGGTGTGTGAGGCCGTTTCTATGAGGGTTGAGATCCGTTGATCAGTGCGCCGCGCTAGTTCTGTGCCTGACTTGGACCTGGCTGGTGACAGCACATCCTTGACGTCACCCCACCTTTTTATCAACGACACCAAAAATCCGGATACCTTCGTCCGCAATCGCGCAAGTGAGGAATACTTGGAATCTACTTGTCGCGGTCCAAGCCTCATGAACCTGTTAGCCTGAGGCTGTGTCTGCCTTAGTGTTTCTACCAAAAGAGAGGCTTTAGTAACGAGAGGCTCAACAATTCGTCGGGAATATGCAACATCAACATTAAGCACAGGCCGGCTGTGTAACACCCACTACTGACTCCACCCAGGCACTAGGAGATATGCAACCTAAAAGGTACACTACGGGATAGATGCCGTCCTCGTCTACTGGTAGCCAATAACGGCCTCAGTATTGCTCTAATTTACTGTGACGGCACAGATTGGAGATTGGCTATGCTATGGCTCAGCCGACATCTGAATGCAACTACCAGACTTCTTGTTTCCTCGCTCCGGTAAGCCACATCTCAGCCACTCAGAGGCCAAGACCTTGGTGATGGACGTCATAGGGGCGCAGTGTGAAGAACAAGAATAGAGCTCTGCGCCTGGCAGTAGGATCCGAGATGCCGTTTGGTCCCACGAGAGCCACTCGTAGCCTTGGTTGTTGCATTGCGCTCGCGCGCTGTTCCAATGCGTTGGTGCGGAGCACTTTGCGTCAAGTCTTGAAGGGGGTGCCGCTTGTGATTCTACAAGAGTCGAGATATGCGCGCTCTCTTTTTATGAGTCCCAAGGCACAGTGAACGTCATTCTCCTTCTCATCCCAGTGTCCTCTCCTGAGACATATATTAGCACCCATGGGTCGCCTTCTCTCAAGTTCGATCTCCCACAGTGCCCGAACTTTGTATCACTTACGCTATCGGGTCGCTGCTGTATTCTTCATACTTGCGTTATTCCAGCAACAACATCTGTACCTCACTAGTCGGCAAGCACTCTCGGAAAAGTACTCTGCGACCGATTTCGATTCACACAACGGAGGCCTGCAGACTCGATCCTGGACGCCTGACGATGGGTATACAGTGTTCCAAGACGAGCTAATAGCAAATCGAGCATCATGGAAAGTGCTTGGCGAAGGCTGGGAAGGCAAGGTGTTCGCCTATGAAGACTCAGTTATCAAGACATTCACACCGGGGCGGAGTCCGTTCCGGAATTGCGCGCCTGACGCGACCAAATGGCCCACGGAAATACCCGCATCACTACAATTTGGAGGTACCGCTACCGACGATGCGAACACAACACACGATGGTTTCCTTCCTGTGAAGGCACATTTTATGGCTTCCACAACGCCTAGCGAGCCAGCGGAATGGCATCTCGTTACTCCCCTGTTGAGAAGCGGTAATCTTGCTTCACTCGCCAGGAAGCTTTCCACGGAAGAACAGCCCATGTCTTACGAGCAGATTGATGCGCGCTATCGGCCGGCCTTCAACGGACTGTTGGAGAACATGGGCACTCTTCACGGTGCAGGCTATTGCCACGACGATGTCAAACCGGGGAACGTGTTTATCCAAGACGAGTCCCATTGGGTGATAGGCGATTTGGGCAATGTGCGGGAGGTGGAACACCCCTATCATTCTTCGCGTATCTGGAAAGATAATGGGCAGCTAGACGATTGCCGTGCAAACGACGTAGTACGAGCTTTGCAATCGTACCTGAAGTTTGTTCAATCTTCTGCCGCCGACGAGGATGACTTCAATGAAACCTTGTATGGAGGCCAGGCACCCTTGAGCAGACTCTTTTGGTGGACACTTGCGGATGCGCCAAGTATGAGTGCAGAGGAGCTTCGTCAACGGTCTCTTGTAGAGTACCCAGAAGTGGCGCGTGAGATTGAGGTTGATGATAGATACCTCAAACCCACTCTGCCTCATACTTTTCTGAGCCTGTTTTCTAAGCGTCGAGCGATGAAAAATGCGGTTGATCAAGCACTTACGACACGAATTGGTGAAACGCGCGCAAGAATGTGGGGTATGGTTTGGCTGTTTGGTGTACCCGAGTCGGAGATCTGTTGAGCAACTTTTAGTGGTTTGTGAAGTTTGATACCCAAGATACCTGGCGTTGTTCTTACTACTTAATGAAGTCATCCTTCTTCTATTGCGCCACATAACCAGAACCTGAGTCACCTGACATGTGGTATCCACCCAATTGCGACAATGTTGTTCCACGCCGTAAGTGATTCGCTGAGATCAAGACCTGGGGGAGTCTGCGAAGTTTAGGGTCGCCATACCATCGGTAGATACGGACAGGCTAAGAACACCGAAGAACCCCCGAGAGATTGCGTAAAACGAGTACCAGCACAGACGAGGCTATGTGGTAGCTATCGTTGGCACAATCAAAGGGTATCCCTTGTGGCGCGCGACGGGAAGGATTACTTCAATATCCAATGCGCTCCCATCGTCTGTCATTGTGCTTGTTATCCCACTCGTCACGATCCTTCTGCTTTTACCCTGCGGGTCAAGCAGTGAAAGAGACAACAGAGCATCCACTCAGGTAAGAGTCAATGCGATGATCATCACAAAGTTAGGAGTTCGCACCCCACGCAGTTCCAATCATGTTAACAAGCACCCCACGTCAGATGCCTCATGTAGCGACAGTGAACAAATCCAAGCCAAGCCTTTCGCTCAGCTATTTTACTCAGCTTGAAAAAGATCACAAGGCAGTTCCAGGTCGTCTTCCCTTAATGTCTAGGAGCGCAGGATCGGGGCATAATTGCGCATACTCCCCAGACACATGTCGGCAGGTTCATCGGAACAACACAAAAGAGGTCCACGACAGCGGTGTCGTCGTCAATTCATAGTATCCTTTGGGTCCTGTTCATTGCTCAAGCGATTCTTCTCCTCTCCAGTTGAACCAGCCACTTTCTGGGTGGGAAGTCTCGGCAAGTATTCGGTCTGCAATACGCTGTTGTCTGTAAAGCGCCCGCTTCGGCTGTAACTCGTAGCGTTGTTTCGATCGGCAAGCCTTGCATGCAGACATCTGATTTTCTTGGACGAGAAGGATAAGGACAAGATATGAGATTAGAGGGAAGGTTCTACCAAAAGTCAGAGGTAGAGTCATCCCTTGGGTCGACTCTAGTACCGCCGTCTTGAAATTTTGTTAGATGCTAGCATGTGGTAATCAGAAGAAACTGCACCCATAGCTGCTAGTCGCTGCCGTGATATGGTTGTGTATGCGGTGTGATTTGCGGTGAGTAAGTGTTCAAAGAATGAAGCGGGCAAAGGACAGGGGTGAAGCTTGCAGATGTCGCATGGCTTGAGCGGCTAGCGCGCGGATCATGACATCGCCATCACCAAACTCCATCCTACCATTATACACGACTCCCAACGTCGACGGTATGCATGGTGACTTGACAGAAACCAGCGATGATCAAGGGCAACGATAGTATACCCAATACTTGCAAAGACGGCAGCAAAGATATCTGGGGCAAAGACCGGCCGCGCGACATCCACCTCCAACTCTCCATCTCCTTCGCGCTTGGCATAGGTGCATTTCTGACATTCTGCGTTCGTCCTCACAGCCTCGTCTTACCACTCACCTACTGACTGGCCGTCTTAGTTTCTCCGTCCACGATGGAAGGGCCTCTACGCTGCACGCAAGAAGCAGAACGACCTCGCGACCTCGCTGCCCGAGCTTCCCGATAGCCTTTTCGGTTGGATTATACCGCTATGGAAGATTACCGACGAACAGGTGCTGGCCTCGGCCGGCCTCGATGCCTACGTATACCTCGCCTTCTTCAAAATGGCTATCAAGTTTCTGCTTGTTACGCTGTTCTTCGCGCTGGCCGTCATCAAGCCGGTGCATGACACACATCAAGAAAAGGAGGGAAAGAAAGCTCCGATTCATGGAGACCCCAGCTGGGACCGCATCGAGATAAGAAGTACGATCTCTACATTCGCAGCCGAATACGAACAGTATACCGACTATCTATGGATGTATCTCGTCTTTGTTTACCTTTTCACCGCTCTTATACTATACTTGATTGTCTCGGAGACGAGGAGGATCATTGACATCCGGCAAGAGTATTTGGGGAGTCAGACAACCATCACCGACCGAACCATCCGATTATCGGGTATCCCTATTGATCTCAGGTCGGAGGACAAGATCAAGCACTTCATTATGGATCTCGGCATCGGCAAGGTTGAGAGTGTGACTCTCTGCAAGAACTGGAAAGAGCTCGACAGTAAAGTTATCGATAGACAAGCTGTCTTGCGGAAGCTGGAGGAAGCTTGGACTGTCTATCTTGGAAGCCGCAGAGTGGAACGAAGCTTAGAGACTCTTCCGGTGGTCCAGCCACGTCCGCCACAACATACTGAAAGTAGCGGCAACGACGAGAATGAGACAAGCCATTTCTTAAGCGACACAGATCGGGACTCTGACTACACCACCCCTCATGCTCAGCAGCGCCCGACAGCCAAGATTTGGTACGGCCGCTTTAAGCTGCGATACAAGAGAGTAGATGCCATTGACTATTACGAAGAGAAGCTGCGCAGGATCGACGACGAGATCCGCACGCTGCGCAAGAAAGACTTCGAACCGACTCCGTTGGCTTTTGTGACCATGGATAGCGTCGCGAGTGCGCAAATGGCCATTCAGGCTGTGCTTGACCCTTCGCCACTACAACTCCTAGCTCACAATAGCCCAGCACCACAAGACGTAGTCTGGTCGAACACTTATCTATCTCGTCGTCAAAGAATGTTTCGATCTTGGTCAATCACGGTCGCCATTGGCATTCTGTCCGTTTTCTGGACAGTTCTGCTAGTACCCATTGCTGGTGCTCTGAACACGTGCTCCATTCAGGAGGTTTTTCCCGGCCTGGCAAAAGTGCTGCACGACAACAAATTTGTAGAGTCCCTTGTCAATACTCAGCTTCCCACATTGGCACTCACTCTGATCAACGTAGCTGTGCCTTTCTTGTACGACTGTAAGTGTGCTAGTGCTGGATAGCCAAGGCCTGCGATGCTAACAATCTTCAGGGCTCGCCAATAAGCAGGGGATGATCTCACAAGGCGATGTCGAGCTGTCAGTCATCTCGAAGAACTTCTTCTTCGTTTTTTTCAACTTCTTCATCCTCTTCACTATACTGGGGACTGCTTCCAACTTCCTGACTATGCTTGAGCGCTTCGCCGAGAAACTCACGAGCGCTACACAGATTGCATACGCCTTGGCAACGTCGCTCTCGAACCTATTGGGCTTTTACACCAACTTCATCATCCTTCAAGCATTCGGACTCTTCCCGTTCCGACTTATGGAGTTTGGTGCCCTCTCTGTACCCGGTCTATCTAATTGGGGCCAAGACCCCCGAGATTACGCTGAACTGGTACAACCTCCGGTCTTCAGTTATGGGTTCTTTTTGCCACAAACCATTTTAATCTTCATCATCTGTATGGTTTACAGTGTGTTGAGAGACTCATGGCAGGTTCTCCTTGTCGGCTTGGCCTATTTCATGATCGGCCACTTCGTCCACAAGTATCAACTCTTGTATGCCATGGAGCACCGACAACACTCAACTGGCAAGGGTTGGACAATGATGTGTGATCGCGTTATTGTCGGTGTCGTACTCTTCCAAGTTACTGTTGCCGGTCAACTGGCTCTAAAGAAGGCGTTCAAGCGGGCTGTTATGGTAGCACCGCTAGTCGTCTGTACTTTGTGGTTTCTTGTTGTATTTGCGCGCACCTATCGACCACTGATGAAGTTTATCGCCCTGAGAAGCTTGCGAAGTCCGGAACAATCGGATCTTGGGCGCGACGTTCAGGAAGAAGCTGTCGTCAATAGGCCACTTGGGCGGAGAACTGCAGGCAGACTTACTTTGGACGAAGCCCGAGAACGCGGTCTGCGATTTGAGAATCCCAGTCTTATTATGCCGTATGTATATCTTATGCCATTATGTGCCGCTTTTACTGACCAACATGTTTAGTTTGGACGATGTGTGGCTACTTAACAGGCATGGTAGACCCCAGAACGGATCACATGGATCTGGGATCAACGATGCCAATGGTAGCTGGGAGTAGCCCATTCGGGCTTTCCTCAACAAGGCTAGGGATGCGCCTTCATGTATATGGTTCACAGTCTTGCCTTCTTGTACATTTTGTCGCTCTTTCTTAGTTTGTGTTCGTGATACCCACCATCGCAATGAATTTGGTTATGAGCCTACATCACCGGTACCTCACATTCTTTATTCACCCACCACAAGCACCCAAATCTTGTGGGACACTTTATCCATACTACGTCCCTTATCCTTTCGTCACTAGAAGATAGTCATATTCTCAACGTGGCTAGTACTTGTCGTGCTTACTCCCTGGCCAGCCTCACCAGCAAATCACCTCGGACCGGTGCACCTCCATCCTGGGGGTTGCTTCAACCACGTCTTCTCAGATATATCTCTCGCGTGGGGTAGCCGGAACTAAGTCTGAGCCAGCGCTTCCTGTATTCAACATTGAACCTCTCCAGATAGCCTCATTCTTCGAATCTCCAACCACGCGAAGACTGTCTCTCACTCCGCCCCGTTCCTGCCACCGCGAACGTATGCCATACACGCTAGACCCTGCAATGACGACCCCACTATTGGCTGAACCAAGCCTATCACAAACCATCCCACAGCAGGTGGTCTCCCCGATCACTACACGGGATGCACAACCGCCAGCTCCAAAACGCTCCGAAGTTCTCCGTCATGTCTTTCCCCGACCTTCACGAAGCCACAATCCTCATAACCAAAAAAACGTACCTCGTGTCGCCAAAACCAATCGTGCCAACACCGCGCTCGCGTCTCGGCTACAGTCTAGACCGCGAGTCGCTTTCCAAAAATACATCACATACTTCTTCGGCAGTGCCCATGGCCGTAACATGGTCGCGGATAGTCCTGAGGCAAGGTCTCGGGCATCTAGCTTTGGGTCCAGGCCGGGGTCCTCCTTATATGGTTCAGTACCTAGCCTGGATGTCGTCTCACCTGCCGCATTCATGTTCAGTGGACCAAGTCTCCGGTCTGTGGGGTCTTATAGCGACTCAATGTCTCGCCTCCCAAGTCTTGCGGAAACAACTAGCGATATACAACTGATGCGTCGCGCACGAACCGACTCTTTCTCAATGCTCGACAGTGCCAGTGTCATTCAGGATGCAATCTTCGAGCCTGGTGTCGACGAAAGCATAACTCGCACTGTGAATGATGTCCTGCTTGGTGTTCACACACAAACCGAAGAAATTGAAAGCCCTCTGCTCATTACGCTCGAGGATGGTTCCTCCATCTTTACTGGCGCACAAAGTCATGTCATGTGCAGTAGTAGTCTCCATCCTATCAGACACCCCGCCACCTCTCCTGTGTGCACTTTTGCCACACTTCTCTTACCATACTTGGATACAGCTGCATGTAATGCATTGAGACTGACAAATCTTGCCTGGTATCTCGCTCTGAGCGTCGCAGCACCACCGATATTTCCGAAATCGTATCACCTTCCAGTCGAGATACTTCAGCACGTATACGATTACCTCAGCCCAAAGGACTTCAATGCCGTGCGTCATACCTGTCGACACTGGATGCAAGCAAGTCTTGACAGGAAACTGCTGCGTACGATGATAGGCAGAGGTGGCTGGCTGAGTGGCACCGAAAACACCAACTGTAGAACACGCGGTACTTCTTCTGGTCCCATTATAACCACTGTTTCGCAAAGTGAGGAATGGTCACTCAGTAGGCACCTTTCTCGGCAGTGTGCTTTATCGTCTGGGTGGACTGGAAACGGACTGGACACTAGAGCCGCCATCATGGAAAGCTCCGACATTGACTTTGCTGAGCTAGCCGACGGATATGCAAATGGTTTGATATTTGCCACAAGCCTCTGTGGCCGCTTTTTGTGCGTAGCACGAGAAACCCTGATCTACATCTACGTTCTAGAGAGGGGCGTTCCAGTCCCTATCACAAGCGTCGTGTGCCCAAGAAGGGCCCTCGAAATGAAGATGGACGTCTCCTCTGGTCGACACACGATTGTGGCCCTTCTCGAAGGACGCATGGGCCTGGTTTGCGAGCTTCAATATGGTCGCACAGTTAGAGGCAACGGTCCTGTTGAGGTTCACGTTGACATTGATGGACCAGAGAGGGGGACCACATCGGCATCCATACAGACCAGCTGTGTCAACGACTATGAAACTGGTACTAATTTCCAAGGACGCAGCATGGCTCGGACACATCGTCTGTTCGTTCAGGAGCGAGATCCTGCAAGCTCCGACACGATTAGCGTACGATCGAACAACGAGCACATCAACCTCCAGAACACCAATGATTGTCGGACGTACGATCAACACTTCATCAACTATACATGGACCCTCAACTTATCCGGGCCTTCACGAAGGCGGTCAACACAGGCGAATTGTATTCCCCACTCATGCGTTCACAGCGTCCCAGTTGAAAGTGGAACGACAACAATCTACCGCCACCTGTGCGCTGAAGATGATCCACCACGCAGTGTTTCTATCTGCCCACAACGTCGCTGCGTCGCTTTCGGTTGTTCCGCGGGCATTGAGTTACACTGGATAGATGCGCTCACGGGCCAAAGTCTGAGCCGTTAGTTTCCGCTCACAGCGCCAAGTTAGTATACATTTCTTGCATCTATTATTCGACTAACATCCAGCAGGCGACCATTTGTACTTCCTTTCGCCACGACCAGGTTTCGAGTCGGCCAAGAAACTCCGTTTAATCTCCAGTGCAGCTCATCCAGAAGACAGACCTGCCATTAGCCGCAAGCTTTTCGGTCGGCCCACTATGAGCGCTTTCTGGGGTTCTTTCGGGTTTGAATCTACGTCACACCGTCCAGGCTCACCCAGCTGCGATCACTATCGTGCTATCCCTTTGAGCGACGGATATCACATTCTATTCATCGATCCCTCCACTGGCCTACTGAAGCTAAGCTGTGACGCGCCGCTTGGTGGACCCACGAATCTCCTTCGCAAGATCACACTCGTCCCGCCAGAACAGAACATGGTGCCAAGACTGTATAGTGCGGCCGCGGACTTGTCCCAGGGTGTCCGCATCGTCGTGACTTATGGCGACAGCCTCGTGTTATACAGCATACCCCCGGATGTCATTCAACTATCGCAGATGGAGCAAAACGCTAAGTGCTGGGATGCCTACAATGCTTCTACGAACCCAACACTGAGGCGCCAGAGGGATCATTGGCTCAACTAGTGGGATGAGCCATCCTACTGCGAACCATCGAATCAACGCGAAGGTGAAAACAACAGCTCTATATGGCCTCTTGCTATCCGCGGTACAGAAGTCGGAAGATTGGCAGGCGTCTGCGAGCTCGCGATACAAACTCAGCCGGAGATCTTGGTCTGGGCTTTCACGCATACGTCGAAATGCAAAACCTGGCGTCTATGCAATTACATCGATCCTGTTCTTGTTGACAAGAGTCTTGTCTGCCGAAACGGCATTGTACATGATGCCTTCTCTGTCAATGGATCCGGAGATGTCATCATGACAGACGCATCACACGCTTTACCCATCAACGGATCCATTGATCTCCACGTAACGGGTGAAGATACCGAGATACCTCAAGCAGAGAGGTCAGTTCTCGTTGGGTTCGATGGGAATAGTTCTGGCATCTTGAAGAGGATACCGAAAGCACTGGCTGTGGAGAATGATGAGTGGGTGGATTACTTGGATGCAAGAGGTTGTTCGGAGGCACGGTATCAGGCCAATGGCGATGTGAACATGTGGTATGGGACTCGAGACTCTGGGTACAGGGAGGAGGATGACGATGGTGAAATTCAGTAAGCGTGATTAGGAATTGAGACGTACATTAGACGTACGACTATTTCTACCAAATCCTAGTACCTAGCTAAACCCTATAACACAACGACCATCTCTCGGAAGAACAAGCTCTAGATCAACATAATATCTTTGCTTCACAACTTCAAGCCGTCACATTCTTTTCACAAACATGCAACTGCGCGTGAAACATAGTATCTACATACATGCCTTTCCTCCACAACTCGATAGCGTATGCACATATCTCAACTTCCCACCCTCAACTCTGAACTCATGACTATCCGGCAAACCATCAGCTCCAACCTGTCCCTGAATCCCTCCAAAATCCATGATGATATCCACAGTCCCATACTCTTCATCAATAACATACTGTCTGTTTACCAGTGGCACACCACTTGGAACACCAACGTCGCACCTATCAGTCGCTTCGCCTTTACCCGTGTACGCGCCGCCCTCAAGACGAGCACATGGGGAACCCCACGGTACTTTGACGCTTTGGTTGTTGAACAAGTCGGCGTAAGCGTCCCCTGCTGCTTTGATGACAGCACGCGAGTCTCGCTTTGCGGCAGGGATAGCGTCCCACTTTTCGTGCGTGGCCCAGTAGTATGTTCCTGTAACGTTGAACAACCAGTCTCCTTTGCTCGTCCAGATAGTGTCGATCTGCGACACTTTGGTGGAGTTGTCGAGGCGCAGTTGCGTTGCGATTACGTATGGTGCGGCGGTATTGGTGACGATGAATTCACTAAAGGCGGCGCACTGGGTGGTGTCAAGTTGAAATCGAACGTGGTCGATTTTCATGGGCTTGGAGAGGATG
Source organism: Alternaria atra (assembly GCF_907166805.1). Taxonomy (NCBI): domain Eukaryota; kingdom Fungi; phylum Ascomycota; class Dothideomycetes; order Pleosporales; family Pleosporaceae; genus Alternaria; species Alternaria atra. The sequence goes on along the minus strand of NW_025091326.1, from coordinate 3,198,072 downwards.
CCCTTCTTGATGTCGACGCTCTTGCGATTTTCCGTGTAGGCCACAGTGCTTGACAGGGAATTGAAGCTTGTCTGTCCTGCAGTTTGAGCGGCGAGAAGCTCATCAGTCACGGCTTTGAGCGCTTCACGAGTGCATGCTGCGTGGGTTTGCGTTGCGAGGATGCTGAAAATAGTGATAACGAGGTTACGCATCTTTGTTAGTAATGCGTGTCAGCGTCGAATAGACTTTTCTTAACCGAGTTGATATGTTGAATTTACTCGCGTTATGAATAGCGCTTGAAGTTCAATGCCCTCTCCCTTCAGATGGGGCCTTCTCTTCAACCAATAAAACCCGTGAACGATATTAATACACCCAAGTCCGGCAGTTAGCGATCCATGCATAGGTGTAATATATACACATTTTCCAGATTGTATGGAGAGGGGAAGTATTGCAAATCTTTTGTACTATGATCTCATGGGGTGGGGAGTTGGAACTACCAGATGATACCTATTCCATCCTGCAATGCTTTAGCGGCAGTTCATATACCACATGTTGATGAGAACGTGCAGCTGAAAGTGACCCCACTGATGCAAGCCATCCATCCTTGTTTGGACGGCACTTCTGGATGATTGATTGGCTTTACAGCCTGAGTCCTAGTGTCGAGAGTGCTTGAGTAGATGGAGCTAGGGAGACGATGAACAGTGAACGTCGTCTCTTATCCACCTTCGAACAGGACCGGTTCCGTAACAGCGCCCATCATCGGCGTGCCCAATTTCTTTACCTCGCTAGCAAAAGACATCTTAAAAGTCTCACTGGGCCGATATTGATACAAGGTAGCTGAAAATTCCGTGAGCTTGCTGTCGACGATTATAGCTCCATCAAGCTGAGAAAAATCCACCTCTTCATCGTAGGTTGTATCAGAGACTGTGAACCATATCGATATATCCTTCGCCTTGCCTGTCCTCTCCAGGTACTGCTGTATCTGCACAAATGCAGCAATGTCCTCTGGAACGGGTGCGTAGTAGATCGATGTCGATCCCGGACCAGAGGGTGTCCAATGGTCGACAAATTCTTGAAGAACAATGTCGGCATGACATGCCTCAGCGAAGCAAAACAGTCCCGACTTGCATGCAAGTTGTGAAGAAGATTCAGAAATTATCACCTAGAAGCTTCCGAATTGATCTCTTCGATGCCTTCATGAAGAACCTGCTTGCACGTCAAAAGCCAAAAAGGCAATGCAAAATTCTTCTTTGTCTGGCTGTATTTGTAGGCGTCCTTGGTATGCCATACGTCGACACAGTCGCCAGCATTATAGAGCTCCCTGCCGTAGGGGGTATGCCCCCAAAGAGAGCGATACACTTGATCCCGGAGTTCGCGCGGAAGATGGAGGAAGTTGATCGGCACGTCACGCGGGGGTTGGGTTGGCTTTGTTTTTCCGTACGGGTCTGCTGATATCTGGTTGTTGGTACTGCCGCCGATGTAGGGGAAGAGTCGTGGAGTAGCTCGGTAAAGTGGAGGTTCGGCTAGCAGACGAGGAGAAGCAATTCCAGGCGAGAGGCGTAGGAGCTGTGCTGAAAGGAAATGTTGGGGTTGGAGTAAGCGTTCTTCCCGTCTGTTCAGTTGCGTCATTGGACCCCTATTGGGCGTCAACGCGCCTCGGTGAGTCCGCGGTCGCCTTTTCGAAAATATCTAGAAAGCTACACGCAGTTGTAGCGTACCATTTCCTTGGCACACACTATCTACCAACATGTTGCTTCCCAATGCTTCCCGTACTCTTCTCCGACGAATATTGCTTTCGCGTCTTCGAAAAACTGGAGCCTACCTGTTGATCCCGATCAACATAACGGCGCCTAAGATCCTAGCATTACCCTGCGCCAATACCACCGGACCGCCGACGTGATCAATGCGGTATCGACACGGGCGCGGTGTGTCAGCCCACCAGAGCAGAATGCAAAATGACGCTGTCCGTTTCCCAACATGCTGCCGGTAGCAGTCATAAGCACTTACCAAACGGGATAATGATCCAAGCTCGGACATACGACGTTTTCGAGCATCACGACCGGACGAAGAAACACGTCTTGCATGGGCTTCGTATCCCTATTTCTACATGGTTTCAAGTGGCTCGTGACGGGCTAGAGACCGGAAACAAAGCAAAGATGCTATAGCCGGCAACAAAGAAGCAAAGTGGTGGAAGCTCGCTGCAAACATGACGCGCCCATAGTAGGAGAATATCGAGAATGCTGCTCCTGCAACGGTCTCGCCGAAATTCCTTCTTTCGACCTCACAAAGTCCTGCTGCTGCGCCTTGATATTGAGGATTTTAAGACCGGGAGTTGTGATAACGAAGTGGATGAAGCGAGATTGAAAAGCCGACTGGCCCTGATTGCGACTGACCATGTAAGTCCAGACGCAAAGGACGGAACAATGAATACTCTGTACACCGACTGAAAAGCACTACCATGAGCTGGAAAGTCTGGCAATGTAAGCGAATGCCAACCAACTTGGTTCGGCTGATCTCCAGGAGCCGAGCTGACACTGAGAGCCGAGCGTAGATCGATCGAACGCCTGCCATGTGTTGAGACGCACGTAGAGGGAAGCTAGCTGGCCAACCCCCAGATCTCCCGTACACGATTACGCGTTTGCAGGCGGGGTGAACAGAACGTTAGGATTGAAGCAGACGAGAGGTTGGAATTAATGAGGGGCGGGAGCGCTAACAGAGACGGTGTCATGTCCCGCAGTAAAGCTGCAGCGCTGGATCGAAGACAAGTTTAGGGTGCAGCCAACAGTGAGCGCCCGGGAGGCTGGCGAGCCGCGTTCAGCTCATGCAGCCGCAGAAGCGCAGCAAATTGTAGAACAAGAAACCACTCTTGACAAAGCGCGTCACAGGTGCCGGAAGCAGGTCGGAGTACTTTGCCTTGCGAAACGATCACGATGTACAGGTAATCATGACGTCCCCCAGTCAGCGGTCGAGAAGAGTCACAGTTCACGGGTTGATGCTCTGCTTCAGATCTGCGAGGTTGGTATTGGCTTGCATGCGTGTAGCCATAAGGAGAAATACCTAGTAGCGGCCTGCCCGGGGGCAGCGTCTGTGCTTTCATGATGGCAACATTGGCAGCCTCCTGAAATCGATCTGGGAGCAAAATCATCCCAAGCAATGTATGCGCCCAACAACATATCAGCTAAGCGACTTTGAAGTCTAAACAGGCTTTCTTCTCTTAGCTAGACGTTATTAAGACGGGAACCCAGCAGGGGTTACGACAAGTGCACCGGGCGTGGGCGATGTTTTCGCACTGGGTAGCGAATATGCAGGCAGCTGCATGTTAGGCACGAGCAAGAGAAGTGCCCGCGCGGCGAGGCGTCTCGCAGAAGTGTCATCTCGGAGTCTGCAGGCTGAATGGAGAATCACGTACCCTGGCCTGCAGAAATCACAAGCAACGACTGCCCTGGTGTGGCTCGACTCGTAGCCATTCAAGCTTCCATGGTGTCTACTGAGCAGAGCCGCTAGGCAGATACGGGCTACCCATAATTTTGGCTTGACGGTATCGCGCCGACCGCGGGCATGGACCGTGAGAGTCTGTTATGCTGTGGAGCAGTGTAATACGAAGGGTCTCTTGTGTTCCAAGGCCGAAACACCAGGCGCAGCGAGGAGCAAGTGGAAAGGTGACGATGACGTCGAACGGGCTGCGCGTCAATACCGTCGATCAGCTGTTGTTATCAGGTAGCGAAGAGAGAGCGTGCGTCCCTGGAGAGACCATCGTTGAGGAGTTCTCTTAGTCTAGCCGTCTAATTTTGGCAGGAGGGTCCCGGACATGGATCATGGTCGGACTAGGAGGCTACACTACGGTACCAGCACCCTCGACCAGTAGTTTGCGGCCGTGGGTTCAACGTGTAGGGCACATGTCTGAAGCTGCACGGAATTGTGGCAGCGATGTGCAAGACAGCATAAGTCGCACCAGAGTTGATTGCGCCATTGGCAAACTTGCATGGCTGTCAAGACTAGAATATACATGGCAAAACCCAACAAGGCAGTTCATGGCCGTTCTATTGGGCGCTATACCCACTGCGGGAGGATGCCATTGGTTCGGTACCTAGGTAGATGCAGGCCCGGCCGAGCGAAGAGGGCAGTTGAGTGAAGGATGATCGGACGGCGCACTCCTTACTATGGCTTTGTGCCATCCGTGCGCGCCCTTATACTCGTTCATCGTCCAGCCGTTTTGTCCGCGCGTGCACACAAACGACATCATCGCTGTCTCCGCTGTCTGCAATTAGACATTGTCGTTCGTTGAACAGGTGCTGCTGCTGCTACCCGCCTCGTGTCTAGTAAGTCGCACACCCAACCCACCCCCATCCCGGGCCTCGGAAGGATTCAACGACGCCGCACTCGACACCGACAAGCGGTCCAGGCGATGCGCTGGGAAAAGGCAAAGGCGGAAGTTGCCACGACAAGATTTCCTGCCACCTCTGTATCGGCAGAGAATCCCTCGAAGCGCATAATAATATCAATACGCGGCTAGATCGACACGGCCCTGACGTTGAAACGCGGTAATACGAAGTTGCCCGTCGACGACACTTCCGACTCAGCTTTCCCACCACCACTCGCCGCGCCCGCTCACATAATCTCTCGACACAGCGCCGCCAGCACGCTGCACCGCCATTTGCACACAGAGCAGAGCTAATTCCTGACACATAGATTGTCCCATCCATTCGTTCTCTGCCCATCACCCGTTTGGCTTATTCGTGACCGCCGCGCATCGCTCCTTCCCCGACCACGACCGCCGCGCATCGCACGTTTTGGGGTACATGATATTGTCCATAACATCAAGATAGGCCGCTCGAGGCATTGGTCGCTGTTTCTACTTGGACAAAAAAATAACAATATCAGCAACATGGGCAAGCCAGGCCTAGGGATATTCACCGCCCGCCGTAAGTCTCAGGGCAATGCATTCGAGGAAGTCGATATCGCAACAAGTCCTGAGACTATAACGGCGCCCTCTGATTCTGGTGGTTTCCGGGTGCTGAGCAAGACGGAGGTAGAAAAAGCAAAAGAGCAGCGCAAGACACAGGAAAAAGAGAGGTCGTCCAAGTTTCCTCGTTTCAGTGGCTTTAGCAATGCTGGCAGCAAGAACCGCAACCAGTCCGTAGACGATGAGTCTCCAGGATCTTCAAAACGGTAAGCTTCGTATCCGCTAGTCATAGCGTCGGCCGGACTGACCCTTTAATTAGCGACAGCAAGTCCAGCAGTGGGACTCAATTTTCCAATTCGAGACCCTACGCCAATGGCCAGCATGGCTCGACCTCTACACTTCCTTCTTCCACGGACACCAGCTCCGACGACAACCTCTTCACTAACATACCTCGACCGACCGTCTCTCAACACAACAGCTCCCCTGCCCCGTCTTCGGTAGGCGCCCTCCGTAAGAACTTGCCCTCACTACCCAAGTCAAGCTCCGGCGTGTCATCATACAAGGATCTGTCAGGGTCAGGGTGGAGCGGCAGAAATCGGGCTATGACCACCTCGAGCTACGCGAGCACAGCAGTTCCGCCGAAACTCGAAGGAGACCTGAACTTCGGCGGCTTTGAAGACGACATGTTTAGCCATTTAAGCCGCAAGGAATCTCCCGAAATACCACGGGAGACTGCGGGACGCTCACTCCTTTCGGAAAAGCGCACGTTCCAGGCAGAACCTATTAAGATACCACCACCCTCTGGCATCGAAGCGCCGTTGAAGAGTTGGGACAGCCGCAACTCAACTGACAACCTAATGGCTTCTCCAAAGTCGGATAATGACTCGCCGCCCCCGCCCCTCCTCCACACAAGTACTCCTCATATGCGCCGGTCGCTTCGGAAAGCCCTACCTTCCATCCATCGTCTACTTTCGAAGATGCCGATGCTCAATTCGTACGCAAATCATACACAGATAGAAAGTCGTACCGGGAAAGCTCTCCAGAACAACAACCCAACTCCACCTCTTCGTCGTCTGCCAACTCCTACCAGACCCCCTATTCCTCTCGATCGGCCACAGCTACGAGCACCACCACGAATACAACACCAAAAGCTTCTCTCGCACCGACTGCCTCACCCTACAACGATGCTGAGGAAGATGACCTGTTCGCACCTTCGAAGCCTGCCCCCAATCAAGAAGTTCCAACAGCGAAAAAGCCTGCGGCTCTACCCTCCAACAGCAACGCTACAGCGGCTGCCACTACAGCGGATGGAAGGCGTGTGATGTCGCAAGCCGAATTTAGGGAGTACCAAAAGAGGCAGATGAATCAGCCACCGCCAGAGGAAAGCTCTGACGACGAAGACTACGAGGATGAGGAGGATGCTATCAAAAGGCGAGAGGAAGAGGAACTGATGAGGCGCAAGAACCAGCAAATGCATTTTGCCCGGGAGGCCATGCGACGTTCCACCACAGCTCCTGGGGCTCCTACAGACCCGGGAGCAGATCATATGGGCTTCCCATCGGAAACGTCGATGAAGGCCGAAGAGTGGGAAGATGAGGATGTACCGTTGGGTATTCTTGCCCAACACGGCTTTCCAAGTCAGACTCGCAACAGGTTTCCCAGTCAGCCAACAAACTCCATGCCCTCGTATATACCCGATCGTCCAGCCTCTGCGGGTGCCATGAGCCAACGCGGCGTTTCCCAAGCGAATCTGCCGGCCTTTGCGAGACACTTGCCTCAGGATCCGTACAACTCCTCTTTCATTGGAGGGGGCTTGGTCCGGCCGACAAACCGCGAGTCGATGGGGTTCAATGGTTTTGCGCGGGGTCCTGGATCAGTCGTAGGCGGGTCAGTTGCTGGTGACATGGGCATGAGCCCTGGCATGATGTACCAAGATGCTGGTATGTCGCAGCCTTCGCTCGTGGACCAGATTCAGATGCGAGATATGACCAAGCAAAAGTACATGGGTGGCGCTTCAGCAAAGAAACCCGTGGGTGGACCTTTTACTGGTGTCCTCGGCCAGCAAATGAACGTGAACGGGCAAGTCCAGAACTCCACACGGATGTCACAAACGCCCATGATGAATGGCATGGGCGGCATGAACGGCATGAATCCCATGATGAATCCCATGATGAGTGGGCAAATGCCGATGCAGGGAATGGGTATGGGCATGGGCATGGGTCAGATGGGATACCCAATGCAGCAAGGCAACGAGTACATGCAGCAGATGCAACAAATGCAGCAGATGATCGCCATGCAGCAAATGCAGCTGCAGATGATGCAGCAGCAACCCCAACAGCAAGACCCAAGGATGTCGATGGCAATGCCCAACAACGGTTACGCGGCTAGTACTATGGGCAGCGCAATGGGCGGCGCAGGCTTCCTAAACGTACCAAATGGGCAGAATCGACCAATGTCATTCATGTCGACCAACGGGAACCAACAACAGCAGCGCTCCATGTCGTTCATGGGTCCACATCCAGGGTACACTCCCTCCATCGCACCATCCGAGCGTTCTAACATTGGGCTGTCCGCTAGGTACCGTCCCGTCGTCAACCAGTCCGATGCCGTCTCCAACGGAACGTCCATGACGCTACAAGCCTCGGGCGGCGCAAACCAGAACCGGACCAACACCATCAAGGGCATTCTCAAGAAGGGTAGCCCAGGACCGCAAATGAACGCTCCCCAGACAGACGATGCCGATGAAGACTGGGGCAAGATGGCAGCACGC